>NC_053390.1:521009059-521643059 GCF_905171765.1 Bufo bufo | reverse complement strand
GATGGCTCAACAGGTTCAACACATTTCTTCAATAACGACTTATGAAATACGTTATGAATTTTCAAAGCCTGATGAAGTTCAAGACGGAAGGCTACAGGGTTAACAATGGCAGTGATCTTATATGGACCAATAAATCTTGGGCCCAACTTCCAAGAAGGTACCTTAAGCTTAATGTTTCTTGTGGACAGCCACACAGAATCACCCACGCTCCGGTTCGGACCATTCATACGTCTCCTGTCAGCCACACGCTTATACCTGTTGCCCATCTTTTTCAGGTTATTTAGAATTTTCCGCCAAATCAAGGACAAAGAAGAAGAAAATCGTTCCTCCTTAGGAATACCGGAAGTTTGATAACCAGAAAATGTGCCAAACTGCAGATGGAATCAATATGCCCCAAAAAATGGTGACTTATCAGTGGACTCCTGTCTACGGTTATTAATGGCAAACTCAGCTAATGACAAGAATGAAGACCACTCCTCCTGGTTCTCCGAAACAAAACATCTCAAGTAAGTCTCCAGATTCTGATTGGTGCGCTTCGTCCATTCGACTGAGGATGAAAACCCGAAGAAAAGGACAATTGTACCCCCAGTCGAGTACAGAGCGCTTTCCAGAATCTGAAAACAAACTGAGTCCCCTGATCAGACACCACATCAGAGGGAATGCCATGTAGTTTCACGATGTTATTGACAAACACCTGTGCAAGAGTCTTGGCATTAGGTAGAGCCGGCAATGCTATAAAATGCGCCATTTTGCTAAACCGATCAACTACCACCAGGATCACGTTTTTTCCCGAAGAATTTGGTAAATCCATGATAAAGTCCATGGACAAATGCGTCCAAGGTCTGGACGGGATGGGTAACGGAAGAAGAGATCCAGAAGGCTGTGTACGGTATGTGTTAAAAATGAATAAATATAAGACTGACACTAGCTATGTAGGTCACATCCACAGCATTTGATCACAATAAAATATCACATTAAAAATATTTATCACACTATTAAGATATAACAATATCCAGAGTACTGTTATCCCACATAAAAATATCCTATAAAATACAATAAACAATACACTGGTAATGAAGTCCTATGTATGGGGTAAGGTCGTCTGTAAAAAATGTCCAATAAGTGAAGATCTTTGCAGCTGAATATGATGGTGCTGCCCGCGTCCCGCTTTTGTAGCCTATATGGTCAGCGAATTAGTGTTTGGACAATGTCCCTTTAAATAATATGTATCCAGACGGTGAGTCTGTTTAGAATACAATGTCCACATAGGTTTGCAATCCGGTCCTTATGAGGCGAGAGCGCCTCTTACAAACTTGTGAAAGTATTATTGCCAGCAGTGTCACCTGGTGCTCGGTGTTGGGGGGGATCGCTTACCGGTATCTGTTATTGCCCGGCAGTCCAGTTACCCCGCTCTCCTCTTTCCACCGCATGGCTGTAGCTGTTTCCCGGCGTCCTCGCTCTCTGGTGTGTGTCACGTGATCTCTCCAGAGATATCACGAGGTTTGTTGTCTTTATTCCGGTATCCAGGTGAGATTATACTCACAGCAAAAGAAATATAGAAAAATGGAGCGCTCCAAGTTTTAAAATGTCCCAATCATATCCGGATCCTCTAATCAAAGCAGGGGTATAACGTTATACTGCGTTATACCCCTGCTTTGATTAGAGGATCTGGATATGATTGGGACATTTTAAAACTTGGAGCGCTCCATTTTTCTATATTTCTTCTGCTGTGAGTATAATCTCACCTGGATACCGGAATAAAGACACCAAACCTCGCGATATCTCTGGAGAGATCACGTGACACACACCAGAGAGCGAGAACGCCGGGAAACAGCTACAGCCATGCGGTGGAAAGAGGAGAGCGGGGTAACTGGACTGCCGGGCAATAACAGATACCGGTAAGCGATCCCCCCCCCCCCAACACCGAGCACCAGGTGACACTGCTGGCAATAATACTTTCACAAGTTTGTAAGAGGCGCTCTCGCCTCATAAGGACCGGATTGCAAACCTTTGTGGACATTGTATTCTAAACAGACTCACCGTCTGGATACATATTATTTAAAGGGACATTGTCCAAATACTAATTCGCTGACCATATAGGCTACAAAAGCGGGACGCGGGCAGCACCATCATATTCAGCTGCAAAGATCTTCACTTATTGGACATTTTTTACAGACGACCTTACCCCATACATAGGACTTCATTACCAGTGTATTGTTTATTGTATTTTATATATTTTATAGGATATTTTTATGTGGGATAACAGTACTCCGGATATTGTTATATCTTAATAGTGTGATAAATATTTTTAATGTGATATTTTATTGTGATCAAATGCTGTGGATGCGACCTACATAGCGAGTGCCAGTCTTATATTTATTCATTTTTAACACATACCTTGACTGATTGGGTGATCAGTTTCAGATTAGAGCACCTTAACCATACAGAGAAAGGTGGTGAGCTATCCATGTTTATTGATTTTCAAATAGCTGTGTACGGTATGTGTCACCTTAGCACGAGCATAGGTACAACAGGCTGACACATAGTCCTCAACACACTTACGCAGCCCCGGCTACCAAAATCTGCGCAAGATGAGATCGACAGTGGATCTACTCCCAGGGTGTCCAGCCAAGACAGTACAGTGATGTTCCTCAAATACTTTATGATGTAAGTCTGAAGGAACAAACAATTTCCCTGGAGGACAAGAGTCCGGTGCATCCTCTTGGGCCTCCAACACCTTAGCCTCAAGATGAGGATATAGGGCAGATACAGTACGACTACCCCTTCAGACAAAATAGGACTAGGATCTTTAGAATCACCACCCCCCCTGGAAAGGTGCACGACAAAGCATCCGCCTTGACGTTCTTAACCCCAGGGCAGTAGGTGACAATGAAGTTAAATCTGGTGAAAAACAGAGACCATCTGGCCTGCTTTGGATTCAGTCGTTTAGCCGACTCAAGGTAAGCCAGATGTTTGTTATTGGTAATTACCATAATAGGATGAATTGCTCCTTCCAACCAATAGTGCCATTCTTCAAAAGCCAACTTAATGGCCAGCAATTCCCTATTACCCACGTCATAATTTATTTCAGCAGTCGAGAGTTTTTTTTTACAGAAAAAAGCACATGGGCGCTATTTACTTGGTGAAGAACCTTTCAACAAAACTGCTCCCACCCCTACCTCAGATGCGTCAACTTCTACAATGAATGGCTGAGACACGTCCGTTTGCACCAGAATAGGGGCTTAAGCAAAACATTCCTCCACAGCAGAAAAGTCTTGTAATGCCGCCTCAGAACAAACAGAGAAATCTACCCCGTTCCTAGTCATGTCTGTTAAATGTTTAACCACAGTTTTGAATAGTTCAAGATTAATTTACGGTAGTAGTTGGTGAATCCCAAAAACCGCATAAGCGCTTCCAGATTTTCGGGTCGATCCCAGTCCAACACAGCACAGACTTTCTCGGGATCCATACGAAAACCTGAGGGTGAGAGAAAACACATTTTTCCATCTTCGCATACAATTTATTCTCTGTTAGGATTTGTAACACCTGTCTCACATGATCCTTATGAGTCTCCATGTCTGGAGAATAAATTAGTATGTCATCCAGATATACAACAACAAATCCAAAGGCCATGACCAGGTTTTCAAAAAGACCCTCAGGGGAATTAAATGCGGTCTTCCACTCATCCCCCTCCCTGATCCTTACCAGATTATATGCCCCCCTCAAATCCAATTTAGAGAGAGTGACAAGGGAGGGGGGGAATGAGAGTCACAAGGGAGGGGGGAAAATGAGTGACAAGGGAGGGGGGGAATGAGAGTCACAAGGGAGGGGGGGAATGAGAGTCACAAGGGAGGTTGGGAAATGAGAGTGACAAGGGAGGGGGGAGAAGAGAGTGACAAGGGAGGGAGGGGGGAGGAAATGAGAGTGACAAGGGAGGGGGGAGAAGAGAGTGACAAGGGAGGGAGGGAGGGGGGGAGGAAATGAGAGTGACAAGGGAGGGGGGAATGAGAGTGACAAGGGAGGGGGGAGAAGAGAGTGACAAGGGAGGGAGGGGGGAGGAAATGAGAGTGACAAGGGAGGGGGGAGAAGAGAGTGACAAGGGAGGGAGGGGGGAGGAAATGAGAGTGACAAGGGGGGAAGAAATAAGAGTGACAAGGGAGGGGGGATGAGAGTGACAAAGGAGGGGGGAATGAGAGTGACAAGGGAGGGGGGGAATGAGAGTGACAAGGGAGGGGGGGAGAAGAGAGTGACAAGGGAGGGAGGGGGGAGAAGAGAGTGACAAGGGAGGGGGGAGAGAGTGACAAAAGGGGGGAAGATTGTGAAGATTGTGACAAGGGAGGGAGGGGGGAAGATTGTGACAAGGGAGGGAGGGGGGAAGAGAGTGACAAAGGAGGGGGGAGAAGAGAGTGACAAGGGAGGGGGGAAGAAGAGAGTGGCCGGGCCGGTCCTGCCGCAAGTTTTTTACAGCCCGGGGTGGCGCGTCTATGATTGTGCACCGCCCCGGGCACAGCCTGAAGAGAGGGACTGACAGGTCAGGAGGGAAAGGCCTCTAATGTAGCGTGGCCGAGCTCTGTTCGGTCCGCGGTACAGGAGCTTTTGTTTCCTGTACCCGGCCGGACTGACAGGAAGTGCTCACTTAGTGTGCACTTCCTTTCAGTCCAGCCGGGTACAGGAAACAAATGCTCCTGTACCGAGGACCGAACAGAGCTCGGCCACGCTACACTAGAAGGTGGGGGGGAATGAGAGTGACAGGGGGGGAGGAAATGAGAGTGACAAGGGAGGGGGGCAAGGAAATGAGAGTGACAAGGGAGGGGGGGGAAGGAAATGAGAGTGACAAGGGAGGGGGGGAAGGAAATGAGAGTGACAAGGGAGGGGGAAAGGAAATGAGAGTGACAAGGGAGGGGGGGAGGAAACAGGACCGGTGCAAGGATTTTTGCCAACACAAGGGAAGCTACATTTTGGCGCCCACCCCCCCTCTCAGCTCACTTGGCCCTGGTCCCGTCTGCAGCAGTTGGCTTCTCCTCTGTGTTATCCTGGTATCTTCTCTCTGCTTCAGACAATCGCTGGTTTGAGGACCGTATTTTTTTGCCTCTAAGACGCACCTAGGTTTTAGAGGAGGATAATAAGAAAAAAATATTTTCCATTACACCTCAGGTTAGACCAGCAATCAGACCCTTAATGTTATTCAGACCTCAGCTCACAGCCCCAATCAGACCCCCAATGTTAATCAGACCTCAGATCAGACCCCCATGTCAGACATCAGCCCCCATCCATCAGCCCCCCATGTCAGCCATCATGCCGCCATGTCAGCCATTAGCCCCCCATGTTAGCCATCAGCCCCCATGTAAGCCATCATGCCCCCAGGTAAGCCATCATGCCCCCAGGTAAACCATCATGCCCCCAGGTAAGTCACCATGCCCCCCATGACACATTTCTCCCCCTCCATGTCAAATCACCCCCCTATGTCACATCAGCCCTCCATGTCACATTTCTCCCCCTCCATGTCACATTTTTCCGCCCTCCTCCAGGGTGCGCCCTAAGGCAGACGCTTGGTCTGCCTTATGGTAGCACCGGCCCTGGGAGGAAATGAGAGTGACAGGAAAGGGGGGAGGAAATGAGAGTGACAAAGGGGGAAGAAATGAGAGTGACAAGGAGGGAGAGGAAATGAGAGTGACAAGGGAGGAGGAAATGAGAGTGACAAGGGGGGGAGGAAATGAGAGTGACAAGGGGGGGAAAGAAATGAGTGACAAGGGGGGGGAAGAAATGAGAGTGACAAGGGGGGGGGAATGAGAGTGACAAGGGAGGGGGAGGAAATGAGAGTGACAAGGGGGGGAAAGAAATGAGTGACAAGGGGGGGGAAGAAATGAGAGTGACAAGGGGGGGGGAATGAGAGTGACAAGGGAGGGGAGGAAATGAGAGTGACAAGGGAGGGGGGGGAAATGAGAGTGACAAGGGAGGGGGGGGAAATGAGAGTGACAAGGGAGGGGGGTAATGAGAGTGACAAGGGAGGGGGGTAATGAGAGTGACAAGGGAGGGGGGAATGAGAGTGACAAGGGAGGGGGGAATGAGAGTCACAAGGGAGGGGGGAATGAGAGTCACAAGGGAGGGGGGGAGAATGAGAGTGACAAGGGAGGGGGGAGAATGAGAGTGACAAGGGAGGGGGGGAATGAGAGTGACGGGGGGGGATAAGAGTGACAAGGGAGGGGGGAATGAGAGTGACAAGGGAGGGGGGGAATGAGAGTCACAAGGGAGGGGGGGAGAAGAGAGTGACAAGGGAGGGAGGGGGAGAGAGTGACAAGGGAGGGAGGGGGGGAGAGAGTAACAAGGGAGGGGGGGGAGTGACAAAGGAGGGAGGGGGGGAGTGACAAAGGAGGGGGGGAGAAGAGAGTGACGAGGGAGGGGGGAGAAGAGAGTGACAAGGGCGAGGGGGGAGAGAGTGAAACAAGGGGGAAGATTGTGACAAGGGAGGGGGGGAGAGAGTGACAAAGGAGGGGGGAAGAAGAGAGTGACAAGGGAGGGGGGGAAGAAGAGAGTGACAAGGGAGGGGGGAGAAGAGAGTGACAAGAGAGGGAGCGGGAGAAGAGAGTGACAAGGGGGGGAGAAGAGAGTGACAAGGGGGGAGAAGAGAGTGACAAGGGAGGGGGGGAGAAGAGAGTGACAAGGGAGTCCCCAGAGCCAGACTGCAGCCAGAGACCAGATCATCTTATTGTCCTGGTGGTAAGTAGACAATGAAATATGTTTATTATTTAATTGTTTAGTTATTAATACTACATTGGAAACTAAATTTACCTCCCATTTAGGGTCCATTCCCACATCCGTGTGTTTTGCGTATCCACAAAACACAGACAGCAGCAATGTGCGTTCTGCATTTTGCGGACCGCACATTGCCGGCACTAAGAGAATTTGCCTATTCTTGTCCGCTATTGCGGACAAGAATGGGACATGTTCTGTTTTTTTCAGGATCTGAATTGCGGACCCGGAAGTGCGGGTCCACAGTTCCGGATCGGGGCCGCACGTTGTGCGGCCCCATAGAAATGTATGGGTCCGCAATTCCGTTCCGCAAAAAGACAGCTACAAGAAGCTTGATTAACCGTAAGGGAAACATAGCAGTTCTTTTAAATTAAATGCTGAGAAAGGGGTGGAACATATGTGATGTCATAATATGGGCAGATCATTTGATAAGGGGGGGGCAGCGGCAATTTTTATCTTGCCTAGGGCGGCAAAAATCCTTGCACCGGCCCTGCTTAGATCTCCCCCTCAAGTGTCTATCCAGACATACAGCAAGGGACATAGCTGCTTCCAATGACTCAGGTTTTTCATGAAAGGCCAACGCGTCCTGCAGCCTCTCAGATAGACCCTAACAGAACTGGCTACGGAGAGCAGGATCATTCCACTCCGTATCCGTAGCCCATCTCCTAAATTCAGAACAATAGATTTCCGCGGAGCATTCTCCCTGCCATAAACCACGTAACTTGGTCTCAGCATGAGAGATCCCATCCGGGTCATCATAAATAAGACCCAAGGCTCTAAAACATTAATCTACTGACTGGAGGGACGGTGATCCAATCGGCAAAGAAAAAGCCCAAGACTGTGCATCATCCTTAAGCAAAGAAATGATCATACCCACACGTTGACACTCATCCCCAGAAGAGTACGGAGGCAGCTTAAAGTACAACTTACACGATTCCCTAAACCAAATGAAATTGTCACTACCCCAAGAAAATCTGTCCGGGAGGGCAACCTTAGGTTCAGGGCAGGCCTGGTACCCACCATCGGAACCAGCCGCCTGTGGTCTCTGAATCCGTAAGACTGTCGCACGGAGGTCAGCTACCTCCAAAGACAGTCCCTGCAGCTGTTCAACCAGAACAGACATAGGATCCATAGCTGCACTGACCTGAACGAAATGGCAGTTTATATGGCGATAAACAATGTCATGATCAGTGGGGGGGAGAAAACTCCACACTGAACACAGGAGGGAAGGGGAACAGTAACTGGGCCTGGAAACTAGGGAAGAAACAGGTCACCTCCTAGACAACCCTAATCTGGGCCCTAACTATCTATCAATATGAATAGACCCTGAAGGTAGGAATATTCATATGCAGAATACCTAGGAATTTATATCCCTATAAGGCCCTGGAAAAGGTTAGGACCATCCCCAGATGGATGAATGGAAGTCTCTGTCTCAGGCCCAGATGCAAACAACATGGAATATAACAAACACAAACAAACGCAACACTTAACTTCTGTAGAGACGGACGAGCAGGAAAACCAGAGAAAAACTCACACCAGCTCAGCCAAACCCAAATTAAGCTATCTACCGCATAGTCAGAAGGGTGGGGTCAGAATATAAAGGGTAGAAGTGATGACCACTGAGCAACAGCTGAGAAAATGGAAGTGGTCATTAACCCAATCAACACTGAATCAAGAGAAATCAAGGAGGCTGTTAGATTCCTCCATGCTCAGCCAATCTACTTGATTTCCTGACATCAGTCACCTAAAGGGACCGTGACAGGATGGTGGCAGCAAAAGTTGTGGCACCATGAGAGAGTTGGGACAGTGGTTGCAGCAGCAGTTGCCCAATGACAGACTGTGGAAGGTGGCAGTGACAATAGTGGCCCCATGACAGAGTGTGGGGGGACGAGCTGTGGCAGTAGTTTTATGTGCCCAGAAGTAACGGCCATTTTGCACAATATGACAGGGTGCAGTCCAAGTGTGCCACCACCTGCTTGAGGTTCTGCTGCATGTCCTGCTGCTGCTGGGTGGTTTCTTCAGTAGGAAGCTGAAGAAAACTGCTCATCATAGACTCCAGACTATAGTTGAGTGGACACCTGGATGTTCACGTTCGACGGGTTTGGCCGAACTTCACAAAAAAGTTTGAGTTTGGGACCCGAACTTGACCCGAACTTGACCCCAAACCCTAACTCCATTTAAGTCAACGGGGACCCGAACTTTTAAACACTAAAATGGCTGTGAAAATGTAATGGAAAGGCCTAGAGGGCTGCAAATGGCATCAAAATGTGGTTAAGAGCATGGCAAGTGCTCTGTAAACATGGATAGGGAAATGACTTTGAATAACATAAAATACATAAAAAAAATAATAATAATCTTGATCTAGAAGGATGTAGATGGAAGGGTGATATTTGAATATACAGTCAGGTCCATAAATATTGGGACATCAACACAATTCTAACATTTTTGGTTCTATACACCACCACAATGGATTTGAAATGAAACGAACAAGATGTGCTTTAACTGCAGACTGTCAGCTTTAATTTGAGGGTATTTACATCCAAATCAGGTGAACGGTGTAGGAATTACAACAGTTTGCATCTGTGCCTCCCACTTGTTGAGGGACCAAAAGTAATGGGACAATTGGCTTCTTAGCTGTTCCATGGCCAGGTGTGTGTTATTCCCTCATTAATCGCAATTACAATGAGCAGATAAAAGGTCCAGTTCATTTCAAGTGTGCTATTTGCATTTGGAATCTGTTGCTGTCAACTCTCAAGATGAGATCCAAAGAGCTGTCACTATCAGTGAAGCAAGCCATTATTAGGCTAAAAAAAAAAAAAAAAAAAAAAAAAAAACATCAGAGAGATAGCAGAAACATTAGGCGTGGCCAAAACAACTTTTTGGAACATTCTTAAAAAGAATGAACGCACTGGTGAGCTCAGCAACACCAAAAGACCCGTAAGACCACGGAAAACAACTGTGGTGGATGACCGAAGAATTATTTCCCTGATGAAGAAAACACCCTTCACAACAGTTGGCCAGATCAAGAATACTCTCCAGGAGGTAGGTGTATGTGTGTCAAAGTCAACAATCAAGAGAAGACTTCACCAGAGTGAATACAGAGGGTTCACCACAAGATGAAAACCATTGGTGAGCCTCAAAAACAGGAAGGCCATACTACGAAAGCAACCAAAGAGTTTTTTGAGGGAAAGAAGTGGAATGTTATGCAATGGCCAAGTCAATCACATGACCTGAATCCGATTGAGCATGCATTTCACTTGCTGAAGACAAAACTGAAGGGAAAATGCCCCAAGAACAAGCAGGAACTGAAGACAGTTGCAGTAGAGTCCTGGCAGAGCATCACCAGGGATGAAACCCAGTGTCTGGTGATGTCTATGCATTCCAGACTTCAGGCTGTAATTGACTGCAAAGGATTTGCAACCAAGTATTAAAAAGTGAAAGTTGGATTTATGATTATTATGTCCCATTACTTTTGGTCCCTTAACAAGTGGGAGGCACATATGCAAACTGTTGTAATTCCTACACCATTCACCTGATTTGGATGTAAATACCGTCAAATTAAAGCTGACAGTCTGCAGTTAAAGCACATCTTGTTTGTTTCATTTCAAATCCATTGTGACGGTGTATAGAGCCAAAAATGTTAGAATTGTGTCGATGTCCCAATATTAATGGACCTGACTGTATATATATATATATATATATATATATATATATATATATATATGTAAATATGTCTAATATATATCAGCCTAGTTCTGTTATGACATGGGTGTGTGATATGCCATGGTGTAGCTTGGGGGATGCTCTCATTTACACCTTGGGCAGGAATTCCTTTGATTCCTTTGTCTGTACAGATCCTGAGCTAGCCTTAGGTTGCCAACTGGCAGTTCAAGCATTCCGTCACACGCCCACGATGATGTCATCACCCTCCTGCTTTTGGGCTTATATTAGCCCAAGCCAGGACAAAGGCTCTCTCTCTTGGGACGGCCTCAAACAGAGACACATGGGAGCAGCTCCATGAAGAATGATGGACCGAACAGCTCCCTGAAGGAAGAGAGGCCATGAAGAGAGGCAGGGCCCCACATGCCCCTGGAGATGGCTGAGTAACCCTTTCCCTCCAGCATTGCAGTACCCCTAATACCCCTGCCCTGATGTACCCCTATTCACCTCTAGCCTGCATTGGGTTAACCCTTACCCTGCAGTTAACCCCTTTCTGGACGGATCCTGCCTAGCAGAGCCCTGTCCTGCAGAGTCCCTATACCCAAATCCTGCCCCAGACCCCTGTAACCCCTTTAGTACTGCAGTCCCTGCTGCATTGCCTTCTGCCCTGATCCCTTTAACCCCTGCATTCCCAGCAGCTCTCCCTGTAACCCCTGTAGCAGTCCCTTTAACCCTTGCATTCCCAGCAGCCCTCTATGTGGACCCTGTAACCCCTGCAGCAGTAACCCCTTCACTGCATTACTTGCTGCCCTGCATTCCCAGCAGCCCTCCCTGTGGACCCTGTAACCCCTGCAGCAGTAACCCCTTCACTGCTGCACTATACCTGTTGAACCCAACACTGACCCTGTGTTCCCTGGCATGCAAGTATTAACCCCTGCAGTGCCACAATTGTGTTTTACCCCTTGTACCCCGTAGGGACAGTGAGTAGCCAGGTGGGTGGGTTGCTGATATACGTCTGAATGTATGTAAGTGTATTGTATAAATAGTGTGTGTGGGGTGGAATTGGGAATTGTGTATTGTGTAGTGTAGTTAGGTTTGTATTGTGTTTAATAATATTGTTTGTAGGGTCCCATGACTCCCTGCTTCGATCAATTTGCGACATTTAAGAGTTACGGGAAGGTGGCTGGTCTGTCCATAAATTGGAATAAATCAGCCTGTATATCGTTAGATCCAATCGGGAACTTTATCCCTTGTTGCCTGAAGATTATAAAAAAAGGAGAGAATTTGCAGTATTTGGAAATATAAATATCATCTAACCCTCAAGACTATATAAAATTAATAGCCACAATAGCGAAAATTAGAAATAAAATCAGCATTTGGAAAAAAAACTACCCCTGCCTATGTCTGGTAGAATTTTGCTGATTCGGATGTGTCTACTCCCAATGATAAACCATATTTTATGGAACTCCCCAATCGAAATCCCTAAGAAATATTATAAGATAATACAGTCTCCTGAGTGATTTAATTTGGAGGGGTAGAATGCCAAGAATGAGATTACAACTGTTACAATTGCCGACTGGAGAGGGTGGTCTGGCAATCCCTGACCTACAAGCATATGCTGTGGCAGGGCAGTTTAAGAACTGCTTGGACTGGAGTATATCCCAACTTTATAATTCTGTTTTGAGCTGCATAAGGTATATAAAAATGTTACTTCCACTGGAATATCCCAGATATTAGAAGCTGGTATACACCTGCATCCCCAGTTTAATAAATCCCCTACTATGAAATTAATGTATAAAACATGGCAAGCTATTAGACAACAATGGGAAAAGACAGACTATAACGACGATACGCTGCTTTGGGTAAATTATCATTTAAAAGAATTATTAGGTATTGATGAGAGGTTCTGGCAGACACATGTAATCAGTACTCTTGGCCAGATAAGGGGAAATGGAGAAATAATGGGTTTTGAAGATCTTAAACGTAAAAATTGTCTCGTAGATAAAGATTGGTTCCATTATTTTCAACTCAGGGCAGCTCTTAAACAATCATTGCTGGGGAAAAGAATAGCTACCTCACGCCCTCCACTAGTCAATTTAATTTCAAAAATGATTAATGGTAGGAGGAGAATATCAAATATGTATAATATTTTGTCAAAAAAATGAGGGAAAAACAAGGTGTGAAGATTAATATGGGAAAATGGAATGGGAGAGTGGAACAGATAAATTCCGAAGGGTGGAGTAAAATATTTCAAGTAATAAACAAGACCTCCCAGAACCCAGCACATAGGCTTATACAATTCTTTGTCGTGCATCGTTTATATTACTCCCCTGCCAAACTTATGAAATATTATAAGAACAAGGTATTTAGATGTTTAAAATATGGGGAGATTGGAGTTGAGGATGTGCATCTACTGTGGGAGTGCCATTCTCTCCAAAATTTTGGAATGAAGTGCTTGGTTATATTAACCACCTCAGCTCCCCTAGCTTAAACCCCCTTAATGACCAGACCACTTTTTACAATTCTGCACTACACTACTTTCACGGTTTATTGCTCAGTCATACAACTTACCACCCAAATGAATTTTACCTCCTTTTCTTCTCACTAATAGAGCTTTCATTTGGTGGTATTTCATTGCTGCTGACATTTTTTGATATTAATCAAAATTGACCGAAATGTTTGCAAAAAAATGACATTTTTCACTTTCTGTTGTAAAATTTTTCAAATAAACTACATTTCTATATAAATTTTTCTCTAAATTTATTGTTTTACATGTCTTTGATAAAAAAAATGCAATAAGTGTATATTTATTGGTTTGCGCAAAATTTATAGCGTTTACAAACTATGGTACAAAAATGTGAATTTCCGCATTTTGAAGCAGCTCTGACTTTCTGAGCACCTGTCATGATTCCTGAGGTTCTACAATGCCCAGACAGTAAAAACACCCCACAAATGACCCCATTTCGGAAAGTAGACACCCTACATTTCGGAAAGTAGACACGCTGATGGGCATAGTGAGTTCATGGAAGTTTTTATTTTTTGTCACAAGTTAGCAGAAAATTATTATTATTTTTTTATTTATTTTTTTCTTACAAAGTCTCATATTCCACTAATTTGTGACAAAAAATAAAATTTTACATGAACTCGCCATGCCCCTCACGAAATACCTTGGGGTGTCTTCTTTCCAAAATGGGGTCACTTGTGGGGTATTTATACTGCCCTGACATTTTAGGGGACCTAAAGCGTGAGAAGTAGTTTGGAATCCAAATGCGTAAAAAATGCCCTGTGAAATTGTAAAGATACTCATTGGAATTTGGGCCCCTTTGCGCACCTAGGCTGCAAAAAAGTGTCACACATGTGGTATCGCCGTACTCAGGAGAAGTAGGGCAATGTGTTTTGGGGTGTATTTTTACATATACCCATGCTGGGTGAGATAAATATCTCTGTAAAAGACAACTTTTCCCATTTTCTTATACAAAGTTGTCATTTTATAGAGATATTTCTCACACACAGTATGGGTATATGTAAAAATACACCCCAAAACGCATTGCCCTACTTCTCCTGAGTACGGCGATACCACATGTGTGACACTTTTTTGCAGCTTAGGTGCGCAAAGGGGCCCAAATTCCAATGAGTATTTTCAGGATTTCACAGGGCATTTTTTACGCATTTGGATTCCAAACTACTTCTCACGCTTTAGGGCCCCTAAAATACCAGGGCAGTATAAATACCCCACAAGTGACCCCATTTTGGAAAGAAGAGGGGCATGGCGAGTTCATAGAATTTTTTTTTGGCACAAGTTAGCGGAAAATTATGTTTTTGTTTTTTTCTCTCTAAGGCTACTTTCACACTTGCGGCAGGACGGATCCGACAGGCTGTTCACCATGTCGGATCCATCCTTCCGCTATTTTGCCGTGCCGCTGGACCGCCGCTCCGTCCCCATTGACTATAATGGGGATGGAAGCGGAGCTCCGGCGCAGCACGGCAGTGCACGGCGAAAGCCGCCGGACTAAAAAGTTTTGCATGTCAGACTTTTTAGTACGGCGACCTTCGTGCTGCGCCGGAGCTCCGCCCCCATCCCCATTATAGTCAATGGGGATGGAGCGGCGGTCCGGCGGCACGGTGAAATAGCGGAAGGACAGATCCGACATGGTGAACAGCCTGTCGCATCCGTCCTGCCGCAAGTGTGAAAGTACCCTTACAAAGTCTCATATTCCACTAACTTGTGACAAAAAATAAAATTTTACATGAACTCACCATGCCCCTCACGAAATACCTTGGGGTGTTTTATTTCCAAAATGGGGTCACATGTGGGGTATTTATACTGCCCTGGCATTTTAGGGGCCCTAAAGCGTGAGAAGAAGTCTGGAATATAAATGTCTAAAAATGTTTACGCATTTGGATTCTGTGAGGGGTATGGTGAGTTCCTGTGAGATTTAATTTTTTGTCACAAGTTAGTGGAATATGAGACTTTGTAAGAAAAAACCAAAAAAAATATAAAAAAATTTCCGCTAACTTGTGGCAAAAAAAAATAATCTTCTATGAACTCGCCATGCCCCTCAAAAATGATCTTTATAGCGCCGCAGCGATTTTACTGTGTTTTTGCAGTGATCAGAAAGAAAAAATATTCTGTCACTGTGGTGGGGCGGACTGAACGCAAGTGTGTGCACGAGATCAGGCCTGATCGGGCGAACACTGCATTTTTTGTAGAGCCTATAGAACATGTCCGCAATTGCGGACAAGAAAAGGCATTTTCTATATAGTTCTGGCAATGTGCGGATCCGCAAAATGCGGAAAGCACATTGCCGGTGTCCGTGTTTTGCGGCTCCGCGGTGTCCGTGTTTTGCGGATCCGCAAAACACATACGGACATCTGAATAGAGCCTTACAGGTGGGTGATCAATGACAGGGGGGTGATCAGGGAGTCTATATGGGGTGATCAGGGGTTAATAAGGGGTTAATAAGTGACAGGGTGGGTGTAGTGTGGTGCTTGGTGCTACTTACAGAGCTGCCTGTGTTCTCTGGTGGTCGATCCAAGCAAAAGGGACCATCAGAGGACCTGGTAGCAGGTATATCAGACGCTGTTAACAAAACAGCGTCTGATATACCTTTCAGGGGTTAATGATCGCCGCTGGCAGGCTGTAGATCAGCTCGTTTACCTTCCGATCCTGTGAACGCGCGCTCCTGTGTGCACGCGTTCACAGGAAATCTCGCGTCTCGCGAGATGATGCGCCGATGCGTCCAGGAGGAATAACCCGGCCGCCCGCAGGACGCATCCCTGCGTTAGGCGGTCGGGAGGTGGTTAAGGGTACTTCATAAGGTGGATATCCCCCTAACCTTTAGGGCATGTGTGCTGGGTTTGGTGGAGGACATAGGGGATTCTGGGAAATTCTTAATAATAACTAAATTGTTATTTCAGGCTTGGAGATGTATTGTAAAAAAATGGATAGAGAAAACCACACCAACAATAAGTATGTGGCTCAGTCTGGTCAAATGTTCGCTGGCTTGTGAGAGATTACATATAGTTACAAACCCTAAAAGGTGGAGGTTTGAGAATATGTGGGCAGAATGGCTGAAAAACTGATTAAGGCCTCATGCACACGACCGTATTTTTTTGCGGTCCGCAAAAACGGGTTCCGTTTTGCCGTGATCTGTGACCGTTTTTTCGTCCATGGGTCTTCCTTGATTTTTGGAGGATCCACAGACATGAAAAAAAAGTCGTTTTGGTGTCCGCCTGGCCGTGCGGAGCCAAACGGATCCGTCCTGAATTACAATGCAAGTCAATGGGGACAGATCCGTTTGACGTTGACACAATATGGTGCAATTTCAAACGGATCCGTCCCCCATTGACTTTCAATGTAAAGTCAGGAGTTAATATACCATAGGATCAGAGTTTTCTCCAATCCGATGGTATATTTTAACTTGAAGCGTCCCCATCACCATGGGAACGCCTCTATGTTAGAATATACCGTCGGATTTAAGTTACATCGTGAAACTCAAATCCGACAGTATATTCTAACACAGAGGCGTTCCCATGGTGATGGGGACGCTCCAGGTTAGAATATACTAAAAGAACTGTGTACATGACTGCCCCCTGCTGCCTGGCCGGGAGCTCCTCCTACTGGTAAGTGACAGGTCATGTCACTTACCAGTAGGAGGAGCTCCCGGCCGGACGCAAACATCGCAGCTCGCAGGTAAGTATAATGGTTCTACAAATTTCTAAGTAACCATGGCAACCGGGACTGCAGTAGCGTCCTGGTTGCCATGGTTACCGATCGGAGCCCCAGCGATTAAACTGGGACTCCGATCGGTACACTCCGCTGCCACCAATGATAGGGGGGAGATTTTAATTAGGAGGGGGAGGGAGGGGAGAAGGCCCACTGGCCACCAACGAGTTAACTACAGGGGAGGGAGGGGGGGCCCACTGGCCACCAACGAGTTAACTAAAGGGGAGGGAGGGGGGGCCACTGGCCACCAACGATTTAACTACAGGGGAGGGCGGGGGGCCCACTGGTCACCAACGAGTTAACTACAGGGGAGGGATGGGGGCCCACTGGCCACCAATAAGTTAACTACAGAGGAGGGAGGGGGGGGCGGCCGCACTGGCCACTAATGTGTTAACTACAGGGGGGGAAGACTGCCCCCTGCTGCCTGGCAGCACCTGCCAGGCAGCAGGGGGCAGTCATGTACACAGTTCTTTTAGTATATTCTAACCTGAAGCGTCCCCATCGCCATGGGAACGCCTCTGTGCTGGAATATACTGTCGGTTCTGAGTTTTCACGAAGTGAAAACTCAGCTATGAAAAAACTTTTATGCAGACGGATCTTCGGATCCGTCTGTATAAAAACTATCCTATGGCCACGGATCACAGACACGGATGCCAATCTTGTGTGCATCCGTGTTCTTTCACGGACCCATTGACTTGAATTGGTCCGTGAACCGTTGTCCGTCAAAAAAATAGGACAGGTCATATTTTTTTGACGGACAGGATACACGGATCACGGTCTCGGCTGCAAAACGGTGCATTTTCCGATTTTTCCACGGACCCATTGAAAGTCAATGGGTCAGCGAAAAAAAAAAACGGAAAACGGCACAACGGCCAAGGATGCACACAACGGTCGTGTGCATGAGGCCTAAAGGGAGTCTGTCACCACATTTGAGCATATTAGACTGATCAAATAGCGTTATATGTGCCACCCAGAACTTAAAAACGGTACCTTTGTTGTATCTAATGGAGTTTTCTTTCAGCCAAAAATGAACTTTTAAGATTCTTTAAATGCGCCCTCTCAAGTGCCCAGGGCAGCGTCTCAATCGTCCGAGCCCCAGGCAGCACCTCCTCAGCGGCTCATAACCCCGCCCTCCGTGTGCCTCTGCCCGCCCGTTTACTCTCCTCCTCTCTCCTTTTCCACTGCGCTTCGAATTTGACCGCGCAGCCGTACCGTTTTTAAGTTCTGGGTGGCACATATAACGCTATTTGATCAGTCTAATATGCTCAAATGTGGTGACAGACTCCCTTTAAGATGGAGGTTGGACTGGGGTGTGGGGAGAGGGGTTGGGAATGGAGAGAGATGAGAGAAAACTAATTTTTCTATTTTTTTTTTTTTTTTTTTTGGGAGGGGGTGGAAAATTATAAATTGTGATGTGGTGATATACAATTTTGTAATACTGGTTTTACATGCAGCTAAGATACGTATGTCCTTTTTTGGTATTTTAAAAGCATAAAAACAATAATAAAAAATAGAATAAAAATAATATTGTTTATTGTAGAACTGTTAATTTGCTGTGGTGTGTGCGTCTATATGTATATATATTTGTATCCATTGATCTATAAATATATATAGATATAGCGTACTAATGGAATTGTATAGTTGTATTGTGTAATAAATACTTTATTGTTTATAATACAGCGTGTAGTGTTTTTAGTAGTCTCCGCCCTAGTAGAGTGATAGTAAGTCACATATAGTGTAGTTCAGTGTAGTGTAAAGGCAACAGAGTTAGTTAGTTAGTTAGTTAGTTAGGCAATTAGCTGACTAACAGAGATAGTTTCCTATTTAGGCATAAATAGGCAGAGTCATCACTAGACGACTTACGCCTATTTATGAATATTAATTATTGAGATTACCCTAAATATCAATCATTAATATTTCCTTTAACAGAGGACAAGGTCCATATGGCCATGTGCCCAATTTGGAGACCCAGAAGTTGCAGGGGGCAGAACCATCAGTCAGTTCATGTAGGCGTGTGCAAACATATTGCCCCACCATGTCGCATGTTCCCGTGATGTTCACGATCCAATTGGATATCTGCTCTATCAACTTTCGATGTTCTTTTCTGCGCCTACTATGTTGATCGCGGTTAGCGGCGAATCAGGATTCCACGCCGGAGAGGGAGCGTGAGAAAGAGAGACCACATCCAAGGGAGATCAATGGATGAAATTTAATTGTGATCGAGCAGAAATGTGGGAGAAGCTATTAAAACGGAAGAATTGAAGGAAAGGAAGTGGCGCGCGGCAATAACCCGCTCCCGACTAGGAGAGGTAGTGACAATAAATAACAATACAGGACTCTTAAGATGCCCTGTTATTTGAATGACTAATAAAAAAATTATAGGGAATGTCACTGGGGTATTTTGGATTTGGAAACGTTAGCCAGGAGAGGCCCTGCTGCCGCTTTGTTGACTCTAGACAACTTCTGCCTGATCGCACGTCCACCATTCATTTGGATATCTTCTCTATCAACTTTAGATGTTCTTTTCTGAACCTACCATGTTGATCACGGTTATCGGCGAATCAGGGTTCCACGCCAGACAGGGAGGGTGAGAAAGGGAGACCTCATCCAAGGGAGGTCAATGGCTGCAATGGGATCAAGCGGAAATGTGGAACAAATTATTAAAGCAGAAGGATCGAATGAAAGGGCTAATTAAAGATGAATTTTAGAAATTTAAGTCGCTGTCACCTATGCAGAGCAGGGGTTTTTCATCGTCAGAAATGGGTTAATGTCACCCACCAATGAAACAGATTATTTTAAAATATTTTGGTCCCTGTCACCTATGCAGAGCAGGGGTTTATTCATGTCATAAAAAATGTCAACCCAAGAATATAACAGAAAAATTTGTGAAATTTATTAACCTGTCTACTAGGTAGAGCAGGGGTCTATCACAGCCAAAAATTGTTGAATGTCACCCGAAAATGTAAAAGAAAAATTAGTGAAATTTATTAAGCTGTCAACTAGGTAGAGCAGGGGTATATCACAGCCAAAAATTGGTGAATTTCAAAAGAAAATGTAACAGACAAGTTAGTGTTTTTTTTTTTACCTGTCTACTAGGTATAGCAGTGGTATATCACACCCAAATATTGGTGAATTTCACCCAAAAATGTAACAGACAAATTAGTGTTTTTTTTTTTACCTGTCTACTAGGTATAGCAGTGGTATATCACCCCCAAAATGATGAGGAGGCGGTAGAGGATAAGGAAGCGGAGTAGAAGGAGGAAGCAACAGGAGGCAAACTGAAGCGCCCTGCAATTCTCGTGGTGTAAGGACATGCGGCAAACTGCTATACGCCTCAGGCCCAGCCACCACTGCATTTACCCAGTGTGCTGTTAGGGAGATATAACGTCCCTAACCGTGCTTACTGGTCCACGTATACGTAGTGAGGTGCACCTTGCCACAGTTGGAGTTGCGCAGTGCACACCTGATTTTGTCCCCCACTTGGTTGTGCAGGGAAGGGATGGCAAGCCTGTAAAAATAGTGGCAGCTGGGCACGACATACTGTGTGACAACCACCGCTATAAGGCTTTTAAAACTCTCCGTCTCCACCAGACAGAATGACAGCATTTCAAAGGCCAGTAATTTTGAAATGCTGGCGTTCAGGGCCAGGGATCACTGGTGGGTAGGGGGGTACTTCCTCTTCCGCTCCAGTGTTTGGGAGATGGAGAGCTGAACGCTTCCGTGAGACATTGTGGAAATGCTTGGTGACCCAGATGGTGGTGTTGCTGGCAGATCCTCTGTTTGCGGAGTGGCAGGTGGCACTGTCACTCCAGAGGTGGATGAAGGGACCGAGACTGCAGCAGAAGAGGAAGCAGGAGGAGCCAGAGACCTTTCTTGGTTTTTGAGGGGTCTACTCCACTGCAGATCGTGCTTTGCACTTAGATGCCTGGTCATGCAGGTTGTGCTCAGGTTGAGAACGTTTGTGCCTCACTTCAGGCTCTGATTGCACAGCATGAAAACCACTCGTGTCTTGTTGTCAGCACATTGTCTGAAGAACTGCCACGCCAGGGAACTCCTTGGAGCTGGCTTTGGTGTGCTCGGTCCCTTGCTGCGGTGGGCAGTAGCAGGCGTACTGTCTAGGGAACGGCTGCTCCGCTTTTGCACCCTGCTCCCTCTTCTGCTGTGCTGGTGGCTCTGTGCTACCACTGCCTCTTCCTCCGAACTACACAGGTCACTCGCATGACCTTGATTCCATGTGGGGTCGAGGACCTCATTGTCCTCCACATAATCTTCCACCCAGTCTTCATCCTTGCCCTCCTTGTTGGTCTGCACACTTTCGAAAGCCCCAGCAGTTGGCACCTGTGTTTCGTCATCATCTGAGACGTGCTGCGGTGGTCCTCCCATGTACTCATCTTGAAACATAAGTGGTTCGGCATTGGTGCCTCAATCTCTTCCACTTCTGGGGCAGGGATATGTGGATGGCCATTGGGAAACCCTGGTAACAGACTCATCAAAAAGAGGAAGAGACTGCTGAATGACTTAGGGCTCAGACTGATTTTCTGATTTGCAAGGGGGTGAGGTGAAAGACTGATGGACATCGGCTGCAGGTGCCAACTGTGGTCTTTCAGCAGGAGACTGGGTGGGAGACAATGTGAAGGAACTGGAGGCACTGTCAGCAACCCAATCTACTATCGCCTGTACTTGTTACTTGTTCTGGCCGCACCATTCGTAGAGCCGCATTAGGCCCGACCAAATAACGCTGCAGGTTCTGTCACCTACTCGCACCTGAGAAAGGTGTTTGACTTGTGCGTGTAGCTGGCACAGATCGACTACGTCCTCTCCCTGCAACAGGAGCTCAACCAGCAGCACCACGACCGGGGCCACGTCTCTTATTTGACGCTCTCCTCATATTTATCAAATTTAGGATCTTGCCCAAAATGGGTGTTTTTTTAATTGCAGAATAGAACAACAGTAAATAAAGGGTGTATCTCACATGTACAGATGCAGACTAGGCCGCAATTTAGGATTTTTGCCATAAATGGGTGTTTTTTTAATAGCAGAATAGAACCACAGTATCTAAAGGGTGTATCTCACACGTACAGATGCAGACTAGGCCACAATTAAAGATTTTTGCCCAAAAAGGGTGTCTTAAAAACCCAGAAAATTAAAGCTGTATTTCTAGCTTAAATTGCACACTGACTAATGCGACAGAGGCCCAATATGAAAGCTATTGCCAAAAATGGGTATTTTTCAAAGCCAGAAAATTATTGAAGTATTTCAAACTCGTTTTTAACAATCACAGATGCAGCAAGGGCAGCAATAATAAGTATTTTGCCCAAAAAGGGTGTTTTTTAAAACACAGAAAATTATAGCTGTATTTCTAGCTTAAATTGCACACTGACTAATGCGGCAGAGGCCCAAGATGAAGGTTTTTGCCAAAAATGATTGTGTTTTTTCAAAGCCAGAAAATTATTGAAGTATTTCAAGCTTGTTTTTAACAATCACAGATGCAGCAAAGGCTGCAATATTAAGTATTTTGCCCAAAAAGGGTGTTTTTTTACTAACAGAATATGACAGCAGTATATAACGCTTGAATTTCACACGTGTTGATGCTGCAAGGGCTGTAAAATTGTATATTTTGCCCAAAAATTGTGTTTTTTAGAACCCTAAAAATTATCGCTGTATTTCTAGCTTAAATTGCACACTGACTAATGCTGCAAAGCACAAGATGTAGGATATTGCCAAAAAGGGTGTTTTTTTTTAAAACCTGATTATTATTGCAGTATTTCAAGCTTGGATTTGAATGTCACAAAAGCACATATGCAGTGCTTGTGCACTTGCAGCGTACTCAAGTTAGGTTTAAAAATGTTCCTGGGTGTTGTAGTGCAATTGTGACACTAACCTGAGACAGCTGACTCTCTGCAAGGGCAGGTGATGATAAGTAATGTTCGTGACGCCAGTGCCAATTAAACGGTGGCACGCCGTTTGCTGATAGCAGGAATAACTGAGGAACCACGTGATGTTAAAACAGAACTCAAACTTTAGTAGTCATCATACATGGACATAGATGGAAGCGCAGTTCCTTTGCAGACAGTTGGTTGCAGTACATTTGATGCAGGCAATATATATAGCAAGGTGACTTCAGAGTGTTAAACACAGGACTTGCAGTACAGGCGGCTTGCACTCTATTCCTGACTGATCCTGGAACATAGAAACTCTTCTCCAAGGCCCGATGCCCTAGCTCTGGCGTATATCCTTGGTTTTATAATTATCAAGTACCTCCTCTGTTGTCTTTAGTACCTCTTGCTTTTCTGGACTTGCCTCTGTCTCTCCCAGCACTGACTCTAGAAACTTCTGAACTCCTCTTCCTAGGCTAGGCCCTGCCTATTTATACTGAACTGGGAGCTCCCTCTGCTGACTGGAACAGGGATTGCCTGCAACAGGCCTAACTGGCTTAAAGGGAAATACACATACAACCTAGCAGTGTCGGGTAACCTGCCCGTATGCTGCACACTGAGCTTGCATAAAATGGCAGTCGCCGCCCACCTAACTAACAGACGGAAAAAAAAAAAAATCTTTGTCACTGGGCTCAGGTCAGGGTAAAAAGATCTTGCACTCTACCCACACAACAAAATCTATGTACATCGCTGAGTTCAATTGGAGTTCTCATTAAAGATTCTGTCCTATTCTCTCCCTCACAGCAGCAGCATCCTATCCCTACACTAAGCACAGCAGAGTGACATGCAGCGCTACGTGATTCCAGCTTATATAGAGGCTGGGTCACATGCTTCACTGGCCAATCACAGCCATGCCATTAGTATGCATGGCTGTGATGGCTTCTAAGGGCACACAGTTAAACGCTTGTTGATTGGCTGCTCTGCAGCCTTTCAAAAAGCGCCAAGAAATCGCCGAACACCGAACCCAAACTTTTACAGAAATGTTCGGATTTGGGTCCAGGGTTTATAGTTCGGGTTCGCTCAACCCTATTCCAGACTGAAGTTGCTTCATATGGAGCTGGGGCTGCTCATGCTCCTCCTCCACCAGTCATGGCAGTGGAACATATGCGCAGGGGGTCCCTCCGTTCAGACCTCAGCAAGTCTCTGTAGTAGTCCACTTTTGCATCCCTCTCAGAAGGTCTAAAAATGTCCCCATTGTTGACCGGTAGAGAGTGTCTAAAAATATGGATAACCAGTAGTCCTCCCTCTGCTAAATCCTGACAAGGCGACTGTCAGTAAGCATAAACCATTCATCTGGCCATTTGCGCAAGGGACTTCCCTGCCCTACATCTCTGCTGCATGCTGCCACGTTCTTAGTCGTCACCCTTTGGCTCCTCATGCTTCTCCTGCTCCTCTCCTATCGCTTGGGGGATAAACCACCAAGTTGTCATTAA
Organism: Bufo bufo; assembly: GCF_905171765.1. Classification (NCBI taxonomy): domain Eukaryota; kingdom Metazoa; phylum Chordata; class Amphibia; order Anura; family Bufonidae; genus Bufo; species Bufo bufo. The sequence continues at coordinate 521,619,054 of NC_053390.1, read as the reverse complement.
AATAGAGTTTGTGTCCTCCTCCTCATCATCCTCAGGGTTTAAGTGGCTACCATGAAATGTAGGGGGCCGCATCTTCTGTGCCCTCGCCAATCATATTTCTCAGCGTCCTCTCCAGGACGTGATGAAGTAGAATGACACCATTCATCCTGTAGTTCTGCCGACTGACAAATAAAGTGTTCTTCTCAAAGGGCCTGAGCAAACGGCACGTGTCACGCATGGCAATGACTAACGTGGAAGTTACACTGGGAAGTAGACCTGTCCATCTGCTGCATTAAGAAATTGTTGACTGCCTTCCTGTGCTTGTACAACATATTGATCGTGAAAGGATCGATGGAAGAGCATTTTGCCTTTGCAGCTCAATGATCGTGTGTTTTCCAACTGTCTGTTGGCCAAGTGTACAGTAACTGTATTAGTAATGTAACAGATTAACTGCAAATGTGCCAGTGGTTCAACAAGATGCAGATGGCGATAAATTACACTGCACTTTAATACTGAGGCACAGTAATTCTATGTATAAATTGAAAGATAAACTGGGACTGTGGCAGCAGGTGACCAAGATACAGACGGCGATATATTACAACCAGGGCTTTTTTTCTCAGAGAAAAGGTGGTGGAACTCACCCCCCCTCCCCTGGTGACGCCCCTACCCACCCCTAGGACCGCCCCTTTAGAGAACAGGGATGCAAGTAAAATTTGGGGGGGGGGCTATAAAAGTCCAGCCCAGCAAAGAAACCCCCCAGATGGGGATGGCACTGTTAATGGGGGATCTGGGGATGGCACTGTTAATGGGGGATCTGGGGATGGCACTGTTATGGGGTGGAGGATCTGTGGATGGCACTGTTATGGGGGATCTGTGGATGGCATCCACAGATCCCCCATTCTATAACAGTGCCATCCACGGACCCCCCCATCCTATAACAGTGCCATCCACAGACCCCCCATCCCATTACAGTGCCATCCACAGACCCCCCCACCCCATAACAGTGCCATCCACAGACCCCCCACCCCATAACAGTGCCATCCACAGACCCCCCCACCCCATAACAGTGCCATCCACAGACCCTCCCCCTACCCCATAACAGTGCCATCCACAGCCCCCCCACCCCATAACAGTGCCATCCACAGACCCCCACCCCATAACAGTGCCATCCACAGACCCCCCATTGCCGCTCCAGTACAGTTATAAAATGTGTAATTCAATTAATAATGATTCATGCTGCCCCCTCTGTAGTATAACATTCAATATATCCTACTCACAGGGCTACTGTTATATCGTAATGCAGGCCGGCCAGGCAGACGAGTGGCAGCGTGACTGACTGACGTCACCTGCCTGCGCCGCCTGCTTCATTCAGAAAGTAGGCCGGGCAGGCACGTGACATCAGTCAGTCACTCTGCCGCTCGTCTGCCCGGCCGGCCCGCATTACGATATAACAGTAGCCCTGTGAGTAGGATATATTCAATGTTATACTACAGAGGGGGCAGCATGAATCCTTATTAATTGAATTGCACATTTTATAACTGTACTGGAGCGGCGGGGCCGGAGCACAGTGAACGCACCAGCCCCCAGCTCCTCCTCCCAGTCCCTCCCCGCTGATCCATCGCTGGAGCATGGCAGGCTGCGATGTCAAAAGGTGGCGAAACGCCGTTCTGGTGCATTCCGCCAGAAAAAAAGCCCTGATTACAATGCACTTTAACACTGAGGCACTGTAATTCTATGTATAAATTAAAAGATTAACTGCAAATGTGCCAGCGGTTCAACAAGATACAGATGGCCATATATTACACCGCATTTTAATACTGAGTCATAGTAATTCTATGGATAAATTAAAAGATTATCTGCAAATGTGCCAGCGGTTCAACAAGATGCAGACAGCGATATATTACACTGCACTTTAATATTTATGCACAGTAATTCTATGTGTACATTAAAAGATTAACTGTGAATGTGCCAACGGTTCAACAAGATGCAGACAACTATATACTACACCACATTTTAATGCTGAGGCACAGTAATTCTATGTATAAATTAAAAGATTAATTGTGATTATGCCAGAGGTTCAACAAGATGCACACAGCGATATATTACACTGCAACTTTCTGAAACACTGTCCCAAGGTAATATGATGTTTTCACCTTTGTTCCAAAGCTCAGCTCACAGTGAAATGGTGGAGACCGCGCAGGGTGAGTTCCATTTCAGATGCTTCGATTTGTTCAACACTAGTACAGGTACTTATATACCCCAACAACAGGAAATTAACCTAAGCCCCAGGTGGGCTAAGGAGGGGCAGGCAAATGTGATTAACCCTTAATAGACTGGAATGGAAAATTAGTTAACCATATATAGGCAATATAGTGTAGATAGCCCTGTGTGCAAGGTGCAAAAGCTACAGTAACAGGATAGGAAAAAAATACTTCACTTTTCCCTGCCCCTCCTTAACCCAGCTGGGACTTAGGTTGATTTCCCATTTTTTGGGTATATAAGTACCTGTACTCTCTATGTAGCCTAGCCACTGAAATGTGTAGCCTGTTTTCATTGTGATTTTTGTTTTTTGTAATAAATCCCAGTGCAGTGCGCTGTTCCTTTCTGCCTCTGGAGTCTTCTCCTGCCTCCTGCAGTGTCCGGCTCTTAGTGTGGCAGCCTGGTCTCTTCCCCCGGCATTCCTAGTGTTGTGCCTAGCTCTGCACAACATCAGTGGGTAAGGTGCCTCCGGTGGTGGCCTTGTCTATATACTGTATGTGGCATTGTCATACAGCTCTGAAATCTATACTAATGCTAGGTGAACAATAAGCTTTCTGATTTGAAATTTACATTTCTAGTAGACATCTAGAAAAGAACAGCACTGCTTAACCACTTCACATCCGGGCCAAATCCAAGCCATTCTGAGATTGTTTTCTCGTGACACATTGTACTTCATGACAGTGGTAAATTTGAGTCAATATGTTTCACCTTTATTTATAAAATAATCAAAAATTTACCCCAAAATTTTGAAAAATGCGCAATTTTCAAAATTTCATTTTCTCTGCTTTTAAAACAGAAAGTGATATCTCATAAAATATTTAATACTTAACATTCCCCATATGTCTACTTTATGCTGGCATCATTTTGTAAATGTCATTAAATTTTTTTAGGACGTTAGAAGGCTTAGAATTTTAGAAGCAATTCTTAAACTTTTAAAGAGAATTTACAAAACCCACTTTTTAAGGACCAGTTCAGGTCTAAAGTCATTTTGTGGGGCTTACATAGTGGAAACCTTGTAAAAATAGACCAGGCACTCTATATATGTGGCCAAGAAGTGAGATATTTATTAAATGTAATACAATCAACTACTAAAATAACAGCATAAAATAAAATAGCAGTAGCACAGTAGATAATAATAAATAGCAATCTGATAGCAGCAACAGATAATAATAAATAACAAATAGCAATATAGTAGCAGCAGCAGAAATTATAGCAGCATTTTGGTAGCAAGTGTCAGTAGCTAACTGCAAAGGTATCGTTCAAATAGCAGCAGCAGAAATTAAAGCAGCAATTGGTAGCAAGTGTCAGTAGCTAACTGCAAAGGTATCATTCAAATAGCAGCAGCAGATATTATAGCAGCAATTGGTAGCAAATGTCAGTAGCTAACTGCAAAGGTATCGTTCAAATAGCAGCAGCAGAAATTAAAGCAGCAATTGGTAGCAAGTGTCAGTAGCTATTACATAGTGGAAACCACCCATAAATGATCCCATTGTAGAAACTACTCTCCTCAAGTTACTCAAATTTGATTTTACAAACTTTGTTAACCCTTTAGGTGTTCCAGAAGAATTAAAGGAAAATCTAGACTTTTTTGGCAGTTTTTCCATTTTTTCCTTTAACACATTGAGGGTTAACAGTCAAACAAAACTCAATATTTATTACCCTGATTCTGCGGATTACAGAAACACCCCACATGTGGTTGTAAACTGATGTAAGGGCACACAGCAGAGCGCACAAGAAAAGGAGCACAGTATGGTTTTTGGAAGGCAGATTTACCCGAACTGGTTTTTAGATGCCATGTCCCATTTGAAGCCCCCCTGATACACCCTTACAGTAGAAACTCCCAAAATGTGACCCCATTTTGGAAACTAGGGGATAAGGTGCCAGTTTTATTGGTACTTTTTTGGGGTACATACTTTTAATTGCTCTATATTACATTTTTTGTGAGGCAAGGTAACCAAAAAATTGTTGTTTTGGCATTGTTTTAATTTTTTACAACATTCATCTGACAGGGTAGATAATGTGCTATTTTTATATACCAAGTTAGGTCAAGTGACATTTTTATAGAGCAGATCGTTACAGACGTGGAAATACCTAATATGTATATTTTTTCTAATTTATTTAAGTTTTACATAATATTAGCTTTTTTGAAACTAAAAAAATTGATGTTTTAGTTTCTCCATAGTCTGAGAGCCAATGCTTTTTTTATTTTTTGACCGATTGTCTTAGTTAGGGTCTCATTTCTTGAAGGATGAGGTATTGGTTTGATTGGTACTATTTTGGGGGGCATGCGCCATTTAGATCGATTGGTGTTGCACTTTATGTGATGTTCGGTGCCCAAAAATGTTTTTTCTGGCACTTTTTTTTTTTTTTTTTTTTTTTTTTACACTGTTCACCTGCGTGGTTAGCTCATGTGAGCATATAGAGCTGGTTTTTATGGATGCGGCAATACCTAATATGTCTATTTTCTTTTATTTATTGCACTTTAACACAATAAAAGCACTTTTAAAGGAAAAAAAAAATATTCTAGTGTCTCTATTGTCAGAGAGTCATTGTTTTTTAATTTTTTGACCGATTGTCTTAGGTAGGGTCTGTGGGATGAGGTGACTGTTTGATTGGTACTATATTGGGGGCATACGACTTTTTGATCGCTTGGTGATGCAATTTTTGTGATGTAAGGTGACCAAAAATGGCTTTTTTGGCACTGTTTTCATTTTATTTTTTCTACGATGTTCACCTGAAGGGTTAAGTCATGTGATATTTTTATAGAGCTGGTTGTTACGGATGCGTCGATACCTAATATGTATACTTTTTTTATTTATTTCACCTTAACACAATAATAGCATTTTTGAAACAAAAAAATTATGTTTTAATGTTTCCATGTTCTGAGAGCTATATATTTTTTTTTTTTTTTTGTGATTTTCTCATGTAGGGGCGGGATGAAGTGATGGTTTTATTGGTACCATTTTGTGGGACATACTCCTTTTTGATCACTTGGAGTTGCACTTTTTGTGATGTAAGGTGACAAAAATGGCTTTTTTTACACTTTTATTTTTAATTTTTATGGTGTTTATTGGACGGGATGTATCATGTGATATATTTATAGAGCCGGTCGTTATGGACTCGGCAATACCAAAAATTTCAAATTTTTTTTTTTTTCTATTTTTAATTAATTTTTTTATTCCATACAAGACCTCTGGGGGAAATTTACCTTCTGCTTTTTTTTTTCACCATTGATTTCTCCTGTAACTGGGGCTGACATAGTAGCCTCTGTTACAGGGGAAATACAGCCCCCAGAGAGGCTGTACAGCAAAATACAATGCTGTACAGCATCAGTGCAGGGCTGATTGAGGTCTGTAGAAGACCTGACAGCTCCAGCACTCTCCTGGCCCATGACCACCCGGCCGGGACAGGAAGCGCATAGCTTATACAGCGATCTAGAAGGCAGGGATACATGGGAACTGTCCCTGCCATCTCTCTGGGTTGCCCTGCTGTGACTGACAGCGGGCCCCCGCTCGGCAGCTGCACAATTAGCGTTCAGCTGCCATCTCTGAATGGACGTTCCAGAACATCCATTCAGAGATAAACATCCACTCATAGGATGTTTATATCCTATGGGCGGATGTGAAGTGGTTAAGCCAACCAAATCTGATTCATGTATATAAAAATGGAATCACTTTAACTGTTGAGATTAGGGTTGAGCGAACCCAAACTGTAAAGTTCGGGTTCGTACCGAACTTTATGATTTTTGGACCCCGGACCCAAACATGAACATTTCTGTAAAAGTTCAGGTTTGAGTTCGGTGTTCGGCGAGTTAATGGCGCTTTTTGAAAGGCTGCAGAGCAGCCAATCAACAAGCATTTACAGTTGCAAGAAAAAGTATGTGAACCCTTTGGAATGATATGGATTTCTGCACAAATTAGTCATAAAATGTGATCTGATCTTCATCTAAGTCACAACAATAGACAATCACAGTCTGCTTAAACTAATAACACACAAAGAATTAAATGTTACCATGTTTTTATTGAACACACCATGTAAACATTCACAGTGCAGGTGGAAAAAGTATGTGAACCCCTAGACTAAAGACATCTCCAAGAGCTAATTAGAGTGAGGTGTCAGCCAACTGGAGTCCAATCAATGAGATGAGATCGGAGGTGTTGGTTACAGCTGCCCTGCCCAATAAACAACACACACCAGTTCTGGGTTTGCTTTTCACAAGAAGCATTGCCTGATGTGAATGATGCCTCGCATAAAAGAGCTCTCAGAAGACCTATGATTAAGAATTGTTGACTTGCATAAAGCTGGAAAGGGTTATAAAAGTATCTCCAAAAGCCTTGCTGTTCATCAGTCCAAGGTAAGACAAATTATCTATAAATGGAGAAAATTCAGTACTGCTGCTACTTTCCTTAAGAGTGACCGTCCTGTAAAGATGACTGCAAGAGCACAGCGCAGACTGCTCATTGAGGTGAAGAAGAATCCTAGAGTGTCAGCTAAAGACTTAGAAAAGTATCTGGCATATGCTAACATCCCCGTTAGCGACTCTACGATACGTAAAACACTAAACAAAAATGGATTTCATGGGAGGATACCACAGAGGAAGCCACTGCTGTCCAAAAAAAACATTGCTGCACGTTTACAGTTTGCATAAGAGCACCTGGATGTTCCACAGCAGTACTGGCAAAATATTCTGTGGACAGATGAAACGAAAGTTGAGTTGTTTGGAAGAAACACACAACATTATGTGTGGAGAAAAAGAGGCACAGCAACATGAAAACCTCATCCCAACTGTGAAGTATGGTGATGGGGGCATCATGGTTTGGGGCTGCTTTGCTGCGTCAGGGCCTGGATGGAGTGCTATCATCGAAGGAAAAATGAATCAAGACATTTTGCAGGAGAACTTAAGACCATCTGTCCACCAGCTGAAGCTCAACAGAAGATGGGTATTGCAACAGGACAACGACCCAAAGCATAGAAGTAAATCAACAACAGAATGGCTTAAACAGAAGAAAATACGCCTTCTGGAGTGGCCCAGTCAGAGTCCTGACCTCAACCCGATTGAGATGCTGTGGCATGAACTCAAGAAAGTGATTCACACCAGACATCCCAAGAATATTGCTGAACTGAAACAGTTCTGTAAAGAGGAATGGTCAAGAATTACTCCTGACCGTTGTGCACGTCTGATCTGCAACTACAGGAAACGATTAGTTGAAGTTATTGCTGCCAAAGGAGGTTTAACCAGTTATTAAATCCAAGGGTTTACATACTTTTTTCACCTGCACTGTGAATGTTTACATGGTGTGTTCAATAAAAAAATTGTAACATTTATTTCTTTGTGTGTTATTAGTTTAAGCAGACTGTGATTGTCTATTGTTGTGACTTAGATGAAGATCAGATCACATTTTATGACCAATTTGTGCAGAAATCCATATCATTCCAAAGGGTTCACATACTTTTTCTTGCAACTGTAACTCATGTGCCCTTAGAAGCCATCACAACCATGCCTAGTAATGGAATGACTGTGATTGGCCAGTGCAGCATGTGACCTGGCCTCTATATAAGCTGGAGTCACGTAGCGCAGCACGTCACTCTGCTCTGATTAGTGTAGGGAGAGGATGCTGCTGCTGTGAAGGAGAGAATAGGACAGAATCTTTAATCAGAAGTGCTTGTTAACTCAGCGGTCTAGCTAGATTTTGTTTTGTGGGTTCAGTGCACAATCTTTTTTCCCTGCCCTGAGCCCAGTGACCCAGAAAAATAACTTTAATCCGTCTGTTAGTTAGGTGGGCGTCGGCGGCCATTTTATGCAAGTTCTGTGCACCAGCACAGAATATGTGTATTTGTGACAGTAAAATAGAAGCTTGAAATACTGCAATTATATTCTGGGTTTAAAAAATTACCCATTTTTGGCAAGACCCTACATCTGTGGCCTTTGCAGCATTAGTCAGTGTGAAATTTAAGTTATAAATACAGCAATAATTTTCTGGGTTTAAAAAAACACCCTTTTGGGTCAAAATCCTAATTTTGCGGCGTTTGCTGCATCTGTCATTGTTAAAAACAAGCTTGAAATACTTCAATCATTTTCTGGGTTTTAATAAACACCCATTTTTGGCAATACCCTACATTTGGGACCTATGCCATATTAGTTAGTGTGCAATTTAAGCTAAAAATACAGCAATAATTTTCTGGGTTTTAAAAAACACCCTTTTGGGCAAAATACTCAATATTACAATTAAATTTGCGGCCTTGTCTGCATCTGTCAGTGTGAGATACACGCGTTAGATACAGATGTTCTATTCTGTTATTTAAAAAAAACACCTATTTTGGGCAAAAAACTTAATTTGGCAGCCTTTGCTGCATCTGTCATTGTGAGATACACCCTTTAGATACTGTTGTTGTATTCTGCTATTAAAAAAAACACCTATTTTGGGCAAAAAACTTAATTTGAAGCCTTTGTTGTATCTGTCAGTGTGAGATACATGTGTTAGATACTGCTGTTCTATTTTGTTATTAAAAAAACACCCATTTTGGGCAAAAAACTTAATTTTGCAGCCCTTGCTGCATCTGTCATTGTGAGAAGCACCCTTTAGATACTGTTGTCCTATTCTGCTATTAAAAAACAGCAATTTTGGGCAAACAACTTAATTTGCAGCCTTTGCTGCATCTGTCAGTGTGAGATACATGCGTTAGATACAGCTGTTCTATTCTGTTATTACAAAAACACCTATTTTGGGCAAAAAACTTAATTAAGCAACCTTTGCTACATATATCATTGTGAGATACGCCCTTTAGATACTGTTGTTCTATTCTGCTATTAAAAAAACACCTATTTTGGGCAAAAAACATAATATTACAGCCTTTGCTGCATCTGTCATTGTGAGATACATGCGTTAGATACAGTTGTTCTATTCTGTTATAAAAAATAAAATAAAACATTTTGGGCAAGATCCTAAATTTGATAAATATGAGGAGAGCGTCAAATAAGGGACGTGGCTCCGGTCGTGGTGCTACTGGTAGAGCTCCTGTTGCAGGGAGAGGACGTGGTCGATCTGTGCCAGCTACATGCACAAGTGAAATAGCATCCTTAGGTGCGAGTAGGCGACAGAACCTTCAGCAGTATTTGGTCGGGCCTAATAACATAGTAACATAGTACATAAGGCCGAAAAAAGACATTTGTCCATCCAGTTCGGCCTGTTATCCTGCAAGTTGATCCAGAGGAAGGCAAAAAAAAAAACTGTGAGGTAGAAGCCAATTTTCCTCACTTTAGGGGAATAAAAAATTCCTTCCCGACTCCAATCAGGCAATCAGAATAACTCCCTGGATCAACGACCCCTCTCTAGTAGCTATATCCTGTAATATTATTACACTCCAGAAATACATCCAGGCCCCTCTTGAATTCCTTTATTGTACTCACCATCACCACCTCCTCAGGCAGAGAATTCCATAGTCTCACTACTCTTACCGTAAAGAATCCTTTTCTATGTTTGTGTACAAAACTTCTTTCCTCCAAACGCAGAGGATGTCCCCTCGTCACAGTCACAGTCCTGGGGATAAATAGATGATGGGATAGATCTCTGTACTGACCCCTGATATATTTATACATAGTAATTAGATCTCCCCTCAGTCGTCTTTTTTCTAACGTGAATAACCCTAATTTTGATAATCTTTCAGGGTACTGTAGTTGCCCCATTCCAATTATTACTTTAGTTGCCCTCCTCTGGACCCTTTCCAGCTCTGCTATGTCTGCCTTGTTCACTGGAGCCCAGAACTGTACACAGTACTCCATGTGTGGTCTGACAAATGATTTGTAAAGTAGTAGGAATATGTTCTCATCACGGGCATCTATGCCCCTTTTGATGCAACCCATTATCTTTTTAGCCTTGGCAGTAGCTGCCTGACACTGGTTTTTGCAGCTTAGTTTGCTGTTTATTAAAATTCCTAGATCCTTTTCCATGTCAGTGTTACCGAGTGTTTTACCATTTAGTATGTACGGGTGACTTGCATTATTCCTTCCCATGTGCATAACTTTACATTTGTCAGTGTTAAACCTCATCTGCCACTTATCTGCCCAAGCCTGCAATCTATCCAGATCCTTCTGTAGTAGTATACTGTCCTCTTCAGTGTTAATTACTTTACACAGTTTAGTGTCATCTGCGAAAATTGATATTTTACTATGCAAGCCTTCTACAAGATCATTAATAAATATATTGAAGAGAATAGGGCCCAATACTGACCCCTGAGGTACTCCACTAGAGACAGTGACCCAATCTGAGTATGTACCGTTAATAACCACCCTCTGTTTTCTATCATTGAGCCAGTTACTTACCCACTTACAGACGTTTTCTCCCAGTCCGAGCATTCTCATTTTATATACTAACCTTTTATGTGGTACAGTGTCAAATGCTTTGGAGAAGTCCAGATACACGACATCCATTGATTCGCCGCTGTCAAGTCTAGAACTTACCTCCTCATAGAAACTGATTAAATTAGTTTGACATGACCGATCCCTCACGAAGCCATGCTGATATGGCGTTATTTGCTTATTTCCGTTAAGATGCTCTAACATAGCATCTCTCAGAAAACCTTCAAACAGTTTACCCACAACAGATGTTAAACTTACCGGCCTATAGTTTCCGGGCTCTGTTTTTGGACCCTTTTTGAATATTGGCACCACATTTGCCATGCGCCAATCCTGTGGGACATTCCCTGTCAGTATAGAATCTGCAAATATCAGAAATAAGGGTCTGGCTATGACATTACTTAATTCCCTTAGGATACGGGGGTGTATGTCATCCGGTCCTGGCGATTTGTCTATTTTAATCTTTTTAAGTCGCTGTTGTACTTCTTCCTGGGTCAGACAGGACACTTTTAATGGGGAATTTATTTCAACATTCAGCATTTCCTCTGACAGTTTATTTTCCTCAGTGAATACATTGGAGAAAAAAATATTTAACAGCTTTGCTTTCTCCTCGTCGCTCTCTGCGACTCCCCCCTCATTACTCTTTAAAGGGTCGACACTTTCAGATTTATACTTTTTAACATTTATATAACTGAAGAACATTTTAGGGTTAGTTTTACTCTCTTTGGCAATTAATCTCTCGGTCTCTAGTTTGGCCGCTTTTATTTGTTTTTTACATGTTCTATTTTTTTCCTTATAGTTTTTCAGTGCTTCCGTGCTACCCTCCTGTTTTAGTGTTTTATATGCTTTCTTTTTGTCATTTATTGCTTTCATTACAGTTCTGTTTATCCACATTGGTTTCTTTTTGTTCCTTAACCTTTTATTCCCATACGGTATGTACCTCTCACAATGAGCTTTTAGGATGCTTTTAAAGATATCCCATTTTGTGGCTGTATTTTTATTTGTGAGGACTTTATCCCATTTAGTTAGGCCTATGGCCTCTCTTAGTTGGCTAAATTTAGCTTTTTTGAAGTTTGGTATTTTTGTTCCTCCCTGTAGAAACGCTCTTTTGAATGATATTTGGTAGGTTATTACTTTATGGTCACTATTTCCCAGGTTAATCAATTAGAAGAAAATGGGCGGCACTGCGCTTCAGTCGGGGTCCAGGTGCGCGGTCAATAGGTAGATACCTCAGATACTTGCAATAGAAAGACCAGCACTCCGTATTGTAGTGATGAAGAAAAGGCTTTCTTTATTCGTCACCCATATGTGACGCGCGTTTCGACACTAATCTGTGTCTTTGTCAAAGTACAGGTGATAACAGCTCAGTTACACATGCATAAGGCACCATATAAATACGATTCAAATAACCCGCCTCTTAGTCACGTCAGTGATCACATGGTCGGGGCCGGACTGCGCCGCCCCCAGCCCTGTGACCAGTCACGTGGCCATAGCGTCATATTGCTACGCAACCAGTCCAAACAACTTGAATGAACTGTCCATGGAGTACGGTGAGATATGTATCTAGATCCTTGCACTTATTATACATCTGGGTAATCTATAATCACTTATACATCAGATTTAAACATTTTCCAAATAGATACATTAGAAGTTAGCCGTCTCCTAATCATGTAAGAGGTCACGCGACCCCGGAGTAAAATCCCGGTCTCATGACCTGTCACATGACATCATGTTGCTACGCAACTGATCCAAACATTATTGGATCTTACAGAGGGTAGATTGCGATACAATAATAGAGATCCATATTACATATAAACTAGATTCAGAGATCTGAGAAATCTGTGATTCGTTACAGAACGAGAGAGCATGCATTAATGCAGAAATAACAAAACAAAATCATATATTCCACGTAGGTCAAATGAAGCTACTCAGTGAGTATTCCTTATTAAGGCCTTTGGGGGCAAGCGTCTCAAGTCGATGGATCCAATATGCTTCACGCTGGTGGAGCATCTGGATCCGGTTTCCTCCACATCGAGGTAAGGTCACTTCTTCTAGAATTTGAAAACGCAGTTGTGAGATGCGATGATTTTTTTCTTTAAAGTGCTGGGGAACAGGTAACAGAGTGTTTTCCTTCCTAATTGTAGACTTATGTTTCCCTATCCGATCTTTGGCACGCATTGTTGTCTCTCCAACATAGCACAACCCACAGGGGCATTTAAGTAGATAAATTACAAAACTACTGTCACATGTAAAGTGACCCCGAATGGGGATTTGTTGTCCTGTCTGTGGGTGTGATATGTTGGAGCCTTTAATGACATTGGAACAATGGACACAGTTAAGACAGGGAAATGTTCCCTTCCTAACTGTTGAGAGAGTGAGCTGTCGCTGAGGCATCCTGTCACTTCCTATGTCCGCCCGGACAATCATGTCCCTAATGTTCTTGTTCCGCTTATAGCACACCATGGGGCGATCCCTGAATTCCTGGATTGTAGGATATGATTTGTGTAAAATATTCCAGTGTTTGTTAATGACAGCTTTAACACGGTCCATCCACGGATGATATTTTACAATCAATGGTATTCTCTGCCCTTTATCTTTCTTTTCTCGTGGTTCTACAGGATTTTCTATCTTGTCTCGTTGTTCATGTAGTAGATGGGAAGGATAGCCTCTATCTATGAACTTCTGTGTCATTTCCTGCAACCTAAGGTCACGTGTCTCCTGATCCATGACAATACTGGCCACTCTTCTATATTGTGAATATGGTAAAGATTTTTTTACGGTTGAGGGGTGATTACTGTGGAATGACAAGAGGCTATTTTTGTCAGTTTTCTTGACATATAAGTCAGTGGTAATCCTGTTGTCAATTCCCCTAATGACCCATGTGTCAAGGAAGGAGACACGTTGTGGATCCTGGTGCAGGGTAAATTTCAGCTCAGGTCTTATATTGTTGATATAGTCCACAAAGGACATAAGGGTCTCAATGCTGCACCGCCATACGCAAAAAACATCATCTATGAAACGTTTCCAAAATATACAGTGATTTCGATATAGCTCACTTGGGTAGATGTACTCTCTCTCAAAGTGTGCCATATAGCAATTTGCGTATGGCGGTGCAGCATTGGACCCCATCGCGGTCCCACACCGCTGCTGAAAAAAAGTGTCCTGAAATAAAAAATAATTGCGACGTAAAACAATGGTGAGTAAGGACAGAAAAAACTGTTTTTCTCGTGCTGAGTATATGCTGTCATCTAATAATGCCTGGACAGATTCCAGACCTTTTTCATGAGTTATACTGGTATATAAGCTGCAGACATCTAAAGTGACCAGGATGCAATCAGGCGACAGCTCAATCTCTCGAACTGTCTCCAGAAAATGTTGCGTGTCCCTAAGATAGGATGGGGCCTTTTTTGTAAGAGGAGTCAACACTTTGTCAAGAAATATTGCAGGGGGAGATAGGACTGAATCCGTGGCCGCAACTATTGGACGACCAGGGGGTTGATCCAAGGATTTATGTACTTTCGGGAGTGTGTAAAATACGGGTGTTACAGTATGTTGGTTGATCAAGAATTCCGCTAATTTTTTGTCAATGACTTGTTGTAATAAGTTCTCATCAACCAAGGCCTGCAGCTCCCGCTTGATCGTCCAGACCGGATCCCCCTGCAATATTTCATAGACATTGTGGTCGGATAATTGTCCAAGAATCTCCTTGACATAGTAATCTTTGTCTAATATGACAAGGGCTCCGCCCTTATCCGCAGGCTTAAAGACCAAAGAGTCATCATCAATCAGATGATTGACTATCTGTCTTTCCTCATTAGACAAATTATGATGTATAAAATAATCGCCCCTTTTAAATTTCGCAAGTAATAAAGCAATATCACGTTGTACAAGTTGTATGTAGGTTTCACTAGGATGATATATTTTGGGAGGCATATAATGGCTCTTAAGCCTTAAACCAAACTGTTGCAAACTTAATAATGATTGTACATTTTCAATGGGGACATGATCATGCATAGGTACATTTGAAAAATGGCTTTTCAGCCGTATGCTGCGGAAAAAACGATTTAAATCCATGTCCAATCCAAATGTGTCCAGACTGGTGGTCGGACTGAAAGATAGTCCCTTTTCAAGGAGTCCAATTTGGAGTGGAGAGAGATTCTTTGAAGACAAATTTAACACTAGGGTGTGCTGGGTACCTGTGACCGCATTAGACGTGGAGCTTCGGCGTCCCCGATGATGGCGTCGGCCTGAGCGCCTGGTGTTGGCCTTCTTGGGCGTCTGCGTGCTCCTAAAAAAATACGCTGACCAGTTGTGGAATCGCTTCCAGAGTCGGAAGATGCCGTGCCTGCTCTGCGGCCGGAGCGACGTGGTGGTTGAGATGTAGCAGTGCCGGCTTTGTCCTGCCATCTGTATACTTGATTTCTTTTATAGTCCTCCATATCCCGAATATACTTTGTGCGTTTTGTAACTTGTATAGAGTTTTGCAATTCGATACATTGTTTATCGATTTTCTCTTTCAGGGTATCGAGATCTTCCTTTTTCAGACAATCTCTTAATTGGGATTTAATAGTGTTAATACCTTCTTGGCACTCGGCAATTGCTTTAGTCAGATGTTCAATTGTCAGAACTATAATGTCCAGTGAACATTTGTTTAAAATGTTAGCAAAGCGGGCACAGTATTCCACACTCTCTCGGAAGAAAGTGGTTCTTAGATTCACTCTTAATCCTCGTGGGATGCGTTTGGAGCGATGATACTCCGCTAGAGTGGTTGCATGCAATTGTAGCGATACTAGATGTTTGGAAGTTCTCTCCAAATCACGGCTTTTCAGTTCACCTGGAGGTATTCTCAGGAACTCTGCCGACGAATCGATGCGTGCCACTATTGCACGGGCTTCCTCATCGTCATAGCTATAGGTACTCATCTGTGTATTTGAGCTCGACCGCACGTGCACGCTCCAAAAAATCAGGATAATCAATTAGAAGAAAATGGGCGGCACTGCGCTTCAGTCGGGGTCCAGGTGCGCGGTCAATAGGTAGATACCTCAGATACTTGCAATAGAAAGACCAGCACTCCGTATTGTAGTGATGAAGAAAAGGCTTTCACAACTGCGTTTTCAAATTCTAGAAGAAGTGACCTTACCTCGACGTGGAGGAAACCGGATCCAGATGCTCCACCAGCGTGAAGCATATTGGATCCATCGACTTGAGACGCTTGCCCCCAAAGGCCTTAATAAGGAATACTCACTGAGTAGCTTCATTTGACCTACGTGGAATATATGATTTTGTTTTGTTATTTCTGCATTAATGCATGCTCTCTCGTTCTGTAACGAATCACAGATTTCTCAGATCTCTGAATCTAGTTTATATGTAATATGGATCTCTATTATTGTATCGCAATCTACCCTCTGTAAGATCCAATAATGTTTGGATCAGTTGCGTAGCAACATGATGTCATGTGACAGGTCATGAGACCGGGATTTTACTCCGGGGTCGCGTGACCTCTTACATGATTAGGAGACGGCTAACTTCTAATGTATCTATTTGGAAAATGTTTAAATCTGATGTATAAGTGATTATAGATTACCCAGATGTATAATAAGTGCAAGGATCTAGATACATATCTCACCGTACTCCATGGACAGTTCATTCAAGTTGTTTGGACTGGTTGCGTAGCAATATGACGCTATGGCCACGTGACTGGTCACAGGGCTGGGGGCGGCGCAGTCCGGCCCCGACCATGTGATCACTGACGTGACTAAGAGGCGGGTTATTTAAATCGTATTTATATGGTGCCTTATGCATGTGTAACTGAGCTGTTATCACCTGTACTTTGACAAAGACACAGATTAGTGTCGAAACGCGCGTCACATATGGGTGACGAATAAAGAAAGCCTTTTCTTCATCACTACAATACGGAGTGCTGGTCTTTCTATTGCAACTATTTCCCAGGTGTCCCCTAACCTGCACGTCTGTTGGTTAATACTAAGTCCAGTATGGCCGTCCCTCTAGTCGGGTCCTGAACCAGTTGGGAGAGGTAATTGTCTTTGGTTATTGCCAAGAACCTGTTTCCTTTATGAGATATACAAGTTTCAGTTTCCCAGTCTATAACTGGGTAGTTGAAGTCCCCCATAATAACCACCTCATTATGATTTGCCGCCTTGTCTATCTCATTTAGTAGTAGATTTTCTGTGGACTCTGGTATATTAGGTGGTTTATAGTAAACTCCTATTAGTAATTTATTGTTGTTTTTAGCTCCATGTATCTCTACCCACAGTGACTCCACATGTTCATGTCCCTCACTTATATCTTCACAGAGTGTGGGCTTTAGACAGGACTTTACATAAAGGCTAACCCCTCCCCCTCTCCGGTTTTGACGATCCTTTCTAAACAGACTGTAACCTTGTACATTAACTGCCCAGTCATAGCTATCATCCAGCCATGTCTCAGTTATTCCCAATATGTCATAGTCCTCCTCACACATCACTAATTCCAGTTCACCAGTTTTATTAGTCAGGCTTCTGGCATTAGTATACATACATTTGAGAGGTTTATGTATATTTCTTACCCTACACCTTTCCTTCTGAACTGTTCTAGTCCCTCCTTCCATTCCTCCTCGTCCCACTACCTTGCCCCCGGTCTCTATCTACAGTATCTTCCCATCCTATAATGTAATTACCCTCCCCCAGTCCCTAGTTTAAACACTCCTCTAACCTTCTAGCCATCTTTCCCCCAACACAGCTGCCCCTTCCCCATTGAGGTGCAGCCCATCCCTACGATAGAGCCCGTAGCTGACAAAGAAGTCGGCCCAGTTCTCCAGGAACCCAAACCCCATCTTCCTACACCAGTTCTTGTGTCACTTCTTAACCTCCCTTATCTCCCACTGCCTTTCTTGTATGGCTTGTGGTACAGGCAGTGTTTCGGAAAACACTACCTTTAAGGTCCTTGCTCTAAGCTTTTGACCTAAATCCCTAAAATCATTTTTAAGGACTCTCCGCCTTCCTCTAACTTTGTCAATGGTTTCGATATGGACCATGACTGCTGGATCTTCTCCAGCCCCTCCCAGTAATCTGTCAACCCTATCCGCAATGTGTCGAACTCTAGCGCCAGAAAGTGTCGAACTCTAGCGCCAAGGTGTCAGCAGTAAGTTTGTGTTGACGTCACTGATTAATTTGCCCTTCCTCTGATCCATCAGAACAATAACCCACAAAAAAAACTGATCCTGTCTGTGGAGCATACGCCTTCACTCGGTCAGCATTTGCCCAATAATCCATTAGTATTGCTAATGCCAAAAAATACAGGAGTGGATCTAAAACAGAGATGACAAATGAATGGAATATTTGCATGTCTTCTGTGTTTTGTACCCCCTCCTGTTTTTGGCTACCAAATCATAAGCCAATTCTGATTGGACCATACAGGCCTTATAGCTGCTACACAGACAGGATCCGTTGTGCGTCTCATTTTTCCTTCCTTCTGACAGATCAGAAGAAAGGTCAAACAAATGATGATGTCAGCCAGGCCGAAAGGCAAAAGAGTGGCCCAGTCATGAAGTGGGAAGGGTGGGAACAACATGAGAAATCCACAAAGTGGCCCTATGACATAGTGGTGAGGTGGAAGCAGCATGAGGAGACCAAAGAGTGGCCCAATGACAGACTGTGGAGGTGGCAGCAGTATGAGGAAGCCACCAAGTTGAAAAACAATAGAGTGTTGAGGTGGCGGCACCATGAGGAGGCCACAGAGTTTCACAATGATAGAGTGTGGAGGTGGTGGCAGAAGCAGCATCAGGAGGAGGCCACAGAGTGGCACAATGACATAGTCTGGAAGTGGCGACAGCAGCAGTAGCAGCATCAGGGAGAAGGCCACCAAGTGGCACAATGACAGAGTCTGGAGTTTGCAGCAGTATGAGGAAGCCACCGATTGGCACAATGACAGAGTCAGAGGTGGCGGCAGAAGCAGTAGCAGCATCAGGAAAAGGCCACCGAGTGGCACAATGACAGAGTGTGAAGGTGGCGGCAGCAGCATCAGTAGGATGCCACAGGGTTGCACAATGACCGAGTGTGGAGGTGGCGGCAGCATCAGGAGACCACAGAGTGGCAAGTTGATATAGTGTGGAGGTGGCAACAGCATCAGGAGGCCACAGAGAGCCAAGGTGACATAGTGTGGAGGTGGTGGCAGCATCAGGAGGCCACAGAGTGGCAAGGTTACATAGTGTGGAGGTGGCAGCAGCATGAGGAGACCACAGAGTGGCACGACGACGAGAGATTGTGGTGGTGGCAGCAGCATGAGGGGGCCACAGAGTGGCACGACGACGAGAGATTGTGGAGGTGGCAGCAGCACAAAGTGGCCGCTTCGTCTATTCATTTATAGGGAATATGGGACAGAACAGAAGGTTAAATTTTCTCAACTTTATAAAGTGTTTCTTAAAACACGATTTAATAATACACGTTCTCCGGCACAAAAGGCTTGGCAAATTGATTGTCCGTGAATTTCCCTCGAAGAATGGGATAATATATTGGCAAATTTAAGTTTACTTTCTTATAATTTGAATCAATTTTTGGTTCAATTTAATATTCAATATTCAATACATTTAATTAAAAAAATTAAGTGTTGCTTAAGACAGGAGACAATCCGCCAGTCTTCAGTTTATTCGACGATGTGGTTACGATGTAGAAAGCATTCCAAAAACGATTTCTCTCCACCTGGAGACGAATCCTGTCAAGATTGATGCAAGTGCAGTATCGGCTGCTCATTGATCCAGATACTTTCTGGGGGAACCTGCCTGGCATGAACAGGCCTCTAGTAGCGTCAAGATAGCTTTGAGCCTGGAAGAGTTGAGAAGTTCATCAAGATACGTCACTAAAGATTTTACTGCATATAACCGCAACACTGACCGCTGAATAAAATTTTGTTTTTCTACCGAAATAGTTAAAAAAAGATAATTCCGCATATAATCCGCAGCGCTGACTGCTGAATACATTTTTTTTTTCGACCGAAATAGTTCAATAAAGATTTTACCGCATATAACCGCAGCGCTGACCGCTGAATAAATTTTGTTTTCCGAACGAAATAGTTCAATAAAGATTTTACTGCATTTAACCGCAGCACTGACCACTGAATAAATGTTGTATTTTGACAGAAATAGTTCAATACCGATTTTACCGCATATAATTACAGCGCTGACTGCTGAATACATTTTGTTTTTCGACCGAAATAGTTCAATAAAGATTTTACCGCATATAACCGCAGAGCTGACCACTGAATTAATTTTGTTTTTTTGACCAAAATACTTAAATAAAGATTTTACCACATATAACTGCAGCGCTGAGCGCTGAATACATTTTGTTTTTCGACCGAAATACGTCAATAAACACTTTACGACATATAACTGCAGTGCTGAATAAAATGTGTTTTTCGACCAAAATACGTCAATAAAGATTTTAGCACACTTAACTGCAGCGCTGAACGCTGAATAAAAAAATTTTTTCGACTGAAATACGTGACAAAAGGTTTTACCACATATCACTGCAGCGCTGAACATATTTTTTTTTGCTACCGAAATACGTCACTAAAAGCTTGGGACTCTCCACCTCGGCTCACCACAAGTCATTGGTTCTCTGAAAAGGAGCAAATGCAGCACCAGCAACTTGGACAGCAGCACATTCAGCTTCTGTGCCGTTGGATGTGTGCACGCATACTGTTGTCTCTTGGCAATCGCTTCGGTGATCGATTGCTGATGGAATGACTGACGAGGAGTAGGAGGAGCAGGAGCATCAGGACCATCAGACGATGGGAACAACAGACAGCTCCCTTTGCCTGAGGTGGTGGAGCCTTGACTGCCTGAAATTGGGTGCGGCGTACCACTGGGTGATGCAGTGGTTGCTGCGGCAGGCTGGACCACCACATCGGAGCCACGGTTCTCCCAGGTCACTTTATGGTGACGCTGCATATGTTGATGCAGGGCCGTGGTTCCAACATTGGCACACTAGCCACGCTTCCCCTTCTGCCCACAGATTCTACATATGGCCATGTTCACCTCCACCGGAGGCTGTACAAAAAACTGCCACACCGCAGAGTAGGCGATTTTACCCCCAACACTATGCACTGACTGACTGCTACCGCCACTGCTTCCGTGCAGAAGTCAACTGAGAATATATTTTTTCTTTTTGTACTGAAATAGGCCATTAAACGTTTTTAGCAGAAATAAATGCACCAGTGAAGTGCGTATATATTTTTCTTTCTGTACTGAAATAGGCCACTAAATGCTTTTGCCACAAATAAGTGTGTATATTATTTCTTTCTGTACTGAAATAAGCCAGTAAACGCTTTTGCCACAAATAACTGCACCAGTGAAGTGCGTATATATTTTTCTTTCTGTACTGAAATAGGCCAATAAACGCTTTCAACACATATACTGCAGAAGTGAACTGAGAATATATTTTTCTTTTTGTACTGAAATAGGCCACTAAATCCTTTTAGCAGAAATAAATGCACCAGTGAAGGGCGTATATATTTTTTATTTCTGTACTGAAATAGGCCAGTAAACGCTTTTAGCAGAAATAAATGCACCAATGAAGTGCGTATATGTTTTACTTTCTGTACTGAAATAGGCCAACAAACGCTTTCAACACATATAACTACAGAAGTGAACAGAGAATATATTTTTCTTTTTGTACTGAAATAGGCCAGTAAACGCTTTTAGCTGAAATAATTGCACCAGTGAGCGCGTATATCTTTTCCCTTTTTGTACTGAAATAAGACACTGAACGCTTTCAACACAAATAACTGCAGAAGCGAAATGCGTATATATTTTTCTTTTTTCATAGATATAAGCCACTAAAGGCTTTTCAACATAGCACTTGTACTCCAATAACAAAAACAAATTGCTGGAATGCCAGAGCTGTATAATGGTTATTTGGATCCCCAAATAATGTTTCTCTGCACTTGTAAATCGCTTTTCTTTTCAAAATGAGGTTTTTCTAGCACTGTCCCTAGCGACTTCAGACGTCTCTCCCTGCACTAAGATGCTGTGAAATGATTCCTCCCTATCCTTTACCTGCACTTATAAATAGTTTTTTCATTTTTTTTTTTTTCACAATGAGGTTTTTCCTATTGCTGTCCCCAGCACCTTCTCGCGTCTGTCCCTGACTCTAAGATGGCCACAGTATTTATAGGGCTGTGACATCACAGGGCTGGCTGCTGATTGGCTGCATGCATGGCATTATGGGTCAGCCCGCCTTCCCAGCTTTCCTTGCCCCATGTCCGCACACATGTAGCAGTCATTGTAGCTGCCATTTTAGGAAAAATTGAGATTTGTTACCACGAAGTGCGAGGAAATTCGCATTCATTGCAAATCAAATTTTTCCTGAAATTTGAATACCACTTCATCTGATTCGATTCGCTCATCTTTAGTCTTCAATATCCGATTGACAGGGGTTTGACAATCAGCTGTTCAAGGGTAGCTCCTGAACTACATAGCTATGTTTATTGTTCAATGTATGGAGCTGCTTAATGCAGCGGTGCGACCCTTCATTTTAACATGGCTAGCTCTGTAATAATCTAATAATCAGTTCCATCCACTACACAATGGGATCTGTGTATTTCCAACACCGGAGCTACTCTCAAACAGCTAATCGGCAGGGTTACAAGGTGTCTTTCAATGTAGAAATCAGATGTACCCTTTTAAGGTGTACCTATGCTGTACTCTAATCAACAGTATGATCATTATGAAGGAATTATCTCCAGTCTTATGACCAAATCGCAAATGATAGATAAGAACAATTGGTATCACTGCATATGGGTTTGTTTTGCTTTTGGCAATCTTCATAAAAGTGTCATTAGTCTGTATTACAGCCACCAGTCCTAGCCTGATCTCAGGTCTAATGAACCAGAATGACAGCATCATAGGAATCTATAATGCTGTCAGTTCAGGCCATTAAACTCCAAAGTAGTAGGGTTGGACTGGTGGTTGTAATGCAGGTGCACAAGTGTGCCTATATTACATTTGTGTCAAACTGACTATCTTCTGGATCAATACGGCTTGATAATATATTAAATAAGATGGTCTTATGTCTTTTTTAACCTTACTGTATAATTTACTGAATAGTTCTGTATGTTGCAAAGTATTAGCTCAACGATGCACTGCATGTAGAGAAATATGTTGCATGTGAAGGTAAAGGGTGTGAGACAATACAAAATAGTAGCAATGACCATTCCAGCATTTGGCGCACATCTTTGTTTATTTCACTATATGCAAATAAACACTAATCTCTCTCCTTATGTGTTTTCAGAGACACATAATAATGTCCCTTTAATTGTTCAGGCTGTGATTTCTGGTTCACATTTTTACTATGGCACTAGGGGCATCCACATTTGGAAAAAAAAACAGATTTAATTTTCCATGCATTATCAAGATAAATTAGTTACATTGTTTTTGTCGGTAATTGCAATCAAGGGTGCTCATTATTTTGGTAACAAAATGTTCCACCCCCGCTTGAACATAAATGCATTTATCAATAATTAGGCTTTTGTCAACTTGCAAGATAATTTATTCTAAATGAGCATTTAGATTTAGTATGGTTGATATCTGATTTTACAAAAACATGGTGTGAATATAAAATTATATTTTCTCCTACCTACTGTAAAATATATGCATAAACATATTACAAAAAGCAGTTAATAAGGTACTACTGTATGCACAAAAAAATCATAAATTAATAAAACATTATGTAATAAATCCTAGAACAATAATACATTATTTAGAAACTACTAGTGTTGTAATAATAATGATAATACTTGATTTTTAACCCACCCCCCAGGACCAAGTCATTTTTGGCCTTTTGACTATATCAGTTTTTTTAACATTACTAGAGATTTCCTAAAATTTGTTTGGTCCGATTCGTCTGAATCATCCAAAAAATTAGATTCGGGTACGAATCAAAAGCACTTTAAATGCCTGGAAACTGTCTCTCTCTTTCTCTCTTCAAGTCAAATTGGGATTGTAATGAATCCATTTGCTCATCTCTATTAGGGTACTTCCACATTAGCGTTTTACTTTTCCGGTATTGAGTTCCGTCACAGGGGCTCAATACTGGAAAAGAACTGATCAGTTTTATCCTAATGCTTTCGGAATGGAGAGCATTCCGTTCAGGATGCATCAGTTCAGTCCCTCTTCCGTTTTTTAGCAGGAGAAAATACCGCAGCATGCTGCAGTTTTCTCTCCGGCCAAAAATCCTGAACACTTGCCAGAATGCCGGCATTAATTTCCATTGAAATGTATTAGTGCTGGATCTGTCATTAAAATTGCCGCATTGATGGATCCGTTCTTCCTTTAAATTTCAATGCATTTGTCAGACGGATCCACATCCGGATCCGTCTGACAAATGCCATCCGTTTGCGTCCGGATTGCCGGATCCGACAAGCAGTTTCGGCAACATAACTGCCTGCCAGAATCCTGACGCAAGTGTTAAAGTACCCTAAGTTACATTGTTTTATAGTTGATGAAGTTGAAAAAGACACAGGTCCATGAAGTCCAGTCTATAAGCCTAGCTTGTTAATTCAGGGGAAGGCAAAAACCCGTATGAGGTGATGCCAGTTGGGTCAATCTAGTATCCATTATTTATAAAAAGGGTATCTAGCACGTTTTGAACTTGCTCAATAAATCAACACAACATTGTGTGGCTCAGAATTCTGAAGTCATATTCTATATATATCGATCATGTTGTAATGGTTATAGTGTTGGCAGAAACAGTATGACGGGATAATATAACAGTAAGGCCTCTTGCACACGACCTTATGGCTTTTTCAGTATTTTGCAGTCCGCAAAAAACGGATCCGCAAAAAATACGGATGACGTCCGCGTGATTCCGTTTTTGCAGAACGAAACAGCTGGCCCCTGGTAGAACAGTACTATCTTTGTCCATTATGCGGACAATAATAGGACATGTTCTATCTTTGAACGGAATGGAAAAATGGAAATACGGAAATGGAAAGGCATACGTACCTTCCGTTTTATTTGCGGATCCATCGAAATGAATGGTTCCGTATACTGAACGCAAAAAACGGAATGTAAACGTAGTTTGTGTGCAAGAGGCCTAAATGTGTTTTTTTATGGGAATTTCGATGAGCACAATTTTTTTTATGTACTATATATCGGTACTTGCATTAGAGATGAACAAATCTATTCTACATGAATGAAATTTGTTACAAATTTCCCAAAAGACTTTGATTTCAGTGAATCCAAAACTTTTGTGATTCATTCTGCCACCATTTTTCAGATTAGCGGACAAAGAAGAAGGCATCTGCCACCGAAAGGATGATTTTTGTAATTTTTTTTAAAAATCCAACAGTGCACTGTGTTTTTAAACAGGCTGTTTATTACTGGCTACCATCCGTTTACCCATAGCCATAAATGTTACTGTCACTTTGACTTTACTAATGCTGCCTGTATATTAAATAGCTTGAAAGGGATTGGATACAGTCCATGGCAATTAATTTGCTCATCTCTAACTAGCATACTTTGAGATATATATATATATATATATATATATATATATATATATTTGTGGTCGGATCGGCTATCAGAAAGGGTTAGATAGGATGGGTACACCCATCTACAACAAGCAGTAGAATTGTGCCATAACTGCTGCGGTAGGGCAGCCTAAAGTGGGCCACCCTAGTATGAAGTGACTGTAAGATGGAGTGGGTGGGTGGGTGAAATCAGCTGAATCGGCGTCAGTCTGGACCCACAGGTGCCTATAAATAGCCTAGTAACCAGCCAGCCTGGGCTCACAGGTGCATGAAAGTAGCCTTGTAATGACCCTCCCCTCCCACAAATTCAGCAAACTTCTTTGCTTAACACTTGTGGTCGGATCGGCTATCAGAAAGGGTTAGATAGGATGGGTACACCCATCTACAACAAGCAGTAGAATTGTGCCATAACTGCTGCGGTAGGGCAGCCTAAAGTGGGCCACCCTAGTATGAAGTGACTGTAAGATGGAGTGGGTGGGTGGGTGAAATCAGCTGAATCGGCGTCAGTCTGGACCCACAGGTGCCTATAAATAGCCTAGTAACCAGCCAGCCTGGGCTCACAGGTGCATGAAAGTAGCCTTGTAATGACCCTCCCCTCCCACAAATTCAGCAAACTTCTTTGCTTAACACTTGTGGTCGGATCGGCTATCAGAAAGGGTTAGATAGGATGGGTACACCCATCTACTACAAGCAGTAGAATTGTGCCATAACTGCTGCGGTAGGGCAGCCTAAAGTGGCCAAAAAGCGTAGACCTTAGTTTAGAGTAAAACATATACATACCATTACGACACCCGCTTTGCACTCAAAAGACACTACATGATGAAGGTGCGGAATATACCGTACATATCAGAGACTTCTATATATGTTACCTCTTTGTCACGTGCGACGGCACATTGTTCTTGAAGGTAGCTAAAGTTGATGCTTTTGAAAGAGTGGTCGGTAATCAGGAACGATTTACTCCTATGTTGACAAACATATGAACATATTACGAGGAGGTCTGAATCCCGAGAGCTGCAGACTGAAACAATGGTGAATCTGATGGAAGGGCTTAAATTAAGTCCAACCATTCGCTAAGGGTCCTGCTTGGACACCAACTGTTACTGGTGGCAAATACTTCACCTATACTTATTCCCCAGGCCACCGCTTTAATTATTTATTATTATATAAAGGACCCAAAAGTTAGAAGATGGCGTATGCCGTTTAACTCTAGTAATGGATCAAGTGAAATGTGTAGACTCACCAGGCCTGGGGAACCATAAGCACGAATACATGGCTGGTTGAAATTAACGAGCTAATGTCGCCTGCACTGAGGAAAAAACATACCCACTATACTAGCAGTTGTGACAGGAAATAAGCTTAAAGTCATGATAACTATGTATGCTGCGCCTGTGATAGTGATAGGACTTGTGTCCGTAGACGTGACAGACTATATATATTGCGCCTTATTGTTGTACCTCCCACTTGAAGATGGACCGGTACAAGGTGCAACACCAACACCCTCAGCCCGAGTTTGAAGATGAAGTAAGCGTGCCTATAATGAAGACATAATGTACACACAATGCCTACTGCTATGACAGGACGAGCTTAAGGTCATGATAGACTACCTATGCTGCGCCTGTAGTCGTGCTAGGACTTATCGTGTCAGTAAACGTGACAGACTTCGTAAATCGCCTGTAGTCGTGACAGGACTTATTAGTCTGTAGTCGTGACAGACTTCGTAAATCACCTGTAGTCGTGACAGGACTTATTAGTCTGTAGTCGTGACAGGACTTCGTAAATCGCCTGTAGTCGTGACAGGACTCCCTGTGGACGAACCTGATGCCACAGTATAGTTGTTTCCCTTTTTTTTTTTTTTTTTACAACCCCTTGAGAAGCGGAATTGTGAGACCCCAGGGTCATCTCCCTGGGAGAATAGGTCTATAATTCAAGAACCTAGAGAGATTAAATGTGAGAAAATGCGAACCCGGGAGAAGGTGATGTCCGAAAGAAAGGCTTGGGATGACTGCTTGAAAAGAAACAATGAAGACCCAACGACCTACAACAATAATGTGAGTGAGGTTCTAATGGCAAAGCCGCGCCTACGAGCCACCACGAGAAGAATTGTAACGCGAGCCACAGCTGACAGAGGCATGCGAGCGGCCTGAATGCAGAAAAGGCATGAACCTACTGTGGTGGGACCACGCAGCCAACCTCGAATGGCGGAGTTGTGTGAGTAAAATGTAAACTAAAGACATGCGTGAGAGACTAATGGCGGAACCAAGCGCGAAAGGGACTAAAGCGCTAGAGGGACTAAAGACACTAATGGTGGAACCAAGTGCTAGAGGGACTAAAGACACTAATGGTGGAACCAAGCGCTAGAGGGACTAAAGACACTAATGGTGGAACCAAGCGCGAAAGGGACTAAAGACACTAATGGTGGAACCAAGCGCGAAAGGGACTAAAGACACTAATGGTGGAACCAAGCGCGAAAGGGACTAAAGACACTAATGGTGGAACCAAGCGCGAAAGGGACTAAAGACACTAATGGTGGAACCAAGCGCGAAAGGGGCCATGCGCAAGAGACACTAATGGCGGGGCCATGCGCAAGAGACACTAATGGCGGGGCCATGCGCAAGAGACACTAATGGCGGGGCCATGCGCAAGAGACACTAATGGCGGGGCCATGCGCAAGAGACACTAATGGCGGGGCCATGCGCAAGAGACACTAATGGCGGGGTCATGCGCGTCAAACTTAAACGGAGAAGCAATGCGTCAAAGACTCTAATGGCGTAGCCATGAATGCGAAACAAATGGCGATTTATTATTATTATTTATTTTTAATATTTTTATTTTATTTTTTTATCCACTTATGCAGCACCAGTATGACTTGGGGACTTGCATAACCATGACCCCCTTCGACAATAAACCTAGGACACTAACAAGCTTATAACCATATCGTACCCCTAACATGAAGATCGGTCATAGGCCCCACAGAGCCATGAGGCTGAAGAGATCATCAGGCTCCCGAAGCCAAGACTGCACTCGATGACATTGCATGGACGATAAGTAATTAAAATGTGAGCTAGACCTGATGGGATATGCATCGACGTTAGTGAACCGAACCACGTGCCTAAATAAAACATTAAACCAACCGTGAATAAACAGGTGGGAGAAAAGCGCCAGAGGCATTACAGTTCGCTAAGAGAAGACCCTTATCGTGAAAACAAATGAACTACTTGTGAAACATAGTAGGAATCTTACTCCTATTAGCCCACTAACCGCTGAGGACTGCATGGTGAACTGGGGCAGGAGGCCAATCCGAGTGAATGCGGACCAGAAGTAAAGGAGACCAGTCTGAGTGAATGCGAACCAGGACTAAAGAACAGGACACTTTTTTTTTTCCCCTGAAGTGAAACAGAAAAAGTAGGCCTATAACATAACCACCAGTGAGGAAAGAAACGTAAACCTGAAGGAAAGCAGCTATGTTTATCGGGAGAACGGTATCAGAGCGGTGCACTGACTGCCCTAGAGAAAATACTCAGTAACCATGATGTAGCAACGAAAAGGAAAATGCAGCTTTAAGTGGAAGCCGAATATGCAGCAACTGATGTCAGTACAGGTGGGTGAATGCAGCTCTGGATGTGAGTAGTGCCTAAAAACATGGTATGGGCCCAGCTCTGAGCATGAAGAGCAAGGTATAACGCAGCTGTATGAATGCAACCTGAAGTGACAGGGTATTGATGTGATGCAACAGCAACTCATAAAACGCAGCTCTAGTAGTAAATGGAGTATAACATTGTTAATGCAGACACATGGACGTCGCTTTTGAAGGTAACGAACCTAACCATGATCATTCGACCATTAGCGCCCCACCCCCCTCGCCCCAGAGCGCTACAAGTCCCCCATGGTGTATCCAAGTCCAATCCTACCGTGAATGCTAGTACTCGCCTGGCACCTTCTGCCATTACCCAGGTGCGAATGAAACCTCCACATAATGCTGTAGGTTTTTTTTTTTTTTTTTTTTTTTTTTTTAAATGGTCATCACCACCACCCAAGAAAACATAAATGCGTTTTGAACGTAAGCCCTGATGCAACGCCAATTAATCAACATATAGTGCACCTATGACCTAGCACAAAACCGCTGACACATGCGTGCCCATAACATACGGTTTATAGATTAAACACACTTCCATACAAGAGCATCAGAACTCAAATACAGGCACCTAGACCGATCTGCTTGAGTACCCATATACAGACCACTGATATACAAACCCCCACACCTAGCATGTCTGGCGTTAACTGCGGATGTGCCCCCACATGTAAAACAGGTAACAGAAACCCCACACTTTTTTTTTTTTTTTTTAAGCAGATATCAAAACGTAAGCCTGAAAAGAAAGCGGCTATCTTTATCGGAAGAGCAGTATCAGAGCGGTGTGCTGATAGCCATAGTAAGAATACTGAGTAACCATTATGTAGCAATGAAAAGAAATGCAGCTTTAAGTGGAAGCAGAGTATAACACATGATGTAAGAACAAGTGGGTGAATGCAGCTCTGGATGTAAATGGTGCCTAAAAACATGTTATGGGCACAGCTCTGTGTATGAATATGAGGAGCATGGTATAGAGCAGCCATATGAATGCAATCTGAAAGTGAGCAGAGTATTAATGTAATGCAACAGCAGACGTATGAACGCAGCTCTAGTAGTGAACGGTGTATAAGACAAAAATGTAAATGCAGACACACGGACGTAGCTTTGAAGGTAACAATCCTAACCACGATCATTTGACCATTGAAGCCCAACCCCCTTTGCCCCAGAGCGCTACAAGTCACGGACCGTGTAACCAAGTCCAATCCTACCGTGAATGCCAGCACTTGCCTGGCACCTTCTGCCATTGCCCAGGCGCAACCGAACCTCCACATGATGCTGCAGGTGTTTTTTTTTTTTTTTTTTTTTAAATCAGCGACCATTGATCCATATTTACTATCACTTAAACCTAGCACGCGTAGCTTGAACCAACTGCAGACACGCGCCCCGCATGTAAACCAGGTATCAGAAAACATACAACCATGCCCACTCTAAGCACATGCTACCCCAATAACTGTATGCAATGGCCCCATCAGGCCTCTGAATAGCCAGACAAACAATACAAATACTCTGCTGTATCCCAGAGCGCTAACATATCGCGGGCCGCAGCGTGGGTCCCGTACAACCAATTCCGATCCTACCATGGATACCAGCGCCCTCCTGCCGTCGCCCAGCCGTAAGGAGCCTCCACACCATGCTGCTGTATCCTAGAGCTGAGCCAGAGTTAGTGAAATCAGCTGAATCGGCGTCAGTCTGGACCCACAGGTGCCTATAAATAGCCTAGTAACCAGCCAGCCTGGGCTCACAGGTGCATGAAAGTAGCCTTGTAATGACCCTCCCCTCCCACAAATTCAGCAAACTTCTTTGCTTAACACATATATATGCTACTTAGAGATGAGCGGTTATGGAAAATTTGATTCGGCTGCTTTGAGAATTTCACAAAGAAATTCACTTTGTGACTAATTACTTAGTCACAAAGTTAATTTCTCTGTATGTAGAGGCTGCAATGACGGGGAATGGTGATCCCGCCGTCCCCCATCATTGAACTCCTCAGTAGCTGCGTTCATCGCTGATCGAGGCATCTGAGGCCAACATTTAGGCCTTTCAGGGTTAATGAGGGTAAAAAAAAATACTCACCTTATCCACTTGATTGTGTAGAGGCTGTCGCGGCCATCTTGATTGAAGACACGGCATAAAATTTTGCGGTGATGTGATGATGCTGAACAAGATTTTGCGCAGTATCTTCAATTAAGATTGTGAGCAAATGGATCAGGTGAGTATGTATTTTTTTTTAGTTTTTACTGCCATTTCAGGTTTAATTGATTTGTTACCGCAAAGAACAAGGAAATTCGGCTTTGCGGCAAATTAAAATTTTCCTGAAATATGGATCAAAGTCAATTAGTTTGACTTCGATTCGTTCAACACTAATGTCAGTTTATTGTGCCATTGCCTAGAATTATGCCAGGAACATGTGAAGGCATACTAATAGTAAGCCCTAACAGGCTTTCACAAGTGACAGTCTAGGGCAGGGGTAGGCAACCTTCCGGCACTCCAGCTGTTGAGAAACTACAACTCCCAGCATGCATACTTGTTCTGCTCTTCTAAGAACTCACATCGAAATGAATGGAGCATGCTGGGAATTGTAGTTTCACAACAGCTGGAGTGCCGAAGGTTGCTGATCCCTGGTCTAGGGGATCTTTACCAGTCTGTCCATATAGTGATCATGGTTACAAGGGGTGTAACCATGTAACTATCTTGTACAGTGCCATAATCAGTTTTACAGTGCTGAAACTGAAAAAAAAAAACTATCACAGATTACTCTGTGCAGACATGTAATACAGATGTCCTTCCGCAAGTGATGCAGAGGCACATTGACAAAACTATCTGAAGTCCTTGATGTACTATTGTGTTGATGGTCAGGAATAAGTTGATAAATTCTATTGTTGCTATCATTATAAGAGTGCTGAATTGTAATGTTTTTCTCTATAATAAAAATTAATCCGTGGGTATTATTGACCATATTGTGGTAGTTTCTTTATAGATTTGGCTAATTATTTTGTATTTCATTTTTATTTTCTTAAGAAACAAAATAAAATCTTCCAGTCTAACTCCATACATTATACAGCATACATTGCCTATTTAGTCCCACTTAAATAAAAATGTAAGATATGTGGTATGCTCTGCATGGTTGGGTACTATATTTTGACACGTGGCAGAAATATCTTCTATCCATCTAAATGGGAAAATCTACATGCTTCATTCATTTTCAAATGAATGAAAATGAATGAAAATAATTTTTACTTGCTGACATTTCTGTAAGTATTCTCCTGTGTGTGAATGTACCCTAAGGCCATATTCCCATGTCTGATTTTCCACACAAATTTTCATGTGTTTTTTTTAGCAAAGTTTGTGTGGGAACCACTTTCAATTCATGTTGGGCAATCCACGCTATAATTATGTGGAGCCTTTTTTTCATATTGAATGAAATTCCACATCACAAAAAAACTCTTGGTGCAGATTCCACATGCAAATTTCCATTAAAATCAATGAAATGTGAAAGACTATTTTTTTCAAAATGTTTTGCTCATTCATTGGGTGACCAGCAGCACCTTTAGGCTAGGTCTACACAACGACATTTGTCGTGCAACATTTTGTCACAACAATGTCGCGCGACAATTTTTATAATGATAGTCTATAGTGTTGCACTGCGACATGCGCCATGCTGCGACTGCAACATGACAGTCGCAAAAAATCCATTTGACTGTCGCAGCCTGTCGCATGTAGCAGTGCGACACCATATACTACCATTATAAAAATTGTTGCGCGACATTGGTGCAACAAAATGTTGCATGAGAAATGTTGCAGTGTAGTTGTGCCCTATCTGTCGTCGTTTAGACCTCCTAGCCTTACACGAGAATGAGTGTTCATTCTAACACTCGTTACTGATAATCAACCGGACAATTGTGCAGTATAAATCCACTTTGAGCCTGTTTGATTAACATGACTTTTTCCCCCATACCATTTCATCTCAGCAAACTTTCATTTTTGTTCCTATTATCTCCTGAGAATTTTATTGTGCGTGGAGTATCATATTTTGCCTGGGTTAAGTTTATGTAGCTATATGTTTTTCCTAGGAAGCTCTTGCTTTCTAGCTTCGCCAGTACAGGTTCCCATGGAGGAGATGAGATGAGGAGACTTCATTCGAAGTCAGGGAGAGCTGAGCATAGGAAGGGACAGAGAGTGTAGGGAGTGTAATTGAATATTTTTTTGGTACAAAAACGTTTCAGAGACCCAAAAGTCCTTGTAAGGACTATTGTGTGTGACAGCAGCAATATATGTTTGTAGCGCAACCTGCGCTAAATTGCTCAGTGTTAGGGAGAGCTGTGCATAGGAAGGGACAGACAGTGTAGGTAGTGTAATAGGAAGATTTTTATACAAAAAACTTTTCAGAGACCCAAAAGTCCTTTTAGGACTATTGTGTGTAACAGCAGGAATATACACTCACCTAAAGAATTATTAGGAACACCATACTAATACGGTGTTGGACCCCCTTTTGCCTTCAGAACTGCCTTAATTCTACGTGGCATTGATTCAACAAGGTGCTGATAGCATTCTTTAGAAATGTTGGCCCATATTGATAGGATAGCATCTTGCAGTTGATGGAGATTTGAGGGATGCACATCCAGGGCAAGAAGCTCCCGTTCCACCACATCCCAAAGATGCTCTATTGGGTTGAGATCTGGTGACTATGGGGGCCATTTTAGTACAGTGAACTCATTGTCATGTTCAAGAAACCAATTTGAAATGATTTGAGCTTTGTGACATGGTGCATTATCCTGCTGGAAGTAGCCATCAGAGGATGGATACATGTTCTCATTCTGTTTACGCCAAATTCGGACTCTACCATTTGAATGTCTCAACAGAAATCGAGACTCATCAGACCAGGCAACATTTTTCCAGTTTTCAACAGTCCAATTTTGGTAAGCTTGTGCAAATTGTAGCCTCTTTTTCCTATTTGTAGTGGAGATGAGTGGTACCCGGTGGGGTCTTCTGCTGTTGTAGCCCATCCGCCTCAAGGTTGTGCGTGTTGTGGCTTCACAAATGCTTTGCTGCATACCTCGGTTGTAACGAGTGGTTATTTCAGTCAACGATGTTCTTCTATCAGCTTGAATCAGTCGGCCCATTCTCCTCTGACCTCTAGCATCCACAAGGCATTCTTTGTAAACCCTAGAAATGGTTGTGCGTGAAAATTTCAGTAACTGAGCAGATTGTGAAATACTCAGAGCGGCCCGTCTGGCACCAACAACCATGCCACGCTCAAAATTGCTTAAATCACCTTTCTTTCCCAATCTGACATTCAGTTTGAAGTTCAGGAGATTGTCTTGACCAGGACCACACCCCTAAATGCATTGAAGCAACTGCCATGTGATTGGTTGACTAGATAATTGCATTAATGAGAAATAGAACAGGTGTTCCTAATAATTCCTTAGGTGAGCGTATATTTTTAGCGCATCCTGAGCTAAATACAGTGTAATAGGCCGCTGCGGACACATCTCCTATGTAAAGTATGTGCATCCCTAAAATATCAGTGATATTCAGTGTACTTTTTCCGTAGACGGTGTCAGCTGCGAACAGTTAAATTATCCATGCCACATTTCCTGTTTAAAGTGTTCACATCCCTAAAATATCAGTGAAATCCAGTGTACTTTTTCCGTAGATGGTGTCCGCTGCGGACAGTTACATTATCCGCGCCACATCTCCTGTTTAAAGTTTGTGCATCCCTAAAATATCAGTGACATCCAGTGTACCTTTTTCCGTAGACACTGCGAACAGTGACATTACCAAATTTTTTGGCGCATACACTGCCAAATCCTACGCCACTGTACGTGTGACATACTTTTAAGCATATATCACATTTAAAATGAAGAAGGCGAGCAGTAAGGGACAGCGAAGTGGCCGTGATGCTGATTGTGCACGCAGAGGCTGTGGTCCTGGAAAACAATCATCCACGATACCTAGCTTCATGTTCCAGTTTGCAGGGCGGCGCAGGAGACCACTCTTAAAAGCAGACCAGTGCGACCAGGTGGTCGGTTGGATTGCAGCAGATAGTGGGTCCAGTTGCTTAACCACCTTCCGTCCGCACGTTGACTATAAACATCTGGGAGTTGGATATCTATCTCTGAATGGACGTTTCTGAATCGCAGCTGCACGCTAATCATGCAGCTGCAGAGCGGTGTGCCCGCTATCAGTGAGAACAGGGCAACCCTGAGAGAAGGCAGGGACAGTTTCCAGGTGTCCCTGCCTTCTAGATCACTATATACACAGCTGTTAAGGAAATTATCCAGCTTTTCTGAAAGTGGATATAAAATTCATAAGATGTTTTTCATTTTTCTCTGTATAAGTGATATAATGTGGTGACATTTAAAAAAAAAAACAAGCATATAACAAGCGTAAGCTAAAAACCTATAGAAGTGAACTGTGTGTGTTAAGATAAGATAAGGTTTGTACGTACTACTAACCAAATATGCATCTCTTGCTAAAAAACCTAATCTCATTAGTTAACACATTTTTTGAAAAGTGAAACTTGTAAAATACTAACCAATCAAAAGCCATTATTGAAATGTCTGTAAGCCAATCATGTTTTACTTTGAGGGGTTACACCCTTTGAACTGTGTATAAATAAAGGGTCCAGGACACTTTCATGTTGGGTTCCTGACAAGGTTTTGAACTATACTCAGACTTCTGTCATTTTCCTCCATCAACGTCATTCACCTGAACACGAGGCAACGATCATCATGTGGCTGACCCTTGGCCTGCCACAACATTTTCTGGCGGAGAATGCGTGCACCACAACAAAGCACCTAGCTGCAGATCGCGATACAGAGACCAGGACCAAGACCGCCTTAAGTATCCCATTGTGTTACTACCTGAGCTCTGCTCGCTGTTCTGTAGTGTGGTGTGTGAACGTGGTGCCTGTACCGTGTTCTGGTGAATGTATTATTTCTCCTATATGTGCAAAACTGTTTTTAGGCGTATGAATGCACGAATGTGTGAGTGGCTGAGAGAAGCTGATTCTTGGAGGGGTCTGGCCCTGCTCCCCCTGAGCCAAGCAGAAAGTCTAGAGCTCGCTGACTGGCTTGTCCGGTCCCTGACTCTGGAGGCCTCTGGTTCTGGTGGAGAAAGGGTTGACGGACCTATCCTGGAGGAGGCTGTGAGAAGTGGCAGTGTATAAAGCTGTCCAGTAAGATTGGATAGGGGCCCTGCAGTTCCTTGTTGGTACCTGAAAAGGCGCCTGAGGTCAGGGGTTGTTCCAATGTTATGTCATACTCTGTGGTTTCACATGTACTGAGTGCCTGCTGATATTGTGTGTTGAAGAATTACTGCATTGTTGCCAATTCCTGTGCTGTATAGTATATACATGCATGGGTATTATCATACCAGTTTGGATTGGATGGTTGCAGTTATAATCATTTGGATTGTAGTATTTGTTTGCTTCCTGTGCCATAGAAAGAACGTAGAGGGGTTTAAGGGGTTTCCAGCGAGTAACCCCAGAGAGGACGTGTGAGTTACTCTGTGTGAGGGCAAGACTATATTGTAGTATTACCAGACCAGTGGATCAGTGCTGCCTCGGAAGTGTGCCCACAGCACCACTGGTAGTAGAAAAAGTAGTGCCGCCTCGGAAGTGTGTCCACAGCACCACTAGTAGTGCCGCCTCGGAAGGGTGTCCACGGCACCACTGATAGTGCTGCCTCGGAAGTGTGTCCACAGCACTGTTGTAATTCACCAGGTGTGTGAGTACCTGGATAGTGAATTACAAGGAGCCACCCACGGGATGGGGGCTACACAGAGTAAGCGTTCCTCTGAGAAGGGAGCAGAGAAATGGGTCTCTGCAATTGATATTATGCAATGCGCAAAGGGCACTGAAGCAACCAAAGACTGTAGACAAATGCTAAAGAAATTGGGAGCAGGTGTGAATGGAACATTGGATGAACCAGTATGGCAGAAATTTCTCACTAATTTTAAGGGGTGGTTGGAAGACCATAACAAATATGACCAGGCCACAATGTGGTATGATGTAGCCCATGGAATGACTATGACTGCCCATAAGGCAAAAGACACTGACAAATGGACTATGTATGAAATATGCGATGAAATTAAATTGCCAACAAAAGAATTAAACATTCCTTCTGAAGTATGGTGTATTATTCCCCATAAACCACAAAAATCTCACCCTCCCACAGCACCACATCCATATAATGGCCCAGAGGGGTGGACTTGTCCTAATTGTGGACAACAGAACCCAGACTCAAGAGAGAGAGATGCTCAGCCTGTGGGGGGCCCAAGCCATACTCTTGTGTGGGCTTATACCCATTGGTCAATAAGACCCTCCCCACAATCAAAGCTGGGCAAGTGGAAACCCATGATTATGAGGTTTATAGGCCATGGACTCCTAGTGAGTTGCTGGCTATGTGTAACACTTTGCCAGACCCCCGTACTGTCCCCAGTACTTTTCTTCGTAAATTGGAAAGTATCCAGACCGCATATAAAGCCACTTGGCCGGATCTGGAGAGTCTTCTAGAGACTACAGGAGGCCCCTGGTACTGTCCCTGTAGATAAGGCCACAGACCAGTCAGGCCAGGAATTTATCATGGCCCTTAAACCCTGGGTAAAAGAGCAACAGGACAATCAGACTGACACTTTTATGATGCAAACACAAGACGCTAAGCAGACTGTAGCTGACTATGCCACAGCTTTAGAACAGCTCTGGCTTGACTATGGGTATGAGACAGGAGACAGTAAGGACATGACACTACTAAAACATACATTCATGTCTGAATTAAAAGCACCCATACAGGATGCTGTAAAGAAGGCTCGCCCTGATTGGCGGACCTGTCAGTTCCCTGACCTAGTGGCCATAGCAAAGGGAGCTGAGCTAGACTTGCAAATAAAAAAAGAAGCCAATAATGTCTAACCAACCCTTTAAACCTAAGAGCAGATTCCAGGAAAGGGTACCAGGTGGGGTTCAGTCTCCACGTAACTGGGACCAAGTAACATGCTGGAATTGTGGGAAAAAGGGGCATTACTCAGTCAAATGTCCCCGGAGAGATCAGGCTACTGCCCAGACCTCTCAATGAAGTGATGGCAATCCTGTGAGTTCCCTCAACGTTAACTACACCGTTGACGCAACCCCAGGTCCACAACTAATCATCACATCCACATATGAGGACACGGGGAATTCAATTGATTTTTTTTTGGTAGACACAGGAGCAGCCCATACCCTAATACAAGAAAAATATGTGCTGAGGAGCTTATCTCCTCAGATTACATTTATATGTCAAGGGGTTGATGGAACGTCTGTTAAACTCCCACCAGTGGCGTAACTACCGGGGAAGCAGCTGCTTCGGGGCCCAGAGCCCCGGCAGCGTGTGTGACAGTTTATTTTCAAGTTAGTTAAATATCGATGTTCAGGGCCCCTTCACAGCAGCAGCGGCGGCTGACCAGGCCCCCTCGCTAATGTGATCTAATCTTACTGTCTCCTAAAGTCTCCTGATGTGTCTGGGATTCGAACCCACAACCTCCAATGTATCAGTGGCAAAGCATTTACCCTCACAGCCATAAAGGCTGCATTGAAACTGAAAAAATATGAGACTTCTACTGTTATAGCTGGCTAAGTGTACATCTATACACATGACAGCTGCCCCAACACACCCAGCACTGCTATATCTC
This sequence comes from Bufo bufo, assembly GCF_905171765.1. NCBI lineage: Eukaryota > Metazoa > Chordata > Amphibia > Anura > Bufonidae > Bufo > Bufo bufo. Next base: position 521,580,649 of record NC_053390.1, on the reverse strand, counting down.
TATATGACAGCTGTCCCAGCACACTCAGCTCTGTTATATCTCTCCATCATGGAAAGTCCCAAAACAACTATGGCTCTACCACCTCTCATACACCCCACGGCAGCATACCCCATCATGAAAAGTCCCAAAACAATCAATATCACACATTTTTTTCACCCACTAGGCCGAAAACCGACAAAAAGAAAAAACTCAGAAGAGGATGCCGAGCAGGAAAGAACAAAAACAAAAATAAAAAGGAAAACTTGATTGAGAACCGAAATCCAAATAACATCGAAAACCCAATGGGTATCTTCAATTTGTCATCATATGCTCTAAAAAATGCAGAAATTGCAGTATTATCCAAAGGCCTGTCATTTTGCCCAACAAATAAAATCAATGAATTCGATCTTTTTTTAGACCTAAACCGGTTTATTAAAAAACTCACTCTGAAACGACATTTTAAAATGCTAGAAAACATAACAAAAAACCCCAGAACAATAATCGATATCATTTCAATATCTGAGGGAGATGAAGTGAAAGCCATTCCATCAGGTCTCAAACCACCATCCAGCTTCTATCCCATACACCATAAGGGTAACTTCTTGGACACGTTTTATTCCCTAGTGTCCAATGACTTTAGACAAATCAACCAGGGAGCGATACCAGACCCCCATAAGAAACATAACCTCAAACCATGTGAGAGAATAGCCCTCAAAAATTTACAGTCCAACACAGAAATAGTAATAAGGAACGCTGACAAAAGAGGTGGAATTGTAATTCAAAACAGATAGGAGTACTTAAAAGAAGCCCATAACATACTCTCAAACACCAACTATTACGAACCACTCTCTAATGATCTGTCTGACAAAGATAGAGAGGATTTTGAGGGACTAATTAAATCAGGAGCTAAAGTGCTTGATAAGAAAGAGAAAGAGTACATCCTAGTAAAAGAATCCACTCTTGCGACCTTTTACCATCTTCCAAAAATTCACAAAGATGCAATAAATCCCCCAGGCAGACCCATTATATCCGGAGTGACTTCACTCACTCGTAATCTCTCTCACTATATTGACGTTCACATCCAGAAATATGTTTTAACCCTAAAATCATACCTAAAAGACTCTACATCCCTTATAACATCCATAAAAGATTTAGAATGGAGAGAGAGCTAACATTGGTTGACCCTAGACATTTCAGTCTTATACACTAACATATCCCATAAACTGGGATTAGAATGTGTTTCCGTTTTTTTAAGCAACGATCCCGAAATGCCTACGGAACAAAAAACCTTCATTACAAATGGTATAGAATTCATTCTTACTCATAACACATTCACCTTCCAAGACCAGATCTACAAACAAACAAGGGGGACCGCGATGGAGACACGTTTCGCGCCAAGCCTAGCGAACCTTTTTATGGGAATGTTTGAAGAAACTTTCATATATAAAAGTAAATTCTGGCCAAATATCGTCTTTTTCAAAAGATATATTGACGATCTTATTTTTATTTGGGATGGTGAGAAATCTACAATTGAGGATTTCATACTTCACCTCAATGCCAACAACTGGGGCATCTCGTTTATAGGCACATCAGATAGGAAGAAAATTGAATTCTTAGACCTGGAGATCTTTATCTCAAATAATGAAATAAAAACCCGTACCTTTTTTAAAAAGGTAGATAGCAACAGCTATCTCAACTTCGACAGCACACACTACAGGAAATGGAAGGCAAACATCCCATTTAGCCAATTTAAACGCATCCGGCGCAACTGTTCCCTGGATACAGATTTCAACACACAAAGTAATATTCTCACATCCAGGTTCAAGCAAAAAGGATACCCAAATAAGATCATTATGGGCGCCAAAGATAGAGCTAAAACTCTAACACAACTAGAATGCCTGGTTCCAGCAAAGAAAAGAAGGGAGAATACTGACCTTGGGCTATACTGCTATAATTTTGTGACAACCTATAACCAGAAACATACTGCCATAAAGGCAACTCTGGGGAAATATTGGTATATTTTGAAAAGAGACCCTATACTAAGCCAGATCATTCCAGATACCCCTCGGTTTACATATAGAAAAGCAAAAACCCTGAAAAACCTTCTGGCTCCTAGCAAACTAAGACCAACTACACAGCCTAATAATGATCAGGACATGGATACTAGAGCCCAGAAAGGCAGTTTTAAATGCGGCCACCAAAGATGCTTATGCTGCAATAGTATCCTACAAAGATCATCCTTCCATAGCCGTATCACTGGAGACTCTTTTCCAATACAACACCATTTAACTTGTAACTCCAGCTATGTTATCTATGTACTTGAATGTCCATGCCATCTACAATATGTAGGCCGCACCATACAAACCTTACGGAACCGTTTCAATAAGCATCGTTCAAATATAAAGAAAAAATTCATGAAACATAGCGTGTCCAGACACGCGGCTGAACACCACGATGGTATCAGTGTTGGGTTCACTGTAACACCTATTGAATTTATGAATATGTAGAGTGAATCTCTAAATCGCACATCCTCATACCTATGCTTCTGATATACAACTGTTATTAATAATCAGCATTTCCTATGATAAAACATGGCTCTACAGCGATGCTATCAATCATTTGCTGTGCACTATAAAGAGACAATTAGTATACAGTTTGATCAAAGCGCATAGGCCCACTTACCGCGACAAGGGTGTCTCTAGTTTAAGTGGGAACCTACTCTAACCATGGCGCAGAGCCGTGCGGCGACCACCACGCCTCCACACCGCTCCAGCAGGCAACGGGACCCGGCAGCCGCACAGCAGCCCCACAGTGCAGTGAGGCCGCATGGGCCCCGGGTCCCATTACTCCACCAGCACGGCACAGAAGCAGAGACGGCCGCCGTCCAGCGCCGCATGTGAACTGGTATCAGCACTCCTCCCCATGTGGATCAGGTGCTTTTTAATTAGCAGAAGTCTGCAAAGGGTTTATAAATTCCTACCACATCTCAGTTGGAGTTCCTGAGAGGCTGTGAACAGGTGAGCCATTTGCACCAGTTCACATGCGGCGCTGGACGGCGGCCGTCTCTGCTTCTGTGCCGTGCTGGTGGAGTGATGGGACCCGGGGCCCATGCGGCCTCACTGCACTGTGGGGCTGCTGTGCGGCTGCCGGATCCCGTTGCCTGCTGGAGCGGTGTGGAGGCGTGGTGGTCGCTGCACGGCTCTGCGCCATGGTTAGAGTAGGTTCCCACTTAAACTAGAGACACCCTTGTCGCGGTAAGTGGGCCTATGCGCTTTGATCAAACTGTATACTAATTGTCTCTTTATAGTGCACAGCAAATGATTGATAGCATCGCTGTAGAGCCATGTTTTATCATAGGAAATGCTGATTATTAATAACAGTTGTATATCAGAAGCATAGGTATGAGGATGTGCGATTTAGAGATTCACTCTACATATTCATACCTATTGAATTTATGTCCAATACCTCAGACGCCGTGAGATGTACTGGATTTTTAAACTTAATAGCCTAAATCCCTATGGGCTAAATGAGGCCTTTGAAATCAATCTATAAAACCTATATACTATACACATATATAAAAAAAACAATATCACTCGTCTATCAGCTTTATTTCATAAATCCAGTATCTTGATTAAATATCTGATCACATAGAGACAGACCTATTGTTTCATTTGAATGCTATATCTAATGATATCATTGGCTAGCCCTGTGGAGATAATATGCAGAGCATGCCATCATTTAATAATTTATTTATTCTTCCAGAATTTTATCTGAATACTATCCAATTATTTATTTTTTATCGTTGTCTTTTATTCGATTTCTTTTTATTTCAATTTTTATTATTTTTTATCTTTTTATCTATATCATTCACTATATGCATCCTACTATGAGCAATTTGGTATTATAAAATCCACCAGAGTCCAGATGAATAGCGACAGCCTGTATAAAATATACACCAACCTATGGCCAGGATCGCTGTGTAAAAACCTAGTACCGGCAAAAGAATCAGGTGACTAGGAAACAAGCGATCATGTGACACCCGACGTCACAATGTTCAGTGGCCGTCCCGAAACAAGCCCTGCGCATGCGCAACTTACTATGTATCGAGAGCGGGGAGCTGGTTTCCCCCTAGCTATGGGAGAGGAATACGATCACTAGAGGATGCTGTCGCTTCCGGTCTCCCAGGTCATGTGACCGCTTGTATTTGCGATCACATGACAGAGATTTTCTTGAATAATGGTATAAATAAACCAACTTAAAATAAAGTTTATTGTATAAACTGAATAGCGATTTTAGTCCTAACCTCTAAAAACAGCTACATACCTACATTTCTGTTTTCTTTTCAAAAACTGAAGCTGCACATCGGATGACACCTGGGGGTGGCCCCTCCCTTTAGGGGGCGTCACCCAGGTGCGTCTTTTTGGCGTTTTTTTTTTATATGTTTTATCTATAAATGTCTACCCTTTTGTTATATCCATTGTATCATTATGAAACCTGATGAAGGGGAGTTTGTAATCCCCGAAACGCGTTGTTTCTATTAAACCAAGAATTACTCTTGCACCAAGATTGTCTTCTCCAGTGACTTTGCGCCGAGGCAGAAACCTTCCTTCTTCTTTTATACTGAAAACTCTTTTTGGGGGAGTGGACACCCCACTGAAAAGAACAAACTATCTGCGGCTGCATCCCTGGATAAAAGACCTTACTATTACCAAGTCTACAGTAGAGTTGTGCCTATTTAAGCACAACACTACAAGGTGAGTGTGGATAAATCCCACTATATTTATTTGTTTGTGTAAACAATATTACCCTATTGTGCGCTTCTCTCCACCCCTTTTTTTCCTTCTTTTCGGAGGGAAATCTAAATCTGTCCTTGACAAAAGAATATCTCTATATATGAGCAGCTGTCATGTGTATAGATGTACACTTAGCCAGCTATAACAGTAGAAGTCTCATATTTTTTCAGTCAGCAGGAAGGCAGCACTTATGGTCTTGTGGTTAGGTGCTTTGCCTCTGATACAGAAGGTCGTGGGTTTGAATCCCAGCAGAAACTTTTCTGAAATACAAGCACTGACTCCATATATGGACATACAAGGCGGGACACAGGAAGAGGCTGCATCGCATGGCTGACATGGAGGTAAGTAGAAGTTGTTTATTATTATTTTTTAATACCTGACTGTTACTGCCATGGGGGAGCGGGAGGCACTTGATACTGGCACATGGGGGGAGGGGGGTTGGCACCTGATACTGGCACCTGGGGGGGAGGGGGGTTGGCACCTGATACTGGCACATGGGGGGGAGAGAGGGGTTGGCACCTGATACTGGCACCTGGGGGGGGAAGGGGGGTTGGCACCTGATACTGGCACATGGGGGGGAGAGAGAGGCACCTGATAATGGCACATGGGGGGGAGGGAGGGAGAGAGGGAGAGAGGCACTTGATACTGGCACCTGGGGGGAGGGGGGTTGGCACCTGATACTGGCACATGGGGGGAGAGAGGCACCTGATACTGGCACATGGGGGAGGGAGAGAGGCACTTGATACTGGCACTTTTTTTTAAATGTCTGATCCAATTGCAAATCATAACTGTCATGAATTGATGATTGCAGAAACAAAAGGGTTACCAAATGTTACTGAAACACCATTAACTAATCCTGATGCTGAGTATTTTGTAGATGGCTCCAGATGGTGGAATGATGAACAAGGACACTTTGTCACCAAGTATGCGGTAATCCAGGATGGTTAGGTAATCATACAAAAGCCACTCCCATCTTGTGCGTCTGCACAGGAGGCGGAGTTGAAGGCACTCACTGACGCATGTACAATGGGTAAGGGACTGAGAATAAATTGTTATACTGATTCCAGGTATGCTTTCAGGGTAGCACATGACTTTGGTGTTATCTGGAAAACTAGGGGATTTCTGACTTCATCGGGCAAACCAATTAAAAATTCAAAAGCAGTACAGAGCCTCATAGAGGCCCTAGAGATGCCCACAGAGGTAGCCATTGTTATAGTGCCAGTCCATGTGAAGCAAGATGATCCGCTAGCTGTGGGAAATGCTCAAGCAGACCAAACAGCCAAACAAGCAGCCGGTCTGCCGCTGCTGACATTGTTTTTTCCAACTATGCCAGATTTGTCACTCTTGCAGGAATTACAGGCCCAGATAACGCCTCAAGACAAAAAGGTATGGATGGAGGCAGGGACCACGAAGACAGGAGAGCTCTGGCAGGTAAATGGCAGAACATGTTTGCCTCGGAGTTTGTATCCGATGATGGCCAATTTAGCACATGGCCCTACTCATTTGTCAAAAGGAGCTATGAGCGCACTAGTGTTAGAACATTGGTTTGCACCTGGAATTCAGACCCTCTTTGAAAAGTTTGTTCAGGGTTGTCTTACATGTGCCAGACATAACCCTGGGAGGTTTGTAAAGACCCCCAAGAAACACACTCCCAAACCCTTGTACCCGTTTCAAAGAGTGCAGGTGGGTTACATACAGCTACTCAAGGTGAGCACATATGAGTATGTCCTTGTAGCCATTGATGTATTCTGAGGCTGGCCATAAGCTTGGCCAGTAACTACGGCCACGGCCAAAAATATTGCTAAGAAAATATTGTCAGAGGTAGTCTGCAGATATGGGATTCCAGAAGTGATAGAATCAGACAGAGGTACCCACTTCACTGGGGAGATAATGGGACACATACTGAAGACCCTAGAGATCACACAAGCTCTACACTCTCAACAGTATGGAGTCACTATAGTGGTGGTCCCAGATGGAATCACTCAGGTTGTATGGTTACTGTGTTTATTACTTTCTGTTCTGTATTAAGTAGCTCTAGGACCTAAGTGGAAGTTCAGATGGAGACGCATCTTTGGCAGGAAGAAAGTGTCCATCCCAGGTTTCCCATCACCGAAGTGTCCATAACGTTGACTAGAGGAGGATGGAGGTGGACTTTCAAGGCAGTTCCAGGCCTACTCACCATATTGGTCAAGGGATATGCCATGATTGACAGCACTGTCCAACCAAGGGACAGCAACACCCAAGATGATGTTCATCTTCCTGATTCTACAACAGAGGACCACAGCTACACAGAAACTTTTAGGCTTACTGCTGATGCTCCTAGCAGGTATAGCTGACCTACCAGCTCCTAGAGATTCCAACACAGGAGCAGAAGAAGGTGTATCCAGAACTATGGACAATGATGCATGGAACAACAATGCTGCACCTACATCCACTTAGTGTGTGTTTGTATGCCGTATGTGGTTTTAATAAAATGTATGTATGCTTAATCAAATGACAACTACTAGACAGACTGGAATCGATGCTTGCATCGCATGGTCTATGCAGCTTATCTGTATACTCTGTGAAGTACGGGCTGTCTAAGGGGTCATTTGTTTGTCCAGGCAGGTTAGTAGTTAAAAATTCCTATCACTTGGATTATTAGAAGATTCCTTATCACATAAATTTATAGTATATTCATTTTTCAGGTTAGTGACTTTTAAAATTACCTTTATTGATCAACATGCGGGTATAGGTATGTATATACCAACAAACAAAGCTACAATTCAAAAGAATTTATATATAAGTTACTTTTGATGGGGGAGTAGCAACCCCTCAACATTTACTGGTGACGCAAAGATAGTCTAAATGTTAATTGGTTCGAGGAATAAGAACAGGTTCTAAGATAGGGCAGGGCAGACAATTGCTTACCCTAAAGGCCCTATCAGCTGCTCAGCCCAGGGTCGCTCCCTGATGGTGGGAGTTCCCTGTCCCCGAACCTAAGGCTAACAAATCCCTAGATCAACCCTAGCCAGGGAAAAAGTATTGGATACACAATAACGGTTAAGACAAAGCCCACAGTACCGAAAGTGGAAGGTGTTCCAAGGGTATGGAATAGCCACCTGCCCACTCGAGGTATAGAGCAGGATTATTGACGATAGGAAGAGAGTGAAGGGGGGTCCCGGTTGTAGGATAAACCCCAATCCTCTCAAAATAACTAAATGTACATTTTCATATGCCCATCCTAGTACATGAACCTCGACGCGTTTCACCTGAAACGAAGCAGGTTCATCAGGAGGTAGATAGGTACATGGACATAGTCCAGGAATGATACAAACAAAAACCTGAGACCAAAAGATAATAATATAAATGAGACAATACTTAGCTAGAGATGCTTCAAAAAACGGGGAGGTGGGAATTCATAGGTTACCAAATAGCAAGATAAACCCCATCACAAGATACCTAAAGAGGTGTGTGTAAAGATATAAAGACAAGTTCAATCAAAGATGATGACAATGGTCCCAGCTGTCACTGGAAAATTACAGAATCAAATTCCCAATACAGGGAAAGACAGGTTAGTAGTTAGCAAGACACACACACACATGATAAAATGAAGCCTTCAGAACAAAACGTCTACCACGTGAACAGGAAAATTGAAAAAAAAGGAGGATTGTTAAGGAAATTATCCAGCTTTTCTGAAAGTGGATATAAAATTCATAAGATGTTTTTCATTTTTCTCTGTATACGTGATATAATGTGGTGACATTTGAAAAAAACAAGCATATAACAAGCTTAAGCTAAAAACCTATAGAAGTGAACTGTGTGTGTTAAGATAAGATAAGGTTTGTACGTACTACTAACCAAATATGCATCTCTTGCTAAAAAACCTAAACTCATTAGTTAACACATTTTTGGAAAAGTGAAAATACTAACCAATCAAGAAGTATTATTTGTGTACCAATCAAAAGCCATTATTGAAATGTCTGTAAGCCAATCATGTTTTACTTTGAGGGGTTACACCCTTTGAACTTTGTATAAATAAAGGGTCCAGGACACTTTCATGTTGGGTTCCTGACAAGGTTTTGAACTATACTCAGACTTCTGTCATTTTCCTCCGTCTACGTCATTCACCTGAACACGAGCCAGCAATCATCATGTGGCTGACCCTTGGCCTGCCACAACACAGCGCTCACCTGATCTTTAACGCGGCCGTCCCTTGTTACGCAGTCCCCAGCCGCCACTATTTTTCAAGGTGTGCCGTGCCTGCCTTACACCAACATCACACGTGCCCTGACAAACGCAGTTACTGGGAAGGTCCACTTAACCACGGACACATGGACAAGTGTATTCGGACAGGGACACTACGTTTCCCTGACGGCACACTGGGTGAATGTTGTGGAGGCCGGGGGCGAGTCATACCCTGGGATGGCACAGGTGCTACCGACGGCAAGGATTGCGGGCCCTACTGTACGTCGATCAGGTGTAGTCACATTGGACCGCCGGGGCCGGGAGAGTGCAGGAGCTGTCGGGTCTTCCACAGACCTCGATCAGCCCTGCACTGAGGCTGTACAGCCTCTCTGGGGGGTGTATTTCCCCTGTAACTTTGGCTACTATGTAAGCCCCAGTTACAGGAGAAATCAATAGTGGAAGAAAAGTGGGGGACGCAAAGTGTAAAATAAAAAATACAAAAATAAAGTGTTAAAATAAAAATATTAAAAAAAAGTTTCACATGTAAAAAAAAAAAACCCTAAATGAGGAATAAAAAAAAAAAAATTAAAATAGAAAAACATAATCAAGGTTTAGATAACTAAAAGGATGCTTAACCCTTATGCGCTCACATTTGTGAACTTTCTTTACTTACTGCTTTGTACTTGGAACCTCATGGCATTAACTATGTACTGTATGTACTATATGTGCACCTTTGTATGCGTCATGTTAGGCGCCTTGCTTCTTATTATGTACCATGTATTGTTTTCTTTATTGGAAAAAAAAAAATGAAATAAAAAAAAAAAAATTTTTAAAAATAAATAAAATACGCATATTTGGTATTGCTGCGTCCGTGATGGTCGGCTCTATAAATATATCACATGATCCACACAATCCGATAAACACCATTAAAAAAATAAAATAAAAACTGTGTCAAAAAAAGCCATTTTTGTCATCTTACATCACAAAAAGTGCAACACCAAGTGAACAAAAAGGCGTATGTCCCACAAAATGGTACCAATAAAACCGTCACCTTATCCCACCAAAAAATAAGCCCCTACAACAGAAAATTGCTAAAAAAATATAAAAACTATGGCTCTCAGAATATGGACACATTCAAACATAATTTTTGTGTTTCAAAATGCTATTATTATGTTAAAATGAAATAAATAAAAAAAGTTAACATATTAGGTATCGCCGTGTCTGTAACAACCAGCTCTATAAAAATATCACATGACCTAACCCCTCGGGTGAACACCCTAAAAAAAATTATAAAAAAAAATGTGTCAAAAAAGCCATTTTTGTCACATTACATCACAAAAAGTGCAATACAACCGTCACCTCATCCCGCAAAAGACCCTAATTAAGAAAATCGGTCAAAAAATAAAAAAGCTATGGCTCTCAGACTATGGAGACACAAAAACATATTTTTTTTGGTTTAAAAAATGCTATTATTGTGTTAAAATAAAATAAATAAGAAAAAGTATACATATTAGGTATCGCCACATCTGTAACGATCTGCTCTATAAAAATGTCACATGACCTAATCCCTCAGGTGAACGCTGTAAAAATTAATAAATAAAAACTGTGCTAAAACAACAAATTTTTTGGTCACCGTGCCCTATAAACTGTTATAATGAATGATCAAAAAATCATATGTACCCAAAATTTGTACCAATAAAAACGTCAACTCTTCCTGCAAAAAACAACCCCCTGCACCAGACGATCGGCAGAAAAATTAAAAAAAAATGTGGCGTTCACAAAATGTAGACACAAAAACATAATTTTATTTCAAAAATACTTTATTATGTAAAACTGAAACAAAGTAAACATATTTGATATCATTGCATCCGTAACAACCTGCTCTATAAAAATAGCGCATGATCTAACCTGTAAGATGAATGTTGTAAAAAATAAACAGTGCAAAAACAGCAATTATTTTGGTTACCTTGCCTCACAAAAAATTTTATATAACGCTATTAAAAATCATATTTACCCCAAAGTAGTACCAATAAAACTGGCACCTTATCCCCTAGTTACCAAAATGGGGTCACTTTTTGGGAGTTTCTACTGTAAGGGTGCATCAGGGAGCTTCAAATGGGACATGGCTTCTAAAAAACAGTTCATCAAAATCTGTCTTTCAAAAACCATATGGCACTCCTTTTCTTTTGTGCCCTGTCGTGTGCCCTTACATCAGTTTACGACCACATGTGGGGTGTTTCTGTAAACCGCAGAATCAGGGGGTAATAAATATTGAGCTTTGTTTGGCTGTTAACCCTCGATGTGTTAAAGAAAAAAATGGATTAAAATTGAAAATCTGACAAAAAAGTGAAATTTAAAAATTTGATCTCAATTTTCCTTTAATTCTTGTGGAACACCTAAAGGGTTAACAAAGTTTTTAAAATCAATTTTGAGTAACTTGAGGGGTGTAGTTTCTACAATGTGGTCATTTATCGGGGTATCTACTATGTAAGCCCCACAAAGTGACTTCAGACCTCAACTCGTCCTTAAAAAGTGGGTTTGGCAATTTTCTTAAAAATATTAAGAATTGCTTCTAAAATTGTAAGCCTTTGAAAGGTCCTAAAAAAATAAAATGACATTTATAAAATAATACCAACATGAAGTAGACATATGGGAAATGTTAAGCAATAAATATTTTATGACGTATCACTTTCTGTTTTAAAAGCAGAGAAATTGAAATTTAGAAAATGGCAAATTTTTCTAAATTTTTGGTAAATTTGGGATTTTTTCATAAATAAAGGTAAAATATATTGACTCAAATTTATGACTGTCATGAAGTACAATGTGTCACGAGAAAACAATCTCTGAATGGCTTGGATAAGTAAAAGCGTTCCAAAGCTATTACTTCATAAAGTGACATGTCAGATTTGCAAAATTAAGCATGGTCAGGAAGGGGGCAAATGGCCCAGATGTGAAGTGGTTAAGCACCAACTTGTCTTCCACCAAGTCCAGTCTCAGTAGCCAGGAGTCTGGTCAACACAATCCTCCCCCTGATACTCCTTCCACCCACCATGTACAGTCTGGGCAAACAAGTGATACCACACTCGGATATTCCGAGGACCTCTTTTCATCGCCATTACTTAATTTGGCCCTCTCGCCAAGCACGCTTGAAGAGGGACATCAGATCTTGTGCCCTGATTCCAAACCTCTTGAGCATCCACAGTCACAAGAACATGACGGTGGGGTACGGTAATTAGTGTTTAATGAGGTTGATGATGATGTGGCACAGTTGCCAATGAGTTAACCGCAATTACTGTCTCGAGGTTGATGAAGAGGATGAGACACAGTTGTCAATCACTGAGGTTGTGATTATGTCGAACAAATCAGGAGGATGATCAGAGTGAGGAAGTGGAACAAGAGGTGGTGGACGATGAGGTCACTGACCCACCCTGGGAAAGTTGAAAGCCGAGCGAGGAGAGCAGTACAGAGGAGGAAGGATCTTCAGCACCGCACCTGGACCTTCGCAAGCACCATCAGCGACCATATCCACTTCCGTGTCCTAGCGCAGCATCCAAATGTCCTTAACCCAGGGCTTTGAACGCAAGTGAAAATACCCAGCCACCCACCCACAGGTCATAGCACTAAATGCGCAGCTTTCCAAATTACTGGCCCTGGAAATGTTGCCATTTAGGCTTGTGGACACTGAGACCTTTCGCAGTCCCGCGTTACGCAGTCCCCAGCCACCACTATTTTTCAAGGTGTGCCATGCCTGCTGTAATAGAAATATTTATAGTAGAAATCCGCTCGCATCAGACTTTGTGTAAGGCAAGGTGAATCTCTTCACGACACAGACAAAGGTGTTATCCTCTTGAGTTCTTGCTGAGCACTGCCTCCAATCGGCTCCAGACTCCTTCTTTATTAAGGCAATAGCACGACGCCCAGTGGGAGATGACTTTACAATTTCAGCCAGTCAGCCGAGAAAGTCCAGGTACATATCAAAGGAGGACAGGGGAGGGCATCAACATGGACGAACAGTGCAATGCACACACCTCATCCCTTTACAAGGAAGGATGAGTCATGTCCATTGTCTGATCAGCCAGGTGGCCGCCCGTCCCCCATCACTGTCAGCATAGACCCTATTCAATACTGCTCAAAGTGACCAGTATCTAGTGAAGATCATTCTACTGGTTCTTATAGATTTGAGACTATCTGCGGGACATTGCTACAGCTATTGTCAGTATACGGTACGAGTATACCGACAAGGCAGATATGCATGTCTTAAAAGCAGATATGTATCCAGAAAGGGATAGCGAAGCCGCAGCAGAGGTATAATATGTATCTCTCGTTATGCAGACTTCACTTCTCTAATGTGTATAGACATTTGAAGGGAAGAAGCCCAAGAGGTTGTTTTTCAGGGATTAGTTCCAGTAAAGAGAAATCTTAATGCTTCAGCATACCAATAAATTTTGAACTATTATATGACTACAAATTTGAGGAAAGAATTTGAGGAAGGTCCTTTTCTTTTCCAGCATGATTTCACTCCAGCGCACAAAACAATGTCCACAAAGTTATGGTTGGGTAAATTTGGAGTGGTATAACTTGACTGGCCAGCACAGAGCCCTGATCTAAGTCCCATCAAACTCCTTTAGGATGAACTAGAATGAATGTATCCAGGCACAACCTCTCAAACCTCTCGTCCTACATCATTTTTTGACCTCACAAATGTTTTTCTAGACGAATAGGCAAAAATTCCCACAGACACACTCCAAAACCTTGTAGAATGTACTCCCAGAAGAGTGGAAGCTGTTTTAGCTGCATAGTCACATTAATGCCTATGGATTTAGAAGGGAATTTCATAAATGCTCCTGTAGATGTAATGTACACAGTAGGTGTCCCAATAATTTACTCCACATAGTGTATCAATTTAATTGTAGTAGTGTCACCCATATTCAAATTCTTACATTGTAAGTCTAACTGACATATCAGCAGTGGCCAATAAGGATAATAATTATCTAATCAGGTCAGATTCACAAAGCCGATTCTTTTATTAAAATATGCTATAATGCAATAACTTTCATATGTGTAACACTTCTGGACACTACTATACGCACTGAGAACTTAAACCCTTAATATAATAAGTAATTAATATGCTAATCAGACTTAGCTGAGGCAGTATTCCAATTTGTGGTCTAGTTCTGGGTCTTTAAAGTTAACAGAAAAAAATGTAGCAAAGACGAAAGACATTATATCGTGGAATTACAAAGTGTACTACTAACTCAAGTTTTTGAGTCCTTAGAACAAATTCAGGAACCTACTGTATAAATCATATTGTCTCGTCTAATTTGTAACACATGAACTGCAGTTTAATCTTTTATTTAACCCCTTCAACCCCGGGCCTGGTTTCACCTTCCTGCCCAGGCCATTTATTGCAAATCTGACATGTGTGAATTTATGTGGTGATAACTTTAAAACACTTGTACTTATACAGGCCATTCTGAGATTGTTTTCTCGTCACATGTTGTACTTCATGACAGTGGTAAAAATAAGTTAAAAAAAAAACATTTTTATTCATAAAAAATTACCAAATTTATTAAAAATTTTGAAAAATTAGCAAATTTCCAAATGTCAATTTCTCTACTTTTATAACAGATAGTAATACCTTAAAAAATAGTAATTACTTTACATTCCCCATATGTCTACTTCATGTTTGGATCATTTTGAAAATGACATTTTATTTTTTGGGGACGTTAGAAGGCTTAGAAGTATGGAAGCAAATCTTGAAATTTTTGGGAAAATTTCCAAAACCCACTTTTTAAGGACCAGTTCAGGTCTGAAGACACTTTGTGAGGCTTACATAATAGAAACCACCCAAAAATTACCCCATTTTAGAAACTACACCCCTTAAGGTATACAAAACTGATTTTACAAACTTTTTTAACCCTTTAGGTGTTCCACAAGAATTGATGGAAAATGGAGATGAAATTTCAGAATTTCACTTTTCTGGCAGATTTTACATTTTAATCCATTTTTTCCAGTAGCAAAGCAAGGGTTAACAGCCAAATAAAACTCAATATTTATTACCCTGATTTTGCGGTTTACAGAAACACCCAACATGTGATCGTAAACTGCTGTACGGGCACACGGCAGGGCGCAGAAGGAAAGGAACGCAATATGGTTTTTGGAAGGCAAATTTAGCTGAACTGGTTTTTAGATGCCATGTCCCATTTGAAGCCCCCCTGATGCACCCCTACAGGAGAAACTCAAAAAAGTGACCACATTTTGGAAACTACGGGATAAGGTACCAGTTTTATTGGTACAATTTTGGGGTACATATGATTTTTTATTGCTCTATATTACATTTTTTTGTGAGGCAAGGCAAAAAAAATTACGGTGTTCATCTGTGTGGTTAGGACGTGGCGATACCTAATATGTATACTTTTTTTTTTTTTTTCACTTTAGCACAATAATAGCAGTTTTGAAACAAAAAAATTATGTTTTAGTGTCTCCATGTTCTGAGAGCTATAGTTTTTTAATTTTTTGGGCGATTGTCTTAAGTAGGGTCTCATTTTCTGTGGGATGAGGTGACGGTCTGATTGGTTCTATTTTGTGGGGCATACGCCTTTTTGATCACTTGCTGTTGCAATTTTTGTGATGTAATGTGACAAAAATGGCTTTTTTATTACACAGTTTTAATACACAGGTCATGTTATATTTTTATAGAGCTGGTTGTTACGGACGTGGCGATATCCAATATGTATATTTTTTTTATGTATTTCACTTTAGCACAATAATAGCAATTTTGAAACAAAAAAAATGATGTTTTAGTGTCTCCATGTTCTTCTGAGAGCTATAGTTTTTTATTTTTTGGGCGATTGTCTTAGGTAGGGGCTCAATTTTTGCAGGATAAGGTGACGGTTTTATTGATACCATTTTGGGGGGCATACGCCTTTTTGCTCGCTTGGTGTTGCACTTTTTGTGATGTAAGGTGACAAAAATTGCTTTTTTTTACACTGTTTTTATTTTTAGTTTTTTATGGTGTTTATCGGACAGGGTGGATCATGTGATATATTTATAGAGCCGGTCATTACGGAAGCAGCGATACCTAATATGTGTGGGTTTTTGTTGTTTTTTCTGTTTTTTATTATAAAATAAGGGGAAAGGGGCGTTTTTTTTCTTTTTTACTTTATTAATTTTAATACTTCATAAATTTTATTAAAAACTTTTTTTTACTTTACTTTATTTATGACATTCACTTTTGGGGGTCTGATCCCCTCTGCAGTGCATTACAATACATCTGTATTGTAATGCATTGCCTGTTAGTGTATGACACTGAGTCATACACTAACAGGTTGCCTAGGAGACCCAGCCTGAGGCTGGATCTCCTGGGCACCCATAGAAGGCTGGTCCCGATGCCGTGCAAGGCATTGGGCAGCCTCTGCACGGCATCGAGCTGCCTTGTGTCGCATCGGGTCCCCGCCACAGCAGCGCGGGGACTCGATGCGATCGTTCACCTGACACAAACCTCTTCTATGTCGCTGTCAGCGCGGACCGCGGCATAGAAGGTGTTAATCCGCCGGCATCTGCTTTTACAGCGATGTCGGCGGATACAGCAGGGGCCCGGCTGCCACGGACTGTCAGGACCCTGCAGTGATTGCATGCGCACTGCTCCGGTGCCCGCGCGATCACTATGACTTACTATTACGTCAAATTGCGGGAACTCAGTGGTTCCCATGACGTAACAGTACATCAAAGGTCGGGAAGGGGTTAATCTTTACAAATGTTTTGTTGTTGTTGTTGTTATTACTGGTTGGCTCAGTATTTTTTTTTACTTTATACATATAACTACTCACAAAAAGTTTGGCTTTGGGATATTTGGCTTGTGGGTGAAATTTCAGGATGAACCTAAAATGCAAAATCACTGTAGAATTGCAGTGGCCAATATGGCGGAACTGCTCAGACCCCAAACACTGTAGCGTGTTTCTCATTGGGCGAGCAGTCCCATCGCATGTGAACCACAGAAATATCGTGGCAGATATGGAGGAGCTGCTCAAACCCCAAACACTGTAGCGTGTTTCTCATTGGGGGAGCAGTCCCACCGCATGTGGACCGCAGCAAACGACCATCCCGAGCAATTAATGCGTACAAAGGAGGACGCCAGCGCGGTCCACATGCACCACAAAAGCATCCTGCACAGGCAGAGCATTGTGCGGATGAAAATACAATTATATAAATCACTGAAGAAAATGCACCAAAAGGATATGTCACTGACTAAACTAGCTGGTCATACAAGCAGATATTAAAAGCTGAGACTTTCGCCAATATGTTCCTGTCAGGAAGATATCGGAGCCCATCATTGCACCACGTCACGGTCACTTAGCATGGCAAAGGGTCCTACCACTACGCTAACTGTGGTGTGAACACGGTCTGAAGGTGATGTGATCCAGCTCACAGCCCAGCCTGCACACAAATGCCTAGCAGGACAGCCAGTGCAATGTGAACAAAGCAGGACCGTGAGCCCCACCCATATCAGACCATGTGATGAAGGATTCCAGGTGCAAAGGAATGTTCAATTGCCAGATGAAGGCACATTCAAGACATATAAAACAAAATCACTGTAGAATTGCAGTGGCCAATATGGCGGAACTGCTCAGACCCCAAACACTGTAGCGTGTTTCTCATTGGGCGAGCAGTCCCATCGCATGTGAACCACAGAAATATCGTGGCAGATATGGAGGAGCTGCTCAAACCCCAAACACTGTAGCGTGTTTCTCATTGGGGGAGCAGTCCCACCGCATGTGGACCGCAGCAAACGACCATCCCGAGCAATTAATGCGTACAAAGGAGGACGCCAGCGCGGTCCACATGCACCATGGTTGTCCTCCTTTGTACTGGCGTCCTCCTTTGTACGCATTAATTGCTCGGGATGGTCGTTTGCTGCGGTCCACATGCGGTGGGACTGCTCCCCCAATGAGAAACACGCTTCAGTGTTTGGGGTTTGAGCAGCTCCTCCATATCTGCCACGATATTTCTGTGGTTCACATGCGATGGGACTGCTCGCCCAATGAGAAACACGCTACAGTGTTTGGGGTCTGAGCAGTTCCGCCATATTGGCCACTGCAATTCTACAGTGATTTTGTTTTATATGTCTTGAATGTGCCTTCATCTGGCAATTGAACATTCCTTTGCACCTGGAATCCTTCATCACATGGTCTGATATGGGTGGGGCTCACGGTCCTGCTTTGTTCACATTGCACTGGCTGTCCTGCTAGGCATTTGTGTGCAGGCTGGGCTGTGAGCTGGATCACATCACCTTCAGACCGTGTTCACACCACAGTTAGCGTAGTGGTAGGACCCTTTGCCATGCTGAGTGACCGTGACGTGGTGCAATGATGGGCTCCGATATCTTCCTGACAGGAACATATTGGCGAAAGTCTCAGCTTTTAATATCTGCTTGTATGACCAGCTAGTTTAGTCAGTGACATATCCTTTTGGTGCATTTTCTTCAGTGATTTATATGAACCTAAAATGCACTCTATTAAATATAAGAAAAAGAACTGGATTGCACATCCTCAATACTATGCTTTTATCTAACTGCTTCTCATCATAATTAACATCACTTCTCAGCGCAATATATGTATACCTACCCCTATGCTACATACTGTACATGAGGCATAAGTATACAATTTGATCAAAAATCATAGGCCCACTCACCACGACAAGGTTGCCTCTTTGAATGGGACCCTAACCTAAAATTGCAACAGCACCGCCCCAGCAGGCAGCAGTTCCCAGAAGCCAAACAGCGTCCTCGCTGTCTAGCAAAGCCACCTTGGCACTGGGCCCCACCAACCCATCAGGACAGCACCAAAGCAAAAAATTGCCGCCGTGCACTACTGCACCATGTGAACAGGTGTGGAACTCACCTTATCACACACTCTCAGGAACTCCAACTGAGGCTAAGTTCACACGAACGTGTGTGATCTGTGGCCGTATTGCAATACACGGCCACAGTTCCGTGTGAATTCCGCATCACGGATGCGGACCCATTCACTTCAATGGGTCCGCAAATCCGGAATCGCGGAACGGCCGCACGGGACGGGACCCCTCGGAAGCACTACGGAGTGCCTCCGTGGGCTTACGTCCCGTACTTCCGTTCCGCTAAAAGATAGAACAAGTCCTATCTTTTTGCGGAACGGCCGGATCGCGGACCCATTAAAGTGAATAGGTCCGCGATCCGATGCGGCTGACCTACGGCCGGCGATCGTGCATTGCGGCCCTGCCATGCCTCAGCAGACAATAAGTCGACTTGTGAACAGCATGAGACATCCTTGTCAAGCTGTAATTGATGCTCAAGGCCACATGACAAGTTGTTGAGACACTGACATTTTTTGTGGGGGTATACCCACCACCGTTGGCTTTTGTTTGGCTTTTGTTTCAATAAATTATTTGAGATGGAGAAATCACCATTGCATGCTTCTACTTAAATGCCCTACTTTCATGATACAATATCATTATAGCTTGAACGTTTTTTTTTTCGTTTTCCATAAATTTAACGTTTTGTAGTGGTCCAGCCAGAGTCCAGACTTGAATCCAATTGAGAATCTGTGGAGGGAGCTAAAGATCAGGGTGATGGCAAGAAGACCCTCCAACCTGAAAGATTTGGAGCTCATTGCTAAAGATGAATGGGCAAAAATACCTGTGGAGACATTCAAAAAGCAGGTCTGCAATTATAGGAAGCGTTTGATTGCTGTAATAGCCAATAAAGGCTCTTCTATTGATTATTGAGAAGGGTATGAATAATTTTGGACTGGACACTTTTTGCTCAAATGTAAATAAAAACTGAGAAATGTTTTTTTTTTTTTTCACAATAATGCCTCTTGTACATCGTCTTATTATCTTTTGGGAGACACCTATGTCATTTCCCATCAAAAAGTTACTTGCTGGTTGAATAAAAGTAACTTTAAGTCAAAATTTGCCAGGGGTATGAATAATTATGGGCAGCACTGCATATATGTGACTGTATATATTTTGCCTTTACTGTGGTGCTGCCATGACAAGTTGCTGGGACTGGCAGCAGGAATGACAGTCTTTTTGGTTGTCAGCTACAGTTGGAGGTATGCATTTTGGAAGGCCTAGGATGTGCCTGGTCCTTATAGAAAGATGTGTGCAGTGGTGCCAATATCCTGTGCCATCACACTGTGACAGGTAGCTGTTTAGAAAAACATTGAGACATAGGTAAAAAGGTAGGTTTGGTGCTTATAGAGAGAGTGTGGTTCTAGTGTACTGGGAGTTGGTACAGGCTTGAACATTTGGAGTGGTGGTGGCCTGGATTTACAAAGTGGTTTGCCTATTAATTACTGCATCAATTTGGTGTGGCATGGAGATGATCGACCTGTGGCACTGATCAGGTGCTATGGAAGCCCAGGCTGCTTTGATAACGACATTCAGCTCATCTGAATTTTTTAGTCTGGTGTCTCTCACCTTTCTATTGACAATACCCCATGCTGAGAGTGAAGGAGAATAGTGTCCACACTGAAGAGACTGCAGCCGTCCTAAGAACCCAGGAATCGTGCATATAGCAGACTTTATATTCAAATAAATATAAAAGGACATAAATATGCATCTACAATACTTATCATCTAAGATCCAATAATGGGTGGACTAAATATTTAACTTGGAACTCCTACAAATGGTTATATACTTAATGAGCACTTTTAAGTCCATGAATAATCAAGGATCGGGCAATCATATATACACTGCTCAAAAAAATAAAGGGAACACAAAAATAACACATCCTAGATCTGAATTAATTAAATATTCTTCTGAAATACTTTGTTCTTTACAAAGTTGAATGTGCTGAGAACAAAATCACACAAAAATTATAAAATGGAAATAAAATTTTTCAACCCATGGAGGTCTGGATTTGGAGTCACACTCAAAATTAAAGTGGAAAAACACACTACAGGCTGATCCAACTTTGATGTAATGTCCTTAAAACAAGTCAAAATGAGGCTCAGTAGTGTGTGTGGCCTCCACGTGCCTGTATGACCTCCCTACAACGCCTGTGCATGCTCCTGATGAGGTGGCGGACGGTCTCCTGCGGGATCTCCTCCCAGACCTGGACTAAAGCATCTGCCAACTCCTGGACAGTCTGTGGTGCAACGTGACGTTGGTGGATAGAGCGAGACATGATGTCCCAGATGTGCTCAATTGGATTCAGGTCTGGGGAACGCGCGGGCCAGTCCATAGCATCAATGCCTTCGTCTTGCAGGAACTGCTGACACACTCCAGCCACATGAGGTCTAGCATTGTCTTGCATTAGGAGGAACCCAGGGCCAACCGCACCAGCATATGGTCTCACAAGGGGTCTGAGGATCTCATCTCGGTACCTAATGGCAGTCAGGCTACCTCTGGCGAGCACATGGAGGGCTGTGCGGCCCTCCAAAGAAATGCCACCCCACACCATTACTGACCCAATGCCAAACCGGTCATGCTGGAGGATGTTGCAGGCAGCAGAACAATCTCCACGGCGTCTCCAGACTCTGTCACGTCTGTCACATGTGCTCAGTGTGAACCTGCTTTCATCTGTGAAGAGCACAGGGTACCAGTGGCGAATTTGCCAATCTTGGTGTTCTCTGGCAGATGCCAAACGTCCTGCACGGTGTTGGGCTGTAAGCACAACCCCCACTTGTGGACGTCTGGCCCTCATATAACCCTCATGGAGTCTGTTTATGACCGTTTGAGCAGACACATGCACATTTGTGGCCTGTTGGAGGTCATTTTGCAGGGCTCTGGCAGTGCTCCTCCTGTTCCTCCTTGCACAAAGGCGGAGGTAGCGGTCCTGCTGCTGGGTTGTTGCCCTCCTACGGCCTCCTCCACGTCTCCTGATGTACTGGCCTGTCTCCTGGTAGCGCCTCCATGCTCTGGACACTACGCTGACAGACACAGCAAACCTTCTTGCCACAGCTCGCATTGATGTGTCATCCTGGATAAGCTGCACTACCTGAGCCACTTGTGTGGGTTGTAGACTCCATCTCATGCTACCACTAGAGTGAAAGCACCGCCAACATTCAAAAGTGACCAAAACATCAGCCAGGAAGCATAGGAACTGAGAAGTGGTCTGTGGTTACCACCTGCAGAACCACTCCTTTATTGGGGGTGTCTTGCTAATTGCCTATAATTTCCACCTGTTGTCTATCCCATTTGCACAACAGCATGTGAAATTGATTGTCACTCAGTGTTGCTTCCTAAGTGGACAGTTTGATTTCACAGAAGTGTGATTGACTTGGAGTTACATTATGTTGTTTAAGTGTTCCCTTTATTTTTTTTGAGCAGTGTATATATTTATATATTTTTTAAATTTTAAATGTTTTATTTCTATATAGTGCACTATAGTTTAATACAATTGATTGATTGACAAACGTCATACAACAAAAATTGTGAGGCACCTGCAAACAATACACAAGTGAATTGTGCATTATTAATAATTTATCTATTTATGAATTTGGGGATAGATTAACTGTATTTTTATTTACCTTTTTTATTGACCTTTTTCTTAATATACAAAAATATTTATCTATAATAAATGGTTTACATATGCCAAATTTTATCCATTGTATTTTGCCAACGAATGATAGTGTCGGCTGTATACTATAGAGATTATTTACACTACCATTGATATCTAGCAGGCAATCCACTGATTCTTTATCTATATACACCTGTATGTTAGTGCTGCTGAGATTATTTGCTATAGCTGTAATGCATTTGAGAGCTTATAGGAGGTGGGGAGAGCAAAAATTCTAAATTAAAAAGAAAAGAGAATGAGAAAATATAAAAAGACCTGAGTCCTAGGAGACCTCAGATTGTCATATAGCAGTATTCAAGCCAATTAGAGAACTATTGATTCAGGTAGAATCAATTCGGCCACAAATAAAAAATGTAATAAAAAATTGATGAATTGGATACAAGACAAATTTCAAAAATTTTACTAATCTCCAGCCTAAAAATATTATATTACCTATAGAAGCAGCTGGTTGCTATGCCAAAGCATGGTGGATGCACGGGTGCTCTACCGAGCACCCGAGTATAATGGAAGTCAATGGGAGAACCAGAGCTTTAAATCAGATACCCCTTGCTCTGAAGAGGGGAGGATGCCTGTTTCATAGGAAAAGGTCATAAATTGATGGAAACACCACCGAAATGGTTCGGGAACAGCATGGAGAGGATGTCTGGATGCATTTTGGACTCCCAGGTAGCTGCTAGGAACGATGTTGTCCGAGTAGTACGCCACTTTTACAGACTGACAACAATACGCACAAAACCGAAGATAAAATAGATTTTAGAGGAAAATTTGTTAGGAAACATTCTTTCCTGTATATTTACTTGTATATAAAGTGCAATTGCCGCCAAAAATTACAAGAAAGAGGCATTCCGATACTACCTGTATATCATATAAAGGAGGGCCTCATTCACATTGTGGTACAATTGTTCAGGTAGTGGGACTCCTAAACTCATAAAGCCTATGCACTAAGTGAAAGGGCTGCCAAAAATTACAAGGAACCGGCACTACAATACACCCTTTGTTACAAATAAAGGAGGGCATCATACACAGCAATGAAAAATTATGATTGATAGCCTGAAGGTGACCCTCAAAAAGATTTGGAGCAAGGGCCTGCTGATCTGACCATCTAAAACATTATGGGCAAGGGCCTGATGCCGCTTTGGTGACTCTAGATAACATGGGGCCGATCGTACGTCCCTGTGACTGCGACAATCCATTCGGATGTCTGCCCTATCAACGTTCGATGTTATTTTCAGCCCAAACCATGTAGACCATGGGTAATGGGGGAATCATGATTCTATTCTGGAGATGGAGCCTGAGAAACTGCTACAGCTACCACATCGAAGCAAGGCAGCATGCGCGCAAATTACCTATTAGGTATAATTAGGTGAGGGCCTGCATGTGATCTGACCCTGGAAAAGATTTTAGGTGCGGGCCTGCTGGTGAGCTGACCCTGTCAAAGATTGGAGGTGAAGGCCTGCTGGTGATCTAACCCTGTAAAACATTATATGCGAGGATGCTGACACGGTCTGATATGTACTCCTTCGCCTTCTTCCAAAATTTTTCCCTCCTTGTGACACTAGGCCGCGCATCAGGGTGAGGGTGCTGGTGGGGTGTCATGAAACTGTCCAAGGCTTTGGAGAGTGTTGCCCTGCCTCTGTTGGAACTGCTGTGTGTTCCCCTTATCTCCCTTACTTGGTTGCCCGAGGAACTACAGACTCTGCGCCAGCGTTGTCAGATGGAAAGTTTTGGAGCAATTATTCAACAAGGACCTTCTGTCATTGCACCATTTTGCTTTCCTCTCCACCAGAGGAATGAGAGATGAGAAGTTCCCTTTGTAGCAGGGTCGAGAAGGGTGAACAACCAGTAATCCGTGTTGTCGAAAATGCATATAATGCGCAGGTCAGGGGAAAGGCAGCCTAACATAAGTCAGCCATGTGTGCCAGAGCACCAACAGGCAAGACTTTGCTGTCGTCATCAGGAGGATCACTCTCAATCTTTCATCCTCTTCCTCCTCTTCTGCCCACCCATGCTGAACAGATGGTATTAAACTTCCATGGGTACTACCCTCTGTAGCGGAGGCAACCGTCTCCTGCTCCTCCCACTCCTCCTGTCACGGTAGGTAGGTAAGCAGGGAAATAACCAAACACAGGGAAAACAACCAGAACAATTTACTGAGCCCAAAAGCTAGGGAGAAAAGGGTAACCTCCTAGCGATCCCTAAGGCTTTCCCTATACTGCTGTGCACATGTGCATACCCTTATGGTGAATATGCACATGCCCTCGTGCCTAGGTCTATATGCCCTGGGAAAACCCTGAGCAGTAGGGAAAGGGGAAGAGGTGACCTGCTTCTTTAAACAGGAGGAAGCAAGCGTCTCCCTAGAGGCTTAGATAAAAGACTCCAGGGGAAGAAACAGGACATATCTTGAGCTGAGCTGGAGCAGACGATCCACAACACATCCAAAGCCCACAGGAATAAACTATACCCTGCACAGGCCACTGGGAGAAGGAGGAATAAATAGCCTTGCTAACAATCAACCCAGTACACCTGAGGGAAGCTGAAACCTAAACCAAAACAAAGAGTAGAGTCAGACATGTGCAGCCAGCCTGGCAGATCTCTGCACATTCACAGGGCAAGGCGTGACACCTCCTCTTCACCGTCCAATTCACGAGAAGACGAACTGAGGGTGGGCTGTCTATCACCCTGTGTAATGTCTTCCCGCAATTCCACCTCTTCCACGTGCAAAGCGCCATCCTTAATTGTGAGCAGCGAACGTTTGAGTAGACACAGAAGTGGGATGGTTACACTGATAATAGCGTTATCGCCGCTCACCATCTGTGTTGAGTCCTTAAAGTTTATTAAAACCTCACAGAGGTCAGACATCCATGCCCACTCCTCACTTGTTAATAGCGGAAGCTGACTGGAAATGCGTCGACCATGTTGCAGCTGGTATTCCACTACTGCCCTCTGCTGTTCACAAAGCCTGGCCAACATGTGGAACGTCGAGTTCCAGCGCATGCTCACGTCGCACAACAGCTGCTGAGCTGGCAATTTCTAGCGCTGCTGCAGCGTTGATAGACCGGCTGAAGCTGTCGATGACTTGCATAAATGTTCACACACGCGGCACACCTTTACCAGTAACTCAGGCAAAATGGGGTAGGTTTTGAGAAACCGCTGAACCACAAGGTTGAACACGTGGGCTAGGCATGGGATGTGTCTGAGCTTGCCGAGCTCCAAAGCTGTCACCAAGTTACGGCCATTATTAGAAACAACCATGCCTGGTTGTAGGTTGAGTGTCGAGAGCCACAGCTCAGTCTGGTCTCTTATCCCCTGCCACAGTTCTGTGGTGGTGTGCAGTTTGTCCTCTAAGCATATCAGCTTTAGTATGGCCTGTTTCCGCTTCCCCACTGCAGTGCTACACTGCTTCCAGCTACCGAATGATGACTGACTGGTGCTGCACGTGGATAATTCTGAGGAGTGAAGGAGGGGGCGGAGGAGGAGAAGTGGGGGTTGGAGCCACTAAAGTAGGTGCTGGCGGAAATTCTGTGGGGCCCGCAATCCTTGGCATCCGTAGCACATGTGCCATCCCAGGATACGACTCGCTCCTGGCCTCCACAACATTCACCCAGTGTGCCGTCAGGGAAATGTAGCGTCCTCTGCCGAATGCACTTGTCCATATGTCCGTGGTTAAGTGGACCTTCCCAGTAACTGCGTTGGTCAGGGCACGTGTGATGTTACGGGACACGTGTTGGTGTAAGGCAGTGTTGTGGAAATTTTTTTTATATGGAATTAAAGTCAGGTCCATAAATATTGGGACACCGTCACAATTCTAAAATTTTTGGCTTTATACACCACCACAATGAATTTGAAATGAAACAAACAAGATGTGCTTTAACTGCAGACTGTCAGCTTTAATTTGAGGGTATTTACATCCAAATCAGGTGAACGGTGTAGGAATTACAACAGTTTGCATAAGTGCCTCCCACTTGTTAAGGAACCAAAAGTAATGGGACAGAATAATAATCAAAAATCAAACTTTCACTTTTTAATACTTGGTTACAAATCCTTTGCAGTCAATTACAGCCTGAAGTCTGGAACGCATAGACATCACCAGACGATGGGTTTCATCCCTGGTGATGCTCTGCCAGGCCTCTTCTGCAACTGTCTTCAGTTCCTGCTTGTTCTTGGGGCATTTTCCCTTCAGTTTTGTCTTCAGAAAGTGAAATGCATGCTCAATCGGATTCAGGTCAGGTGATTGACTTGGCCATTGCTTAACATTCCACTTCTTTCCCTTAAAAAACTCTTTAATTGCTTTTGCAGTATGCTTTGGGTCATTGTCCATCAGCACTGCGAAGCGCCGTCCAATCAGTTTAAAGCATTTGGCTGAATATGAGCAGATAATATTGTCCGAAACACTTTAGAATTCATCCTGCTGCTTTTGTCAGCAGTCACATCATCAATAAATACAAGAGAACCAGTTCCATTGGCAGCCATACATGCCCACGCCATGACACTACCACAACCATGCTTCACTGATGAGGTGGCACACTTAGGATCATGAGCAGTTCCTTTCCTCCTCCATATTCTTCTCTTCCCATCACTCTGGTACAAGTTGATCTTGGTCTCATCTGTCCATAGGATGTTGTTCCAGAACTGTGAAGGCTTTTTTAGATGTCGTTTGGCAAACTCTAATCTGGCCAAAAATGTTAGCATTGTGTCGATGTCCCAATATTTATGGACCTGACTGTATGTGGACATTTTATCCTAGGATATGTGTGTGTGTTTTATAGATTGTCATCTGTCTCCCTGTGTCGGATTTAACCGAGGAACGCTCCAGCAGAGGGTACTTGGGTTGAATCGGGACCAGTGGTAAAACTATCAGTATGAAAACCTTCTCATGGGCTTGGAGACGTGTTCTCAGTGTGTAGGGGGACGTTTGCCGGTTTGTGAGCACAAAGTGCAATGCTCTTCACTTGATTATCTCTCCTCCACCAGACTTTGCGGTTTGCACAGTGCTGTCAGGCAGGTAATGTTCTCCTGGAACTCGAAAAACCCTGAATCGTCCATTAGACTTCCAGAGAATTATGATCTATCCCTCCACAGAACTCATTTCCATTGTTCTAGAGTCCATTGGCGGAGTGCTTCAAACCACTCCATTCAACACATAGTATTATGCTTGGTGATATAGAGCTTATATGCAGCTGCTCAGCCATGGAAACCCATGCCAATCAGCTCAGTTTTTCTGCTGATGTTAATACCAGAGGAGGTTTGTCAGTCTTCAGTTATAAAGTCAGCATTGGCAAATTTTATACACTATGGGGGTTATTTATGACCAGATATATGCCAATTATTGTGACATACATCTGGCGCAGATTCTGTCACACGCCATGCTGCAGCAGAATATGTGACTTCTTCCCCGCTCATGTCAGGTGTAAAAAAGTGGGTGGAAGGCGATGGGTCGGTCGGCCCGTCTTATTCATCATTTTCTACGACTGGTTTAGGAGTAGAAAATGGTCTAAATGTAAGTCAGCAAGGAAGCTGTTTTACATTTAAAAGTTGCGGTGGATCTGCTAAAGTTATGTAAAGCACGGAGCCTCTACATAACTTGGGCATTCCACCCCAGCTATAGGGCTTATTAAAACCGGAAAGTAAAACAATGGTCTTAATAAATGTACCCCTATGTGCGTCATCACTCGCCGACTTGGCTCTGCAACCTTTTATGGTCTGTTGCTGTGGTTCCTAAACTTGTGCATTTTGCAATAATAACGCTAATAAAATGTGAAATATCTAGAAGGGAAGAAATATACTGTAATCAAATGATTTGCTACAATGATATTACATCATCTTAGTAGTTTGGTTGAACCAAATATAATGTATACTGTATAAAGTTCTAAGAAGGCTTTAGCACTGTAAGAGTATATCCAATGGGACAGATATGCTCAGAATTTGCCACTGCAGATTTGTGTGTGGAAAATCAATGTGCAAATTGACTTGTGGTGTGGATTTTAAATCAGCAATATGCTGAGGATTTCCACTGTGGATATTACCCTTTGAAATGCAATACCTGTGAAATGCACCATGTGCCTGTACCCCAGATGAACTGAATACCGTATTTTTTGCCCCATAAGAAGCACTTTTTTCCCACAAAGTAGGGGAAAAATATCACTGCGTCTTATGGGGCAAATACTAATGAGCGCTTCTATTATGGAAGCGCTCATTAGTTTTCGGGGGACCTGGAAGCAGCGAATGCAACGCTCCCCAGGCTCTGTACTCACTCCTTCCTGGTCTTCTGCTGTCGGCTGTGCTGTGGCTGCGTTCTGTGACCTCACGCTGTCCTCGCCGGGTCACAGCACAGCCGACAGCAGGAATAAGAACAGCGATAGAGGTGAGGAGCAGCAGCAACCAGAGCAGGAGAGGTAAGTGTTTTTTTTTTTTTTTATGTGATATGAGGCATGGGGGCTGATGACATGAGTGAGGCATGGGGCTGATATAATGAATAAGGCATGGGGGCTGATGACATGAGTGAGGCATGGGGGCTGATGACATGAGGAATGGGGGCTGATGATATGAGGCATGGGGGGCTGATCTGAGGTCTGAATGAGGGGGTTTTATCTATATTGGGACTCATATTTGAGGTCTGATTGTGGGTTATTCACATTGGGGTCTGATCTGAGGTCTTTTTGGGTTCTTATAACATTGCTGGTCTGAAAAATACGGTAGGTACTAGTTACTAATACCTATGTTTTCATGTCAATACCCTAAAAACATGAAATGCATGTAGTAAAGGAAGGGTTAGGAAGAAATTAGGATGTGAAATGCTGGGATTGTTATTATTTCTTGTGTATTTTATTTGATTAGTGTTTTTTTTTAAGTTTACAGGATTTTCACTTTTGAAATTTTGATCAAAATTATTCCTTATTTGACTCACTTGTGGATTTATTATTCTTTCCCTATCTACTGCAGCTTTCATTTTTTCATTTGTGTATGTTTCATTAACTACAGAACATATGACACTTTTTTTGTTGGAATGCATTTGTTATACCTTACCAATTATATAAATGTTATCATATTTTACAATTGTGTGTATGAATAAGAAGAAATTAGGAAAAGATCATGTAGATTTCCTGTATTTGAGATTAATTCTAGATACAGTATCAAGGTCATTTGTGCTACTCATCTAGTCTAAAAATGATCATGCACATGCAGCAATCTTGCTTAGTTTATATGGCGTTTCTGTGAGATGTGGTCTTCTGCTTATGTAGCTTTTCTTTTACTCGGGAAGCAGAAAGCCATTGTTTTTTCAATAATCTTTTACGTGCTGCTGTTAGTCTTTTGGGGGCTCTGAGAGTGTTAAAAGTAATAGATTTTTGCCTATGAGCAAAGAAGCCATTACAGCATGTACCAGAAGATTTAATAGGTGTCATAATTTATCATGTATACCGAAAAGTGCTTCTTAATTAAGTGCGTACGTTAATGAATTTTTTAATTTGATCCCTGTAAGTACTTTGCTATACTAATTGCAATATTCTACACATTAGTCATCCGCTGTTGCCCTTGGCTGTTTTCTATCCTGAGAGAGGTAGACTGGGCTTTTCTGTTAAACTTACCTTAACCCATTGTGAATGAAAAGGTATTTTGCCAGGTATGATGCTCCTGATGGTATTTTATTGTGAACAATTAATACTAAAGAGCATTGTATGTTCATATATTACAGAAACTAACATCTGTATCTCGAAGATGAAGTCCAGTTGAGCATATTCATGCAGTATATACTGTAGCATAGTCATCCAATATTAGGATTTCTTCTTCTTTTAAAGGGGGTGTCTCATTTCCCCAAATGGCATTTATCAAGTACAGAAAGTTAATACAAGGCACTTACTAATGTATTGTCCGTATTGCCTCCTTTGCTGGCTTGATTCATTTTTCCATTACATTCTACACATCTCATATCCAGGGGTTACAGCCACCCTGCAGTCCAGCAGCCGTGGCCGTGCTTGCTCACCAAAGGGAAAAAGATCTGGCTTCTCTGGTGGCCGGGACCATGGAAGTGCACATGGGCAATCATGTGCAGCAGCTCCCAACTACGTTGCATCTGCAGTATAGCAGTGCTCGTAACCCTTGAAAAAGAGCAGTGTATAATGTGATGGAAAAGTGAATCAAGCCAACAAAGAAGGCAATATGGACAATCACAATATATAAGTAATTGCCTTGTATTAACTTTGTTTACATGATTAATGCAGTTTGCTGAAGTGAGACAACCCCTTTAAGTTAAATTTAATGTATCCAGTCAAACTACTGAGACCTACTGGATGATCATGAGCCCTTAGCCTTGGCCATCTCACAAGGTAGCACTAGCTGTTTGAGCAGTAATATATACATATGGGTAAGTATTGCATCTTTCCTACAAACACAGGTCGGGATGTGAAAGCTGCACGTTTTGTATTACATGACTCTACCAATATGCTACATGGTCAAGCTGAGTATGCCAAAGCTTCTTATTTCATTGGTTCTCCAATCTGCTTAATAGAGAAGGTCTGTGAACATCCATATTCATGAATAGGACATATGGACAGGGGTTGTCCAGTTGGATCAGTTGGAAAGGAAAATGTTCTCTCCCATTCAACATGGAGATTTATAAAAACTAGTGTAACCTAGCAACCAAACAAATTAAAGTAACTATGGGCAACTAAGCTGGTTTTCCTTTGCAACTGTTTTGATATTGTAGTCCATCAAATTTCTTTGTCGTCAAAATTAGATATCTACCCCTCTTCAGATTCCTTTTCAGTATGTAGGGTGAATTTTATTAACATATATATCTTTATTTCTGGGGTAAATTTAGGTAGATATCAGTAATATTACATACATGCAGTCTATCCTTTGCTGCTACAATAGACTTTCTGCTAGACATATAGGATCCTCTTTTAACAATGCTCACACTAACACTGCTTTTATGGTCAGTTCTTTACCAGTGATTGTTGTAAACAATATCATAATTTTTAGACATGTTCACTTACAAAGACAGCAGCTATAGTCAACCGGCATTACTTTGGAGAACATATAGTATGGCTGTATGATTTCATTTATTCTCCTGCCCTACCTATTGAAAGGGTTATTCAGTTCAGAGAGGAGGATAGAAAGAAAGAAAGAAAGAAAGAAAATAGATGGGTAGATAGTTGGATAGACGGGTATACAGTTACAAGGAACTGCTATGGGGTCCAATGTGGCACCTTTATATGTAAACAGATATATGGCATTCCTGGAGGAACAGCTTGTCTATGTGTCCCCAGACTTCAGCTGGGTGCTGGGGTGGTGACGATACATAGACAATATTTTCCTAATTTGGAGGGCTCCTATGATGAATTAATGGAATTTCATACCCTAAAGGATTAATTTCCATACAGCCAACTACTAATGTCTAAAAGGATAGTTCAAGATAAAGCCACATTAGACTGAAGAAATGGCAACTAGATTCACGAAGAGTACCCCCTACCACAAGAACAGGGTTAAATCCGTGGACCGTCCCCAACTTAATCGACGGTTACACAAACTTGGAGAACACAGACTGATCGCATACCATTTATTTCCACATACTCTGAACACGGCAAAGTCATAGGTAACGTTATACGCAAACATTGGCACATATTTACCAGCTGCTTGAAGCATGTTCCTAAGTTGTACAATCCTCCTTTGCTGTCATATTCTTTAATCTAAAAGATAAGCTAGTCAGGTGAGATAATCTTACATGAGTGACAAAACACAAACCTATATAGGAAAGAAAAAACTTGGTTGCTTCCCCTGCTTATCGTGTGTTAACTGTACATACATATTGAAGTGTGAGAAGTTCACTCACCTGACATCAGAGGAGACATTCCATATTTGGCATTTCTTAACATGCAACTCTGATGACGTGTCATTTATATTTTTTGTTCTGCCTGTCCAAACTATGGTACCTGGGTGAAACCACATTGGACGCCTAGACATGTCTAAACTAACACCGTTACACAATACGGCAGAACTGTAAGGATTTACCAGTCCCTAAACATTTCACAGAACATGGACATAGGGAGAGAGATCTCAGGTTCATGATAATCGATCATATTCCTCCCCTTAGATGGGAGGTAATAGGGAGACTATGTCAAGAAAAAGAGAAGTATGATGGATCGTTAAATTTTAGACATTGAAACCCAATGGCCTTAATGTGGATTTTAAATTAGGGGGATGTGATTAAAATATGATGCATACTTGGTGACGTTACTTAGTAGTGAGTCCCTTGGACATCTGGCCCTGGAATGAGGATAATGATATGTGTATAATTATGTTGATACGTACTGCATGTTCACTGTTCTACTTTATGGGTTATATTTCAGCTACCTATACAGACTCAAGGCTACGTCTTCATCAGGATTTCAACTGAAGCTGGGCGATTTCTATGTATTTATCTTTTACTCTATTGATTCTAGTTTTTCATTAGTTTGCCAATTACAGTAACAGGTGTCTTACAAACTAAGTGGTCACCACTTGATTATTACACTGTTTTCCCTGGGAGATTTATATTGTAGGCTGGATCTGAGGTGGCAGGATACAAGAATATGCTGAAGAGACTTTGCATCTGCACAACGGTTCGCCTGACACAATAGACTGCCGTGTGACACTTGGTGTCGCGCTGTGGAACGACGATCGTTTTCTGAATGATTTGGTCACACTGGTGTGTGCCAGGCCATCAGAATGAGGGTGCCAATAGACAAGCATGATAACCAATTAGAGGCATTTGTTACATTTATACGAGCACCACATCTTATGGTGTTCATGACCACTGGTCTCCAGGTAGATGGCGTGGCTGGGTGGGACACCCTTGGATTTCTATGTTGGCCATGCCACCCAGGTGGGACAATTGTCACCGATTGATGGTGGGTGAGGGAGCCCCACTGTCGGAGTGAGCGGATCATGCACACTGGAATATAATATAGTTCACTCTGATGATAACATTTCCAGCAGGTATAGCATATGCCTCATCATCTAGTATACAGACACAATTTTGCTTGTAATTCTTTGTATGGCCCTATATTGCAGCTTTACTTCTATGTTATATTTACTCTATAGGTTACTGCTTTTCATCCCTATTACCCATTTGCCTGTATAGACATAGGTGCATTTTTAAATCTCTTTGGACCATTAGTGGTGGCCGGCACCTCACAGTGCCTTACCACTAGAATTATTTTTGATTTTTTTTCCTTTTGTCATATTTATTTTTTCTTTTGTTGTGGCACCAACCCACTGCACACTGAGTCACGGCCATCATGTCTTGTGTTGGCAGCGATGGCGTGGCACAGTGCGCATGCACTGATAGGTATTCTGGTGCCTGCGCTCTGAAAGGCTAACGATGTGTAAAGTGTACATGCGCCCATGTTTAGATGAACCTGTAAGTATTTTATACACCTTTACAGGTGTTGTATATTGATTTTATGACTAATTCATGGTACACTGAGCAACTTGTTAAGATTATGGACACTATCATTTATGTAATATGATGATATTTATCAAAAATCACATTTTTGATATACATAACTATGGCTACACTGAGATACATGTATAGATTTTTTAATATTTGACTCATTTATGACATTTTGATCATGTATTGCATGTTTATTGATTGATGAATTAATTAATTTTGTATCCTTAATATACACTTCACTTGTACACACGTCTCACTGCTTGAGAAGGGCCTCATTGTGTTGGCTTGAAACGTTGTGGTTGGGGTAAAAAAAGTGTTTCTCTACCATTTCACCTTACTTGGAGTGGTGCCTCATTTGTTGCATTAATTTTCATCGCCTTTGAATCCACAGCCTGAAGGAATTGCACACAGTTTATTTGTCTTTCTGACATGTTCTTGTGTGTTACATGGATAGATGGGTAGATAGATGGATATATGGGTATATAGATAGATATCAGGCAGATATACAGTCGTGGCCAAAAGTTTTGAGAATTAGATAAAAATTGGCATTTACTCCAGAATGTTATGAAGAGTGATCAGATGAATTGCATAGTCCTCCTTTGCCATGAAAATTAACTTAATCCCCAAAAAAACTTTCCACTGCATGGACCTGCTGAGATCATTTCAGTAATCGTCTTGTTAACTCAGGTGAGAATGTTGACGAGCACAAGGCTGGAGATCATTATGTCAGGCTGATTGGGTTAAAATGGTAGACTTGACATGTTAAAAGGAGGGTGATGCTTGAAATCATTGTTCTTCCATTGTTAACCATGGTGACCTGCAAAGAAACGCATGCAGCCATCCTTGCGTTGCATAAAAATGGCTTCACAGGCAAGGATATTGTGGCTACTAAGATTGCACCTCAATCAACAATTTATAGGATCATCAAGAACTTCAAGGAAAGAGGTTCAATTCTTGTTAAGAAGGCTTCAGGGCGTCCAAGAAAGTCTAGCAAGCGCCAGGATCGTCTCCTAAAGAGGATTCAGCTGCGGGATCGGAGTGCCACCAGTGCAGAGCTTGCTCAGGAATGGCAGTAGGCAGGTGTGAGCGCATCTGCACGCACAGTGAGGCGAAGACTTTTGGAAGATGGCCTGGTGTCAAGAAGGGCAGCAAAGAAGCCATTTCTCTCCAAAAAAAACATCAGGGACAGATTGATCTTCTGCAGAAAGTATGGTGAATGGACTGCTGAGGACTGGGGCAAAGTCATATTCTCTGATGAAGCCTCTTTCCGATTGTTTGGGGCATCTGGAAAAAGGCTTGTCCGGAGAAGAAAAGGTGAGCGCTACCATCAGTCCTGTGTCATGACAACAGTAAAGCATCCTGAGACCGTTCATGTGTGGGGTTGCTTCTCATCCAAGGGAGTGGGCTCACTCACAATTTTGCCTAAAAACACAGCCATGAATAAAGAATGGTACCAAAACACCCTCCAACAGCAACTTCTTCCAACAATCCAACAACAGTTTGGTGAAGAACAATGCATTTTCCAGCACAATGGAGCACCGTGCCATAAGGCAAAAGTGATAACTAAGAGGCTCGGGGACCAATACGTTGACATTTTGGGTCCATGGCCTGGAAACTCCCCAGATCTTAATCCCATTGAGAACTTGTGGTCAATCCTCAAGAGGCGGATGGACAAACAAAAACCCACTAATTCTGACAAACTCCAAGAAGTGATTATGAAAGAATGGGTTGCTATCAGTCAGGAATTGGCCCAGAAGTTGATTGAGAGCATGCCCAGTCGAATTTCAGAGGTCCTGAGAAAGAAGGGCCAACACTGCAAATACTGACTCTTTGCATAAATGTCATGTAATTGTCGATAAAAGCCTTTGAAACGTATGAAGTGCGTGTAATTATATTTCACTACATCACAGAAACAACTGAAACAAAGATCTAAAAGCAGTTTAGCAGCAAATTTTGTGAAAACTAATATTTGTGTCATTCTCAAAACTTTTGGCCACGACTATACAGTGTTTCAAAAGCGAAAGTCTCAGTACTAGTGATGAGCAGCATAGGCAATATTCGAATTCGAAATATTTTGCAAATTTATAGCCGAATATTCGCCATAACGTTGCAAATTTGAGAATTCGTGAGCTCCAGTCATTGTTTACTTGATTGCAAAAATCGGCAATGTAATATATTTGCAATAAATTAGCGATTAGCATATTCAACACTATTCGCGAATACGAATATATAGCACTATATTCTAAATATTAGCGAATTCTCGAAGTGGCGATATTCGCGAATAAAATTCATGATTCGAATATTTGTGCTCAACACTACGAGTCAGTACATGGTGATTTTGTCACTTTGCTAGTAAATAATCAATTTATTGCAGTGAGGAGTGCTGCTGACAAGCTCACATATGCAATTAAGTGAATTACATAAAATATGTTTAAATAATCCAAAAACCCTCCGGCTAGTCAGTACTAATAAAATAGTGATCCGTAATTTTGTCACATGCCAGGTCTGGGAAATTAATAGCAACAGCAGCGCACAGTGCAGTTCTTGAAAGTGAGATTCTTCATGCATTGGTGACTGTCACCTGTTTCTCAACAGATTTTGAACAGCCTTGCCTTCAGCATGCCTGATTCATGGCTAAAATTAATTTTGACACCTATCGTAGAGTATTATAAGTGGCTGCTGAAATCTTGAGATGTGTGAACTTTTTACAACGTTAGTACAAAACCACTGACCATTGATAGCCTTAGGTGAAATCCTTTACTCATGTATATGCTGATCTACTGTTTCAAGTAAATGGACTTGAGTGATATTTTATGAACTAATATTCCTTCGTTTTCATGTACTGAAATGTGATATAGGAACACATGTCTTCTCTTACATATTACCAGGGCAAATAATTAATAGTGAATCTCTGAATTGTATATGTTGCATGACTGCACGCTAATTAAAAACTAGCATGGAATATAGCTTAGCATTTATGATAATAATATATGATATCCAAAATGAATTACATGTTAAGCATAAATACGTCATAAGGACAAATGAACACTGAAATAAGAATAATAATTATACTATTTTAGATATCCCCTACTATAAATTTTTAAAGGAGTTTAGTAACCATAAACCAGTTCAAAGAATTCCAAAAAGACTTCTAATATTTTAATAATTAATCAAAGGAGTACATTATTTCTGATATCGAACCGTTAGGCTGCTGCAGAACCTCTGCTTGAAGAATAAGGAACTATTCCTGTCTGCCATTAATTAATATGAAACACCCATATGCTTTCTACAATGAAGGTCTGTAGCATTTGAAGTGTGGATTACAGTATGCTGTTTCGCATCAGATAGAATAGATAGATAGACAATGGAGCTGCTGAAGAACCCCTTTATAAGGAAAGAGGGAGCATAATCAGAAGTAGCAGTATTGCTGGCAAAAAAAAGATGCAACGATGTAAAGTG
Source organism: Bufo bufo (assembly GCF_905171765.1). NCBI lineage: Eukaryota > Metazoa > Chordata > Amphibia > Anura > Bufonidae > Bufo > Bufo bufo. The sequence goes on along the minus strand of NC_053390.1, from coordinate 521,543,262 downwards.
CCGCGTTTATGTCAAGTATAGAGCAGGCTCAGCAATGCTGACTTCTAGATAGCTTCAGAATTTGTGGACAATGGTGGTAGAGCAGAGTCAGAGACAAGTTGCTGGCAACAGAGCTCAAATTTACTAGGCAGCATGCTACACAGAGAGGCAACACAGCTTAAAGAGAATCTGTCATCAGAGACCTCCTCTCCAACCGTTTGCATAGACACATAGCCGAGGTTCAGTGACTTGGGGGGAATGACACTAGTCTATGAGTACTTCCTTAACTCCCCAGAGGTGGGTCACATAGCCACACCCACAAATGAACATGCTGGCAAGTCAAAACAGTGCTCCCCTATTTTTTTTTTATAAATATGGTATGAGCATGATGCCAAGCCTTCAACTTAAAGCATACCTAACCTTTCAAATGAATTTGCATTAATCATTACTACAATGTGTGTACATGAGGAATAATACTCTTTCTGGCCTCTATATGACTTTTATCTGGCATATTTAGCCGTTTTCCTCTGCGTATAGTGAATGTCTAGTTTGCAGTTCTCCCAGAGATGCAGGTGTAGACTAGTTGCCATCCATTGCACATAGAAAGTAGAGAAGAATCTGCTTCTTATTCTTCTCTTATTCAGACACAGCCCCAGGCACATGTAGGACATTACAGAGAGTTACTGACCTGTATGGTTGTGAATAAAGTATGTGTGCTGAGATATAAGCTTCCTATGTAGAAATCCAGTTGCTTGTCTGCGTGTGTCTCATTTAACTGCTGTTTACTACTTCTGCTTCCCCTCTCTATTGACTTGCATTGATATATGTAATATGATCCTCCTGTAGATCTGATCCATTGTAAGACATTTTTCCAAAATGAAAAGCAATTAGCGAGGAGGAGGGGGGCAGAGGTAAACAGCTGATAACATGAGAACTAGACATTTCTTACTGATAACTAATTTTATAAAGTTTCTGGTGGTCATTTTTACTATTGATTTATAAAAACATTGTGTGAAAAGATGGTGACGATAAAAGCTCCACCAGCACAGAGAAAAAGACATTTCTTTGCACTTGTGCTCCCATGTGGTATAGGCACTGTTGCACTTCTACCATCATAACATCTGTGGCCAAACAGTCTCAGCCAACTGACACAGACTGCCACCTTCCTCCCTATTCAGATATATTCAAAGGAAGTGAAATGTCACCATATAAGAGCAGGTGGGACAGCAAAACAACATACTACTGGCTGGACAATTAGAAATGACACCTGTCACTCCTTTCAAACACAGAAATGAGAAGCAAAGATCTAACCAAGCCCCTGTTTGCTACCTGAGAAAAAAAATATTTTTTTCTTTCCTCACTTTCATGGGCCAAATTGCCACCCTATTGTTTGCCGACAATACAGTTCATCTAGAAAGGAGAGCCCTTCACAAGTTCATGCCACCTAATAGCAAAGGTGATGGGACCAAAATGTCCTCTAACAGTCTATGGTACATATCTTCTTGGCTGTGTAACACAACTAATCTATGTATATTCATCATTTACTGTCACTGAAATGTGATGTAAATATTGTTTATATATCAATAAAAAACCTCCCTTGATATATACAGGGATGAACTGGGAATTTAGGCCAGCCCTAAAAATACTGGTTTCATGTTGTAAGCGGTTCCAAGTTTACAGAATGTGGGTCCAACAAAAATAGATGGGGTCAACACAAGTAGGTGGAGGCAACAATACAAACATGTAGCACAAAATACTGCCCCAGCAGAGCCAAATATCAAAGAGTTGCACAGGGTATTGCCACAGCAGAACCAACTACCACAGTGCTGCACATAACATCGCCCCAGCAGACCCTATATATCACAGTGCAGCACAAAATACCATCCTAGCAGAACCAACTTCCACCGTTCAGCACAAAATTTTGCCCCAGTAGAACCAAGTACCCTAGTGCAGCACAAAATAGTGCCTGAGCAGAACCAAACACAACAGTGCTGCACAAAATACCACCCAAGAAAAACTAAATACTATAGTACAGCGTAAAATACTAAAGTATTAGAGCAAATTACCATATTTCAGCAAAAAGCACTGTCCCAGCAGAACCAAATATCAAGATGCAGCACAAAATACTGCCCCAGCAAGAACCAAGTCCTGTTTATACTCTGCAAAAAGGGGTGTAAAGCTATGTTTTCATGTCACACATGTATTTAATTTATTTGTGCTTATTGAGGTGTTAATAGGGCACATTTACATCCACCACTATATGGGTCCCTCTATATAAAAAGGAGGGTTTAGATCAGTCCAGTGCAGGGGTGACCAACCTTACAGACACAAAGAGCCCAAAAAAACAACGTATGACTACCAGGAGCCACAAGCTATACATTTACACAGTGCAGAGCCTAGTCTGACCTGGGGGTCCTCCCCTGGTTGAATTGCAGAAAGAGAATTGTTACAGTCCATTCCTGGAAGCTTGTGCAAGATTCAGCTTGCGAAGTGCAGTGTGAGGAGAGTTGCTTTAACCTTATATCTTGGACACATTTGAGGATCAGATTGGCCATCTGCATAGAGAGAATATCAACATCCAGCAGACTACATTGTGGAAACATACATTGTAAGTAGTGTTGTGCGTGAATATTCGTATTGCGAATTTTAATCGCGAATATCGCCACTTCAAGAATTTGCGAAGATGTAGAATATAGTGCTATATATTCGTATTCTCGAATATTCTAGATTTCTTTTCATCAGTAACCTCCCTTCTTGCTTGTGGGCCAATGAGAAGGCTGCAATGTCTTTGTCTGAGCTTAGCGACATCCCTAGCAACCAATAGAAAAGTTGCCTACCCCTTACTATATAAGAACCTCCCCAGCAGCCATTTTCTGCAGGTTTTTTTTAAAGTTCTGAGAGAGATAGCAGTGTCATTGCTGGTAGGTAGTGTGATAGGTTCTGCTGTCCATACTGTAGAAAGGTGCAAGGGTCCGTCATTGATGGAAGGTACGTTTCACCGAGGTTCCTGGCCTCATTGAGATAGGAACCGGTAATTTTGTGTTTCAGCGGCAGCTAGTGCTCGCTGACACTGTTTTTACTTAGTGTGGCTGTAAAGCCAATCCGGGCTGGTTCTTATTGGGAGCAGCCAAAGAGCAGGGTGGGTGGCTGTTCCCCACGTTCCAGGCCAGGTTTTGGGCTGGGATTTAAAAATCCAGCCAGCAGCTCAGCTGTGTGTGGAATGATCCTCCAGGTGATAGTGGAGCTGTGGAAGCTATGTGTTTGTGAGCTGAGGAGTTCTGCCATGCTGCAAGGCTGAGAGCTGCATAAGAGCCGCCTGCTGAGAGTCAGGCGCCCTAAAGCCTGCTGTGGACTGCCAGGTGACATGTTTTGTTCTGTGGACTCTTGCTGTGTGAATTACGCGAGGCTAATAAGCAGCAGCAAGAGACCAACCAGTTGCTGCTACAACGCGTGATTGCTTTGCAGACAGCAGGAGCAACCCCAAGCGTCCATGATGCCCGGAAAGCAGTCCGTGCAGCGATCCCTAAAATGAACCCCGCAGACGACGTCAAAACCTACCTGGCGATGTATGAGAAAGTGGCCACCAGGGAAAGGCTGCCCCAGGAACAGTGGGCTGGGGTTGTCGCTCCTTTCCTGGCATCAGAGTCTCAGCGGGTGTATTTCGACTTGCCGGACGATTAAGGGTACTTTCACACTTGCGGCAGGACGGATCCGACAGGCTGTTCACCCTGTCGGATCCATCCTTCCGCTATTTCGCAGTGCCACCGGACCGCCGCTCCGTCCCTATTGACTATAATGGTAACGGGGGCGGAGCTCCGGTGCAGTACGGCAGTTCGCGGTGAACAGCCTGTCAGATCCGCCCTGCCACAAGTGTGAAAGTACCCTAAGCGGCCGACTACCCAAAGGTAAATGGGGAGATTTTGGCAAGACTGGGGGTGAATGTGCTGGTCCGGGCCCAGCAGGTGCATCAGTGGGGGTTCAACCCGCCTGAGCCCGTGAGACCCCAGTATTATAACCTGCTCAACCTTTTGCAAAAGTGGCTACAGCCTGACGTGCTGAGCCCCACTGCTATGCTGGACCGGTTGTTAGCAGACAGGTTCAGGAGAGCTCTGCCACCCCCTCTCCAGCAATGGATTGGCCAGGTCTCTCCAGGTAATGTGCTTGAGATTGTTGACTTGGTGGAGCGCTATGAGGCAACCTGGAAATTGCAGGGGGGTTCTTTTGGGAGGGGGGCTGTCAAATCCCGTAACTCTCCACCCCAGACCTGGTGACTGGTGCCCACCAAACCCACCCGGGATGTAACTCCTGTGGTCCCCGCTCCAATAATCTGCTGGCGGTGTTGGGAGCCTGGCCATGTTCGAGCTGACTGTCCACATCAGGGGGAACCCATGGACACGAACTATGGCTTCCGTCAATCATTGTATGCCAGGAAACTGTGTGCAGTGGGTGCTCCGGAGTCTCTGAACCATCTGTGCCAGGTGGAGGTGGGAGACACTCCAGCGGAGGCTCTGTTGGACTCAGGGAGTCTGGTGACCCTGGTAAGGGCTTCCCTGGTACGCTCCGCTGAGTACACCAGCCGTAAGGTCGGAGTCATGTGTATACATGGGGACTTAAAAGACTACCCTACTGCTATGGTGTCTCTGTCCACGGTTTCCGGCAGGTGGACCCACGAGGTGGCTGTCGCAACCAACCTACACTATGAACTTATAATAGGGAGAGACTTCTCGGGCTTCCCGACCATGTGGCCGGTTACGAGAGTGACTGATACCCATGAGACATGGGTAACCCTAGCAGAGTGGCCCGGCTCAGGGGGGAGGCCAGAACCCTGGGAACCTGAGTCCGAAAGGCCAGCGGTAGGGGTGACCGCCACTTCGGTGGAAGAGGGGAAAACAACCCCGCTTAGGGTCCATTCACATGTCCATATGTGTTTTGCGAATCCGCAAAACACGGATACCTGGAATGTGCGATCCGCAATTTGTGGACCGCACATCACAGACACTATAATAGAAAATGCCTTTTCTAGACCGCAATTGCGGACAAGAATAGGACATGTTTTATTTTTTTCAGGAACGGAATTGCGGATCCCGAAAAAAAGGATCCGGAAAAAACGGATGCGGATCCCGAAAATGCGGATGTGGATCCCGGAAATGCGGATTCGCATCTGTTCCAGCCCCATTGAAAGTGAATGGGTCCGCAAATTGCGGAATTAATGCGGACCCAAATTTTGGACGTGTGCATGGACCCTAAGTGTAATGGTGGGAGACATGGAGGACTTGCCGTCGGGGCCTGAGCTGGCAGACCTCAATGTCTCCGGGGATAATTTTGGTACTGCATCGGGATCCAACCTTATCCCGAGCCTGGGAAAATGTACTAATAATAGATGGGGAACCACAACAACCAGGGGCAGAGTCGGTGTTCCCACGTTTTATGGTTCACCAGGATATGTTGTATCGGGTAAATCAGCTGTGAGGTGAATCCATTGAACAGTTGGTGGTGCCCCAGGCTAATCGCAAACTCGTGTTAGAGTTAGACCACCAGCATGTTCTCGGGGGTCATCTGGGAATGCAGAAAACACAGGACCGGATACTACAATGGTTTTACTGGCCCAGTGTGTTTAAAGAGGTGGACGAGTTCTGTAAGTCTTGCCCAACCTGCCAGGCAACTAGCCCCCAACACCTTTTTCGCAGTGCCTTGGTACCTCTCCCGATCATCGAGGTACCGTTTGACCAAATCACTATGGACCTAGTAGGCCCAGTACCAAAGTCCGCTAGGGGACACCAACACATCTTGGTTGTCCTTGATTATGCCACTCGGTACCCGGAGGCAGTGCCACTGCGGCATACATCGGCAAAACTTATAGCTAAAGAGCTAATGGGGATGTTCTCCCGAGTGGGGCTACCTAAAGAGGTCCTGACTAGGGATGAGCGAACCCGAACTGTATAGTTCGGGTTCGTACCGAATTTTGGGGTGTCCGTGACACGGACCCAAACCCGAACATTTTCGTAAAAGTCTGGGTTCGGGTTCGGTGTTCGGCGCTTTCTTGGCGCTTTTTGAAAGGCTGCAAAGCAGCCAATCAACAAGCATCATACTACTTGCCCCAAGAGGCCATCACAGCCTTGCCTACTATTGGCATGGCTGTCATTGGCCAGTGCAGCATGTGACCCAGCCTCTATATAAGCTTGGGTCACATAGCGCTGCACGTCACTCTGCTGATTCAAGCATAGGGAGAGGTTGCTGCTGCGACGTTAGGGCGAGATTAGGCAGATTAACTCCTCCAAAAGACTTCATTCTGTGATCGATCTCCAGCTGTGGATCATTGAAGTGCTAATATCGAATTGCTCACTTTTTTTAGGCTGCCCAGAGCGTTTTTATATCACTTTTTTTCTGGGGTGATCGGCGGCCATTTTGTGGCTTGTGGTGCGCCAGCACAAGCTACCACCAAGTGCTTTTAACCATCAATAGTGTGGTTATTTTTTGCTATATCCTAAATCAGCTGCAGGCTGAGCCTGTGTCACCAAAGTGCATTTAACCATCAACAGTGTGGTTATTTTTTGGCCATATACTACATCAGGTGCAGGCTGAGCCTGTGTCACCCAAGTGCATTTAACCATCAACAGTGTGGTTATTTTTTGGCCATATACTACATCAGGTGCAGGCTGAGCCTGTGTCAGCCAAGTGCATTTAACCATCAATAGTGTGGTTATTTTTTGGCCATAAACTACATCAGGGGCAAGTTGAGCATGTCACCCAGCGCCTAAAAAATAGACCTGACATTTATATTCCTCCAAATCAGTACTGTTTTAGCTGGTCAAGTTATTTGTAGTGACCGTAAAAGCACAGTTTTTGTTCTGGGTTGAAAAACTATTCCCAAATTTGCCATTCTCAAAATAAGTAGTTTCTGCTATATCAGGCCTACTTTAAATCTATCCCAAAAAGGATATCTTAGATTCAAGGTGCTGATAGTGTCATTCAGAAAAACTTAACACACACGCTACCGTGCAGATACAAGTCTAATTCTGTGATTAAAGGTATATCTGTCACACAGCGCCTAAAAAATAGGCCTCACATTTCAATTCAACCAAATCTGTACTGTTTTAGCTGGTCAAATTATTTGTAGTGACCGTAAAAGCACAGTTTTTGTTCAGGTTTGAAAAACTATTCCCAAATTTGCCATTTTCAAAATTGTGGTGAACGGGAACAATGAGGAAAACATCTAATAAGGGACGCGGACGTGGACATGGTCGTGGTGGTGTTAGTGGACCCTCTGGTGCTGGGAGAGGACGTGGCCGTTCTGCCACAGCCACACGTCCTAGTGAACCAACTACCTCAGGTCCCAGTAGCCAGCAGAATTTACAGCGATATTTGGTGGGGCCCAATGCCGTTCTAAGGATGGTAAGGCCTGAGCAGGTACAGGCATTAGTCAATTGGGTGGCCGACAGTGCATCCAGCACGTTCACATTATCTCCCACCCAGTCTTCTGCAGAAAGCGCACAGATGGCGCATGAAAACCAAGCCCATCAGTCTGTCACATCACCCCCATGCATATCAGGGAAACTGTCTGAGCCTCAAGTTATGCAGCAGTCTCTTATGCTGTTTGAAGACTCTGATGCCAGGGTTTCCCAAGGGCATCCACCTAGCCCTTCCCCAGGGGTGGAAGAGATAGAATGCACTAACGCACAACCACTTATGTTTCCTGATGATAAGGACATGGGAATACCACCTCAGCACGTCTCTGATGATGACGAAACACAGGTGCCAACTGCTGTGTCTTTCTGCAGTGTAAAGACTGAACAGGAGGTCAGGGATCAAGACTGGGTGGAAGACGATGCAGGGGACGATGAGGTCCTAGAACCCACATAGAATGAAGGTCGTGCCACTGACTTTCACAGTTCGGAGGAAGAGGCAGTGGTGAGACCGAGCCAACAGCATAGCAAAAGAGGGAGCAGTGGGCAAAATCAGAACACCCGCCGCCAAGAGACTCCGCCTGCTACTGACCGCCGCCATCTGGGACCGAGCACCCCAAAGGCAGCTTCAAGGAGTTCCCTGGCATGGCACTTCTTTAAACAATGTGCTGAGGACAAGACCCGAGTGGTTTGCACGCTGTGCCATCTGAGCCTGAAGCGAGGCATTAACGTTCTGAACCTTAGCACAACCTGCATGACCAGGCACCTGCATGCAAAGCATGAACTGCAGTGGAGTAAACACCTTAAAAACAAAGAAGTCACTCGGACTCCCCCTGCTACCTCTTCTGCTGCTGCCGCCGCCTCGGCCTCTTCCTCCGCCTTTGGAGGAACGTTGGCACCTGCCGCCCAGCAAACATGGGATGTACCACCAACACCACCACCTGCGTCAGCAAGCATCTCAACCATGTCACACGGCAGCGTTCAGCTCTCCATCTCACAAACATTTGAGAGAAAGCGTAAATTCCCACCTAGCCACCCTCGATCCCTGGCCCTGAATGCCAGCATTTCTAAACTACTGGCCTATGAAATGCTGTCATTTAGGCTGGTGGACACAGACAGCTTCAAACAGCTCATGTCGCTTGCTGTCCCACAGTATGTTGTTCCCAGCCGCCACTACTTCTCCAAGAGAGCCGTGCCTTCCCTGCACAACCAAGTGTCCGATAAAATCAAGTGTGCACTGCGCAACGCCATCTGTGGCAAGGTCCACCTAACCACAGATACGTGGACCAGTAAGCATGGCCAGGGACGCTATATCTCCCTAACTGCACACTGGGTAAATGTAGTGGCGGCTGGGCCCCAGGCGGAGAGCTGTTTGGCGCATGTCCTTCCGCCGCCAAGGATCGCAGGGCAACATTCTTTGCCTCCTGTCTCCTCCTCCTCCTACTCAGCTTCCTCCTCCTCTTCTTCCACCTGCTCATCCAGTCAGCCACACACCTTCACCACCAACTTCAGCACAGCCCGGTGTAAACGTCAGCAGGCCGTTCTGAAACTCATATGTTTGGGGGACAGGCCCCACACCGCACAGGAGTTGTGGCGGGGTATAGAACAACAGACCGACGAGTGGTTGCTGCCGATGAGCCTCAAGCCCGGCCTGGTGGTGTGCGATAATGGGCGAAATCTCGTTGCAGCTCTGGGACTAGCCGGTTCGACACACATCCCTTGCCTGGAGCATGTGCTGAATTTGGTGGTGCAGAAGTTCATTCGCAACTACCCCGACATGTCAGAGCTGCTGCATAAAGTGCGGGCCGTCTGTTCGCGCTTCCGGCGTTCACACCCTGCTGCTGCACGCCTGTCTGCGCTACAGCGTAACTTCGGCCTTCCCGCTCACCGCCTCATATGCGATGTGCCCACCAGGTGGAAATCCACCTTGCACATGCTGGACAGACTGTGCGAGCAGCAGCAGGCCATAGTGGAGTTTCAGCTGCTGCACGCACGGGTCAGTCGCACTGCGGAACAGCACCACTTCACCACCAATGACTGGGCCTCCATGCGAGACCTGTGTGCCCTGTTGCGCTGTTTCGAGTACTCCACCAACATGGCCAGTGGCGATGACGCCGTTATCAGCGTTACAATACCACTTCTATGTCTCCTTGAGAAAACACTTAGGGCGATGATGGAAGAGGAGGTGGCCCAGGAGGAAGAGGAGGAAGAGGGGTCATTTTTAGCACTTTCAGGCCAGTCTCTTCGAAGTGACTCAGAGGGAGGTTTTTTGCAACACCAGAGGCCAGGTACAAATGTGGCCAGACAGGGCCCACTACTGGAGGACGAGGAGGACGAGGATGAGGAGGAGGTGGAGGAGGATGAGGATGAAGCATGTTCACAGCGGGGTGGCACCCAAAGCAGCTCGGGCCCATCACTGGTGCGTGGCTGGGGGGAAACACAGGACGATGACGATACGCCTCCCACAGAGGACAGCTTGTCCTTACCTCTGGGCAGCCTGGCACACATGAGCGACTACATGCTGCAGTGCCTGCGCAATGACAGCAGAGTTGCCCACATTTTCACGTGTGCGGACTACTGGGTTGCCACCCTGCTGGATCCCCGGTACAAAGACAATGTGCCCACCTTACTTCCTACACTGGAGCGTGATAGGAAGATGCGCGAGTACAAGCGCACGTTGGTAGACGCACTACTGAGAGCATTCCCAAATGTCACAGGGGAACCAGTGGAAGCCCAAGGCGAAGGCAGAGGAGGAGCAAGAGGTCGCCAACGCAGCTGTGTCACGGCCAGCTCCTCTGAGGGCAGGGTTAGCATGGCAGAGATGTAGAAAAGTTTTGTCACCACGCCACAGCTAACTGCACCACCACCTGATACGGAACGTGTTAGCCGGAGGCAACATTTCATTAACATGGTGGAACAGTACCTGTGCACACCCCTCCACGTACTGACTGATGGTTCGGCCCCATTCAACTTCTGGGTCTCCAAATTGTCCACGTGGCCAGAGCTAGAATTTTATGCCTTGGAGGTGCTGGCCTGCCCGGCGGCCAGCGTTTTGTATGAACGTGTATTCAGCACGGCAGGGGGCGTCATTACAGACAAACGAAGCCGCCTGTCTACAGCTAATGTGGACAAGCTGACGTTCATAAAAATGAACCAGGCATGGATCCCACAGGACCTGTCCATCCCTTGTGCAGATTAGACATTAATTACCTCCCCTTAACAATACATTATTGTACTCCAGGGCACTTCCTCATTCAATCCTATTTTTATTTTCATTTTACCATTATATTGCGGGGCAACCCAAAGTTGAATGAACCTCTCCTCTGTCTGGGTGCCGGGGCCTAAATATGTGACCGTGGCCTGTTCCAGTGGTGGGTGACGTGAAGCCTGATTCTCTGCTATGACATGAAGACTGATTCTCTGCTGACATGAAGCCTGAATCTCTGTTATGGGACCTCTCTCCTCTGCCTGGGTGCCTGGGCCTAAATATGTGACAGTGGCCTGTTCCAGTGTTGGGTGTCGTGAAGCCTGATTCTCTGCTATGACATGAAGACTGATTCTCTGCTGACATGAAGCCTGAATCTCTGTTATGGGACCTCTCTCCTCTGCCTGGGTGCCTGGGCCTAAATATGTGACAGTGGCCTGTTCCAGTGTTGGGTGTCGTGAAGCTTGATTCTCTGCTATGACATGAAGACTGATTCTCTGCTGACATGAAGCCTGAATCTCTGTTACGGGACCTCTCTCCTCTGCCTGGGTGCCGGGGCCTAAATGTGTGACAGTGGCCTGTTCCAGTGGTGGGTGACGTGAAGCCTGATTCTCTGCTATGACATGAAGACTGATTCTCTGCTGACATGAAGCCTGAATCTCTGTTACGGGACCTCTCTCCTCTGCCTGGGTGCTGGGGCCTAAATGTGTGACAGTGGCCTGTTGCAGTGGTGGGTGACGTGAACCCTGACTCTCTGCTATGACATGAAGACTGATTCTCTGCTGACATGAAGCCTGAATCTCTGTTACGGGACCTCTCTCCTCTGCCTGGGTGCCTGGGCCTAAATGTGTGACAGTGGCCTGTTCCAGTGGTGGGTGACGTGAAGCCTGATTCTCTGCTATGACATGAAGACTGATTCTCTGCTGACATGAAGCCAGATTCTCTGTTATGGGACCTCTCTCCTCTGCCTGGGTGCCTGGGCCTAAATATGTGACAGTGGCCTGTTCCAGTGGTGGGTGACGTCAAGCCTGATTCTCTGCTATGACATGAAGACGGATTCTGTGTTGACATGAAGCCTGAATCTCTGTTACGGGACCTCTCTCCTCTGTCTGGGTGCCGGGGCCTAAATATGTGACAGTGGCCTGTTCCAGTGGTGGTTGACGTGAAGCCTGATTCTCTGCTATGACATGAAGACTGATTCTCTGCTGACATGAAGCCAGATTCTCTGTTACAGGACCTCTCTCCTCTGCCTGGGTGCCTGGGCCTAAATGTGTGACAGTGGCCTGTTCCAGTGGTGGGTGACGTGAAGCCTGATTCTCTGCTATGACATGAAGACTGATTCTCTGCTGACATGAAGCCTGAATCTCTGTTATGGGACCTCTCTCCTCTGCCTGGGTGCCTGGGCCTAAATATGTGACAGTGGCCTGTTCCCGTGGTGGGTGACGTGAAGCCTGATTCTCTGCTATGACATGAAGACTGATTCTCTGCTGACATGAAGCCTGAATCTCTGTTATGGGACCTCTCTCCTCTGCCTGGGTGCCTGGGCCTAAATATGTGACAGTGGCCTGTTCCAGTGGTGGGTGACGTGAAGACTGATTCTCTGCTGACATGAAGCCAGATTCTCTGCTATGGCATGAAGAGACTGATTCTCTGCTGACGTGAAGCCCGATTCTCTGCTATGGGACCTCTGTCCAATTGATATTGGTTAATTTTTTAAAAAAAATTTTTTATTTTTATTTATTTCCCTATCCACATTTGTTTGCAGGGGATTTACCGACATGTTGATGCCTTTTGCAGCCCTCTAGCTCTTTCCTGGGCTGTTTTACAGCCTTTTTAGTGCCGAAAAGTTTGGGTCCCCATTGACTTCAATGGGGTTCGGGTTCGGGACGAAGTTCGGGTCGGGTTCGGATCCCGAACCCGAACATTTCCTGGAAGTTCGGCCGAACTTCTCGAACCCGAACATCCAGGTGTTCGCTCAACTCTAGTCCTGACTGACCAGGGGACCCCTTTTATGTCTAAGGTCATGATGGAACTCTGTAAGTTGCTGAATATTAAACAGTTATGGACGTCCATCTACCATCCACAAACGGATGGACTGGTTGAAAGGTTTAACAAAACACTAAAAACCATGTTAAAAAGGGTGGTGTCCTGGGGGCGGAGCTTGTGCCGGTCAGAGATGGCTGCACGTTATTGAGCTCCGCTACACAGATCTCCATTAGCACCTGCTACTGCCAGCAAACTGTCTGAAACTGCCTAATAATGGTGAAAATCGGGAATTCTAAGGCTGGTGAACACCCGACCTCCAACAAAACACAAATCGTTACTGGAGAGATGGACAAATTTATAAAGAAAGCTGCCTCCTCGTTTGTGGCGCGAGATCCCAAGATGGCGCCGGCTCACTCACAGAAGGCCTCTGAGCGCTCTATGGATAGATCGGAGGAGGAAAGCGATGTAGAGGAGCCACAGGGTAAAAGTGCGCTTCCCATCACAAGGCACTACCTGAAGCAAGCCCTCTGCAAAGCCATGGAGCCGGTCATCGATGAAATATCTGCACTCCATCAGGAGATGAGGCAAGTGGGGGACCGGGTAGAGACACTTGAAACTCACCAGGCATCAATACTGGATCACCAGTCGGCCACCACTAACTCCCTCCGTAAATGCAGTGCTTACCTTAACGACCTGCACAATGCCCTGGAAGACCAGGAAAACAGGGGGCGCCGTAACAACCTGCGCCTCAGAGGGATCCCAAAATCCGTACAACCCGGAGACGTCCCCTCAACAGTTAAAACCATCTGCACCTTGCTTCTCGGCCCAAATTATGAGCCTGATATAGTTATAGAGCGGGCACACAGGGCTCTACGTCCTAAGCCCAAACCAGATGAACCCCCCATGGACGTGATCTGCAAGTTTCTCAACTTCCAGGTTAAAGCTGCGGTTCAAGAGGCTGCTAGAAGCTGCCCTGATTTTTCTTATGAGGGTGCGCAAGTTACATTCTACCAAGATCTAGCTCCGTCCTCTGACGGAGTTGCTAAGATCCAATAAGACTCAATATAAATGGAACTTCCCTTTTGGACTTTCCTTCTCCAAGGCTGGACGCCGCTTCAACATCTCTGCATACTCCGAATTGGAAGATCAATATGAACAGCTGCAAATCCCTCCCTTGAAAGTGGAGAACTGGGAACTATACCAGGACCTGGCCGCTCTCCCAGCTGTTCCAACAGTCATCCCGTTCACTTTTCAGCGGACCCCTAAAGCACAAAGAACAGGGAGAAGAAGCCGACAGCTAACTCCGAAGAGACTAGCTTAAGCTCCATGAGGCACCTCTTTGCTGTGTTCTTCTTACATTCATCAATATTGAGTTTGTCAAGCTATAGTTAGCTTAAAGTTCAATTCAGGTCGTGACTCTCCTCAACCTCTTACAGTTCTTGTCTCTTTTTGTCCTCTCCAACTTTACCCTCACCTTGATGGGGTTACTACTGTTCCCCTCCTACCTTCATCTCTATCCTGGTCAGCTCTTTATATGTTCAGGTTCGCATATATTAGTGCTGGAGATCTAAGCTCAGGTCTACAGACCTTTTCTCCCCCAAATGTCTTTCCTCTGCTCCTACCCTAATGCAGAGCAACGTGTTTTTTGTTCACCTCATGTTCTAAATTTTTTTTTTTTTCTTTCTTTTCATATTTTGTTATTTATATGGTACAGGTTTTCTATTCATTTGCGGACTCAGATGTGGCGGGACTATCCTGGTCTCCTGGCCCCCCTCCCGAGGTGGCAGAGAATGTTCTTTTTGACTAGTGCGTCTTACTGGAGAATCCAAGAGCTTTATAAAGGTAACCCTAGATATATAAACCATCATGGCTGACTTATGCATAGCCTCCTACAATGTTAAGGGATTCAATTCTCGCTCCAAACATAGTCAGATATTCTCCTTGATGCGTAAGTCAGGTGTGACAGTTCTATTTCTCCAGGAGACGCACTTCAGGTTCAATCACTACCCTAATCTGACGTTCTCATATTACCCCCAGTGGTACCATTGTGGGGGGAGCTCTTCTGTCTCGGGGGGGGGGGGGGGGGGGGTGAGCATAGGATTCCAGAAAAGGATCCCCTTTAAATATCTTAGTCACCTCCAAGACCCAGAGGGAAGGTACATTCTGGTTTCGGGCCACATAGGCTCTCTAGTGTACACGTTTATCAACCTATACGCACCAAACACTAAACAAGCACAATGGCTTACCACAATCATCCCAATCATCGACTCCTTCAAGGAGGGTTTGGTGGTCCTGGGTGGGGACTTGAATGCAGCCCTGAACCCACAACTTGATGCATCCTCACACAAATCCGCACTTTCGTTAGGCTCCCTGCGAGTCATGAGAGAAGGACTGTGGAACTTGCATTTAGTGGATTCCTGGCATGCTTTCCATCCCGATTCAGCAGACTACACCTTCTACTCACATACCCACAGCACCTATCATTGTCTAGACTACCTATTTGTTTCCAAGGAACATCTCCAGCTTTGCTCAGAAGCAAGTATTGGCTCCATCCACCTATCAGACCATGCCCCCATCTTTCTCTCCATACTGGCACCTTCACAGCATCCGAGGGCCTTTAGTTGGCACCTCAACGAATCCCTGCTAGGCGACTCAAAAACTAATAACAAAATTGAGGCCCTCCTGAAAGAATACTTTCTTTTCAACAAACAACCGTCTACGTCACCCCAATCTCTTTGGGACGCCCATAAACCATACATTAGAGGACACTTTATTAGTATAGGAACGTACCTGAAGAAAATCAGAGGAGAAAAAATAGAGTCTACCCAACTAAAAATTCAGGCCCTTGAGATGCTTCATAAGCGCTCCCTATCTGACTTACAACTTGAAGAATTGTCAAAGCTCAGAGCAGAATTGAAAGCCCTTTTACAAATTAAAGTAGCCAAATATTATTTCAACTCCCAACACAAATATTTTGCCCATGGGGACAAAGCCTCTAAATTCATGATGCACAAAATAAAAAACAGGAGAGCCAACAATTTTATACATCATTTAACCTCCCCTTTAGGTGACTCATTGTTTTCCTCCACTCATATTGCTGCTCAGTTTCGAGATTTTTATGAAGCCCTCTTCAACTTACCCCCCTACAATGATCCAGAAGCCCATAAGTCTCTCATTTCTTCCTTCCTAGACTCAGTGACCCTCCCATCTTTGATAGATTCACAAAAACGGGTTTTGGTCTCCCCCTTTACCTTAGATGAACTGTCCGCTGCTCTCCATCAGTTACCAGTGGGCAAATGCCCTGGCCCAGATGGTCTTCCCGCCTCATATTATAAAACTTTTCAGGGTCAACTTTTACCCCATCTTCTGGATGTTTGCAATCTCACCCTAAAGGGTAGTCTTCTCTCCAGGGACATGACAGTAGCACACATCACTTTAATAGCTAAAGAGGGGAAGGATCCAAAACAATGTGCTAATTACAGGCCAATTTCCTTACTCAATTTAGATCTAAAGCTTTTGGCTAAAATGTTGGCAAACCGCTTGGCCAATTTCCTCCCCCTCTTGATACATAGAGACCAGGTGGGTTTTGTTCGCAATAGGGAAGGCAGAGACAATACTTCCAGAGTCATAAATGTACTATGCCATGCCTCAGCATCCTCAAAACCTTTACTCTTTTTAAGTACTGACGCAGAAAAAGCGTTTGATAGGATCAATTGGACTTATTTAAGAGAAGCTCTGTTGCGTTTCGGACTCCCTGGTCTCTATGTGCAAGCTATTTTTGCTATGTACTCTTTTGCTACTGCTAAGGTTATGGTCAACGGTGTTCTCTCCTCCCCCTTTCGCATTTGTAATTGCACTAGACAGGGGTATCCCCTGTCACCCTTACTATTTGTTTTAGCTCTAGAGCCCCTTTTGGTCTTGTTGAGAAATGATACCAATATCAATGGCGTTAAATTGGTAGGACAGGAGCACAAATTGGCGGCCTTTGCTGACGACGTCATGGTTATGACCATCAACCCCACGGTTTCTCTTCCCCTCATACAAAACCACCTACAAAACTATAGTGTAGTCTCTAATTTCAAAATCAATGAAAAAAAATCGCAAATTCTGAGTACTGACCTCCCCTCACATGTCAAACAGACTTTAAGGATCAATTCACCCTTTGATTGGTCATCCCCTTTCTTAACCTACCTTGGTGTAAAGATAAGTCCATCCATCCCTGATCTCTTTGCACTTAATTATACCCCCTTGCTCCAATCTATGTTTAATGCCATAGACAACCTTAATCTCCGTACCCCATACTTGTCCTTGTTTGGGCGTAAGAATCTCTTGTCGTCACTGATCATACCTCGTCTCACTTACCTCCAACAAATTCTACCTATCCCTATACCTAAAACATACTATGAGTCCATTAGGAAAAAATTCAGGTCCTTTATTTGGAATGGAATAAAACCGAGACTCTCATACTCCCAACTCTCAAAACCAGTATCAGTGGGAGGAATTGGTCTCCCGGACCCTGAGGTTTATCGCAATGCTATACTTCTTTCTAGAGCAATTGAATGGCTAAGAAATAGTCCCGAAAAATCATGGGTCCCACTAGAACAACACTTAATGGGCAGACCCCTGCGGTCTCTACTTTTGGGAGGCCAAAATCCGAACTTCTCCCCTTCCACCTCATATCCAATCTTACGGGCCACTCTGAATGCTTGGAAATGGTCACTTTCCACACACTGCTCAATCCCCTTCCCCTCTCCTCTCCTACTAGTCAGTGATGTGATTGGAACGATCTCCCCTGATAGGTTAACCTCTACCCCAAGAGAGTTAAGGAACTCGTCCACCCCCATTATCTCTCTCCTGGGAAGCTCTGGAGATATTATTAGTACTTGCGACATGATAGAGACTCTAAAACCCCAGCCCAGTGGCTTAACCCTAATCACATACCTTAGACGGTTCATATCCCGCAATACAGGTGAGGGCGAACTCTTTCACCCTTTGGTCTGGCTTGAATCCTTGATCTCCGTTCCGAAACCGCCTAAAAAGCTAATTTCGCAAATATACAATAGGCTGAGATCAACCCCCTTAATAGTCAAATCTTCCTTCATCCGACACTGGGAAAAAGATCTAAACAGAGACCTCCCCCTTTCCATGCTCCCCAAACTCTTTCTAACTGCCTTTAAGCCATCTAGATGTGTAAGGATTCAGGAGAATAGCTACAAATTAATCTCTAGATGGTACATAACCCCAGAGAAATCCTGCCTCTTCTCTGATGGTTCCTCAGATGTTTGATGGAGGTGCCGGGGTGACAGAGGCTCCTTCTTCCACATCTGGTGGGACTGCCCTAAAATACACAAATGGTGGAGAATCATATTTGATACCAGTAACGAAATTTGTCTCACAGCTGTGAAGGCCTCTCCTAGTAAAGCCTTACTTGCTTGTTTCGATGAAGATATCCAATCCCCCCCTACATTCCTCTTTAAACAACTATTGATTGCCGCAAGGCTCCTTATACCAAAATTCTGGTTGCAAACTGCTCTTCCCTCTATACTACAATGGAAGCAGAAAGTTGACCAGATATACTGGTTTGAGGAAATCTCTGCATGGGAGTCTGGTACTCACCCGAAATTCACAAAAAAATGGTACCTGTGGCTTGTCCATAGGTTCACACTCCCCCACTTGGGTTAAGTCTAAACCCTCAGGCCTAGTATGTCCTTCTCTAACAACCCACACTCTGCCGCAACCTCGCAGCTTTTTCCAGTCTAACACTATAATGCTCACCTTTTCTGACATAATACTTCCATAACAGTTGCTTCTTATCCATCAGAACCCTCTACCTTGGGACCTTTCCTTTCCCTTGTAAGGATTCATATAATACACTATAAACTAGGATATTAATACCATGTCTCTTTGATAATTGTCAATATTACTGTATATGTAGCCTGCCTATCGTATGCCACATTCTGTACCGCCCTTGGATTTTTTATACTGCTGATTTGCTACCCTGCCGATACAATCTCTCTCATTGTCTCAACCTGTACTGTTACATTGTTCCTGTAATTACACGGTTAATGTCTCTTCACAAAACTAATAAAAAACTTTAAATATAAAAAAAAAAAAAAAGGGTGGTGTCCAAAGATGGAAAGGATTGGGACCTTCTTCTTCCCTATCTCATGTTCGCAGAGCGAGAGGTGCCCCAAGCCTCTACTGGGTTCTCGCCCTTCGAATTGCTATATGGCAGACATCCTCGTGGCTTGTTGGACGTAGCCAAAGAGGTGTGGGAACAACAACCCACTCCGCATAAAAGCGTCCTTGAATATGTTATCAAGATGCAACAGCAGATTTTTCCTCTTGTCAGGGAGCATATGGAGGCCGCTCAGCGAGCCTAGAGTCGGATCTATAATTGGCAGGCTCAGGTCCGGATCTTTAACCCGTGTGATCGGGTTTTGGTTCTGGTGCCGACCGTGGACAGTAAGTTCCTAGCCAGGTGGCAGGGGCCCTACGAGGTATGTGAAAACATTAGAGAGGTCAATTACAAGGTACACCAGCCGGAGAGGCGAAAGCCGGTGCAGGTTTACCATGTTAATTTACTAAAACCTTGGAAGGATAGGGAAACCTGTACGGAAGACAGCCCGCAGCCGGGATTTCTAGGGCAAGAGGTTCCGGCTCCTCTGTTTGATGCAAAGGAAGTGGTTGCCACAATAAAAATTGCTGACAGCCTCTCCTCTAAACAGGCTCAGGAAACCAGGGAGTTCGTTAGTCGGAACACGGATGTGTTCTCAGACCTCCTTGGACGCACTTCCGTAATCCAACATGACATTGTCACTGAGACTCAGGCAAAAGTCAGATTAAAGCCATACCGGGTACCCGAGGCTAGGCAAAAAGCCATCTCGGAGGAAGTGCAGTTCATGTTGCGGCTTGACGTCATTGAGGAGTTTAAAAGTGAGTGGGCCAGTCCTGTAGTCTTAATTCCAAAGCCAGACGGGACGTTACGATTTTGTAATGATTTTCGGAAATGAAACGAAAATATCTAAGTTCAATGCATATCCCATGGTAGATGAACTTATTGAGAGGTTAGGCCAAGACAGGTATTTTCCTGTTTTTGGAATTCACCAAAGGGTACTGGCAGGTACCCTTGAGGGAGGCTGCCAAAGAGAATACTGCCTTCGTTACACCAGAGGGACTGTACCAATATAAGGTGTTACCCTTTGGCCTGCATGGCGCCCCCGCCACTTTTCAACGTCTAATGAACATTGTGCTTCGTCCCCATCGACGATATGCCTCGGCTTACCTGGATGATATTGTCATTCACAGTACTGATTGGGAAAGTCACCTGCCCAAAGTACAGGCCGTAGTGGACTCCCTTCGAAAGGCGGGGCTAACAGCTAACCCAAAGAAATGTGTGATAGGCTTAAAGGAGACTAAATACCTTGGGTATGTCATTGGGCATGGAGTCATCAAACCCCAAGTAAACAAATTAGAGGCGATATGGAATTGGCCCCGACCTGCCACCTCTAGACAAGTAAAGTCGTTCCTGGGAATGGTGGGCTATTATATGAGGTTTTTTCCCTATTTTGCCACTCTAGCGGCTCCGTTGACAGGGCTCTTGAAGGGACGAAAGTCCGTGATGGTCCGCTGGAATGATCAGGCGGAAGAGGCTTTCACCGCTTTGAAGTTGGTCCTGTGTCTGTCCCCAGTTTTGGTGATGCCCGACTTCAAGAGGGAGTTTGTGGTACAGACCGATGCCTCCGAAGTAGGCCTTGGTGCTGTACTGTCTCAGGAAGTCAACGGGGAGGAGCATCCCATTGTCTTCCTCAGCCGTAAGCTCACTCCAGCTGAGACCCGGTACAGTATAGTGGAGAGAGAGTGCCTGGCCATCAAGTGGGCACTCGAGTCTCTCCGCTTTTATCTTTTGGGGAGGAAGTTCCGTCTGGTGACCCACCACTCCTCTCTCAAGTGGATGAGCCAGGCCAAAGAGAGGAATGCTCGAGTCACCAGGTGGTTCTTGTCTCTACAAAACTTTAAGTTTACGCGGATGCCCTGTCCCGAGTACACTGTCTGGCATGTGTTCACCCACTCAGGGTTGATCAAAGAGGGAGGTATGTAGGAAGGCGCAAAGGTCCGTCATTGATGGAAGGTACGTTTCACCGAGGTTCCTGGCCTTGGTGAGATAGGAACCAGTAATTTTGTGTGTCAGCGGCAGCTAGTGCTGGCTGACACGGTTTTTACTTAGTGTGGCTGTAAAGTCGATCCGGGCCGGTTCTTATTGGGAGCAGCCAAAGAGCAAGGTGGGTGGCTGTTCCCCACGTTCCAAGCCAGGTTTTGGGCTGGGATTTAAAAATCCAGCCAGCAGCTCAGCTGGGTGTGGAATGATCCTCCAGGTGATAGTGGAGCTGTGGATGCTCTGTGTTTGTGAGCTGAGGAGTTCCGCCATGCTGCAAGGCTGAGAGCCGCCTGAGAGCCGCCTGCTGGGAGTCAGGTGCCCTAAAGCCTGCTGTGGACTGCCAGGTGACACGATTTGTTCTGTGTGAATTAACACCAGGACTCTTGCTGCAAAGAATTGTTTTTCTTTTCTGCCTTTTTGTGTAAATAAACACTGAACTTTTGCTTTTCAACCGTGGTCTTGTCTCGGTATTGCGTCCGTTTAACTTGCCTACCAGAGCAAATCCCTAAAATACATACAGTACATGCTACATACATAGTGCTGTGATGTCAGAAGCTCACAACAATACTTAGTACACTAATCAGTAATATGTAGTCAGACCTGCTAAAATGTGAAGTTGCACGTATTGCGCAAAAATATGTGCAACATTAATTGCCGATTTGCGCAATCACTAATATATTGGAGCATTATATCTGCATATAAAGCTATTGTAATGTTCTGCCATGCCAACCATTTTCTCCAGTCTCAGGAAACTTCTGCAAAAATTCATATTTTACTGTGCAAGCCTTCTACAAGATCATTAATAAATATATTGAAGAGAATAGGGCCCAAAACTGACCCCTGAGGTACTCCACTAGTGACAGTGACCCAATCTGAGTGTGTACCATTA
This sequence comes from Bufo bufo, assembly GCF_905171765.1. Classification (NCBI taxonomy): domain Eukaryota; kingdom Metazoa; phylum Chordata; class Amphibia; order Anura; family Bufonidae; genus Bufo; species Bufo bufo. Next base: position 521,521,642 of record NC_053390.1, on the reverse strand, counting down.
ATAACCACCCTCTGTTTTCTATCATTGAGCCAGTTACTTACCCACATACAGACATTTTCTCCCAGTCCGAGCATTCTCATTTTATATACTAACCTTTTATGTGGTACAGTGTCAAATGCTTTGGAGAAGTCCAGATATACGACATCCATTGATTTACCACTGACAAGTCTAGAACTTACCTCCTAATAGAAACTGATTAAATTAGTTTGACATGACCGATCCCTCATGAAGCCATGCTGATATGGCCTTATTTGCTAATTTTCATTGAAATCCTCCAAAATAGCATCTCTTAGAAAACCTTCAAACAGTTTACCCACAACAGATGTTAAACTTACCGGCCTATAGTTTCTAGGCTCTGTTTTTGGACCCTGTTTGAATATTGGCACCACATTTGCTATGCACCACTCCTGTGGAACAGTCACTGTCAGTATAGAGTCCGTAAATATCAGAAATAAGGGTCTGGCTATGACATGTGGCTTATATTAGCTAATGCAGGTCATTTGTTATCTCAGAAATTGTATGTCGTAGAGAGCTAAGACCCAGTTAAAACCTTCCTGGACAGCTGGTGAACCTGTGTGCCAAATTTGGTGAAGATCGGTTCAGTCGTTTGGTCACACATAAAGAACAGACAGTCAGAAACTCATTTTTATATACAGTTGCAAGAAAAAGTATGTGAACCCTTTGGAATGATATGGATTTCTGCACAAATTGGGCATAAAATGTGATCTGATCTTCATCTAAGTCACAACAATAGACAATCACAGTCTGCTTAAACTAATAACACACAAAGAATTAAATGTTACCATGTTTTTATTGAACACACTATGTAAACATTCACAGTGCAGGTGGAAAAAGTATGTGAATCCCTAGACTAATGACATCTCCAAGAGCTAATTGGAGTGAGGTGTCTGCCAACTGGAGTCCAATCAATGAGATGAGATTGGAGGTGTTGGTTACAGCTGCCCTGCCCTATAAAAAAACACACACCAGTTCTGGGTTTGCGTTCACAAGAAGCATTGCCTGATGTGAATGATGCTTCACACAAAAGAGCTCTTAGAAGATCTGCGATTTAAGAATTCTTGACTTGCATAAAGCTGGAAAGGGTTATAAAAGTATCTCCAAAAGCCTTGCTGTTCATCAGTCCACGGTAAGACAAATTGTCTATAAATAGAGAAAGTTCGGCACTGCTGCTACTCTCCCTAGGAGTGGCTGTCCTGTAAAGATGACTGCAAGAGCACAGCGCAGACTGCTCAATGAGGTGAAGAAGAATCCTACAGTGTCAGCTAAAGACTTACAAAAGTCCCTCGCCCCTAATGTTTTAGATGGTCAGTTTAGCAGGCCCTTGCTCCAAATGTTTTAGAGGGTCACGAGCAGGCCATCAATCATAATTTGTCAAGGGTGTGTATGATTCCCTCCTTCATGTGTAATAAAGGGTGTATTGGAGTGCCGTTTCCTTGTGATTTTTGACAGCCCTTTCACTTAGTGCATAGGCTTTATGAATGTAGGAGTCCCACTGCATGAACAATTGTACCACAATGTAAACGAGGCCCTCCTTTATGTGATATACAGGCTGTATCAGAGTGTCTTGATTGTAATCTGTGGCAGCACTTCTGCTTTATATACAAGTAAATATACAGAAAATAATGTTTCCTAACAATTTTTCCTCTAAAATTTATTTTATCTTTTTTTTTGTGCGTATTATTGTCAGTTTGTAAAAGTGGCGTACTAGTCATACAAAACGTTCCCAGCAGCGACCTGGGAATCCTCCCCATGCTGTTCCAGAACCATTTCGGTGGTGTTTCTATCAATTTATTACTTTTTCCTATGAATCAGGCAACCTCCCCTCTTCAGAGCAGGGGGTGCCTGGTTTAATGCTTGGGTTCTCCCATTAAATTTCATTATACTCGGGTGAGCACCCGAGCATCCCGATGTGTTCGACCAGAGCACCCGAGCACCTTGGTGCTCGATCAACACTAGTGGGAACAACAACCCACTTCACATAAAAGTGTCATTGGGTATGTTACCCAGATGCAAGATCGGACGAAGACAGTGTTGCCTCTCGTTAGGGAGCATATGGAGGCAGCTCAGCGAGCCCAGAGCCGGATCTATAATCAGCACGCTCGGGTCCGGATCTTTAACCCGGGTGTACAGAAGACAGCCCGCAGACGGGTTTTCTAGGAGAAGAGGTACCGACCCCTCTGTCTGATGCAAGCGAGGCAGCTGCCACAGTGAAAATTGCTGACAGCCTCTCCTCTAAACAGACTCAGGAGGCTAGGGAGTTCATTAGTCGGAACACGGATGTGTTCTTGGACCTCCCTGGATGCACTTTCATAATCCAGCATGACATTGTCACTGAGCCTCAGGCAAAAGTCCGGGTGCCCCTAGGCTCGGCGACAAGCCATATCGGAGGAGGTGCAACTAGACGTCATTGAGAAGTCAAAAAGTCAGTGGGCCAGTCCTATAGTATTGATACCCAAGCCGGATGGGACTTTCGAAAACTTAACAAGGTTTCCAAATTTGATGCATATCCCATGCCCCAGGTGGATGAGCTCATCGAGAGGTTAGGACAAGCCAGGTATTCTGTTTTGGACCTAATGAAAGGGTACTGGCAGGTTCCCTTAACGCAGGCTGCCAAAGAGAAAACTGCCTTCATCACGCCTGAGGGTCTGAATCAATATAAGGTCTTACCCTTTGGTCTGCATGGCGCCCCTGCCACTTTTCAGCGACTAATGGACATTGTGCTTTGTCCACATCATCAGTACGCTTCGGCTTACTTGAACCATATTGTCATCTACACTACCGACTGGGAAAGTCACCTACCCAAAGTGCAGGCTGTAGTGGACTCCCTACGGAAACCTTGCCTAACCGCTAACCCAAAAAAATGTGCAATAAGGTTAGAAGAGACCTGGGGTATGTCATTGGGTGCGGAGTCATCAAACCCCAAGTGAACAAAATAGAGGTGATACGGAATTGGCCCCGACCTGTCACCACTAGGCAAATAAAGTAATTCCTGGGAATGGTGGGCAATTACATGAGGTTTGTGTAATGACCGGCGTCACGCACAGGGAGGAAAAAAGGGAAAGCCTTGCCCAAGGGAGAGGGTAAGGTGGTGACCCCTGACTCACCTTGCGGCTGGCACCTGACTGCCCTGACGTCCCTAGACGGGTTCCTCACCCGTGCGGCGATCACGTGCCTAAACCCTGGCTTTCCCTAAAATGAGCCGTAGATAGTGAACAGGCCGGTGGGATCGCTAGTCCGCACCACTGACACTAAGAGGGAAACACCAGGGAGAGGACAGACAATACAGACAAACACATACACCCAGGTGGGCGACCACAGCAGACCACAAAGGTCCAACAGGGATCCAGAGGGTAGCGTTCTAGACCAACAACCAGAGAACGCAGCAACACAGCTCCAGAGGGTCAGAATAGATGTCCAGGCAGGAAGCTCTATATCTGGCAACCAGAGAAGTGTGAGAGGGGAATATAAGGAGGTTGGGAGTGCTGGACAAGGAACAGCTGAGGAGAAGGAGCTACGGATCCCTAAGTGAGCCAAAAGGGTTTGCAAAGCAAACCAAGAAAGCTACCATAAGGAAACAGCCCTTTCTTACATAGAGCGCGCAGCCAACCGCTGCGACTTCCTGACCCCGGGTATAACGGAGTCAGGCGTGGTTCTTGACACCCTCGTGACAGTTTGTTCCCCACTTTGCTACGCTAGCCGTGCCCTTGACAGGACTCTTGAAGGTACACAAGTCAATGATGGTTCGCTGGGATGATGAGGCGGAAGAGGCTTTCTCCGCTTTGAAGTCGGCCCTGTGCGGGTCCCGGTTTTGGTGACGCCCGACTTTAAAAGGGAGTTTATAGTACAGACCGATGCCTCTGAAGTTGGCCTCGGTGCTGTACTGTCTCAAGAAGTCAACTGGGAGGAGCATCCCGTTGTCTTCCTCAACCGTAAGCTCACCCCAGCTGAGACCCGTTATAGTATAGTGGAGAGAGAGTGCCTGGCTATCAAGTGGGTGCTAGAATGTCTCCGCTATTATTTATTGGGAAGAAAATTCAGCCTGGTGGTTGACCACTCCCCTCTCAAGTGGATGAGCCAGGCCAAGGACCGAAATGCCCAGGTCACCCGATGGTTCTCTCCCTACAAAACTTTGAGTTTTCGGTGGAACACAGTGAAGGCTGGTTACAGGGAAACAGGGATTCCCTGTCCCGGGTACACTGTCTGGCGTGTGTTCACCCCCTCTGGGTTGAACAAAGGGGGAATATGACACAGTGAGAGGTTTTGTCTGGGAAAACATGTATTTTCCCCCCAGCATGTGCTGCTGGTCTGATTTACAGCCAGGTGAGGTCAATTACAGGACTGGATTTTAAATGCCGGTCCGGGTTTTGGCAGCACCTGGCTGTCCTTAAATAGGCAGCTGGGCTCAGAAGCGAGGTCTCTGTGTTGGGATCTGGGAGCCTTGCGTCTGGATGAAGGCTTGCTACCTGTTTGGCGTGAAAACAGGTTGGTGCTGCTATCAGCAAGGACTCTTTGAGGCAGTATTGCCACATGGTGTGAATTACCACCAACACCGCACTTGCCTAAAGTGTGAATAAAACACTGAACTGTTTGATCCAAAGAACTTATTGTTACCTCTATACTGCGTCCGATAATCCTGTCTACCAGAGCGAGTCCCCACAATATATATTGATAAAAATCATACTTCTGATATATATATAAATGCATAATATGTGGGAAACTACTACTGATGTGTTTAGCCATAATAGATTTACATATGTAATATATTAAATATTCTAAATATATAATAATATATGTAAATATATAATGGCTAAAAACATATATAATATATATATATATATATATATATATATATATATATACTGCTCAAAAAAATAAAGGGAACACTTAAACAACACAATGTAACTCCAAGTCAATCACACTTCTGTGAAATCAAACTGTCCACTTAGGAAGTAACACTGAGTGACAATCAATTTCACATGCTGTTGTGCAAATGGGATAGACAACAGGTGGAAATAATAGGCAACTAGCAAGACACCCCCAATAAAAGAGTGGTTCTGCAGGTGGTGAGCACAGACCACTTCTCAGTTCCTATGCTTCCTGGATGATGTTTTGGTCACTTTTGAATGCTGGCGGTGCTTTCACTCTTGTTGTAGCATGAGACGGAGTCTACAACCCACACAAGTGGCTCAGGTAGTGCAGCTTATCCAGGATGGCACATCAATGCGAGCTGTGGCAAGAAGGTTTGCTGTGTCTGTCAGCGTAGTGTCCAGAGCATGGAGGCGCTACCAGGAGACAGGCCAGTACATCAGGAGACGTGGAGGAGGCCGTAGGAGGGCAACAACCCAGCAGCAGGACCGCTACCTCCGCCTTTGTGCAAGGAGGAACAGGAGGAGCACTGCCAGAGCCCTGCAAAATGACCTCCGGCAGGCCACAAATGTGCATGTGTCTGCTCAAACGGTCAGAAACAGACTCCATGAGGGTGATATGAGGGGTCGATGTCCACAGGTAGGGGTTGTGCTTACAGCTCAACACCGTGCAGGACGTTTGGCATTTGCCAGAGAACACCAAGATTGGCAAATTCGCCACTGGCGCCCTGTGCTCTTCACAGATGAATGCAGGTTCACACTGAACACATGTGACAGACGTGACAGAGTCTGGAGACGCCGTGGAGAACGTTCTGCTGCCTGCAACATCCTCCAGCATGACCGGTTTGGCATTGAGTCAGTAATGGTGTGGGGTGGCATTTCTTTGGAGGGCCGCACAGCCCTCCATGTGCTCGCCAGAGGTAGCCTGACTGCCATTAGGTACCGAGATGAGATCCTCAGACCCCTTGTGAGACCATATGCTGGTGCGGTTGGCCCTGGGTTCCTCCTAATGCAAGACAATGCTAGACCTCATGTGGCTGGAGTGTGTCAGCAGTTCCTGCAAGACGAAGGCATTGATGCTATGGACTGGCCCGCCCGTTCCCCAGACCTGAATCCATTTGAGCACATCTGGGACATCATGTCTCGCTCTATCCACCAACATCACGTTGCACCACAGACTGTCCAGGAGTTGGCAGATGCTTTAGTCCAGGTCTGGGAGGAGATCCCTCAGGAGACCGTCCGCCATCTCATCAGGAGCATGCACAGGCATTGTAGGGAGGTCATACAGGCACGTGGAGGCCACACACACTACTGAGCCTCATTTTGACTTGTTTTAAGGACATTACATCAAAGTTGGATCAGCCTGTAGTGTGTTTTTCCACTTTAATTTTGAGTGTGACTCCAAATGCAGACCTCCATGGGTTAAAAAATTAGATTTCCATTTTTTAATTTTTGTGTGATTTTGTTGTCAGCACATTCAACTATGTAAAGAACAAAGTATTTCAGAAGAATATTTAACTAATTCAGATCTAGGATGTGTTATTTTTGTGTTCCCTTTATTTTTTTGAGCAGTGTATATATAAATTTTAAATTAAATTTAGCCTCTATTTCTGAAAAGTTTCTGCCGGGATTTGAACTCACAATCTTCTACATTAGAGCCAAGAATATTAATCACTATGCTATTAAGCTACATGTTAATCTGCAGTGAAATATGAAATGATACAGCGGCTGCATAGGAACACTTACTATTTTACAAACTACTATGAGGTTTTTCTGATACAATTTATGATTTAGCTTTATAGCTGAGTGGTCAAAGACCTTGCCTCTAATGTAGAAGGTTGTGAGTTCAAATCCCAGCAGAAACTTTTCATTACAGAGGCTAAATTGCATTTAAATAAACTGATTTAAGCATTGCACACAAGGTATTCAGCCGAGCATCGCAATGCTCGAGACCAACTGGTGTTAGGCCGAGCATCGCAATGCTCGAGCCGAACTGGTGTTAGGCCGAGCATGCACGCTGAACACTAGTTATCTGTTCTAATTTTGCTGCGTGTATTAGTGGAAAAGAAAATATATATTTGCTGGTCAGCGGTGCAGTTATCTGATCTAAAGCCTTTTGTGGTGTGTATTAGTGGAAAAAGAAAAAATATATTTGCCGGTCAGCAGTGCAGTTATATGTTCTTGTCACAGCCAGACAGCTGAGAAGCGCTCACAGGAGCTTCTCAGATCCTCCTCCTTGAATTTCTTTGTTTTGGTTTAGTTTCTCATCTCGTTAGTCTATCTCAGCTGTCATGCTGTCGGGATTCAAACCCGTGACCAGCCACATCCCAGGCGGTAGCCCTGCTTACTAGGCTACCGTCCTCTCTGGACATTCCTCCCTGAAGCCTATTAGTTAACCTCAGTCTTGCCAAGCCTTGCTCATTACCCTTGATTCCCCACACCTGGTACTTCCCTATATAAGTCCAGCCCCTTGCACTCCAGTTTGCTGATTATTGAGCTCCTGAGCCTTGATCAAGCGTCTCCTCATCTGCTGCTCTTGTTACTATTGAAAGTCCACTGCTGACCAGGAATTGCCTACCGACTACTCTTCTGCTTGTCCCTACCTACTGAACTGCTACCACCGTTGCCATCCGGATTGTCTGACTACGCTTACTGCCGCCTGCCCTGACCCACCGCCTGCCTACCGACTACGCTTCTGCCAGACTTCCTGCACCTACTCCTGCCTGCGGTCCTTGCCACTGGGCTCCACTCCTACCTCCAGCCAGCGGTCCTCTGACTCAGGTGAGCCTGTAGGACTGTTACAGAATAATCAGCCAAAACTATGGAGTCCGCAATGGCCACTCTGCGTAAGCAGGTCTCCGAACTTCAAGAATTTGGTACAACATATCAGGAGAAATTTGCCCAGCTCCAAGGCGTAGTCCAAAGCCAACAGAGGGAGATTATTGAACTACAGAGGCAACTCCTGGACGTCCGCGGCGCGCCCGCAGACACCCGCATGCCACTCCCATCAAGATTCAGCGGCGACAGACGCCAGTATCGGGGGTTTCTAAACCAATGCCGCATCTATTTTCAGATGTACCCGGCCCCCTTCACCACCGAGAAAAAGAAGGTGCTATTCGTGGTCAATCTCCTGACGGATGAAGCATTAGAATGGGCATCACCATACGTGGAGACTAACAGTCAGCTCCTGGACAACCTAAACAACTTCATCACCGCCATGAGCCAAGTCTTCGATGACCCCAACCGCTGTGCGACAGCCGAGGCGCGACTACATGGTCTGCGGCAAGGGAGACGCTCCGTCGCCGAATACACCGCCGAGTTTCGCCGTTGGGTCACGGACACCACCTGGAACCCAGCGGCTCAGAGAAGCCAATTCCGGCGAGGCCTGTTAATAAAGGACGAACTCGCCAGAGTTGAGGCCCCGGACGATCTGGATGACTTCATTCAGTTATGCATCCGGATAGATCAAAGACTCTCCGAGAGGAAGAAAGAAAGACTCTGGTCCTCGGACCACAGACCCACTTACTCCTTCTCTTCCACCGCCCAGCGCGACCCCCAGTCAGTAACTGAACCTATGCAGGTCGACGCTCTACGTAGGTCTCTATCCACAGCTGAGAAGGAGAGAAGGCTGGCCGAAAACCTCTGCCTCTACTGTGGGGAGCCGGGTCATTTTGCCATCAAATGTCCTCATAAGATCCGAAAGACTATTGCCGTCACGGAGCTAAAGGAGCAACCACAAACTCCAACCCCGCCAGCAGCCCCTGAAAATAACAACACAGCGGCTCATGGATCCCACTTCATCATCCCCATCCTCATCGACATTGAGGGGCGACAACTCCCCTGTTCAGCGATGTTAGACTCCGGGGCGGGAGGCAACTTCATGGACCTAACCTTCGCCCGCGAAAAGAACATTCCACGGACAATCAAGGCAGCCCCCGTTGACCTGGAAACCGTCGACGGATCCCCACTCTCCTCGGGGCCGGCCACTCACGAGACCACCGAACTACAACTCCTCATAGAACCAGATCACCGTGAAAAGATCCACTTCTCTCTGATCGCTTCCCCGAAGTTCCCAGTGATCTTGGGCATCCCATGGTTGGCCACCCACAACCCCTTGGTGGACTGGGAAACCCGCTGCATACGATTCCCATCCGAGTTCTGCACGCTAAATTGCTCCCACAAACCCGTCCTTCCACCCGAAGACACCACCATCTCTAAACTATCCGTCAAGGATCTGCTACCCCCTCAATACCGAGAGTTCCAGGATGTCTGCGACAAGAAAAACGCAGACAAGCTGCCACCACACCGACCCTACGACTGCCCTATAGAACTGTTGCCCGGGGCCGAAATACCCTTTGGCAGTATCTACTCCCTCTCAGAGCCTGAACTCAAGGCTCTGAAAGAGTACCTGGACGAGGACCTGAGGAAGGGGTTCATCCGGCCCTCCACCTCCCCCGCGGGAGCCCCCTTTTTCTTCGTAGAGAAAAAAGACTCCTCCCTGCGTCCCTGCATAGACTACAGAAAGCTTAATGACATAACCGTAAAAAACCGGTACCCGCTCCCACTGATTTCCGAACTCCTTGAGAGACTCCGGGAAGCGAAGATCTTCACCAAACTCGACCTTCGAGGGGCCTACAACCTCGTCCGAATCCGCCCTGGGGACGAATGGAAGACCGCCTTCCGGACACGTTATGGTCATTTCGAGTACCTGGTCATGCCTTTCGGACTCTGCAATGCTCCCGCCACCTTCCAGCACTTCATTAACGACGTCCTCAGGGACATGCTGGATCTGTTTGTAGTCGTTTACCTGGACGACATCTTGATCTTCTCTGAAGACCTCGAGCAGCACCGCGAACACGTCCGCAGGGTACTGCAGAGACTCAGACAGAACTCTCTCTATATCAAGCTAGAGAAATGCGAGTTTGAGCGAACCACCACTCAGTTCCTCGGATACATCATCTCCCCAGAGGGCCTAAGTATGGACCCGGGGAAGGTCCAAGCTGTGATGAACTGGCCCGTTCCGAAAAACGAGAAGGAGATACAAAGATTCATTGGCTTCGCCAACTTCTATCGGAAGTTTATCCGGAACTTCTCCAAGGTCATAGCACCAATCACCCAACTCACCAAGAAGGCAGTCCCCTTCTCCTGGACACCCGAGGCCCAGGAGGCCTTCACCAAGTTGAAACTCCTCTTCACTTCTGCCCCAATCCTAATCCACCCGAACCCCGAGCTCCCATTTACAGTCGAAGTGGATGCATCAGACTCTGCGGTGGGGGCAGTTTTGTCACAACGGACAGGGGAGAGGATGCTATTACACCCGTGCGCATATTTCTCCCGCCAGATGTCCCCCTCCGAGAAGAACTATGACATCGGGAACAAAGAACTACTGGCGATCAAGGATGCCTTCTCCGAGTGGAGACACCTGCTGGAGGGAGCCACCAACCCCATAATCGTACTAACTGACCACAAGAACCTCGAGTTCATCCGCAGCGCTAAGAGACTCTCAGCCAGACAGGCCAGATGGAGCCTATTCTTTTCCCGCTTCAACTATCTCATCACCTATCGCCCTGGATCAAAAAACGGCAAGGCTGACGCCCTCTCCAGAATGTTTTCAGAGCCCTCACAGAGTAACAAGGGCCAAAATAACATCTTACCCGAGAGAAGGGTCGTAGGGGCCACCTACTCTAAAGAACTCCTGGGCACAATCAAAGAAGGATATGAAAATGACCCCTTCCTCTCCCACCCCACAGGCAATGTCAGCCTTACGTTTAGGAACGGTCATTGGTTTCATCAGGACCTACAACTATATGTACCAGAAATCGCACGGCTCGAAGTGCTCAAACTCAACCATGACTCCAAGGTGGCCGGTCATTTTGGCACAAGAAAGACCCAGGAGCTTCTCTCCCGCTCCTTCTGGTGGCCAACATACAAGGAGGACATCAAGAGGTACATCTCCTCGTGCACGGTCTGTGCCCGCAATAAGACTCCTCGTTCCTCTCCCGTGGGTCTGTTACAACCCCTCCCGATTCCCTCCCGCCCCTGGGGCTCGATCTCCATGGACTTTGTGGTAGACCTTCCTCCTTCAAAAGGGATGAACACCATCCTGGTCGTGGTCGACCGTCTCACCAAGATGGCCCATTTCATCCCCTACAAAGGCCTACCCACAGCCAAACAGACGGCCGATCTTATTCTCAGAGAGGTCTTCAGGCTGCATGGGATCCCGGACGACGTGGTCTCCGACCGAGGCGGACAATTTGCCTCAAAGTTCTGGAAGAACTTCTGCCTGGCGCTCGGGGTTAAAGTGAACCTGTCCTCTGCTTTCCACCCTCAGTCAAACGGGCAGACGGAGAGAACTAATCAGACCCTAGAGCAATACCTACGCTGTTTCAGCTCCCACCTGCAGGATGACTGGCTGGATCATCTCCCCACGGCCGAGTTCGCCTACAACAATGCTGAGCACAGCTCAACCAAGCACAGCCCCTTCTTTGCTAACACAGGCTCGCACCCGGTGTTCATTCCCCACCTGCCCGTCGCCTCCACCCTCCCAGCAGTGGCCGAACGCCTAACAACCCTACAGGAGGCACAAAAGAACATTATAGACAACCTCCAGCTTGCCCAGAGGCGCTTTAAACAGGGATCAGACAGACGTCGCAAACCCACCCCGGGCTTCCATGTGGGAGACAAGGTGTGGCTGTCCACCAGGAACCTCAGATTGAAGGTCCCCTCCAAAAAATTTGCCCAAAGATACATGGGTCCGTTCCGGATCACCGCACAAATCAACGAGGTCACTTTCCGTCTCGACCTTCCGGACTCCATTAGGGTGCACCCTGTCTTCCATTGCTCTCTCCTCAAGCCATACGTGGAGAACACCTTCACAGGCCACCACTCTCCCCCTCCACCACCCGTGAGGGTACAGGGTGAAGAAGAATATGTTGTCGCAAAGATTCTCGACTCCAGGATCCACCGGGGAAGACTACAATACCTAATTGGGTGGGAGGGTTACCCTCCTGAGGATAACTCCTGGGAGCGAGAAGAAAATGTCCACGCCCCCAGACTGGTAAAAGAGTTCCACCAACGGCACCCCGGTAAGCCTGCCCCTGCGGTGCCCGGAGGTCACCTTGGAAGGGGGGGGAGTACTGTCGGGATTCGAACCCGTGACCAGCCACATCCCAGGCGGTAGCCCTGCTTACTAGGCTACCGTCCTCTCTGGACATTCCTCCCTGAAGCCTATTAGTTAACCTCAGTCTTGCCAAGCCTTGCTCATTACCCTTGATTCCCCACACCTGGTACTTCCCTATATAAGTCCAGCCCCTTGCACTCCAGTTTGCTGATTATTGAGCTCCTGAGCCTTGATCAAGCGTCTCCTCATCTGCTGCTCTTGTTACTATTGAAAGTCCACTGCTGACCAGGAATTGCCTACCGACTACTCTTCTGCTTGTCCCTACCTACTGAACTGCTACCACCGTTGCCATCCGGATTGTCTGACTACGCTTACTGCCGCCTGCCCTGACCCACCGCCTGCCTACCGACTACGCTTCTGCCAGACTTCCTGCACCTACTCCTGCCTGCGGTCCTTGCCACTGGGCTCCACTCCTACCTCCAGCCAGCGGTCCTCTGACTCAGGTGAGCCTGTAGGACTGTTACACATGCAGTTGGACTGATTGCTACCCTTTAAGTTCCTCCCCATAATGCAGTAGTGTGCGGCTGATACAACTTCCTGGAGTGTGTGTGCATGCTGTTCCCAGTTCCCAGTCCTCAGTCGTCTGCAAGATAAGTGCTGTTTATGTATATATGATTTTGTCTTTTCTGGATCCAGGTGACCCTGACTCCCTCCGTGTCAGTGTAGGGAGCCGGTGGTCGTGTCCCTTCACTATTGTAGGGTCTTCAGGTAATAGATAGCCGAGGAACGTGGATATGCGGCCATCCACCTTTGGGGTGTTCGCATAGGCTGAGCAGTGAGGGAGAGCGGCAGGTCTATTGCAGGGGTCTCCCTTTGTTCCTTAGTTGTGGATCCAGAGAGACATTGTTTATATGGTATTGTCTTGTTTCCTGTACACCATCCGTGACATTATCAGCCGCCAAAACCGTCTCAAGCATGGATCCGGTTTCACTTTTGGCTGAACGCTTTCAGGGTCTTGCTTTGGAGGTAGCTGATCTCCGTAAGACTTTTTCTCAGTTTCAAGTGACCGGTTCAGCTTGCGTTCATGGAGTTTGTGCTGAGCCTAAGATCTCGCTCCCGGATACGTTCTCCGGGGGTAGTGAGAATTTTGTGCGTTTTAGAGAGGCTTGCAAACTCCCTTTTCGCCTTCTTTCCCATTCTTCTGGTGATGAAGAACGGAGGGTGGGGATCATTATATCGCTGCTCAGGGGTAACGCTCAGTCCTGGGCCTTTTCGCTGCCGGAGGGGGCACGGCCCCTTCGTTCAGTGGATGAATTCTTTTTAGCCCTGGGTCAGATATATGATGATCCGGATCGTATTGCTCTGGCTGAGTCTAGACTAAGTCTGTTATGCCAGGGTAAACAATCCGCAGAGATATACTGTTCAGAATTTCGGAGATGGGCAGCAGATACGGGTTGGAATGATGCTGCACTCCGAAGTCAATTTTGCTTTGGTCTTTCAGAGGGATTGAAAGATGCATTTGCCTTTCATGAAAGACCTACCTCCTTGGATTCTGCTATGTCTCAGGCTGTTCGTATTGACAGGCGTCTTAGAGAGAGAGGAGAGATCTCTCCTTCCTGTCATACTCAGTCCCGGGACAGTGCAGCGGTCTCATTCTGTGCACAGGGGTCTCAGTCGCTGTCAGCCCCTTCTGAGCAGGAGTCCATGCAGCTGGGGTTGATTGCCTCTGACAATAGAAGATTCAGCCCGCAGGGGAGGGTTTGTTTTTGTTGTGGAGGTATAAATCATTTGGCAAATGTTTGTCCCTCTTGGAGATTCAGGCAGTTTTCTGGGAGTAATAAAGAGACAAAAAGGAAAAAATCTTTTAAAAATGTTCCGTCTGTTACTATTGGCAGGGTTGAGGCGGAAATTGAAGGTTTTCCGTTTGCTTGTAGTTCCCGTTTTGTCCTGCCTGCTAGGGTGGCGCTAGAGAGCAAGAGCATTTTTTGTGAGATTTTTGTGGATAGTGGAGCAGCTGTCAACCTCATTGATAATCAATTTGCAATAACTCATGGTTTCCAGGTATGCACTTTGGGAAAGGATATTCCTGTTTTTGCTATTGATTCAGCTCCACTTTCTCAAATCATTAAAGGGCATAGTTCACAATATCCGTTTAATTGTGAGTGATGCTCATGTTGAGGATGTGTCATGTTTCGTCCTTAGCGGTTTGCCTACTTCTCTAGTGTTGGGGCTACCCTGGCTCACTAAACATAACCCCACCATTGATTGGCAAGCGAGGCAAATAAATGGTTGGAGTAACTTTTGCAGAGAGAATTGCCTCATAACATCTGTTTCTGAGGTTTCTACTAAGACTGTACCACCTTTCCTCTCTGAATTTTTGGATGTCTTCTCTGAGAGTGGAGTTCAGGGTTTACCTCTGCACAGGGAGTATGATTGCCCTATTAATCTCATCCCAGGCGCCAAGCTGCCTAAATCTCGTTTATACAATCTCTCCCAACCTGAGAGGGTCGCTATGCGGGCTTATATCTCTGAGAGTCTGAGAAAAGGACACATACGACCCTCGAAGTCACCTGTTGCCGCTGGTTTTTTATTTGTTAAGAAAAAAGATGGTTCTTTAAGACCTTGTCTGGATTTCAGGGAGCTGAACAGTATCACTATTCGTGATCCTTATCCGCTTCCTCTGATCCCGGACCTGTTTAACCAGGTTGTTGGGGCTAAAGTCTTTTCCAAATTAGACCTAAGAGGGGCATACAACCTGGTTAGGGTCAGAGAAGGAGACGAATGGAAGACGGCTTTCAATACCCCTGAGGGCCATTTTGAGAATTTGGTTATGCCTTTTGGTTTGATGAATTCCCCAGCCGTTTTTCAGCATTTCGTCAACAGCATTTTTTATCATTTAATGGGAAAATTTGTATTGGTGTATTTGGATGACATTTAGATTTTTTCTCCTGATTGCAAGACTCATAAGGAACACTTACGTCAGGTCTTGCTCATCCTGCGGGAGAATAAATTATACGCGAAACTGGAAAAATGTGTGTTTGCGGTTCCAGAAATCCAATTTCTGGGGTTTCTTGTCTCCGCTTCTGGTTTTCGCATGGACTCCGAGAAGGTCCGCGTTGTGCTTGAGTGGGAGCTTCCTGAGAATCAGAAGGCGCTGATGCGTTTTTTGGGCTTTGCCAATTATTACAGGAAATTTATTTTGAATTATTCCTCTGTTGTTAAACCACTCACTGATATGACCAGAAAGGGGGTAGATTTTTCTTTCTGGTCGGTAGAGGCGCGTAAGGCCTTTTCTAATATCAAGGAGAGTTTTGCTTCCGCTCCCATCCTAGTACAACCTGATATTTCGTTACCCTTCATAGTTGAGGTTGATGCTTCTGAGGTAGGGGTGGGTGCGGTCTTGTCTCAGGGTTCCTCTCCTGCCAAATGGCAACCGTGTGCCTTTTTCTCAAAGAAACTCTCCTCCGCAGAGAGAAATTATGACGTGGGAGATAGGGAATTGTTGGCCATCAAGTTGGCTTTTGAGGAATGGCGCCATTGGCTAGAGGGAGCCAGACACCCTATTACCATGTTTACTGACCATAAAAATCTGGCCTACTTGGAGTCAGCCAAGCGTCTGAACCCGAGACAGGCCAGATGGTCTTTGTTCTTTTCAAGGTTTAATTTTGTTGTTACGTTCCGCCCTGGGGTTAAGAATGTGAAGGCAGATGCCCTGTCACGTTGTTTTCCGGGAGGTGGGAATTTTGAAGACCCGGGTCCCATTTTGGCTGAAGGTGTGGTGGTCTCTGCTCTTTTTCCTGAATTGGAGGCAGAGGTGCAGGCAGCCCAGTCAGAAGCTCCTGATCTTTGTCCTCCTGGGAGGTTGTTTGTGCCTCTCGCTTTGAGACACAAGATTTTTAAAGAACACCACGACACGGTCCTTGCTGGGCACCCGGGGGCAAGAGCCACACTGGATCTCATCGCTCGGAGATTCTGGTGGCCTGCGCTTCATAAGTCGGTTGAGGGTTTTGTGGCAGCTTGCGAGACTTGCGCTCGTGCCAAGGTCCCTCATTCACGGCCATCAGGTCCTCTCCTTCCTTTGCCCATTCCTTCCCGTCCTTGGACACATCTGTCCATGGACTTCATAACGGACTTGCCTCGTTCCTCGGGGAAGTCTGTGATTCTGGTGGTGGTGGACCGTTTTAGCAAAATGGTGCATTTTATCCCTTTTCCTGGTTTGCCCAATGCTAAGACGCTGGCGCAGGCATTTATTGACCACATTGTCAAATTGCATGGGATTCCTTCAGACATAGTCTCTGATAGGGGCACGCAGTTTGTTTCCAGATTCTGGAAGGCTTTCTGTTCTCGCTTGGGGGTTCGGTTGTCATTCTCCTCTGCTTTCCATCCGCAGTCGAATGGCCAGACAGAGCGCGTCAATCAGAATCTGGAGACATATCTGCGCTGTTTTGTGGCGGAGAATCAGGAGGATTGGTGTTCTTTTTTGTCCCTTGCTGAGTTTGCTTTAAATAACCGTCGTCAGGAGTCCTCTGATAAGTCACCATTTTTTGGTGCATATGGGTTCCATCCGCAGTTTGGGACTTTCTCGGGAGAGGGCTCTTCTGGTTTGCCTGATGAGGACAGATTCTCCTCGTCTTTGTCATCTATTTGGCAAAAGATTCAGGATAATCTAAAGAGCATGAGTGAGAGATATAAGCGTGTGGTGGATAAGAGACGTGTGCCTGGTCCGGACCTGAATGTTGGTGATCTGGTGTGGTTGTCTACCAAGAATATCAAATTGAAGGTTCCCTCCTGGAAGTTGGGTCCTAGGTTTATTGGGCCTTACAAGATCCTGTCTGTCATCAATCCTGTTGCCTACCGTCTTGATCTTCCTCAGACTTGGAAGATCCATAATGTTTTTCATAAGTCCTTATTGAAACCTTATGTTCAACCTATTGTACCCTCGCCTTTGCCTCCTCCTCCGATTATGGTTGATGGAAATCTTGAATTTCAGGTCTCTAGGATTGTGGATTCTCGTCTTGTCCGCGGTTCCCTCCAGTACCTCGTTCATTGGGAGGGTTATGGTCCTGAGGAGAGGATGTGGGTCCCAGTGACGGACATTAAGGCCTCTCGTCTCATCAGGGCTTTCCATAGGTCCCATCCTGAGAAGGTGGGCTCTGAGTGTCCGGAGTCCACTCCTAGAGGGAGGGGTACTGTCACAGCCAGACAGCTGAGAAGCGCTCACAGGAGCTTCTCAGATCCTCCTCCTTGAATTTCTTTGTTTTGGTTTAGTTTCTCATCTCGTTAGTCTATCTCAGCTGTCATGCAGTTGGACTGATTGCTACCCTTTAAGTTCCTCCCCATAATGCAGTAGTATGCGGCTGATACAACTTCCTGGAGTGTGTGTGCATGCTGTTCCCAGTTCCCAGTCCTCAGTCGTCTGCAAGATAAGTGCTGTTTATGTATTTATGATTTTGTCTTTTCTGGATCCAGGTGACCCTGACTCCCTCCGTGTCAGTGTAGGGAGCCGGTGGTCGTGTCCCTTCACTATTGTAGGGTCTTCAGGTAATAGATAGCCGAGGAACGTGGATATGCGGCCATCCACCTTTGGGGTGTTCGCATAGGCTGAGCAGTGAGGGAGAGCGGCAGGTCTATTGCAGGGGTCTCCCTTTGTTCCTTAGTTGTGGATCCAGAGAGACATTGTTTATATGGTATTGTCTTGTTTCCTGTACACCATCCGTGACAGTTCTAAAGCCCTTTTTGTGGTGTATTAGTGGTAAAAAAGTATTTGTCGTTGTGTGGTGAAGTGAGGAAATTACAGCCCTTTTTGGCGTGTATTAGTGGTAAAAAATAAAGGGCTTATTAGGCGTTGTGTGCTAAAGTGAGAAAATTACTGACTTTTTAGGGGTGTTTTCATTTCCTATTTATTTGATCTAACAGTATGTCAGACAGAGAAGTGCCAGGCCCTGCACAGGGGAGTGGCAGAGGCGTAAATGTTTCTGTCGCAGGCAGAGGTCACAGCAAAGTAAGGGGGCGTGGCAGCAGGGGTTGCAGCGAGAGGCCTGAGCTCCCCGTGTCGTCTAGCGGTCGTGTCTTGACCAGCAACCCAGCAGTTCTTGAATGGTTGACTGAGTCATCCATTTCATCACAAGTGACATCAGACACCCCCAGCCAAGAGAGGGTGGGTTCCTCTGACACATGACGGGGGTATTGGTTATACCCCGCTCGCTCCCCCTTTTACCCACTACACCATCCCAAGCTACTCCCCACCCCACCCCGGCCCAGCCCTTACCCCGGGCTCTGCCAACTCCCAATAAAACACTGACACCTGGCTTGGATTAAATTGGCCACAGCAGCCATTTTATTACATAAATACATATAATAAATAACCTTTTAATCCCAAACTGTAAAATATTCCTGAATCCCAACGGGGGAGGTCCTGGAAGCCCCAAACAGCAGAAGTTTATTACCAGGTTGAGCCGCCTTGCCACCAGCCGTTAAACGCCAGCTCGGAGGCACCCCTGACGGCCCACCCCCCAAAATTATCCACAACCGACCACCAACTATGGGAGTCCAGCCCCAACCGTGGAGCCCTCCCATCCTCATCCTTTAGAATCTCACCAACTTCAAGGACCTCACACCGCCACAGCCGCCGTGACAATTGTAGCCCCCCCCCCCACCGTCACCCACCGCTCTCTTCCGACTCTTTTAATTCCATATCCGGCATTGGACACTCCTAAAAGGAAGAAAAGAAGGGCGGGAGTTTCACCTGCACCCCAAAATGGCCTCCACTCTACTCCAGCCCTGGCTACTTAACCCCTCCAGTTCCACCCCCCAAACTTAAACTGGCCAATCCCTATCCCCCCGGGGCTCGCTAAACCAAACCCCCCGTCATGGTAGCCTCCCCCCAGGCTACTCCCCCAGTCCGGCTATTTCTTGACGGGGGTATTGGTTATACCCCGCTCGCTCCCCCTTTTACCCACTACACCATCCCAAGCCACTCCCCACCCCACCCCACCCCGGCCCAGCCCTTACCCCGGGCTCTGCCAACTCCCAATAAAACACTGACACCTGGCTTGGATTAAATTGGCCACAGCAGCCATTTTATTACATAAATACATATAATAAATAACCTTTTAATCCCAAACTGTAAAATATTCCTGAATCCCAACGGGGGAGGTCCTGGAAGCCCCAAACAGCAGAAGTTTATTACCAGGTTGAGCCGCCTTGCCACCAGCCGTTAAACGCCAGCTCGGAGGCACCCCTGACGGCCCACCCCCCAAAATTATCCACAACCGACCACCAATTATGGGAGTCCAGCCCCAACCGTGGAGCCCTCCCATCCTCATCCTTTAGAATCTCACCAACTTCAAGGACCGCCACAAACGCACGGGCTTGGCCCCTTAAGCCCCGGGCGTCCCTCCACATACGCAGCGCCGTCTCAATCCTATCCTGCAAGGCCAAGCACCACATATCCAAACCCACAGCGTTCAAATGTACCCCATCCGCTCGCCAAAACCCCCCAACACCCTGCTCCAGGTCCACATGCCTCACAGCCACTGCCCCATTCCTTGCCATGAACCGGCCTATGGCCCGGTTAACCTTCACCCTTGCCTTGTTTACTCCCTCCACCGAACGCGCACTCCTCCACACCTTACGGGGGACTATGTCCGACCACACCGTCACAAGGCTCGGGAACAGAGACCACAACCTAAGGAGATCAAACTTGATATCTTTCACCAACTCCCTTAGCGGCCACGCCCCCAAATAATTGCCCCCCACGTGCAGGACCAATACATCCGGGGCCCTATCTAATCTAACAAACCTGTGCACCTCCGCCATTACGCCCCCCCACATCATTCCCCTACGACCCAGAAATCTTACCACAGCTGTAGACCGTTCAAACCCTAACTGTTGACCATCCGGCCGAACCGCTGCCTGGATGGCTCCCCAAAAAATGTACGAATGGCCCAAGATCCAAACTAAAGCCGGCTCAGCACCTGTAATAACAGAAACGAAAAATAAAATAGCAAAACGCATTCCACATGCAAAATTAACACACTCCGTGCTACAATCTTTCTGGATGGATATATGAACTAAACCGGACCGATTCCCACCTCCCTATCCGCTTAATCACCTCCTGCCCCAAACCCCACTGAGCTGCCTCCCTCGCCGCCCCAATTCTGAACGAATGACTCGAGTACCCCTTCACTTCTCTGCCCAACTGACCCAGGCACTTTCTAAAAACCGCTGTAAACTGAAAGCGCGAAAGGAAAGACGCATCCGCGTGCACCAGAAGAGGAAACACTCCTCCTCGCCCCTCCGCCCCATACTCCCGCATACACTGGACCGGGCACATCAAACAACCCAAGACCTCAAATAAAACAACCCTGCGACCCCTGCCTTCCATATCCGTTTTTGATCTCCTAATGACGAACTCCACCCTATCTGCAAAAAGGTCTATGTCATCCCAAAGCAACCCCCCTCCCCTACTAACCGATGGACTCACCAGTTCCCCCAAACGCAAAGCCCCAAAGAACGCCAGTGAAAAAGCCAACCTGAACAACCGCAACTCCCACAAGGAAACACAAACTTTTTCTAGCTGCTCACCCAACTGAAGGAGCAGGGAAAACGACACCGGCCTGCGACTGTCCTCAACCGACCGCAAACGCCGCCAACCCTTCAGTGCCTTCACCACCAGGAAGGACTTAGTGATGTCCGGCAACTTCCGCAGCTTGAAACCAAAAGCTAGCCCAGCCATACAACCATTCAACTTCGAAACAGACCACCCGTCCTCCCTACACTGACCTATAAATAACAGCAACGATATCTCCGACTCCTCATCCCCCACCCCCAATCTAGCCTTCCAATCCTCCCAACACTGCCATGCCCTGTGATATGTCTCCCACGTACCGGGCACTAATGAGGACTGGATGAGCCCCATTACGTTGTCTCCAGGAGCTCCCATAGGCAGCTCGGGCAGTCCAGCCCGTCCTCATCCGCTTCCGGAGCCAGCTGGCAAAAACGCTCCCACTGAGAATGAGAAAGAGCATCAGCAATACAGTTGTCAACCCCTGGTACGTGCACAGCTACCACCCACGCATTGATGGTCAAACACTCCAAAACTAACCTCTGTAACAACCGCACCACCAGAGGTGACGAGGCTGACAACCCGTTAATTGCCTGCACCACTTCCAAGTTATCACAGTGGAAACGGACCTTCTTATTCCTAAACTTTTCCCTCCACAGTAGGATTGCTGCCACTATCGGGAAAAGTTCCAGCAGCGCCAAATCCCTCACCCAGCCTCTACTCACCATTACCCCGAACAATAAGCCCCATAGCCACAACCCCCCGCCGCATCAGAAAAAAGGTCAAAGTCAAATGCCTCCACAACATCCCCCATAAACATATCCCGGCCATTGTACTGACTCAGAAACGATGCCCACACCCGTAAATCCTCCCTCAACTCCCTCCCTAACCTTATGTAATGATGCGGTGCCGTTACCCCACCGTCGCAGCTGCCAATCGCCTGCTAAAAATCCTCCCCATGGGCATTATACGGCAAGCAAAATTTAGCTTAGCCAGGAGTGACTGCAGCTCCTTCAGCTGAAGTTTTGCTAATCGCTGCGCCCTTCCCACCTCCCTTTCCAAATCCTCCAGCTTGACCCGGGGCAGTCTACATTCCATGTGCTCCGAATCGATCACTATGCCCAGGAAGCTCAATTCCGTTGCGGGACCCACCGTTTTCTCCACCGCCAGGGGAACACCAAACGCAGCGAACAGCACCTCCAGTGAATGCAGCAATAAAGAACATACCTTTGAACCCGCGGGGCCAATACACAGAAAATCGTCTAAATAGTGAATGATAGATTCACATCCAGCCGAGTCCTTAACCGCCCACTCTAAAAATGAGCTAAACTTTTCAAAGTACGCACACGATAGCGAACAGCCCATCGGTAAACAACGATCAATGAAGAACCCCCCATCCCAAGAACACCCCAACAAATGCAGGCTATTCGGATGAACCGGCAGCAACCTGAACGCGGCCTCGATGTCTGTCTTCGCCATCAATGCCCCCCTCCCGAACTGTTTAACCCACTGCACTGCCGCGTCAAACGAGGTATAGACCACCGAACATAACGCTGGATCAATACCGTCGTTCACGACGATACCTTTGGGAAGGATAAATGATGAATGAGGCGAAATTTATTCGCCTCCTTCTTCGGAACCACCCCCAGAGGCGACAGGCGCAAATTCTCTATCAGGGGCTCCGAAAAAGGCCCATCCATCCTACCCAATCTCACCTTCTTCTCCAGCTTCTCAGCGACTAAGCCTGGGTGTTCCCTAGCAGACCGCAAATTTTTTCTAATCAACACTGGCCCCGACGGAACAAAAGGGATACAAAACCCCCACAGGAAACCCTCCCGCCTACGCGTCCGGGTATCTAGCGAGGAACGGTTCCATCCTTTCCAGACGAACCGGCGTCACCCCCTTTGCTAGCACCCTCGCCTCCCCTCTGCCTAACCCCCCTGAAGCACCGTGTGGCTCCATGGGACCCCCCACAGCTAGAGCACTCGTGCTTGAACTTGCACTTAGCACCGAACTTGCACCCCCCTTCATTAAATAGTAAACACAGTCCCTTAGCTGACACTGCTGAAAAGGCCGACTGCCCTCCGGCTCCCGACTCACCCCGAAACGACTGAGCCCCCGATTCCCCCTGAAAGGACTGGGCCGACCTAACCGGCGCCGTCACCTTCAACCACAAAGCTATATCTTTGTGATCCCATCTAATACTCGGGTGCACCGCCTTACGCTGCCTAAATTGTTCATCGTAACGCAGCCACGTCTGCCCCCCATACACACGATACGCTTCCCCAATGGAGTCCAGATAGCAAAACAGCGCAGAGCAGCACTCTGGCGCCTTCTCCCCTACCACGCTGGCAAATTTTGCAAACGCCTGTAACCAATTAGGGAACGTGCACGGTATTAACCGGTACCGACGCTTCTCCTCTTCCTCCTTTTTACCCTCATCCTTCCTAGCCTTATCCAGGTTAAACTTCTCCAAGGGGAGCAGGGAAAAAAATCTCCACATACTCCCCTCGCCAAATTTTTTCCCTAACTTCCTGCTTCAAATGGGCCCCCAACGGCCCCTCAAAGCAAACGTATACCTCCCCCCTCGCCTTATCGTCCAGCCGCACCCTATCCTCCTGTTCCAAACTACCCACCTGCGTCTGCACTTATGCCGTGGCACTTTGCGGACCGAAAACGGGCTGTCCTGTCCCCCCCATCCCACCAGAACTTCCCCCCACCCCCCAGGCCGGTAACGGGGACGACCCTCCCGCACCCCAACCAGCCATCAACCCCGCCAAACCCCCCAGCAACTGCCCTAACCCCCTACCCAACTCCCCTTGGGGCCCCCCTGCTGCCCCCCCCAGAAGAACTAGCAAGTAACTGCACTAAAGGTCCCCAGATCGCCTCACCTGGCTGCCTGGGAGCTGTGACCCCATCAGCCGAAGATCCTGACTCCAGACATTCCTCCCTCTGCGACGATGCTGTTGAAAAGCGATCCCCCGACGGTCCCCTGGCCCGGCTGGGACCAGAGACGTGACATCCATGGTCTTCACTCGACGCCCCAGAGAAGGCGGAGCCTGGAGGGTCTTGCTGCAACCTCGCCCAGGGTCTGCTGCTCTCCCGACACATGCTCACGCCGAGGGGCCTCATCCACAATCATCTCCTGGGTAAGGCCCGCCGTACCTGGTCCTGAACACTGGAGGGCGCTGGTACATCGCTGGACAGACCTTCCAAGGCCTGCTCGAGGGCTCCGCCTGCTGGCCGGATTCCTCCCACGCCTGGGCCCACAAGCAGAAGCTGTACCTGCGGCCTGCAAGTGTGAAGGGTCCTTTGCAGGGCTCCGTCTGCGGC
The DNA here is from genome assembly GCF_905171765.1 of Bufo bufo. NCBI lineage: Eukaryota > Metazoa > Chordata > Amphibia > Anura > Bufonidae > Bufo > Bufo bufo. Next base: position 521,497,737 of record NC_053390.1, on the reverse strand, counting down.
ACTGAGCCCGAGGGGAGGATAATTGTGGACTAAGGCGCTCCGGTGGCCGGACCCGCCGAGGCCGTGACAATGAAGGCTGAGGCGAAACGGGTGCCTCAGCCGCCCCTCTCAGCAGCTGCTGGACCTGCTCCTGAAGCCAGCCCGGTCCTCTACTCGCCGTCGTCGTCCTCAACTCTGCGATCATGGCGTCCACCTCCATCGCGGTGCGCGTGTCAGGTCAGTTTCACCTGCACCCCAAAATGGCCTCCACTCTCCTCCAGCCCTGGCTACTTAACCCCTCCAGTTCCACCCCCCCAAACTTAAACTGGCAAATCCCTATCCCCCCGGGGCTCGCTAAACCAAACACCCCGTCATGGTAGCCTCCCCCCAGGCTACGCCCCCAGTCCGGCTATTTCTACGCTTAGTTGGCATGGCCCGGGAGCAGGCCCTGTGCCCTCACCTGCCCTTACCTGTCCTCAACCTGCCCCTGTCCTTTTCTGTTCCCTCAGCTAGAGAAGTATTGTATGCTGTGGTCTCAGCTCCACTATACAGTGAGGGCGAGCTACTAGAAGACAGTCAGCAGCTACTGGCAAGCCAAGATGTGGAGGAGACATGCGCCGCTACCTACACTAGGCAGGCAAGTAGTGATGAGAAGAGTTGCATGGAGGCTGGTGTTGCGAGCAGCCAGGCTCCTGACCCAGAGACGGTTGAGGAGGACATCAGTGACGTTTAGACAGTACTTGATGATGATGATGTAGCTGATCACACTTGGAAGGCGGGTAATGAAGGGGCTTCATCATCATTGGAAGAAGAGAGTGGCAGTGTGCCTGTGAGGCAGCAGCAGATCCAGCAACTCGCTAGCGTGGTGGTCCAGCCTGCCACAGCAACCACTGCATCGCCCAGTGTCACACAGCCGAGTTCAGGCAGTCAAGGCTCCACCACCTCAGCTGAAGGGAGCTGTCTGTCCTTCCCATCATCTGCTGGTCCTGATGCTCCTGCTCCTCGCCCTCCTATTCCTCCTCAGTCATTCCGTCAGCAATCGTTCACCGAATAGATTGCCAAGAGACAACAGTTTGTGTGCACTCATCCAACGGCGCAGAAGCTGAACGTGCCCCTATCAAAATTGCTGGTGCTGCAGTCCCCCCCTTTCCAAGTGGTGAACTCTGCACCTTTCAGAGAACTGATGGCTTGTGCCAAGCCGAGGTGGAGAGTCTCAAGCCGCTATTTCTTTGCCAAAAAGGCAGTACCAGTCCTGCGCACACATGTAGAACAGATGGTGTGCCAGTCCTTGATCCTGTCGGTGTCTGCCAAAGTGCACGGAAGCGCCGATGTGTGGATCTGTAACTACGGTCAGGGACAATACATGTCCTTTATGGCCCACTGGATGAATGTGGTTCCTGCACATCCACACCAGCAACTTGGCCAGGTGATGCTGCTTCCGCCTCCACGTTCTCAAGCCGTTGGTCTTGCGACAATGTTAGCCTCTGCCTCCTCATCCTCCACCGTGTCCTCAGCCTCCACTGCAGGGAAAATTCACAGTGCTCCTCCAGCATACCACATATACAGGACACGGTGGTGTCAGGCTGTTCTACACCTCGTTTGCCCGAGTGAACGGAGTCACACAGGGGAGAAACTTCTCCATGTCCTTCATCAAGAAATCGAATCCTGGCTTTCTCTGCGACAACTCAAAATCAGAACCATGGTGATCGACAACGGGAAGAACATAGTGTCGGCGCTGCATCAAAGAGGGCTGAGCCATGCGCCCTGCATGGCACACGTGTTCAATCTGGTTGTCAAGCGGTTCCTGAAGTCTTTCACCCATCTGCAAGACATCCTAAAAATGGTCAGGAAAAATTGCATGCACTTTAGCCACTCGTACACAGCAAATCCTTGAGCTGCACTGGCAGAACAGCATCCCCCAATATAGGCTGATATGCAACGTTTCCACCCATTGGAATTCCACAATATGTTAAACTGACTAAACGAACAGAGAAAGACCATAAACGATTTCTTGATGATCCAAGTGGACAGGAGTACTCCCCTGTGTAACTTCGATGTCAGCCAGTGGCAGCTCATGCGTGACACCTGCCGTTTGCTCAGGCCCTTTGAGGAGGCCACGTTATTTGTTGCTATGACTACGGGATGAACAACGTCATTCCACTGCTTCATGTCCTGGAACAGATGCTGGTAAATCTGGCTGGTCAGGGGACTGGAGACATGGCGCCTAGATCTCACAGCCACATGAGCCCTGTGGGGGCTGAACTGGAGGAGGAGGAATTTGGAGCACAAGCAATGTGTAGCGAAATGGGTGGTTTTTCTACACAGGTGACAGGAGAGGGGGGAGAGGAGCAGGCAGAGGAGCTACAGGGCGATAAGATGAGGAAGAGGACCCAGAAACACTGTGGCAGTATGCAGTGGAGATGGAGGCAGGGAGTCCCACCCAGTCACTTGTGCAAATGGCCCGCTACATGCTCTCTTGCTTGCGTAGTGACAGCTGAATTTTCACCATTAGGCAGAGGGATGACTTCTGGCTCTTCACCTTGTTGGACCCTCTCTACAAGTCCAAATTCGGGGGCCTTTTTTGCACCCGCTGAGAGGGAGATCAAACTGAACTACTATAGAGACATCCTATGTAGTCAGTTGGCTACTGTCTATATGCTCAATCGCTCATCCTCACGCAGGTCTAACCGGGGGGCTCTCTGCGCTCATGTTCCACTGCCATGGCTGCTGGAGGGGGGTGGGGGGTAGGAGTAGTTCCAGCTCCATCAGCAGCAACTTAAAGGGAACCTGTCACCGGGATTTTGTGTATAGAGCTGAGGATATAGGTTGCTAGATGGCCACTAGCACATCCGCAATACCCAGTCCTTATAGCTCTGTGTGCTTTTATTGTGTAAAAAAACGATTTGATAGATATGCAAATTAACCTGAGATGAGTCCTGTCCCTGACTCATCTCAGGTTGATTTGCATATGTATCAAATCGTTTTTTTTACACAATAAAATCACACAGAGCTATGGTGACTGGGTATTGTGGATGTGCTAGCGGCCACAGTGCAGTTTCTAGGTAAAATTTCTCTCAGGGCGAGTGTCAAAACCCCCCCCCCCCCCCCCCCTTAAAACTGCTCGATGAAATAAGTGTCTCCCCATTGTATAAAATGTGGAACCACATTGCACGGACGGTCACAGTGACGCACCCAGTGACCCACTGTCCCACAGACTCCGGCTCTCACTCACAGCAGGCTTCTTTTTCAGCACTGCTCCGGGTGGGCGGTAACAGGCAGGCAGTGCGGGCGGCGGTGCTCACCTCACTCACTGTACGTCATGCGGCGCGTGACGTACAGCCGCCCGCAGAGCCTGCCTGTGGGGGGACATTATTTTTAATAAGGATCACTATGGACATTATTTAGAATGGAGGCTGCTGTGGGTGTCATTATAACTGTATAATGTCTGATAGGCCTAGTCCTGAGTTATATTACCCTGCCCTGTATAATAATCTACCCTGATACCCCTTAGTTATATTATCCCAGCGGGGTAATATAACTAAGGGGTATCAGGGATGGGTACATTATTATACAGGGCATGGGCAGGGTAATATAACTCAGGACTCGGCCTATCAGACATTATACAGTTATAATGACACCCACAGCAGCCTCCATTCTAAATAATGTCCATAGTGATCCTTATTAAACTTAATGTCCTCCACAGTGACAGTGGCCCCCATTTTTATGTCTCCCACAGTGACAGTGGCCCCGCCCCCCATTGTAATTAATGCCCACCCCCCCACTGACCATCCACAGTGTCACTGTCCCCATTGTAAAAAAATTGTTTGTTTAATTTAACCACATTGCACCCGAGTCGACCTACTATCCCGGATCCTCACAGCAGGCTTCTTTTCAGCAGCGGCGCTCACTCACTCACTGTACGTCACGCGCCTGCGCCGCCTAGTGGGAGGAGCAGGCGCGTGACGTCAGTAAGTGCCGCCCGCACCGCACGTACCGGAGCTGAGTGACTGGACTCGGTACGTACGGACAGAGGACTCGGCACTCGGGCGCAGGTCAGGCGAGATCTTAGAGGGAGGGAGCCAGGGGGGCGCACGGCACGAGAGTAAAAACAGGCAGAGAAACGACAAGAGGGCGCCCCTGCCAGCGCCCCCCTTCTGCTGGCGCCCGGCCCGCCCGCCCCTAGAAACGGCCCTGAGCGGCCATCTAGCAACCCATGTCCTCAGCTCTATACCCAAAATCCAGGTGACAGGTTCCCTTTAAGTCTAGAGTCAATGATGAGCAGTTTACGTCATCCGCCTACTGAATAAAGTACTCATTAGCAGCAGCAGATAGATATGGAGCAGAAACTGAACCAGCAGTTGGTAGCATACTTGGAAAGCATCCTGCCACTCCACATTGAAAAACCGCTGGACTACTGGGCAGCCAAACTGTATTTGTGGCCGCAACTGGCCGAGTTTGCCCTAGAAAAGCTTTCCTCCCTGGCCAGTAGTGTGGCATCAGAGCTGGTGTTTAGTGTGGCGGGGGCCATACCCCAAGAAGAACTTGCCTGTCCACCCAAAATGTGGAGAGACAGACCTTTGTCAAGATTAATCGGGCATGGATCAGCCAGGATTTCCACCCACCAATGCCTGATGCATCAAACTAGATCATCCATGGTTCCACACTAACACTTTGACAAAAGAGATCGGTTTCTTCTGGCTACCTGCCTCAGCTACTATTCTAATGCTGACACCTGCCTGATGCCACACATCTAGTTCCAAGTGCTCCTTCTTTCACCCACTATATTCAGCGGGTACTGGTATTGCCACCCACCTCCACACTATGTCAGTTTGACACTCTACGGTCTTCTGATGCTGCTGCCACCTCCACACTGTCATTGTGCCACTCTGTGTCCCCTTTCTAATGCTGCCGCCACCTCCAGACTCTGTCATTGGGCCACTCTGTGGTCTTCTCATGCTGCTTCCACCTCACCACTATGTCATAGGGCCACTCTGTGGACTTCTCATGCTGTTCCCACCTTCCCCACTTCATGACTGGGCGATTATTTTGCCTTTCGGCCTTACTGACATTATCATTTATTTGACCCCTCTTCTGATCTTTCAGAAGGAAGAAAAAATGAGACACACAACAGATCCTGTCTGTGTAGCAGCTGTAAGGACTGTATAGTCCCATCAGAATTGGCTTATGATTTGGAAGCCAAAAGCAGGAGTGGGTACAAAACACAGAAGATATTCAAATATTCCATTCACGTGTCATCTCTGTTTTGGATCCACTCCTGTTTTTGCATTAGCAATACTCATGGATTACTGACGAAATGCTGACCGAGAGAAGGCGGATGCTTAATAGACAGGATCAATTTTTTGGGGTTATTGTTCTGATGGATCAGAGGAAGGGCAAAATAATCAGTAACGTCAACACAAACTTACTGCTGACACCCTTTCCACTCTATCGAGGGCACGGTGTAAAAGGAGTGCGCTTCTTCTTGGCGCTAACATCGACCATTAAGGCTGCGTTCATACTTGAATTATTTGGTCAGTTTTGGCCCCGTGACTGCCCAAATAAGTGAAGTGTGCAGTGATTCTAAGAGCGATTCCTGTCATTTGCATGTCATACTGACTCACAGTATAATTTCACTATCACAGCAGACTCCCTATGCATGTTAATGCAAGGCACAGTGTTCTACGCCACTATAAAGGCTCTCTGCAGCCAGGAAATAGCAGTTTTTTAATACGATTCGCCGCAAATAAATTCGGATTAGAAAAATTTGCTCATCTCTGGTTGAAAGAGATCGACAGTATCCCCCATAACAGTGACCTCTACACTACCCCACCCACTTAACAGTGAACTCCACAGCACCTCACCCCTTAACACTGACCTCCCTACAGTGCCCCTGCCTTCTTAAAATGGGACCTCCACAGCAGCCCATCCCCTTAACTTTGACCTTCACAGCAGCCTGCCCCTATAACAGTGAGTTTCACAGCACCCCACTCCCTTGACATTGACCTCTTTGGGGGCCTCAAAAATGAAACAGCACCCCGCCCCTTAACACTTACCTTCATAGGGGACGTCCCCTTATCTGTGACCTCCACTGTTCCCTGCCCCCTTAACAGAGACCTCCACAGCACCTGTCCCTTTTTACAGTGACTGTCACAGTACCCTGTTCCCTTAACAGTGACTGTCACAGTACCCTGTCCCCTTAACAGTGACTGTCACAGTACCCTGCTCCCTTAGCAGTGACCTCACAGTACCCTGCTGATTTAACAGTTACTTCCACAGCAGCTTCCCCTTTAATAGTGGCTCCTGCTCCCCTAACAGTGACCTCCACAGTGCCCGCCCCTTTAACAGTGACCTCAAGAGTGGCCTTCCCCCTTAACAGTAACATCCACAGTGAGCTCCACAATGAACTCCACAGAGAACTCCACAGTGGCCCCTGCCCCCTGCCCCCTTAACAGTGACCTCCACAGCAGCTTCTCCTTTAATATTAGCCTCTGCCCCTTAACAGTGACCTCAACAGCGCCCTGCCACTTTTAAAATCCAAGATGGATTTTTCTGTGACTGTGTAAGAGGCAGCCATGAATCAACCAGCAGCATTTCCAGCACTTATATCTATGCAGACTGTCATGTTTCTCTTCAGCCACCAGAGGCCACTGTGACTAAACGGAACCTGAGTAGTGCTGGCAAGAGGCTAAGAAAGAGTTAAGAAGTTTCCCGGGCTGTTCCAGAAGTTGCTGGGACCTTGCTGAGATAACAGGGAGAGATGGACTGCTGAGAGAGAACAGTAAAAGACTGGAGCAGCAGGAGGCTATATTAGCTGAGATTTTCCTGACAGCTGTGGAGCTGCACACAGAGGACTTCACTGTGTGTTCCAGAGTGGGACCGTGTATAGAGACCAGCCGGATCCTTCCTGCCAGAGGTGGAGAGCTGCATCTGTTGTGACCAGAGAGAGAAAGACAGACAAGCAAGCGACCGGACCTGGAGCCAGACTGCATCTTATTGGATCCAAGAGAATCTGCAGAACTGTGAGTGGCATCGGTGCTTATCTGTGATAGGTTATAGAGTCAGGGACTTAGTCAGTGCACTGTAGAAGCGTCCCCTGGGTAGCAGGGCTAGATAGGAGTATACTAGCTGAGTGTAGCCTGGACTCTGATGTGTATACTGTGGAACGCATTTATTATAACTCGTGTTCATGTAATCTGTGTAAACCTGTTTATACCGTTGATCCGATTTTCCGGCAGTTACATCTGGTTCTTTAATAAAGCTGGTTTTTGCTTCAGTCCCCTTGTCCGCTGTACTGTACTTGAATCCTGCTTTGCGGTCTCTCCCTCCTCTGACCGCTACAAGTGGCGCTGCGAGCAGGGTACAGTCACAGAGATGGAGGCGGCTGAAGGCAATGTGCATAATGCTAATGTAAGCTACCCAAGGCATTGAGGAGGACTAATGAGGACTGCGGCAGATGAAAAGCTGGGTAACCCAGCGAAGGAAGCCCAACAAAGAAGTAAGGGCTGACCTGGATGCCGAGATGAAATCCGTTCTACATCAATGGGACAGACTGGAAATACACTGCAAGTGGCAACAGCCTAATGACCTAGAGGCGAGGTGGCAAGTAGTCATACCCGGAAGCGTGGAATGTGAGATAGCCAGAGAAGCCCATGAATTTGGAGCTCACTTCAGGCCCGCCAAGACTTACCAGCTGCAGCGTTATGTGTATTGTCCGCGACTGGAGGCAGTGGTGGAGGAAGTTTGCCGACAGAGTCGAGTATGTGAACTCACTAAAAGCACGGAACAGAGGGCACCCCTCCAGTTTATACAGACCAAAGAACCGCTGGAATTATTGATGATAAACTACCTCCTCGTGGGACAATCATCGAGAGGTCCACAGTACTGCCTGGTCATGGTTGACCACTTCTCCAAGTTTGCAGTAGTCTCCCTAACTCGGGATCAGACGGCTGAGTCCGCAGCACGCGCTATCTGTCAGGATTTGATCCGGGTCTACGGGTGTCCAAAGCGGATCCACTCAGATCAAGGGGCGTGCTTTCAAGGGAAAGTAATGGAGGAGCTACACCGACTGTACGGTATTGAAAATTCCAGAACAACCCCCTATCATCCCCAAGGGAATGGGGCCTGTGAGCGCTTCAACCGGACGCTGCTACAAATGCTGAGAATGCTAGAGGAAGACAAGAGGGCACACTGGCCTGATTACCTGCCGGAACTAGTCTGGGCCTACAATAATCGGGTCCATACCACCACCGATTACACCCCGTATATGTTACTGTTTGGGAGAGCTGGTAGAGAAATCGTTGAATTGAACCTGGAACAGCCAGAAGACCTAATGGAGCGATCAACCACCTCATGGGTGAAAGAACACCGTCAGCGACTCCAGACTATCCGCCGTTTGGCAGGCCAGCGGTTACAGGAGAGAACTCATACGGACCGTCCTCCAGTCCAGGAGGTGCCACTGAAGCCTGGAGACCGGGTCCTGGTACGAGAGAAACGCCCCAGAGGCAAATTGAGTGAGCGTTGGGAAGTACAGCCATACAAAGTGATCAAGAGAGTGTACCCTAATGGTCCTGTTTACGAAGTGCAAGTTGAAAATGAGGAGTTTGCTTCACGGACTTTACATAGGAATATGCTACGGCCATGCCGGTCCGCAGATCCTGCACCTATTCAGAGGACACCTTCTCCTGCTGCCCCATACCCAGAATGTATTATCTCAGATGGAAACGAATGTGAAGACTGGTGGACCGTTCCTGACACTGCGGAAGGTCCCCAGGCCGTAGGTGATGAGGCTCCTGCTACAGAACCACTACCGTCTCGCAGTGAGGAGGAATCCGCAACCACACCCAGATCTCCTGCTGTAATGGAAGAGCCCAGGTTAACAACTCCCAGTGGAGAAAGTCAGGTCCTAGCAGATAGTCAAGACCTTCGAAGGTCATTTTTTGGGAATATCTCAGGAACAGTACGTCCTAGAGAGCTGAGAACTGGTCTAAAACCTCCCTTGACACCTGATGTACCTGTGTGCAAATTTGCTGAAGTTCAGTCCAGACGTTTGGTCACACATAAAGATCAGACAGACAGACGTTCAGACAGACAGAAACAAATTTTTATATATATAAGACTAGCAGAAGGACTCGGCTTTGCACAGGAATATTTCATCTATTTTATTTAATGTTTGTGTGTGTCGCTAAAAGATATCGACAGTATCCCCCATAACAGTGAACTCAACAGCCCCCCACCCCTTAACACTGACCCCCCCCCACAGTGTCCTGCTTTCTTAAAATGGGATCTCCACAGCAGCCAATCCCCTTAACTTTGACCTAAACAGCAGCCCACCCCTTTAACAGTGAGTTTCACAGCACCCAACTCCCTTGACATAGACCTCCTCAGATGCTTGCCCCCTTAACAGTGACCTGTACACTGAACTCCATAGGGGACTGTCCCCTTATCTGTGACCTCCACTGTTCTCTGCCCCCTTAACAGAGACCTCCACAGCACCCTGTCTCCTTAACAGTTACCTCCACAGCACCCCGTCTCCCTAACAGTTACCTCCACAGCATCCTGCTCCCTTAACAGTGACCTCCACAGTACCCTGCTCCCTTAACAGTAACCTCACAGTACCCAGCTGCCTTAACAGTGACCTCCACAATGGCTGCTCCTTTAATAATGGACCCTGCCCCCTTAACAGTAACCTCCACAGTGCCCACCCCTTTAACAGTGACCTTCACAGCAGCCTGCACCCTTAACAGTAACACCCACAGTGCCCACCACTTTAACAGTGACCTCCACAGCAGCTTCCCTATCAATAGTGGCCCCTGCCCCCTTAACAGTGACCTCTACCGTAGCTGCCCCTTTAACCACCTCCCAACCGCCTAACGCAGGGATGCGTCCTGCGGGCGGCCGGGTTATTCCTTGTAGACGTAGGCGAGACGCGAGATTTCCTGTGAACGCACGCACACAGGAGCGCGCGTTCACAGGATCGGAAAGTAAACGAGCTGATCTACAGCCTGCCAGCGGCGATCATTCACTGGCAGGCTGTAGATGCGATTTTTTAACCCCTAAAAGGTATATCAGACGCTGTTTTGTTAACAGCGTCTGATATACCTGCTACCTGGTCCTCAGGTGGTCCCTTTTGCTTGGATCGACCACCAGAGGGCACAGGCAGCTCTGTAAGTAGCACCAGGCACCACACTACACTACACCCCCCCCCCTATCACTTATTAACCCCTTATTAACCCCTGATCACCCCACGGACACCGGCAATATGCTTTTCGCGGACAAGAATAGGACATGTCTATAGGCTCTACAAAAAACGCAGTGTTCACCCGATCAGGCCTGATCTTGTGCGCACACTTGCGTTCAGTCCGCCCCACCGCAGTGACAGAATTTTTTTTTATTTCTGATCACTGCAAAAACACCGTAAAATTGCTGCGGCGCTATAAAGATCACTTTTGAGGGGCATGGCGAGTTCATAGAAGATTTTTATTTTTTGGCACAAGTTAGCGGAAATTTTTTCTTTTTTCTTTTTTTTTTTCTTACAAAGTCTCATATTCCACTAACTTGTGACAAAAAATAAAATCTCACATGAACTCACCATACCCCTCACGGAATCCAAATGCGTAAAATTTTTTAGACATTTATATTCCAGACTTCTTCTCTCGCTTTAGGGCCCCTAAAATGCCAGGGCAGTATAAATACCCCACAAGTGACCCCATTTTGGAAATAAGAAACCCCAAGGTATTCCATGAGGGGCATGGCGAGTTCATGTAAAAATTAATTTTTTGTCACAAGTTAGTGGAATATGAGACTTTGTAAGAAAAAAAAAAAAAAATTATAATCTTTTTCCGCTAACTTGTGCCAAAAAAAAAATTCTTCTATGAACTCACCATGCCCCTCACGGAATACCTTGGGGTGTCTTCTTTCCAAAATGGGGTCACTTGTGGGGTATTTATACTGCCCTGGCATTTTAGGGGCCCTAAAGCGTGAGAAGTAGTTTGGAATCCAAATGCGTAAAAAATGTTATATACAAATTTACTTTCTTTAAAGTGCATTGGGGTACTGTATAGTACATTTGCGCATGCGCATACGCGAAAATTATTTTGCAGATATTTTGCATTGAAAAAAATACTGAATAGAGATCGCAAATTTAAATAATACATCTGGTATGTCACTGTCCATGTTGTGGGACTATTTGTGCACTAGTAATTATTTCTTGGCTGCAAATATGAGCTGAAGGTTTTTCAGGTTCGCCTGCCATTAAAATGAATGGGACCTGCCACGAACTTGCGGTTCGCGAAGATTTGATCGCGTTCGTGAGCCGTCCCGGCAGATGATCGTCCATCACTACCCGCTACCTCAACAGTGACCTCACAGTACCCAGCTGACTTAATAGTTACCTCCACAGCAGCTGCCTCTTTGATAGGGGCCCCTGCCCCCTTAATAGTGTGTCACGGCTGAGGATGGGGGAAATCCTCAGCCGTGCGGTGACGGAAGATGTCCAGTCGCTACTCGCCAGGAACACAGAATTAGGGAGCAGGTAACCTCCTGTTGCGTCCCTAACGCTGACCCTGTCTCCTACCTGCATGGGCCGACCTTGATGGTAGGAGGACCCATGCGCTGGAACCTCGGATCCCGGACTTACCCTGCTCCTTAGCCCAGGGACCGGTCGGAGGGTAAGTCAGGGATCCGAGGTTCCTGCGCATGGGTCCTCCTACCATCAAGGTCGGCCCATGCAGGTAGGAGACAGGGTCAGCGTTAGGGACGCAACAGGAGGTGACCTGCTCTCTGATTCTGTGTTCCTGGCGAGTAGCGACTGGACATCTTCCCGCACCGCACGGCTGAGGATTTCCCCCATCCTCAGCCGTGACAGTATGACCGGAAAGGCTCCTTGCTTGGAGGTGCCCTCGAAAGAGGGTGAAGCATGTACCACCGTCTGCGGAAGGGGTACATGCGCGCTCTTCGGAGGGAGAGCGTTCTGGGGGTTTCGCCTCTGACGGCGCGGTGAGTGGCGTTTCCCCGCCATCCCTTCACCGTTGCCTCGTTTGGCGTCCCCCTGACTTTATGACACCGGTGAGTTTGTTTGGTGTGCGGGTGCACACCTTCGAAAGAGGGTGCAGCATGCAGTGCCGTCCTCTTGTGGCCTGCATGCGCGTTCTCCGGAGGGAGAGCGTTCCGGGGGGATCTCCGTTAACGGCACGGTTGGTGGCTTTTCCCCGCCACCTTACCTTCCGTGTCCGTATTGGGGATCCCTTGTCCCTCTCCGTGTTCCCATCTCTGGTCGTTTGCTGGAAGCACTCCGTAAGTGGTCCGGCTGCGTGCTGGTTAGGAGTCTCTGCTGGCAGCGACTGGAGTGGGAACGTGTTTGGAGAGTCCCCTCGTTCATCTCTCTGTGGTTCTCCCCCCTGTGTCGCTGGTGCGGGTTGCAGGCCTCGTCGGACTGGCTGAGTTGTGTGCTGGGAGAGGATGCAGCTGACAGTGACTTTTTGGGAACCGTGTCTAAGAGTGGACGTCCCCTTCTCCCATCCCCTTGTGTGAGTCCCTCACGTGTTTTTTTTTTGGTGGGGGGGGGCTTTGAGGGGTGGGAGTGTCACGGCCACGGTTTTGGCCGTGACTCCTTGGGAGCCGCATACAGTTGCCCGCGGTTTGGGTTGTTGTTGTTTCAACCGCAGCTTGAGGCTTGATGTTGTTTGCCTCAAGTGCGGTTGCCGCGGACAACAGGTATGTGTGCGGTCCCTTTGGAGTTTGTGTGCGTGTATGTATGCACTGTCGTTTGTCTGTGTGCACTCTGTGTAGTGTGTGGTGTGCACGGACACCTTTCCTGCACTGTGGTTGCCCGTGGCAACGTTTGTCATTGTGTACATGTGGTGGCAGTGTCCCGGCCTTGGGGCTGACTCCCAGGACACGGTTGCCACCCATGTCGTTGCCTGCGGCAACAACCACAGTGTGTTTGTTGTGTTGGACACTTTCCCTTTAAGTTGGTGTTTTCCCTTTCCTGTGGTGCTGGAAAGGCTAACTCCCTTCCCAGTGTGTGTGATGTCACTGGGTGTGTCTGACCGTTGGGTGTGGCCTCTTTGGCCTATAAAGCCTCTCACTTTGGTATGGCTCAGTAGGTTGCTTCAGTCATGCTTTGCTGTTGCAGCCTCCTGTGATTTCCATCTTCTTGTAAGGGCCACCCTTCCGGTCATAAGTTCTAATACCGTGATGTGTTGTTGATGTCTTGTGTCTTTGGTTTTTGTGCAGCTATGGATGTCCCGGTCCCTGTGTGTCTTCATGTGTGTGCTGTTTATCTTTGTCTGTGTGGACAGCCTTTCCTTAGCACGGGTTCCAGTCAACAAGGCTGAGACAGGTTTGTGTGGAACTGTTTGGTTCACCTGTCTTATCCATAGTCCTGTTTATGTACCCCCCTTCTTCATGCTGCTTGCCCAGTGAGACTCCTGCTCCTCCGTGCCTAGGAGGAGTGGGTTGTCTTACCCTGCTCCTTAGCCCAGGGACCGGTCGGAGGGTAAGTCAGGGATCCGAGGTTCCTGCGCATGGGTCCTCCTACCATCAAGGTCGGCCCATGCAGGTAGGAGACAGGGTCAGCGTTAGGGACGCAACAGGAGGTGACCTGCTCCCTGATTCTGTGTTCCTGGCGAGTAGCGACTGGACATCTTCCCTCACCGCACGGCTGAGGATTTCCCCCATCCTCAGCCGTGACATAGTGACCTCCACAGTGCCCGCCCCTTTAACAGTGGAGTAAAACTGTGTGTTTATGTGGAGACTAAGTGCCTGCGAGCTTCTATTAGCTGAAAAGGGACATGTGACCATGAGTATGGCAGTTGGGAATCGGATATGAAGAGAGACGTGCAGGCTTGAATTTACTAATGCAGGTCATTTTTTGGGGAATATTTTAGGAACGGTATGTCCTAGAGCGGACAAACCTTCCCGTACACCTGGCGGACCTGTGTGCCGAATTTGGTGAAGATCGGTCCAGTAGTTTGGCAGTGCATAAACAACAGACAGACAGAAAGTAATTTTTATATATATAAAAGACTAGCAGAAGGACTGGGTTCGTACTGGTATATTTCATCAATTTCATTTAATTTTTCTGTGTCGTAAAAAGATATCAACAGTTTCCCCCATAACAGTGACCTCTACAGTTCCCGCCCCTTTTAACAGTGACCTCCATAGTGCCCACCCCTTTAACAGTGCCCACTTCTTTAACAGTGCCCACCCCTTTAACAGTGACCTCTACATTACCCGCCCCTTTAACAACGGCCACCCATTTAACAGTGACCTTCATAGTGCCTGCCCCTTTAACAGTGACCTCCAGAGTGCCCGCCCCTTTAACATTGACCACCCCTTTAACAGTGACCTTCATAGTGGCCGCCCCTTTTAACAGAGACCTCCACAGTGCCTGCCCCTTTAACAGTGACTTCCACAGTGCCCGCCCCTTTAACAATGACCTTCTCATTGCCTGCCCCATTAACAGTGACCTCCATAGTGCCCGCCACTTTAATAGTGACCTCCACAGTGTCTGCCCCTTTAATAGTGACCTCCATAATATCCACCCCTTTAACAGTGACCACACCTTTAATAGTGACCTCCATAATGCCCGCCACTTTAACATTGACCACCCTTTTAACAGTAACCTCCCCAGTGCCCGCCCCTTCAACAGTGACTTCCACAGTGCCCGCCCCTTTAACAGTGACCTCCTCATTGCCTGCCCCATTAACAGTGACCTCCATAGTGCCCGCCCCTTTAACAGTGACCACTCCTTTAATAGTGACCTCCATAATGCTCGCCACTATAACATTCACCTCCCCTTTAACAGTGACCTTCATAATGGTCGCCTCTTTAACAGTGACCTCCGCAGTGCCTGCCCCTTTAACAATGACCTCCACAGTGCCCGCACCTTTAACAGTGAACTTCACAACGCCCGTCCATTTAATAGTGGCCCCTGCCCCCCATGCATTTAGTAGTGTAGTTGTGCCGTCACACGTCATAAGACTGAATATTTAAGGACCTGTGAACTGCTGAAACCTGTGATCAGTTGTTATGGCAACCTGGAGTAGGACCTGCAAGCTTCTATTGGCTTATAAGTGTAAATGGCAATTTGGATTTAAATGAAAAACTTGCTGGATGGCGACCCAGTCTAAAACCTTCCTAAACACCTGGTGTACCTGTGTGCCAAATTTGTTGAAAATTGGTCCAGTCGTTTTGTCACGCATAAAGAACGTCTAGACAGACAGACAGACAGACAGAAACTCATTTTTATATATATAAGAGACTAGTAGAAGGACCCGGCTTCGCACGGGTATATTTCATCTATTTAATGTTATGTTTCCGTGTGTCGTAAAAAGATATCAACAGTTTCCCCCATAACAGTGACCTCCACAGTGCCCGCCCCTTTAACAATTACCTCCACAGTGCCTGCCCCTTTAACAATGACCTCCACAGTGCCTGCCCCTTTAACAGTGACCTCCACAGTGCCTGCCCCTTTAACATTGACCTCCACAGTGCCTGCTCCTTCAACAGTGACCTCCACAGTGCCAAACCCTTTAACAGTGACTGCCCCTTTAACAGTGACCTTTTTAGTGGCTGCCCCTTTAACAGTGACTTTCACAGTGACCGCCCCTTTAACAGTGACTTTCACAGTGACCGCCCCTTTTATCAGTGACTTTCACAGTGACCGCCCCTTTAACAGTGACTTTCACATTGACCACCCTTTTAACAGTGACTTTCACAGTGACAGTTTTCACAGTTTAATAACAGTGACCTCCACAGTGCCCGCCCATTTAATAACAGTGACCTCCACTGTGCCTGCCCCTTTAAAAACAGTGACCTCCACATTGCCCGTTTCTTTAAGCAGTAAAGAAAAATGGCTAGGTTGTTATGGAAACCTGGAGTAAAACTGTGTTTATAGCAGTTGGGATTTGAAGAGAAAGACTTGCAGGCTTGTATTGCGGGGGGGGGGGGGGCTCATTTTTTGGGAATATCTCAGGAACGGTACGTCCTATAAAGCTGAGACACCTGATGTACCTATGTGCCAAATTTGGTGAAGATCGGTTCAGTTGTTTGGTCGTGCATAAAGAACATCCAGACAGACGTCTAGACAGACAGACAGAAATTCATTTTTATATATATGAGATAGCAGAAGGACCCAACTTTGCACGGGTATATTTAATCGATTTCATTTCATGTTTCCGTGTGTCGTAAAAAGATATCAACAGTATTCCCCATAACAGTGACCTCTACAGTAAAAGTCCCCTTTAACAATGACCTCCACAGTGCACGCCCCTTTAATAGTGACTTCCACAGTGTCCGCCCCTGTAACAGTGACCTCCACAGTGTCCAGCCCTTTAACATTGACCACCTCTTTAACAGTGACCTTCATAGTGGCCGGCCCTTTAATAGTGATCTCCACAGTACCTGCCCCTTTAACAGTGACTTCCACAGTGCCCACCCCTTAACAGTGACCTCCACAGTGCCTGCCCGTTTAACAGTGACCTCTACATTGCCCGTCCCTTTAATAGTGACCGCCCCTTTTAACAGTGACCTCCACAGTGCCCGCCTTATTAACATTTACCACCCGCCTCTTTAACAGTGACCTCCTCATTGCCTGCCCCATTAACAATGACCTTCACAGTGGCCGCCCCTTTAACAGTGAACTCCACAGCGCCCGTCTGTTTTATAGTGGCATGAAGCAGTGTATTTGTGCCGTCTCACGTCATATGACTAAATATTTAAGGACCTGCGACCTGCTGAAACCTTGTCATGCCCTACCCTGTGGGTGTTCTGAGGAGATCTGTCAGAGTTGCTGCACGTGACTCGATCTGACAGTTTGTTTTGTTGTGGGTTTGAGAAAAATCCCACCTCCTCCCAGGTGTTGCTCTTTGGGTAATTGGTTAGGCTATTTATTCCTCCCTCTCCCTATAGCCTTTGCGGGTTATAGTTCGGCCTTGTGTGAGCTCTGAAAGTTTGGTGGATCGTCTGCTCCAACAGATCTCTAGATAAGTCCTTTTCCCTTTTTCCTTCTGTGTCTGTTTTGACTAGGCCTCTAGTGTGACGCTAGCTCCTTCGGTTATTGAAGGAGCTGGGTGCCTCTTTCCCTCTTCCATACAGCTGAGGGTTTGGTTCAGTATGTTACAATCTTAGGTACGTGAGCATGTGCATATCTAACATCTAGATATGCACATAGGCATAGCAGCTTAGGGAAAGTGTTTTAGGGATTGCTAAGAGGTGACCCCTTTGTTCCCTAGCATTTGGGGCCTAGTCAGTTGTTTTGTTTGCTTTGCCGTGTTCTGTTTCCTTCCCTTACCTACTGTGACTAACCTGTGATCAGTTATGACAACCTGGAGTAGGACCTGCGAGCTTCTATTGGCTGATAAGGGACCGCCCCTGTAACAGTGTCTGCCCCTTTAACAGTGACCTCCACAGTGCCCACCCCTTTAACAGTGACCTCCACATTGCCCATCCCTTTAACAGTGACCTCCACATTGCCCATCCCTTTACTATTGTCCGCCCCTTTAACAGTGACCTTCACAGTGCCCGCCCCTTTAACATTGACCACCCCTTTAACAGTGATTTCATAATACCCGCCCCTTTAACAGTGACTTTTACAGTGCCCGCCCCTTTAACAGAGACCTCCATAGTGCCCACCCCTTTAACTAATGCAGATAATTTTTGGGGAATAGCTCAGGAACATTAAGTCCTAGAGAGATGATATCCAGTCTAAAACCTTCCCAGACAACTGATGTACCTGTGTGACAAATTTGGTGAAGATTGGTCCAGTCGTTTGGTTGCGCATAAAGAACAGACAGACGTCTAGACCGACAGACAGAAACTCATTTTTATATATATAACAGATGAAATAAGAGATATCTATATATATATATATAAAAAGAAAAACAATGGCGGCACCGGAAGAACAACACAAAAGGGTGCTATGTTCAGGGATGTAGCAGCTTACCCCGTCAATAGTAGATGAAAAACGGACAGCACTCCAAGTAAAAGTAGATGGTGTTTATTCACCCATGTGGATGGCAACGTTTCAGCTCATACAAGAGCCTTTGTCAAGCCTGACAAAGGCTCTTGTATGAGCTGAAACGTTGCCATCCACATGGGTGAATAAACACCATCTACTTTTACTTGGAGTGCTGTCCGTTTTTCATCTAATATATATATATATATATATATATATATATATATATGAAGAAAGACGTATGTATGTATGTATGTTCCATGATCATCGATTTCAACGAAACTTCGTATACACATCCCTTGCTACCTGGAAAGAAATCTTGTGGGGGTCACAGCTCTCTAGGACGTACCGTTCGTGAGATATTTCTAAAAAAATGACCTGCATTAGCCAATAGAAACCAGCAAGCCTTTCTCTTCGTATCCCAACTGCCATACACGCGGTCACATATCCCTTATCAGCCAATAGAAGCTAGCAGGCCCTTAGTCTCCACATACACACAGTTTTACTCCAGGTTTCCATAACAACCCAGCCATTTTTCTTCGCTGCTGTAGGACAGTTTTAGGCTAGGGTTACACGACAACATGTGTCATGCGACATCGCACGACACATAGGGCACAACTACACTGGTACATGCGTCGTGCGACATTGATGTTGCACCAATGTCGAGCGACAATTTTTATAATAATAGTCTATGGTGTTGCACTGCGACATGTGACATGCTGCAACTGCGATGCGACAGTTCTAAAAAAATCCATCTTATATGGATTTTTTGCAACTGCCGTGTCGCAGTCTTAGCAGTGCGACACAATAGCCTATCATTATGAAAATTGTCGCTTAACATTGGTGTGACATCAATGTCGCACGACGCATGTAGCAGTGTAGTTGCGCTACTATGGTTGGCTTGGTAGAATTAGCGAAGATGACGAATATGACGAATGTATTCGTCATATTCCTCAAAACCTAATTCTAGCAATCAAATAGGAAAGTTGACTATAGAGACAGCTGTGTTTCGTTCGCTATGCGATTACCGTATTTATCGGCGTATAACACGCACTTTTTCCCCCTGAAAATAGGGGGCAAATGATGTATGCGTGTTATACGCCGATATTCATTGCGGCCCGGCAAAGATGCAGCATCACAGACTGTGCTGTATGAGCCGGGAGAGAGGAGGGGCTGGAGTCCGTAACTAGGGGCGGGGCCCGGTGCAGTCACTGTACTCTTACACCGGGCCCCGCCGCTCACCAAAGTATTTATAAACGTGAATCCTTATCCTGTTATTAAGCTGCCCTCTCCCATGTTCCCATGTCCCCCCTGTATCCCCATAGCACTTACTTAAGCTTCCATAGCAGGCAGAGTGGGTGGCAGCAGTAACGTCACTCACTGACGTTGAGCGCCTGCTCCGCCCCCTTTATGAATGAAGCAGGCGGAGCAGACGCGCGACGTCAGTGAGTGACGTTACTGGTGCCGTCCGCTCTGCCTGCTATGGAAGCTTAGCTGCTTAAGTAAGTGCTGTGGGGATACAGGGGGGACATGGGAACATGGGAGAGGGCAGCTTAATAACAGGATAAGGATTCACGTTTATAAATACTTCAGTGAGCGGCGGGGCCCGGTGTATTGGGGGACACTGTTATGAGGGGGATCTGTGGATGACATATAGCAGTGTCATCCACAGATCCCCCCCATAACAGTTCCATCCACAGATCCCCCCACCCCATAGCAGTACAATTTGAAATGGACACTGTTATGAGGGGGATCTGTGGATGACATAGCAGTGTCATCCACAGATCCCCCCCATAACAGTTCCATCCACAGATCCCCCCACCCCATAGCAGTACAATTTGAAATTTAATTTTTTTTCCTGAAATTTCCCTTAAAATGAAGGTGCGTGTTATACGCCAGTGCGTGTTATACGCCGATAAATACGGTATATTACTTTGCTTTTTTTTATAAATAGAATAATTATAATAATTATCAAGTATTATAATTATTCGTTTTATTAAAAAAAAGCTAAGTAATATTATCGCATAGCGAATTTAAAACTTAGCTGTCTCTAGTCAAATCTCCTATTTGATTGCTAGAATTAGCGAAGTTGACGAATATGGAGCTAAAACGAAGATTGAGAATATTTCCTTATCTTCGTTTTGAGGAATATGACGAATACATTCGTCATATTCGTCATCTTCGCTAATTCTAGATATCAAACCAATAGAAAAGTTGCCTTAAGTTAAAATCACAATACGCGATTATTTAAATCGCATATTAATCGGGATAACTATAATAATAATGACGAATATTCGATTTCGACGAATATGAGACGAATATTCTAGCGAATATTCGCGAATTTCGTCGAAATCAAATATGGCACCTCCCGCTCATCTCTATTGCTGAACAATGGAGACATTCACATTTTATTTTTAAAGAGGTACACTTTCACATATTTATCTTGATGGCCATAAATACAATTGTGTTTTTTTGCCTTGTTAATAGGCTTTTATATATGCATGTAAAGGATGTTCATCTATCAATATTAAAGCAATCCCCATCCTCTTTTCTACAGCATATGCCATTGCCTACTTTAGCTCTTAAAAACCAATTCCCTCCTGCTGCTTTTCAACACCAGTAGTCTCTGAGCAGTGATTAGTAGATGTCGTGCGTCACAGGAATTGACTCCAATCACTGTTACCCTGCAAATTGCTAAGTTTCTATGCAGCAGCACATAGTGGGCTTTGTGACTTGGGCCTTGTCTACATCATTAAAATCCACAGAATTGAAGAGGTTGTTTGTATGGCAGCAACAACATCTTCATTGGAGATTAATCATTGTTTCCCTTAGGTTGCTACATAAAGAACACTTAAGGGTAATCATCAGCTAACTGCAAAGGGAGTGTTTTGAAACATTTTACCAAGTCAACTGACAACAGCTTGAAGTAATATTAGCCATATTACATCAAGACAAGGGCTCTTCACACAAAGAAGCTGGCTCCACTCAATAAATCAATGCAACACTCTTGAAAGCTATCAGTTCTGAGTCATTAATTTTTGCTAGGTTTTTGATAGCTATATAAAATGCTACTTCAAGTTAAACTGCAAAAGACAACGCCACGGAAAAATAAATTAAATGTTCAAGGCATTAACCGTTATTTCTTGCTGATCTCCTTAAGTGCCAGATTTGCCCTTACAGTTATACTAGTGAGTGTTTCTTATTTACCAAATGAAGGGTTAATTATGGATCCATAAGGATATCTGATAAAAAAAAGCATGTTTATGACTGATAAGAGAATAATAATGTGGCACACTATTCAAGTTCACAAAGTAGAAACTAAATTAGGTAAATTTTTTTCAAATTGCATTTATTGCTATGAGATGAAGGTAATGACATAACATGAACAGTACAATAAATTTAGCATTTTTATTCAAGATTGGCAAATTAGGATCTTTTTGGTATACACTTAAACTGCCCCAGATGTAACAAACTTACCTGTCTGGGCTCCAGTCGCACATCCCTCAGCTTTGGTACGGTGGTACCGGGAGAGATACGCTGCTGCCTTCACTCAACCACATCCTTAGCAACAGGATGCAATGCTCTGTTTCTCCCCGCAGCTAAAGATGAGCGATTTTAAAAAAAATATTGATTCGGCCTGTTCGGCGAATTTTCCCAAAAAATTGGGTTCGATACAAATTTATTTGTGGCAAATCACTTTAAAAAACAGCTATTTCCTGGCTGCAGAAAGCCTTTATGGTGTAGAACACTATGCCTTGCAGTAACACACATAGGGAGTCTGCTGTGGTAGTGAAATAATACTGTGAGTCAGTATGACATGTAGATGACAGGAATCTCTCTTAGAATCAGTGCACACTTCACTTATTTGGGCAGCATGGCCAAAACTGACCAAATAACTCAAGTGTGAACTCAATTTTACAGGTCGATGTTAGAGCCAGGTATAAAGTACCGTGCAGAGGCCCAAGATCCTACTGTAGCGTCAAAGAGTGCACTCCTTTTACACCGTCGTCAGCTGATTACACATAGATGTTTACAGAACCTGTTCTTTTAAACACTTATACAAGTAGAGCCCCCTCGACAGAGAGGAGTGGGTGTCAGCAGTAAGCTTGTGTTGACGTCACTGATTAATTTGCCCTTCCTCTGATCCGTCAGAACAATAATCCCCAAAAAACTGATCCTGTCTGTTGAGCATCTGCCTTCACTCGGTCATCATTTCGTCAGTAATCCATCAGTATTGCTAAAGCCAAAAAAACAGGAGTGGATCCAAAACAGAGATGACACGTGAATGGAATATTTGCATGTCTTTTGTGTTTTGTACCCACTCCTGCTTTTGGCTACCAAATAATAAGCCAATTCTGATGCAAAAATAGGGACCATGTCAAGCAGACCTTACAGCTGTTACATAGACAGGATCCATGGTGCGTCTCAATTTTTCTTCCTTCTGACAGATCAGAAGGAGGGTCAAATAAATGATGATTTCAGCCAGGCCGAAAGGCAAAATAGTGGCCCAGTCATCAAGTGTGGAGTGTGGGAACAGCATGAGAATGCCACAGAGTGGCCCTATGACATAGTGGTGAGGTAGAGGCAGCATGAGGAGAAAACAGAGTGGCCCAATGACAGAGTCTGGAGGTGGCAGTAGCATTAGGAGGAGGCCACAGAGTGGCACAATGACAGTATGGAGGTGGCAGCAGCATCAGGAGGCCACAGAGTGGCACAATGACAGTTTGGAGGTGCTGGTAGCATCAGGAGGAGGCCACAGGGTGGAACAATGACAGTGTGGAGGTGGCAGCAGCAGCATCACGAGGCCACACAGTGGCACAATGACAGTGTGAAGGTGGCAGCATCATCAGGAGGCCACAGAGTGGTGAGGTGGCAGCAGCATCAGGAGACCACAGAGTGACTCGTTGACAAAGAGGGGAGGTGGGTGGCAATACCAGTACCAGCTGAAGATGGTGGGTGAAAAATAGGTCCCCCTTATTACTTACGCCCCCCCCTCCCTTATTACTGTGGCGGTATCAGGGTGACTGCTCTGGGGTGGGATGTGAAGAATATATTAGGATTTCAGGAACAGGGACTGCTCTGTCTCCTTCCTGCACCTGCAAAGCAGTGAGATTTATGGGGCCGGGGGACATTAGCAGCGGGGCCCTTCTCTCCATCAGACTGCCAACGCTGCCTCCACGTTACCTCTGCCTGTGCACTGCTGCTCAGTCCTCCTCTTCAGTTACAAAAAGGAGGAGGCAGCGCTGGAGTATGTGGTAGGCGGCGCCCCGCTGAGCCGCTCACAGAAGGAGGAAGTTTTGAAGAACTCATCAATAGTGTGGGCAAGTGTGGGCATTTTGCGAGCGGGCGCTGAGTGGATTTATTAAACTTGTGAGCGGGGGCACAATAATTTCTGCACGGCCACTCACCCGCACAGCTTAGAAGGAACACTGCTGGTGAGTCATTTCTTCACTAGGCAGGTGAAGAAAGCTGCGCATCAGCGACTCTAGACTCAAGTTGCTGCTGATGTAGCTGGAACTGCTCCTATCCCCCCACCCTGCCACAGCAGCCATGGCAGAGTAAGACTACTTTCACACTTACGGCAGTGTGATCCGGCGGGCACTTCCATCGTCGGAACTGCCCGCCGATTTGGATGTGACTGAAAGCATTTGTGAGACGGATCCGGATGCAGAGCCGTCTCACAAATGCATTGCAAGAACGGATCCGTCTCTCCGCTTGTCATGCGGACAGACGGATCCGTCTTGTGTTCTTTTTCACATTTTTACCGGTCTGCGCATGCGCAGGCTGGAAGGACGGATCCGGCATTCCGGTATTTTGAATGCCAGATCCGGCACTAATACATTCCTTTGGGAAAAAATGCCAGATACGGCATTCAGGCAAGTCTTCAGTTTTTTTCGCCAGAGATAAAACCATAGCATGCTACGGTTTTATCTTTTGCCTGAAGACATCCTGATGCATCCTGAACGGATTACTCTCCATTCAGAATGCATGGGGATATGCCTGATCATCAGTTCTTTTCCGGTATAGAGCCCCTGTGACGGAACTCTATGCCGGAAAAGAAAAATGCTAGTGTGAAAGTACCCTAACGTGAGCGCAGAGGGTCCGGTCAGACCTGTGAGAGGATTGACGATGGCGCAGATAGGCAGTGGCCAACTGACTAAATAGGATGTCTCTATAGTAGTTCAGTTTGTACTCCCTCTCAGCGGGTGTCAAAAAGGCCCACATTTTAGATCGGTAGCGAAGGTCCAGCAAGGTGGAGAGCCAGAAGTCATCCCTCTGTCAAATGCTGACAATTCGGCTGTCACTACACAAGAAAGTGAGCATGCATCGGGGCATTTGTGCAAGAGACTCGGAGGGACTCCCAGCCTTCATCTCCCCTGCATACTGCCATGGTGTGTCTGGGTTCTACGCCTCGTCTTCCTCATTGCCCTGTATCTCCTCTGGATGCTCCTGCTCCTCTCCTGTCACCTGTGTAGAAAAACCACCCATTTTCACCCAATGTGCTCCTCCTCTTCCAGTTCAGCCCCCACAGGGCTCATGTGGCCGTGAGATCTAGGCGCAATGTCTCCAGTCCCCTGAACAGCCATATTTACCAGCATCTGTTCCAGGACATGAAGCAGTGGAATGATGTTGTTCATCCCGTAGTCCTAGTGACTGACAAATAACGTGGCCTCCTCAAAGGGCCTGAGTAAACGGCAGGTGTCACGCATGAGCTGCCACTGGCTGAGACATCGAAGTTACACAAGGGAGTACTTCTGTCCGCTTGGATCATCAAGAAATTGTTTATGGCCTTTCTCTGTTCGTATAGTCGGTCCAACATATGGAAGGTGGAATTCCAACAGGTGAAAACATTGCATTTCAGCCTATGTTGGGGGATGCCGTTCTGCCGCTGCAGCTCAAGGAGGGTGTGCTTTGCGGTGTACGAGTGGCTGAAGTGCATGCAACGTTTCCTGGACATTTTTAGGATGTCTTGCAGATAGGTGAAAGACTTCACGAACGAATTGAACAAGTGTGCCATGCAGTACTCATGGCTCAGCCCTTCTTGACGCAGCGCTGACACCATGTTCTTCCCGTTGTCAGTCACCATGGTTTCGATTTTGAGTTGTGGCGGAGAAAGCCAGGATTCAATTTCTTGATGAAGGACCGCGAAACACGTGTTGGGATCCAGGACTGCTTGGTCTGTATTTACCTGTACTGCATGTATTGTCCCTATGCCATGTTCTAGTTTAAGCACTATGCACTTTATATATACTGACTGAGGGCTGTAACTGAGTACAACTTTGCACAGCTTGGGATTTTTTATTGCTAAATTAGATATATTATAATGCAACAGACCTGTAGAGATCATCCTGTGTGACTTAATGCTGCTTATGTATATGGATGTTTATGTTTTATACAATGTATGGCCAATAAAAGATTTTGTATTTCTATAATTTATGCTGTTCTGAGTCTAGTTTTGGGTTTATATTTTCTTGATGAAGGACATGGAGCAGTTCCTACCATATGTGACTCCGTTCGCACCGGCAAATGAGGTGCAGAACAGCGTAACACATGTGGTAATTGTCCCTGCAGTGGAAGTTGAGGACACGGTGGAGGATGAGGACCAACGGCGTGAGAACGTGGAGGCGGAAGCGGCATCACCTGGCCAAGTTGCTGGTGTGGCTGTGCAGGAACCACATTCACCCAGTGGGCCATAAAGGACATGTTTAGTGATGAGCGGCAGGGGCAATATTCGAATTTGCAATATTTTGCGAATATTTGGGCGAATTTGGGCGAAGAGCTACTAAACTAGTACATGGATTGCAGGACAAAAACTTACCAGGAAAGATTAAAGGACCTTAACATGTATAGCTTGGAAGAAAGACGAGACAGAGGGGATATGATAGAAACTTTTAAATACATAAAGGGAATCAACAAGGTAGAGAATATTTAAAAGAAGAAAAACTGCTACAAAAGGACATAATCTCTACCACATCAAAAAACCGCTTTGCAGTAAATATAAGTGAGGGAAGAATAATTATCATGCACTAGAACACCTTCCAATTAAAATATACCTTTTATTAATAATGAACTAAAATCTGGCCTACAGCCGGACTACACAAAACAGGAGTCAGCAAGACATACAATACAATACTATAATCAATGAGACAAGGGGTATACTGGTAGTACCTGTAACAACATCCAAAAAGGAATCCTTGACATGTATAAAGGAGACAGCTGAGGAATCAATTGCGATACGATAAATGACAATTATAGCTCAATGATGACCTGATATTGGTGGGGCCATCATAAAAAAAAACAGTAATGCAATATGGTCAATTGACTCGACATATATTCCGCGGTTATACACGGTTTGCTGAATTACTATACATATATTACGTGAAAATTCACGCGTTGCTGAAATACTGAGGAAAGGTTTTGTGGTTACTCACGGTTTGCTGAGATACCAGTAGGTATGGAACTTAACGGTTTGCTGAGATGTCAGTGGGTGTAGTTCTCAATAGCCAGGTGGGGAACCAACACTGGTGAATGAAGCAATCAGGTGGATATTACTGATAACCAGGATGGTCCGGAGGCCGTAATATTAGTGCAGCTCAGAGACGTAATGTCCAATAGTCAATGAAATCCTATCCTACATGAATCCCTCCGTGACCCTAGTTAAACTCAGCCCAGGGACACCCCTTAAAGGTAGAGGTTCCCTGTCCTCATGCCTAATCTGACTCTCCCTGTATGCCCCTGTCCTCATTAACATAACACACACACTAAAGAAAACAAAAGAAAAAACACAGATCCCAACATTACGTTTACCCAGCCAGTATGACTTCTGACTGGTTCGGCAGGGGAAGTGGAGAACAATACTCCAGCAGCAGTGTCTCACAATGGAGATTTTCAATTTAGCGTCCCTCAATCGAGACCCTCCAGGAATAGGAGCCCAGATGTAGGCAATAGATGACCGGTGTTCCCAGATCCTAATCAAAATCAGCGCCTTATAAAGTATCCTCCCCCAGTTAGTCCCTCCCCTTTAGACAATTATTTTCTTAGTATGGATTAAAGAGAACAAATAATATCATGAGCGATACCTTATAGTATAATTATCAGCCCCCAATATGTCTAACTGTATTTATAAGGAAAAGATCATAAATCACCTTAAAATTGAATGCCCCATTGGTACAGCATGTGAACGCCGATTTGGAACGCCTATGCGCTCCAAAGACCGGAAGTGTTGTATTAAACCGGAAGTGACATACCGGAAGTGACGTACATAATGCTGCTCCGATAACCGGAAGTTGCTCTGGAACGCAAATTGCGTTCCACAATGCGATTATAAGGTTTAGGAAAGCAATGCATGCGGCTTCCAGTCATCCCACTATTTTAATAATAGGAAATACCAATATTTATAGTGTGATGTTCCTCTTTTATATAATATTTCAGTCAGGATCGATCTTATTAGAAGGAGGAATAGGACACCAATTAATCTGGGGGGAATAGGTCTAACCAAGAAACAATGAGGATTACAATTATTTAAACTTAGGCTGGGTCACACCGGACAGGGCATTTTTTCGGCCATCCATGGGGAAAATTTAATTACAAAATACACCCTATTCCGGCAACATTATATACATTAGAGGATCACTTTTGATCCGATATTTTAGATGATGACAGGAATTATGATACCAATAAAGTCACCATTGGTGGTTGATTTATTTAGAGAGAAGAGGGAGGAGCCACCCCAGAAAGGGAGGGCCCCCAATACGCGGACATTATGATTTAGTAGTCGTGTCAGAGTGGGCAAATACAGAAACAAAGGAGTATAAGCCCTTGACAAGCCATAATTATAGGGAAATTATAGTCGTGGTCAAGTGGGCACTATCCAAAACATTGTAGTCGTGTCCAAGTGGGCAATCTGAAACAATGTGGGGATTGTGATGGAAAGACCTTTAAGAAGGAGGAGTGAGTGAGAACAGGAGAGCACCCATCTCACAGGAAACAGCTAAACGATAATTGTTCGTTAAGACCATATGGACTGTACGTTTTTAATCTATATATCCACTGGGATTCCTTCTGTAAAATCTTTTTATCCCAGTCTCCCTTACGTGGAGAGGGAGGAATGATGTCGATAATTTGGAATCCCAGGGATCTTAGATCGCCCCCATGGAACTCGAGTACATGATTCGCCATAGGTTTGTCTCGTCTATGTCTAATATCTCCTAAGTGCTCTTCCACTCTCCTCCTCAGCTTCCTCTTAGTCTTGCCCACATAATTCATGGGACAGGAGCATGTTATCAAGTAAACCACTCCGCAACTCATACAATTACGAAAATCCCTTATCTCAAAAGTTCTACCCGTTGTTATACTTTTAAAGGTTTTAGATGTAGTGATGAATGGACATGCTATGCATCCACTACATTTAAATGTTCCCAACGGTCTCCTATCCAACCAGGTTCCAGAAGTTTTTGGTGTCGTGTAGAGACTGTGTAACAGGAGATCCCTTATCGATTTCCCCCTCCTGGGAGCACATCCACAAAGTCTCTATCTGTTCGGAGAATATCCCAGTGTCTTCTCAGGATTTCGAAGATTCTCTCATGGGAATCATCGTAGGTCCCGATGACCCTTATAGTCTGGTCCTGTGTTTTATCCTTTTTGTGGGGGTGCAGGAAATCTTCTCTATTATGAGTAAGGGAGTGTC
Source organism: Bufo bufo (assembly GCF_905171765.1). Classification (NCBI taxonomy): domain Eukaryota; kingdom Metazoa; phylum Chordata; class Amphibia; order Anura; family Bufonidae; genus Bufo; species Bufo bufo. The sequence continues at coordinate 521,469,115 of NC_053390.1, read as the reverse complement.
TAGAGGACATAGTTTTAAATTAGAGGGGCAAAGTTTTAAAAGTAATATCAGAAAGTATTACTTTACTGAGAGAGTAGTGGATGCATGGAATAGCCTTCCTACAGAAGTGGTAGCTGCAAATACAGTGAAGGAGTTTAAGTATGCATAGGATAGGAATAAGGCCATCGTTCATATTAGATAGGGCCAGGGTCTATTCATAGTATTCAGTATATTGGGCAAACTAGATGGGCCAAATGGTTCTTATCCGCGACACATTCTGTTTCCATGTTTTTATGTTAAGAAGGTCTTTAGAACAAATAACTGCACCACTAAACGACAAATAAATATTTTTGCCACTAATACACGCCAAAAAGGGCTGCAACTTTCTCACTTCACCACACAACGGCAAATTCTTTTTTTTTTGTGCCACTAATACATGCCAAAAAGGGCTTTAGAGCATATAACTGCACCGCAGAATGGCAAATATATATATTTTTTGCCACCTATACATGCAAAAAAGGGCTGTAATTTTCTCACTTCACCACATAACGGCAAATACTTTCTTTTCTGCCACTAATACACGCCAAAAAGGGCTTTAGAACATGTAACTGCACCGCTGAATGGCAAATAGGCCCTTACTTTTTCCACTTATACACGCCACAAAAGACTTTACAACATATAGCTGCACTGCTGAACGGCAAATTCTTTTTTTTTTGTGCCACTAATACATGCCAAAAAGGGCTTTAGAGCATATAACTGCACCGCAGAATGGCAAATATATATATTTTTTGCCACCTATACATGCAAAAAAGGGCTGTAATTTTCTCACTTCACCACATAACGGCAAATACTTTCTTTTTTCCACTAATACATGCCAAAAAGGGCTTTAGAACATATAACTGCACCGCTGAACGGCAAATAATATATATATTTTTTGCCATTAATACACACCAAAAAGTACTTTAGAACATATAACTGCACCGCTGAACAGCAAATATATATTTATTTTAACACTAATACATGCAAAAAAGGGCTATAATTTTCTCACTTCACCACACCACGACAAATACTTTTTTTCCTGCCACTAATACACGCCCAAAAGTTCTTTAGAAAATATAACTGCACCGCTGAATGGCAAATATATATTTTTTTGCCACTAATACGTGCCAAAAAGGGCTGCAATTTTCTCACTTCACCACACAACAGCAAATTATTTTTTTTTGTGCCACTAATACATGCCAAAAAGGGCTTTAGAGCATATAACTGCACCAGTGAACGGCAAATATATATATTTTTTGCCACCAATACATGCAAAAAAGTGCTGTTATTTTCTCACTTCACCACACAACGGCAAATACTTTTTTTTGTGCCACTAATACACGCCAAAAAGGGCTTTAGAACATGTAACTGCACCGCCGTACGGCAAATAATATATTTTTTTTTTGCGACTAATACACTCCAAAAAGGGCTTTAGAACATATAACTGCACCGCTGAATGGCAAATAGGCCCTTACTTTTTCCACTTATACACGCCACAAAAGGCTTTACAACATATAGCTGCACTGCTGAACTGCAAATAGGCCCTTCCTTTTTTCCACTAATACATGGCAAAAAGGGCTTTAGAACATATGACTACACCGATGAACGGCAAATAATATATATTTTTTTAGCCATTAATACACACCAAAAAGTGCTTTAGAACATATGACTGCACCGCTGAATGGCAAATATATATTTATTTTGCCACTAATACATGCGAAAAAAGGCTGTAATTTTCTCACTTCACCACACCACGACAAATACTTTCTTTTCCTGCCACTAATACACGCCCAAAAGTTCTTTAGATCATATAACTGCACCGCAGAATGGCAAATATATATTTTTTTGCCACTAATACACGCCAAAAAGGGTTGTAATTTTCTCACTTTCCCACACAACAGCAAATACTTTTTTTTGTGCCACTACTACACGCCAAAAAGGGCTTTAGAACATATAACTGCATAGCTAAACGGCAAATAGGCCCTAACTTTTTTCCACTTATACACTCCACAAAAGGCTTTAGAACATATAAATTGCACCACTGAACGACAAATAGGCCCTTACTTTTTTTTCCACTAATGTATGCCAAAAAGGGCTTTAGAACATATAATACATATAACTGCACCGATGAACGTCAAATAATATATATTTTTATGCCACTAATACATGCCAAAAAGTGCTTTAGAACATATAACTGCACCGCTGAACAGTAAATCATTTATATTTTTTTGCCACTAATACACTCAAAAAAGGGCTATCGTTTTCTCACTTCACCACACAACAGCAAATACTTTTTTTGTGCCACTAATACACGCCAAACAGCACTCTATAACATATAACTGCACCGCTGAACAGCAAATATATATTTTTTTGCAACTAATAAACACCAAAAAGGGCTGTCATTTTCTCACTTCACCACACAACGGCAAAAACTTTTTTTTGTGCCACTATTACATGCCAAAAAGGGCTTTAAAACATATAACTGCACCGCTGAATAGCAAATATATATATTTTTTGCCACTAATACATGCCAAAAAGGGCTGCAATTTTCTCACTTCATTACACAACGGCAAATTCTTTTTTTTTGTGCCACTAATACACGCCAAAAAGGGCTTTAGAACATATAACTGCACTGCTGAACGGCAAATATATATATTTTTTTGCCACCACTATATGCAAAAAAGGGCTGTAATCTCCTTACTTCACCACACAACGGCAAATACTTTTTTTTGTGCCACTAATACATGCCAAAAAGGGCTTTAGAACATGTAACTGCACCGCCGTACGGCAAATAATATATATTTTTTTTGTGACTAATACACTCCAAAAAGGGCTTTAGAACATATAACTCCACCGCTGAATGGCAAATAGGCCCTTTCTTTTTCCACTTATACACGCCACAAAAGGCTTTACAACATATAGCTGTACTGCTGAACGGCAAATAGGCCCTTCCTTTTTTCCACTAATACATGCCAAAAAGGGCTTTAGAACATATAACTGCAACGCTGAACAGCAATTATATATTTATTTTGCCACTAATACATACGAAAAAGGGCTGCAATTTTCTCACTTCACCATACCACAGCAAATACTTTTTTTTCCTGCCACTAATACACACCAAAAAGGTCTTTAGAACATATAACTGCACCGCTGAATGGCAAATATATATTTCCCCCTCGCCTATGACAACACCCTTAGATAGTGTCCACCCCCTCGTCAGGACAGGAAACAGGAAACACAACCACTTGAAAATGAGGTACCGACTCCCTTCATGCCAGTTCTGTTTCCTGTCCTAAGGGACAGGTCTTGGATTCACACCACACCACAAAGGAGAGCTGCGGGAGCCCCATGTGAGTAACTTAAGAGGAGGGCCTACCCGGCGGTGTAAGTCTTCTTTAAGAAGCCGCTGCAGAAGTCTGGACCTCTGTCTCTTCCCCCCACTCCAGTCCCTTCTCCGTCGGGAGGCTTGTTTCAGGTCTCCTGAGTGGTGAACCTCTGTGGCCGTGTTCCACATGTTCGGCTGCCAGCGTCTGACGTCACTTCCGGTTTCGGTGGTTGGCGCTGACGTCACTTCCGGACGCCGATATTGCTCAGGGCAGTGGAAGAAAGCATGTGCTGCTGAAGACCGCAAGTGGGAGGAGCCAGGGCGCGCCCGGCAGAGTTCAAGTTCAGCCAGCTCACACTGCTAGCTGGAGAAGAAGCTAGCAGCATCTGTCTCCATACTCTTCTATTCAAGCGTTAAACATGGAACAGTCACAGCGCGCAGAACCCACTGAAATCACCAATGAGTCTTCGGTACCACGGTGGGGTAAGAGGGGTTAATACCCCAGATTTCTAGAATTCTTATTTCTTATGGGGCTATTTTTATGTTTAGGTGTCCAAAGAAAGTAGAAGGGTCTCATGATCCAGAGATAAGGGGTGTGCCATTTGTAAGAAAAAGCTACCCTCCGACTTCGGGAAGCCTATTTGCCAAGTCTGCGTGGTCAAGCTATTAGAGGATGAGGCCCCATCTCTTATGACAAGTCTTAAACAGATGATCCAGGACGAAGTAAAAGGAGTCAGTAAAGGAGTCGGTTAATAGCCTCCTGGAGAACCGCCCCAGCACCTCTGCAGTCGCGTCTATTCCCCCCTCCAGCCACCATGAATTATTGTCAGGATTGGAGGAAGAGAGAGAAGGACCATCATCGGATGAATCCTTTGTTGATCATATAGCGGGAAGACCACTGTTTCAGACAGAAAATATTAGCTCCTTACTTAGAGTAGTTCGAGCTACCAAGGGGTTAGATAATTATAAAGAACCAAAGTCGGTTAGAGACTCCATGTTGGAAGGTCTGGGCCCAAAAAAGATAAAAGGGTTTGACGTCCACGAAAATATTTCTGCAGTTATTAAAAAGAAGTGGAGCAGACCAGATAGAAAGTTTTTTATTCCCTCGGCCTTGAAACGTCAATACCCGTTTGATGAGGACGTTTCGGCGGCGTGGGATAGAGCCCCAAAATTAGACGCCCCTGTGGCTAAAATTTCTAGAAAGGCAGCCCTTCCCTTTGAAGACTCTGGGAGTTTAAAGGATCCAATGGATAGAATGCTGAGATTTACTTAAAAAAGAGGCAACGGCGGGTGCCTTTAGACCTGCTATTGCTGCCACCTCTGTGGCTAGGTCACTTAAGATTTGGATAAAGGAGCTAGAGGAGCATATTAAGGAGGGAACCCCAAGGGAAGAGTTGCTTTCCTCCTTTCCAACCATATTTAACGCAATAGATTTCCTTGCGGATGCTTCTGCGGACTCTTTGAAGTTCTCGACTAGAGCTTCCGCCCTCTCTAATTCAGCTCGGAGAGCCATATAGTTGAAGGACTGGAAGGGTGACTCTTCCTCTAAAGCTAAATTATGCGCAATACCTTGCCAGGGTGAATTCCTATTTGGACCTGTGTTAGATGACCTGCTTGAGAAGGCTTCAGATAAAAAGAAGGGCTTCCCATCAACAGGCAAGCAGTCTCATAAAAGACCTTTCCGCTCTCAACCAAATAGAAATACCTATAGAAGGCGGGAGGTATCCAAGCAGGTTCCAGGTGCTGCCAGAAAGTCCAAGGGATATCTTTTTTCTGGTGCAGAAGCCTCCAAAAAGCAGCAGCAATGACGCCAGAGCCCCGGTAGGAGGTCGGCTTTTACTTTTCGCAGAACATTGGAGGAGAATATCAAACAGCCCTTGGATAATCTCTATCCTTTCAGAAGGCTACAAGATACATTTTCTGAGACTGCCGCCAGAAAGATATGTTGTAACAGACTATCATTCCAGTCCCCAAAAACAAGCGGCCTTGGTTTCAGAAGTATCTTCCCTCCTAGCAAAAAATGTTCTGTCAGAAGTCCCAGTTCAGGAAAGAGAAAGGGTTTTTTATTCAACTCTCTTTTTTGTAAAAAAAAAACCGAATGGCTCCTACCGTACAATAATAAACCTAAAATTGCTGAACAAGTTCCTAGTGTACGAGAAATTTCATATGGAAACAATCAAGTCTGTGATACTAAATCTGTTTCCAGAGTGTTTCATGGCATCCCTAGATCTCATACTACCACGTCCCCATATATTCCAATCATCAGAGATACCTGAGAGTAGCGGTTCAGTTGGAGGACAGAATACTTCACTTACAGTTTCGGGCTCTTCCCTTTGGACTATCTCAACTTCTTCCTTTTCTCTCAGACGTTGGAACATCTAATGGGGCAGATTTCATGGTTCAGAGAGACATTAGACAGATTGGGTTGGGACCTGAACCTAGAGAAGTCCAATCTAGTGACGAGTCAGTTGTGCACCTTTTTAGGGATGACCCTAGACTCAAGGCAGCAGATTTGTTCTTTTCCCCTTCACAAGGCTCGCCTAATCATATCCCAGGTTCGGGGACTTGCCTTTCGACAGTCAGTATCCCTAAGGGAGGCCAAGTCAGTCTTAGGTCTCATGACGGCGGCTATCCCAGGAGTACAGTGGGCTCAATTCCATTCAAGACCTCTCCAGCTACAAATTCTGGAAGTCTGGGACAAAGATCCCTTATCCTTAGACTCGATTATCCATCTATCACCTCATACCCTTTCCTCCCTAGATTGGTGGACCAACCTGTCAAATCTTCAGGGAGGTGTCCCGTGGCAGAGACAGGAGGTCTTATTTCTCGCCACAGATGCAAGCCCCTTCGGTTGGGGGGCTCATATACAGTCTCTTCTGCTACAGGATCAGTGGGATCGAAAGAGTCAGGATCAGTCTCACAATTTCAGAGAATTGAAAGCTATATTGATGGCCCTGAAGGGGAATCTTCAGTTTATAAGAGGCAGAAATGTTCAGATTTATTCAGACAACATGACAGCTGTGGCATACATCAACAGGCAGGGAGGTACCAGAACGCTGAGTCTTATGTCCCTCAGTCAGGAGATATTTCAATTGGCAGAAGATTCTCTCTTATCAATTTCTGCAGTTCACTTGAGAGGAAAGGAGAATGTGACAGCAGATTTCCTAAGCCGACATCTAATCCGACAGGGAGAATGGTCTCTAGACCAACAGATATTCGACAAGATAACTGCGTTATAGGGCCGCCCAGTCATCGATCTTTTTGCCACAAGGGAAAACAGAAGGGTAAAGAGGCTCTTCTCTCTTTTTCCAGAGGAGCGTCCGTCTGCTGTGGATGCCCTAGCCCAGTCTTGGAGAGAGGGACTTCTTTATGCCTTTCCCCAATTAAAGCTACTGCCAAGGGTATTGAGAAAGATAAGGGAAGAGAATGCCTTGGTGATTACAATAGCTCCCTTTTGTCCAAGGAGGGTTTGGTTCTCTTGGTTACGCAAGATGTCAATAGCCTCCCCGTGGGTCCTACCAGTGTTCCCGGGACTTCTAACTCAGGGGCCCCTCCTTCATCCAGAAGTGGAGAACCTGCATTTGACTGCTTGGATGTTGAAAGGCAGATTTTGAGGAATAAGGGGCTTTCAGAAGAGGTAATTAATACCCTTTTAGCCAGCTGTAAAACAGTCACGTCAAAGATCTACTTACGAGTTTGGAAAGCCTTTTGTGCCTTTGCAAACAGGCCTGTCAATGTATTTGAAACCCCTGACTTACCTTTAATTTTAGATTTTCTACAGGAAGGGTGGAGAAAAAAAGCTTAGACCCAGTACTCTAAAGGTGCAGGTCTCAGCCTTGAGTGCGTTATTCGAGTTCAGGCTAGCCGACCATCCATGGATAAAAAGGTTTATTACAGCAGTCTCTAAATTAGCCCCAGTGCAGAAAATTTTAATTCCTCCTTGGGATCTAAATCTTGTCCTGTCTGCCTTTACGTCAGATCCCTTCGAGCCCATTGAACAGATCTCCATAAAAGTCCTAACATTGAAGTTGGCCTTTTTATTAGCTATTACATCGGCCAGGAGAGTTAGTGAGTAGGGATGAGCGAACCCGTATAGTTCGGGTTCGTACCGAATTTTGGGGTGTCCGTGACACGGACCCGAACCTGAACATTTTCGTAAAAATCCGGGTTCGGGTTCGGTGTTCGGCGCTTTCTTGGCGCTTTTTGAAAGGCTGCAAAGCAGCCAATCAACAAGCGTCATACTACTTGGCCCAAGAGGCCATCACAGCCATGCCTACTATTGGCATGGCTGTGATTGGCCAGTGCACCATGTGACCCAGCCTCTATTTAAGCTGGAGTCACGTAGCGCCGCACGTCACTCTGCTATGATCAGTATAGGGAGAGGTTGCAGCTGCGACGTTAGGGCGAGATTAGGCAGATTAACTCCTCCAAAAGACTTCATTCTGTGATCGATCTGCAGCTGTGGATCATTGAAGTGCTATTATTGACTTGCTCACTTTTTTGAGGCTGCCCAGAGCGTTTTTAGATCACTTTTTTTCTGGGGTGATCGGCGGCCATTTTGTGACTTGTGGTGCGCCAGCACGAGCTATCACCAAGTGTATTTAACCATCGATAGTGTGGTTATTTTGTGCTATATCCTACATCAGCTGCAGGCTGAGCCTGTGTCACCGAAGTGCATTTAACCATCAACAGTCTGGTTATTTTTTGGCCATATACTACATCAGCTGCAGGCTGAGCCTGTGTCACCCAAGTGCATTTAACCATCAACAGTCTGATTATTTTTTGGCCATATACTACATCAGCTGCAGGCTGAGCCTGTGTCACCCAAGTGTATTTAACCATCGATAGTGTGGTTATTTTGTGCTATATCCTACATCAGCTGCAGGCTGAGCCTGTGTCACCCAAGTGCATTTAACCATCAACAGTCTGATTATTTTTTGGCCATATACTACATCTGGTGCAGGCTGAGCCTGTGTCACCCAAGTGCATTTAACCATCAACAGTCTGATTATTTTTTGGCCATATACTACATCTGGTGCAGGCTGAGCCTTTGTCACCCAAGTGCATTTAACCATCAACAGTGTGGTTATTTTTTGGCCATATATTACATCAGGGGCAAGTTGAGCCTGTCACCCAGCGCCTAAAAAATAGACCTGACATTTCTATTCAACCAAATCTGTACTGTTTTAGCTGGTCAAGTTATTTGTATTGACCGTAAAAGCACACTTTTTTTTCTGGGTTGAAAAAGCATTCCCAAATTTGCCATTCTCAAAATAACTAGTTTCTGGTATTTGAGGCCTACTTGAAATCTATCCCAAAAAGAAAATCTTACATTGAAGGTATTGATAGTGTCATTCAGAAAAACCTAAGACACACGCTAGCGTGCTGATAGAAGTGTGATTCTGTAATTAAACCTATACCTGTCACACAGCGCCAAAAAAAACAGGTCTCACATCTCTATTCAACCAAATCTGCACTGTTTGAGCTGGTCAAGTTATTTGTAGTGACCGTAAAAGCAGACTTTTTGTTCTGGGTTGAAAAAGCATTCCCAAATTTGCCATTCTCAAAATAACTAGTTTCTGGTATTTGAGGCCTACTTAAAATCTATCCAAAAAGAAAATCTTACATTGAAGGTATTGATAGTGTCATTCAGAAAAACCAAAGACACACGCTAGCGTGCTGATAGAAGTGTGATTCTGTGATTAAACCAATACCTGTCACACAGCGCCAACAAAAACAGGTCTCACATCTCTATTCAACCAAATCTGCACTGTTTGAGCTGGTCAAGTTATTTGTAGTGACCGTAAAAGCAGACTTTTTGTTCTGGGTTGAAAAAGCATTCCCAAATTTGCCATTCTCAAAATTGTGGTGTACGGGAACAATGAGGAAAACATCTAATAAGGGACGCGGACGCGGACATGGTCGTGGTGGTGTTAGTGGACCCTCTGGTGCTGGGAGAGGACGTGGCCGTTCTGCCACAGCCACACGTCCTAGTGAACCAACTACCTCAGGTCCCAGTAGCCAGCAGAATTTACAGCGATATTTGGTGGGGCCCAATGCCGTTCTAAGGATGGTAAGGCCTGAGCAGGTACAGGCATTAGTCAATTGGGTGGCCGACAGTGGATCCAGCACGTTCACATTATCTCCCACCCAGTCTTCTGCAGAAAGCGCACAGATGGCGCATGAAAACCAAGCCCATCGGTCTGTCATATCACCCCCATGCATATCAGGGAAACTGTCTGAGCCTCAAGTTATGCAGCAGTCTCTTATGCTGTTTGAAGACTCTGCTGCCAGGGTTTCCCAAGGGCATCCACCTTGCTCTTCCCCAGGGGTGGAAGAGATAGAATGCACTAACGCACAACCACTTATTTTTCCTGATGATGAGGACATGGGAATACCACCTCAGCACGTCTCTGATGATGACGAAACACAGGTGCCAACTGCTGCGTCTTTCTGCAGTGTGCAGACTGAACAGGAGGTCAGGGATCAAGACTGGGTGGAAGACGATGCAGGGGACGATGAGGTCCTAGACCCCACATGGAATGAAGGTCGTGCCACTGACTTTCACAGTTCGGAGGAAGAGGCAGTGGTGAGACCGAGCCAACAGCGTAGCAAAAGAGGGAGCAGTGGGCAAAATCAGAACACCCGCCGCCAAGAGACTCCGCCTGCTACTGACTGCCGCCATCTGGGACCGAGCACCCCAAAGGCAGCTTCAAGGAGTTCCCTGGCATGGCACTTCTTCAAACAATGTGCTGACGACAAGACCCGAGTGGTTTGCACGCTGTGCCATCAGAGCCTGAAGCGAGGCATTAACGTTCTGAACCTTAGCACAACCTGCATGACCAGGCACCTGCATGCAAAGCATGAACTGCAGTGGAGTAAACACCTTAAAAACAAGGAAGTCACTCAGGCTCCCCCTGCTACCTCTTCTGCTGCTGCCGCCTCGGCCTCTTCTGCTGCTGCTGCCGCCGCCTCGGCCTCTTCCTCCGCCTCTGGAGGAACGTTGGCACCTGCCGCCCAGCAAACATGGAATGTACCACCAACACCACCACCTGCGTCACCAAGCATCTCAACCATGTCACACGGCAGCGTTCAGCTCTCCATCTCACAAACATTTGAGAGAAAGCGTAAATTCCCACCTAGCCACCCTCGATCCCTGGCCCTGAATGCCAGCATTTCTAAACTACTGGCCTATGAAATGCTGTCATTTAGGCTGGTGGACACACACAGCTTCAAACAGCTCATGTCACTTGCTGTCCCACAGTATGTTGTTCCCAGCCGCCACTACTTCTCCAAGAGAGCCGTGCCTTCCCTGCACAAACAAGTGTCCGATAAAATCAAGTGTGCACTGCGCAACGCCATCTGTGGCAAGGTCCACCTAACCACAGATACGTGGACCAGTAAGCACGGCCAGGGACGCTATATCTCCCTAACTGCACACTTGGTAAATGTAGTGGCAGCTGGGCCCCAGGCGGAGAGCTGTTTGGCGCACGTCCTTCCGCCGCCAAGGATTGCAGGGCAACATTCTTTGCCTCCTGTCTCCTCCTCCTCCTACTCAGCTTCCTCCTCCTCTTCTTCCTCCTGCTCATCCAGTCAGCCACACACCTTCACCACCAACTTCAGCACAGCACGGGGTAAACGTCAGCAGGCCATTCTGAAACTCATATGTTTGGGGGACAGGCCCCACACCCCACAGGAGTTGTGGCGGTGTATAGAACAACAGACCGACGAGTGGTTGCTGCCGGTGAGCCTCAAGCCCGGCCTGGTGGTGTGCGATAATGGGCGAAATCTCGTTGCAGCTCTGGGACTAGCCGGTTTGACGCACATCTCTTGCCTGGCGCATGTGCTGAATTTGGTGGTGCAGAAGTTCATTCGCAACTACCCTGATATGTCAGAGCTGCTGCATAAAGTGCGGGCCGTCTGTTCGCGCCTCTGGCGTTCACACCCTGCCGCTGCTCGCCTGTCTGCGCTACAGCGTAACTTCGGCCTTCCCGCTCACCGCCTCATATGCGACGTGCCCACCAGGTGGAACTCCACCTTGCATATGCTGGACAGACTGTGCGAGCAGCAGCAGGCCATAGTGGAGTTTCAGCTGCAGCACGCACGGGTCAGTCGCACTGTGGATCAGACCCACTTCACCACCAATGACTGGGCCTCCATGCGAGACCTGTGTGCCCTGTTGCGCTGTTTCGAGTACTCCACCTACATGGCCAGTGGCGATGACGCCGTTATCAGCATTACAATACCACTTCTATGTCTCCTTGAGAAAACACTTAGGGCGATGATGGAAGAGGAGGTGGCCCAGGAGGAAGAGGAGGAAGAGGGGTCATTTTTAGCACTTTCAGGCCAGTCTCTTTCGAAGTGACTCAGAGGGAGGTTTTTTGCAACACCAGAGGCCAGGTACAAATGTGGCCAGACAGGGCCCACTACTGGAGGACGAGAAGGACGAGGATGAGGAGGAGGTGGAGGAGGATGAGGATGAAGCATGTTCACAGCGGGGTGGCACCTAAAGCAGCTCGGGCCCATCACTGGTGCGTGGCTGGGGGGAAACACAGGACGATGACGATACGCCTCCCACAGAGGACAGCTTGTCCTTACCTCTGGGCAGCCTGGCACACATGAGCGACTACATGCTGCAGTGCCTGCGCAACGACAGCAGAGTTGCCCACATTTTAACGTGTGCGGACCACAGGACCTGTCCATCCCTTGTGCAGATTAGATATTAACTACCTCCCCTTAACAATATATTATTCTACTCCAGGGCACTTCCTCATTCAATACTATTTTTATTTTCATTTTACCATTATATTGCGGGGCAACCCAAAGTTGAATGAACCTCTCCTCTGCCTGGGTGCCTGGGCCTAAATGTGTGACAGTGGCCTGTTCCAGTGGTGGGTGACGTGAAGCCTGATTCTCTGCTATGACATGAAGACAGATTCTGTGCTGACATAAGGCCAGATTCTCTGTTACGGGACCGCTCTCCTCTGTCTGGGTGCCGGGGCCTAAATGTGTGACAGTGGCCTGTTCCAGTGGTGGGTGACATGAAGCCTGATTCTCTGCTATGACATGAAGACAGACTCTGTGCTGACATAAGGCCAGATTCTCTGTTACGGGACCGCTCTCCTCTGTCTGGGTGCCGGGGCCTAAATGTGTGACAGTGGCCTGTTCCAGTGGTGGGTGACGTGAAGCCTGATTCTCTGCTATGACATGAAGACAGATTCTGCGCTGACATAAGGCCAGATTCTCTGTTACGGGACCTCTCTCCTCTGCCTGGGTGCCTGGGCCTAAATGTGTGACAGTGGCCTGTTCCAGTGGTGGGTGACGTGAAGCCTGATTCTCTGCTATGACATGAAGACAGATTCTGCGCTGACATAAGGCCAGATTCTCTGTTACGGGACCGCTCTCCTCTGTCTGGGTGCCGGGGCCTAAATGTGTGACAGTGGCCTGTTCCAGTGGTGGGTGACGTGAAGCCTGATTCTCTGCTATGACATGAAGACAGATTCTGTGCTGACATAAGGCCAGATTCTCTGTTACGGGACCGCTCTCCTCTGTCTGGGTGCCGGGGCCTAAATGTGTGACAGTGGCCTGTTCCAGTGGTGGGTGACGTGAAGCCTGATTCTCTGCTATGACATGAAGACAGATTCTGTGCTGACATAAGGCCAGATTCTCTGTTACGGGACCGCTCTCCTCTGTCTGGGTGCCGGGGCCTAAATGTGTGACAGTGGCCTGTTCCAGTGGTGGGTGACGTGAAGCCTGATTCTCTGCTATGACATGAAGACAGATTCTGCGCTGACATAAGGCCAGATTCTCTGTTACGGGACCTCTCTCCTCTGCCTGGGTGCCTGGGCCTAAATGTGTGACAGTGGCCTGTTCCAGTGGTGGGTGACGTGAAGCCTGATTCTCTGCTATGACATGAAGACTGATTCTGCGCTGACATAAGGCCAGATTCTCTGTTACGGGACCGCTCTCCTCTGTCTGGGTGCCGGGGCCTAAATGTGTGACAGTGGCCTGTTCCAGTGGTGGGTGACGTGAAGCCTGATTCTCTGCTATGACATGAAGACAGATTCTGCGCTGACATAAGGCCAGATTCTCTGTTACGGGACCTCTCTCCTCTGCCTGGGTGCCTGGGCCTAAATGTGTGACAGTGGCCTGTTCCAGTGGTGGGTGACGTGAAGCCTGATTCTCTGCTATGACATGAAGACAGATTCTGCGCTGACATAAGGCCAGATTCTCTGTTACGGGACCGCTCTCCTCTGTCTGGGTGCCGGGGCCTAAATGTGTGACAGTGGCCTGTTCCAGTGGTGGGTGACGTGAAGCCTGATTCTCTGCTATGACATGAAGACAGATTCTGTGCTGACATAAGGCCAGATTCTCTGTTACGGGACCGCTCTCCTCTGTCTGGGTGCCGGGGCCTAAATGTGTGACAGTGGCCTGTTCCAGTGGTGGGTGACGTGAAGCCTGATTCTCTGCTATGACATGAAGACAGATTCTGTGCTGTCATAAGGCCAGATTCTCTGTTACGGGACCGCTCTCCTCTGTCTGGGTGCCGGGGCCTAAATGTGTGACAGTGGCCTGTTCCAGTGGTGGGTGACGTGAAGCCTGATTCTCTGCTATGACATGAAGACAGATTCTGCGCTGACATAAGGCCAGATTCTCTGTTACGGGACCTCTCTCCTCTGCCTGGGTGCCTGGGCCTAAATGTGTGACAGTGGCCTGTTCCAGTGGTGGGTGACGTGAAGCCTGATTCTCTGCTATGACATGAAGACTGATTCTGCGCTGACATAAGGCCAGATTCTCTGTTACGGGACCGCTCTCCTCTGTCTGGGTGCCGGGGCCTAAATGTGTGACAGTGGCCTGTTCCAGTGGTGGGTGACGTGAAGCCTGATTCTCTGCTATGACATGAAGACAGATTCTGCGCTGACATAAGGCCAGATTCTCTGTTACGGGACCTCTCCTCTGCCTGGGTGCCTGGGCCTAAATGTGTGACAGTGGCCTGTTCCAGTGGTGGGTGACGTGAAGCCTGATTCTCTGCTATGACATGAAGACTGATTCTGCGCTGACATGAAGCCAGATTCTCTGCTATGGCATGAAGAGACTGATTCTCTGCTGACATGAAGCCAGATTCTTTGCTATGGCATGAAGAGACTGATTCTCTGCTGACGTGAAGCCAGATTCTCTGCTATGGGACCTCTGTCCAATTGATATTGGTTCATTTTTATTTTTTTAATTTTAATTTTAATTCATTTCCCTATCCACATTTGTTTGCTGGGGATTTACCTACATGTTGCTGCCTTTTGCAGCCCTCTAGCTCTTTCCTGGGCTGTTTTACAGCCTTTTTAGTGCCCAAAAGTTCGGGTCCCCATTGACTTCAATGGGGTTCGGGACGAAGTTCGGATCGGGTTCGGATCCCGAACCCGAACATTTCCGGGAAGTTCGGCCGAACTTCTCGAATCTGAACATCCAGGTGTTCGCTCAACTCTATTAGTGAGATCTCTGCCTTCTCTATGGAAAGACCATATATGAATATTTTGGACGATAGAGTAATTATTTCACCGGACCCTTCCTTCCTTCCAAAAGTGTCCTCTTCCTTCCATCACTCTCAGGAAGTCATCTTACCTTCTTTTTGCGCCTCTCCAAAAAATAAAAAAGAATCAGAATTTCACTGTTTCCTCAAAGCTCCTTATTTCCTTTTAGGGCAGGACGAAGGGGTCGGCTGCTTCCTCGCAAACTATAGCTAGATGCATAAGGCAGGCTATCCTTTTAGCCTATTTCTCTAAGGGGGCTCCCCCACCCTCAGAATTTGGGGCCCACTCTACCAAAGCTGTCTCTGCCTCCTGGGCAAAGAGAGCCTCTGCCTCCATTGACCAAATATGTAGGGCAGCTACCTGGAGTTCTCCTCACACTTTTTTCGGGCATTACAAACTTCAGTTACCATCTCAGGAGGGCCTGGTATTTGGACGGAAAGTCCTTCAGGCAGTTGTCCCTCCCTAAAATCTTATCTCGCTGATAAATCCAAAGGTGCTGTCATAGGCGAGGGGGGAAATATGGGATTACACTTACCCGTAATCTTTTTTCCTTGAGCCTATGACAGCACCCGCTTATTTCCCTCCCAAAAAAAAAAAGTGTATATAGATATATGACTAGTAGTGCTATAAGATGTTTGTTTCCTTAGTTCTTGAAATCGTACTGGCATGAAGGGGGTTGGTACCTCCTTTTCAAGTGGTTGTGTTTCCTGTTTCCTGTCCTGACGAGGGGGCGGACACTATCCAAGGGTGCTGTCATAGGCTCAAGGAAAAAAGATTACCGGTAAGTGTAATCCCATATTTTGACACTAATACACGCCAAAAAGGGCTGTAATTTTCTCACTTCCCCACACAACAGCAAATACTTTTTTTTTGTGCCACTAATACACCCCCAAAAAGGGCATTTTTTATTTTTTCTAACATTAATAAAAATAAATTAAGGAGGATCACCTGAAAGCGGTGAGGGCAATACGGGACCAGATGCAGAAAGCCAAGGCAAAGCTGCAGAAAGCCACGGCAAAGCTGCATCAATTTGAAAGCATGCATAAGAAGGACCTGGAAGAGTAAATGGATCTGCAGGAAGATTGCCATACAGCGATTTTATTAATATTATTTTTTTAACTAAATAGTTTTTTTTCAGTTATAACGTTTCCTTTTGTTTTTTAATAATCTTATGTTTTGGTGTGATTTTAACAGAGCTTTAGCAGTAAGGACCCTTTAGTCCAGGGGCAAACTCAGCATGGTCCGGACAGACAGCAGTAGTAGATATATGTTAACAGTGTAGTATAAGGCCTACAAATAAATAAGCTTGATGAGGACAGCAGCAGGTAAAGTTAAGGGAGTATTTTGAGGCCTACACTTAAGAAATCAGCTTGATATGGACAACAGCAGCAGGTAAAGGTAACATTGTAGTATGAGGCCTTTACATAGCTACAAAGGATCATGATGACAACAGCAGCAGGGAGATATTAAGTTTACGGTGTAGTTTAAGTCAAACACATAGCTCGGCCTAACTCAGCATGATCAAGAATTTTGTAGGATTCTGTGGCTGGATGGACATTAGGCGGTCACAGGATAAAAATTTTACCATCGGCCTCAAAAATGAGCCTATTGGCATTCACCTGACAGCACACAACTTTGTAGGATTCTGTGGCTAGAGGGACATTAGGCGGTCACGGGATTAAAATGTAACTGTCGGTCAGTACAGGCCCCAAAAATTAGTCAATAGGCATTCACCTGACAGCACGCAATTTTGTAGGATTTTGTGGCTGGAGGGACATTAGGCGGTCACGGGATCAAAATGTAACTGTCGGTCAGTACAGGCCCCAAAAATTAGGTAATAGGCATTCACCTGACAGCACGCAACTTTGTAGGATTTTGTGGCTGGAGGGACATTAGGCAGTCACAGGACTAAAATGTAACTGTCGGCCAGCGCAGGCCACAAAAATTAGGCACTCAACGGACATAAAAGGCATTTTATGCCGCTGTATTTACTAGACATAAGATAGGGACAATGATTTGTTCTGGGTGGTGGTGGATATTTTTGGGCATATCCGAACTGACCAACACGCAGCAAGGCCTGGAAGTGCTGCATTCTGACAGCCCTCTGTGATGCTGGTAACATGTCTGCCATTTTGTGTTTGTACCGGGGGTCTAAGTACGTTGCCACCCAGTACTGGTCCTTGCCCTTTATGCTTTTTATACGGGGGTCCCTCTTCAAACACTAGAGCATGAAGGCCCCCATTTGCACTAAACTGGAAGTGGTGAAGTGGCCTTGCTCTTGCTCATCGTCCAGGAGAATGTCGTCCTTGTTCTCCCCCCAGCAACGGACAACACTAGTGATCCCAGAAAAGTTTAAAGCATGCTCTTCTTGCTCCTGCTCCACCCCGGCACCATCCTCCTTTGACTCCTCTTCAGACTCATGTTGTTGACTTGTCTCAGATGGAGTAGCCCCCCCTGGGAATTCAACCAGCATTGCGACTTCCTCATCTTCCTGCTCCTCGACGGCTTGATCAATGACACAACGCAATGCACGCTCCAGAAAGAAGGCGTAAGATACGATGTCACTGATGGTGCCCTGGCTGTAACTGACCAGTTTGGTGATCTCATCAAATGGCCGCAGAAGTCTGCATGTGTCGCACATTAGCAGCCACTGGTGCGGTGAAAAAAAAACAAGCTCCCAGACCCTGTCCTGCCGCAGAGTTCGTACAGGCAGTCGTTAACTGCACGTTTCTGCTGGAGCAGCCTATCAAGCATATACAAGGTGGAGTTCCATCATGTCGGGCAGTCACATATCAGACGTCTGACGGGCAGGTGGTGTTGCCGCTGAATGTCAGCAAGGCGAGCCATGGCCGTGTAAGATATTCTGAAATGGCCAGAGATCTTCCTGGCCTGCTGAAAGATGTCCTGGACCCTGGGGTATTTGGCAACATATCGATGCACGACTAAGTTCAGGATGTGTGCCATGCGCGACATGTGTGTAATTTTGCCCTGTTTTAGCGCGCTGAGCAGATTGGCACAATTGTCGCACACCACTTTACCAACTGTCAAATTGAGTAGAGTTAGCCACTGATCGGCCTGTGACTGCAAAGCTGAAAACAGTGCAGGACCGGTTTGGCTCTTAAATTCCAGGCACAACAGCCACAGCACAGCATGGCAACGTCTCACCTGGCACGTCAAATAGGTTCTGGGAGCTTGGGGGGCACAGAGGAAGAGGCTGTAGCAGCAAAAAAGTAGGAGTCAGCAGAGGAGGAGACGGAGGATGGAGGAGGAGAGGAAGAGGCAGGCCTGCATACATTCCGTGGCGGTAACACCAAACCCACGAGTTGCATGCTTGACGGCCGTCAGAAGGTTAACCCAGTGGGCAGTAAAAGTTATGTACCGTCTCTGCCCGTGTTTGCTAGACCAGGTGTCTGTGGTCAAATGTATCTTTGCACCGACACTGTGTGCCAGAGATACATTAACTTGCCGCTGAACGTGGCCATATAGCTCCAGGATGCTCTTCTGGGAGAAATATTTTCTTCCAGGGACCTTCCAATGGCCACAAATTTTCTAAAGGCCTCAGAGTCCACCAGTTTATATGGCATTAGTTGGTGGGCTAGCAGTTCCGACAAGCCAGCGGTCAACCGTTGGGCAAGAGGGTTATTCGGCGTCATCATCTTTTTACGCTTAAACATTTGGGTCACGGAAGCCTGCCTTTTGCCAGATAAACGCGAGGACGGCATGGTGGAAGGTGAAGTGGAGGACAATTAGGAGGAGAGAGGGGAAGGAGAAGAGGCAGGACTTGGAGCGCAGGGAGTGTGGATTTGTGGGTTATGACGACGTTGCTCCCACTGGGCTAGTTTATGGGAGGCCAGGTGCCTTCTTAACCACTTCAGCCCCCCTAGCTTAAACACCCTTAATGACCAGGCCACTTTTTACACTTCTGCACTACACTACTTTCACCGTTTATTGCTCGGTCATGCAACTTACCACCCAAATGAATTTTACCTCCTTTTCTTCTCACTAATAGATCTTTCATTTGGTGGTATTTCATTGCTGCTGACATTTTTACTTTTTTTGTTATTAATCGAAATTTAACGATTTTTTTTCAAAAAAGTGATTTTTCACTTTCAGTTGTAAAATTTTGCAAAAAAAACAACATCCATATATAAAATTTTCTCTAAAATTATTGTTCTACATGTCTTTGATAAAAAAAAAATGTTTGGGTAAAAAAAAAAAATGGTTTGGGTAAAAGTTATAGCGTTTACAAACTATGGTACAAAAATGTGAATTTCCGCTTTTTGAAGCAGCTCTGACTTTCTGAGCACCTGTCATGTTTCCTGAGGTTCTACAATGCCCAGACAGTAGAACAACCCCACAAATGACCCCATTTCGGAAAGTAGACACCCTAAGGTATTCGCTGATGGGCATAGTGAGTTCATAGAACTTTTTTTTTTTTGTCACAAGTTAGCGGAAAATGATGATTTTTATTTTATTTTTCTTACAAAGTCTCATATTCCACTAACTTGTGACAAAAAATAAAAACTTCCATGAACTCACTATGCCCATAACGAAATACCTTGGGGTGTCTTCTTTCCAAAATGGGGTCACTTGTGGGGTAGTTATACTGCCCTGGCATTTTAGGGGCCCAAGTGCGTGCGAAGTAGTTTGAAATCAAAATCTGTAAAAAATGGCCGGTGAAACACATGTGGTATTGCCGTACTCAGGAGAAGTTGGGCAATGTTTTTTGCGGTGTCATTTTACATATACCCATGCTGGGTGAGAGAAATATCTTGGCAAAAAACAACTTTTCCCATTTTTTTATACAAAGTTGGCATTTGACCAAGATATTTATCTAATATACCTGTTAGGGGTTAAAAAAATCGCATCTCCAGCCTGCCAGCGAACGATCGCCGCTGGCAGGCTGGAGATCCACTCGCTTACCTTCCGATCCTATGAACGCTCACGCCTGTGTGCGCGCGTTCACAGGAAATCTCGGGTCTCGCGAGATGACGCATATATGCGTGACTCTGCGCAGGGCTGCCGCCTCCGGAACGCGATCCTGCGTTAGGCGGTCCAGAGGCGGTTAAGGCGGTCATCCCTAGGTGAGTGTTGGGCTTACCGCGACTTATACGTTGACAGCAAAGGCTGCAGATGGCAACACCATTGTCAGCAGCGGACACGTTGAAAAAAGCCCACACTGCGGAGCCATGTGCCGGCGTCCTGGGAGCGTCAGATGTGACCGTGCATGGTAGATGGCTCACTCCAAATACATTTGCATTCTGCTTTTTGCCTCCTGTGCACTGTAAGTTCTGCCTGCTTCTCCTCCCTATCTGCTGCTCCTTCTCTCCCTCTGAACTCCCCTCCTCTTCCTCTCTTGTGGGCACCCACGTGACATCCATCGACACGTCATCATCGTCACCTTCCCCACCACTAACATTAGAGATCTCGGAGTAGGCAGCAATAGCGGGGACAAACCTACTTGGGCTGATCTGGGTACTGTCGTCAGACTGCTGGGTGGCGACCGTTGTTACCTCCTCTTCCTGATCCGATGACACGAATGGCTGTGCATCGGAAAGGTCTTGAAATGGATGGGAAAATAATTCCTCTGACTCAAGCAGAGGGGATATGATGGTGGTGGTGGTGGTGTTGGTGTTGGTGTCTTTGAGGGTGCACACAGCAGAGAGTGAAGAGGGTGCAGATAGAGAGAATGAGGAGGGTGCATATTTTGGGGGGGCGACTAGTATATCACACCAGTTATAATAATTTTTTCTAATACCGTTTGTCACTGTGTGTAGTAGAGGGAACGCAGTAAAACAGCAAACAAATGCTGCTGTACCCAAATGCACTATATGGAAAGTATATTATTGGTATACACCCCGCTTCAATCAGTTTTTTTGGGGGGTGACTGTTATATCACACCAGTTATAATTAATTATTCCAATACCGTTTGTCACTGTGTGTAGCAGAGGGAACGCAGCAAAACCACAAACAAATGTTGCAGTACCCAAAAGCACTATAAAGAAAGTATATTGGTATATAACACCCTGCTTCAATCAGTTTTTTTGGGGGGCGACTGGTATATCACAACAGTTATAATTATTTTTTTTCAATAACGTTTGTCACTGTGTGTAGCAGAGGGAACACAGTAACACAGCAAACAAATGCTGCAGTACCCAAATGCACTATATAGAAAGTATATTATTGGTATATAACACCCCGCTTCTATCACTTTTTTGGGTGGGCGACTAGTATATCAAACCAGTCTAATTGCGTTTGTCACTCTGTGTGGCTGCAGTATTGCTGCAGAACCGCTCACCACTGCTGCACAATACAAATCCACTATAATATGCTTTCTCTGTTAGAAAGTAAATTATAAGTGTATTACACCCCTCTGTACTGCACACCTATCAATAGTACACCTATACCAGTCCTTAAAAGGACTTTTGTGGACCTATTTGATAGCATTTTTGTCCCTAATAGTCTGTCCCTGCTCCACACAGCAAACTTTCCCTACACTGACAAACGACTGAATGTAAAATGGCGGCCAGATCGGGTCTATTTATAGGGTAGGGGGTATGTCCATGGGCTGAAACATCTCAATTGGCTGTCCTGTACCACCTGATGGATGTGTCATGGGTAAAAGTTCTTCACAATGCAAAAGAATATGGCGGACGCTAATATCTTCATATGTTCGCATGTTCTGCAAATCGCGAACTGACAAAGTTCGCCGCAAACTAGACCGCCGGGCGAACCGCAAGGCCATCTCTAGAAAGGGATACCACATCCAAGGGAGGTCAATGTATAAAATTAAATGTGATCGAGCTAAAATGTGGGAGAAGTTATCAAAGCAGAAGGATCGAATTAAAGGAGGGGGGTGTACAGCAATTGCCCGCTCCCGACTCGGGGAGGTAGTGACGATAAATAACAATACAGGATTCTTAAGATGCCCTGTTTTTGGAATGATTAATAAAAAATTATAGGGAATGTCACTGGGGTATTTTGTATTTGGAAACGTTAGACAGGCCCTGCTGCCGCTTTGTTAACTCTAGATAACTTCTGCCTTATCACACGTCCCCGTCACGTCCTCGATCCATTTGGATATCTTCTCTATCAACTTTCGATGTTCTTTTCTGCGCCTACCATGTTGATCACGATTAGCGGCAAATTAGGGTTCCACGCCGGAGAGGGAGTGTGAGAAAGGGAGACCACATCCAAGGGAGGTCAATGGCTGCAATGTGATTGAGTGCAAATGTGGGACAGGTTATTAAAGCAGAAGGATCGATTGAAAGGGCCAATTAAAGACAAATTTTAGAAATGTAAGTCCCTGTCACCTGTGCAGAGCAGGGGTTTTTCATCACCAGAAATGGGTTAATGTCACCCACCAATGGAACAGATGATTTTGAAAAATTTCGGTCCCTGTCACCTATGCAGAGCAGGGGTTTATTCATGGCAAAAATTGTAAAGTGTCACATAATGTCACAGAAAAATTAGTGAAATTTATTAATCTGTTAACTAGGTAGAGCAGGGGTACATCACATCCAAAAATTGGTGAATGTAACCCGACAATGTAACAGAAAAATTTGTGAAATTTATTAACCTGTCTACTAGGTAGAGCAGGGGTAAATCACAGCCAAAAAATTTGCAAATTTCACCCGAAAATGTAAAAGACTAATTAGTGAAATGAGTTTAAATAAAATAAGTACAAATTAAAAAAATAAGGTGGAGGTCCATATGGAGTAGGAGTTTGAGGAGGCAGTGGACGTAGCGGTGTAGGTGGAAGTGGGGGTGGAGGAGAACGAGGTAGCCAACACTGGTTTTTGGTTTTAATATTATTTATTTAAATTTTTTTTTAATTAGGGTACACCCCAAAAGAGTGGGAAATATCAAAAATACAACAATGAGCAATTTCGCTGTAGTATAACAATGACTGGGTAAGGCCGGTATACATGTCTATTCTGCACAAGGTACAGACAAGTTCTGAGGGATCCATGCCTGGTTCATTTTAATGAATGTGAGCTTGTCCACACTGGCTGTGGACAGGCGGCTGCGCTTGTCTGTGATAACGCCTCTTGCCGTGCTAAACAAACGTTCAGATAATACACTGGCTGCAGGGCAGGCCAGAACCTCCAAGGCGTAAAGGGCAAGCTCAGGCCATGTGCCCAATTTGGAGACCCGGAAGTTGAAGGGGGAAGACCTGTCATTCAGTACGTGTAGGCATGTGCACACATACTGCTCCACCAAGTTGCTGAAATGCTGCCTCCTGCTAAGACGTTCCATATCAGCTGGTGGTGCTGGTTGTTGTGGCGTTCTGACAAAGCTTTTCCACATTTCGGCCATGATAACCCTGCCTTCTGAGGTGCTGGTGGTGCCCCAGCTGCGTTGGCGACCTCTTCCTCCTCCTCTGCCTTCGCCTTGTGCTTCCACTGTGCCCTTGCTGTCAGGTGGGAATGCCAGTCAGGTGGGATGCTTGTACTCGCGCATCTTCCGATCACGCTCCATTGACGGAATTAAGGACGGTACCCAGTAAACAACACAAGTTAGAATGTGGGCAACTCGGCGGTAATTGCGGATACACTGCAGCATATAATCGCTCATGTGTGTCAGGCTGCCCAGAGGCAACGAAAAGCTGTCCTCTGTAGGAGGTGTATCGTCTATGTCCTCTGTATACCCCTAGCCATGCACCAGTGATGGCCATGAGCTGGTTTGGGTGCCACCCTGCTGTGAACATGGTTCCTCCTCCCTCATCTCCTCCTCCTCATGCTCCACCTCATCATCCTCCAGAACTGTGCCCTGGCTGGAAAATTGTGTACCTGGCGTTTGTGGGTGCAGGAACCCACCCTTGGAGCCACTTGAGAATGACTGGCCTGAAACTCTATGAAATGATCCCTCTTCCTCCTTCTCCTCCTGTGCCACATCCTCTTCCATCATCGCCAGAAGCGTTTTTTCAAACAGGCATAGAAGTGGGATAGGAACGCTGAGAACGGCATTTTCTGCACTGGCCACCCGTGCGTGCTGCAGCTGAAACTCTACTATAGCCTGCTGCTGCTCGCACAGTCTGGCCAGCATGTGCAAGGTGGAGTTCCATCTTGTGGGCACATCGCACATAAGGCGGTGAGTGGGAAGGCCGAAGTTACGCTGCAGCACTGACAGGCGAGCAGCAGCAGGGCGAGAACGCCGAAAGTGCACAGAGAAGGCCCGCACTTTCTGCAGCAGCTTTGACATATCGGGGTCATTTTTAAGGAAACTCTGCACCACCAAATTCAGCACGTGCTCCCGGCAAGGGATGTGCGTCAAACCGGCTAGTCCCAGAGCTGCTACGAGATTCCGCCCATTATCGCACACCACCAGGCCGGGCTTGAGGCTCACTGGCACCAACCACTCATCGGTCTGTTGTTCCATGCACATCCACCCCTGTGTGGGGTTTGTCCCCCAAACAGATAAGTTTTAAAACTGCCTGCTGTAGTTTACCCCTGGCTGTGCTGAAGTTGGTGGTGAAGGTGTTTCGCTGACCGGATGAGGAGGCGGTAGAGGATGAGGAAGCGGAGGAGGAGGAGGAAGCAACAGGAGGCAAACTGAATCGCCCTGCAATCCTCGATAGTGGAAGGACATGCGCCAAACTGCTATCCGCCTCAGACCCAGCCGCCACTGCATTTACCCAGTATGCTGTTAGGGAGATATAACGTCCCTGACCGTGCTTACTGGTCCTCGCATCCGTAGTTAGGTGGACCTTGCCACAGATGGCGTTGCGCAGTGCACACCTGATTTTGTCCCCCACTTGGTTGTGCAGGGAAGGGATGGCTCGCCTGGAAAAGTAGTGGCGGCTGGGCACGACGTACTGTGGGACAGCCACCACCATAAGGCTTTTAAAACTCTCCGTCTCCATTTTAAAGGCCAGTCATTTTTAAATGCTGGCATTCAGGGCCAAGGATCGCAGGTGGGTAGGGGGGTACTTCCTCTTCTGCTCCACTGTTTGGGAAATGGAGAGCTGAACGCTTCCGTGGGACATTGTGGAGATGCTTGGTGACACAGGTGGTGGTGTTGCTGGCAGATCCTCTGTTTGCGGGGTGGCAGGTGCCACTGTCACTCCAGAGGTGGATGAAGAGGCCGAGACTGCAGCAGAAGAGGAAGTAGGAGGAACCAGAGACCTTTCTTGGTTATTGAGGTGTCTGCTCCACTGCAGCTCATGCTTTGCACTTAGATGCCTGGTCATGCAGGTTGTGCTCAGGTTGAGAACGTTTATGACGGATTCGGATTCAAGTGTATTAGATGAACCCAACCGAGTGACAACTGACATCGTGGGAGAGATGAGTGGCCCTTTAGGAAAAGTGTCAGAAGGGGCCGTAGAAAAACCAAGAAGAAGAGGAACCGGAAAATCAGAGAGGGAAAAGAAACAAGTGTCCTGGGGGGGATAACTGCTCCCATGTCGCCAGATGATAACTTGGTGATAAATCTTACGTACCATGTTTTACCACCAGGCTGTACCCAGGTCCTCAGTCGGGGGCTTGGATATAGCCTGACTGAACAGTTTGATCCTGTCACATTCGAAGTGGACATATTTAAAGCAACTAGAAAGCTCTATTTACATAAAATGTTCAAGGATACACCCCAATCTATTGTCCATACACAGGGGGAAATATCGCTGGGTCCTAACCCTGTTGGCTTGAATATATCCACTGAATTTGATGAGAAAGAATTTGCCTGTTTGGAATTCCTCACTGGGACAGCACTTACTGAGGAATGCCCTAGTGATATCCCAAAAGATCCATTCAGAGGTGGCGTCAAATCTACTTTTTGCCCCCCTATGCCCGCTGGCAGCAGCATTGATATCTTTCAATATCAGGTTATGAGAGATGTTCGGGCTGTTATTTATTCTGAAGCTCAGTCCAATATTAGTTGTGAGGAGCAGAAAGCATTGCAATGGCTCTGCTCCAAAAATGATATAGTGGTGAAGCCGGCGGACAAGGGGGGTAATATAGTACTCATGTCTAGAGAATAATATGTAGGTGAAGCCCTCAGACAATTGGGGGATACACTCACATATGAAAGGGAACAGGGGGACCCTATACCCAGTACCCAACCACAACTCAGATGCCTTATTACTAAATATGTGGAGGTAGGTTTCCTTCCCAAAAACATGCTAGATAAACTAATACCCTCGTTTCCAGCCAGACCATTGTGGTATTTCCTTCCTAAGATTCACAAATCACTAAGCCACCCCCCGGGATGTCCCATCGTGGCGGGGATTGGCTCGGTGATAGAGCCTTTGTCAAAATATGTTGACTGGCTCTTGAGACCGGCTTTGGTAAGTGCCCCTGTGTATCTCAGGGACACCAATGATTTCCTGTTGGCCTTGAAATAATTGCATTGGCAGGAGGGGTACCAGTTGGTGTCCCTCGATGTGGAAAGCCTCTACACCCGCATCCCTCATGGTGCGGGTGTGGAGGCGGTCCTCAACATCGTAACCAATTTTGGGGAAAGGACACATTTTTTGTGAGTTCATTGGTGAGGCACTGGAATTTATTTGAACTAATAACGTGTTTGCAGACAGCCAGTCGCAGGGGGAACACGTGAGGTTCACGGTGGACCGATGAGGGGTCAAATGGTATAACACACAGTTCATCAGTTTACTCACGGTTAGCAGATAGCCTCCCTGGGCTGGCAGCACAGTGTTGAGGTGGACAGCACGAAATCCTCCGGGGCACGCTTTGTGATAGGAAGCATCAGCCAAGATGGTGGTTGAGGTGCCCTTGATGTTAGAGGTGCTTAGGGTGCTTGTTGCGGCTGAGTCCCTTGATGGTTTTTGTCGTGACGCCAGTACCGTTAATAGTGGTACAACCATAGGTAGTAATAATGAGGTAGACAGTGGTAAGATGCAACTCACAACTTTTACTTTGGATGTCTTTTGGTTGCAGCAGTACAATTATGCAGTCTTTAGATGATACAGAGGTAATTCTGCAAATCCACTGTTTTAGGCTTGTCAGGTTTTGTGGTTTGGAGCAGTGGGTTACTTCAAAATCATTGGAACTTCTGGTGAGGTTGCCGGAGGCTATGTGTCACCGCCAGATCTCTGAGAAGTTCTGACAGATGTTCTTCAGTACCTCCTGCATGATGTTTTTTTGTTTTGGTTTCGCTTTGACATCTCTTCTCCCTCTCCCAGCTGTCATCTATTAGCAGTGATTGCCTCCCTTTATATCCCCTCCCATACTGCCTCACTTTGCGGTTTATACTACTTCCTGGATTGTGCTCACTGCTAGAAGATGCAACTGCTGGTTCCTCAGATAAGTCTATTCCTTTATTTGTGTTTTCCTGTTGGCTTGATTCTAGGTGACCCTGACTCCCTCCGTATTAAGTGCAGGGAGCCGGTGGTCGTGTCCCCTCACTATTATAGGGTTTTCAAGTGTCACTCAGTCTAGGTACGTGGACATGCAACTTTCTATCACAGAGATCTTTGCATAGGCTGAGCAGTCAGGGAGAGCTCTAGGGCTTTTATAGGGCTCACCCATATGTTCCTTAGTTTGGGATCAAGCCAGTCAGATCTTTATTTGTTACTTCTTGTTTTCTGCAACACCATCCGTGACACTATGGTATCCTTCACCTAAAATATCCCAAAGGTCCTTTATGCCTGGTTTACGTTTTTTATCCTTTGGATGAAGTTGAATCTTTCCTTTTCTCTTGTCCCTTTCTGGACTAAAACTTTTTTTTAGAGCTGAACTGCTGGATCTGCACCTTTTCACTCTCTCAGTGTCAATATACACACTGAACTTCACACTGACCTGTAATCTCAACTGAACTGATCTCCACTAACCACTGACCTGAACTAATCTCCTCTCACTAGGCCTGACCAGGGTATATATAGGACCTGAACTTTATCCCCATCTAGTGGTGGGATGTATAAATTACACCTAATAGGCCTGTTAACAGGGATTTAAATGCAAAGTTATACCATACTGTACAATGCAATTGATAGGATGAAAAAGTACTTTAAACAGTGCCCACACACACGTAGTGGGACGCTGCATTCCCCTATGGTAAAATGTTAGTCGACCGCAACACATTCTTGACTCGATATTGTATCATGAAAGATATACTGAAAGATATAAAAAAGGAGAAGCATGCATGCATAGGGAAATAATGCCATAACTCACATTCTTGTACTTCTTGTACCTATGAATAAAAATGGGTTAGGCAAGCATATCTCAGGCAACAACGAAATGTATCAAATGGGGTAACACATTATTTTATCTGAATACTGCTAATATGCCGGCAACTAAAATAGTCCATAACAATAAGGAAAACACAATAAACATCTCAGGAGGCTCACAGGGTATGAGTCCGTTCACTGGGCACAAGTAAATATCAAAGTGCAACAGCACGGAGGCTTAGGTACGTGAAAGTCTATCTCTGGCTGTGGAACGTTGCAAAACCGACAAATAGTCCCTTAAAAAGTCCTTTAAGGAAATGGAACACGATAAACAGTATATTAGTCCTTTTTCTGAATTAACATGGCTGGGATCTTAACTTCTCGGCTGCTGGAGCAGGAAATCTCCATAACGGACTGGTGGTTGTCCTCTTGTACTCCTCTCAGATCTCCGAAGTGGCTGTGGTTCTTCAGACCTTGTTTCCGGGGAACTTGAGGTTTCCTGAATTGTAATAACTTCAGTTTCTGGTTGAAGTATTGGGGTATTCGTTTTAGCAGGCACTATAATGTTAAGCCATGGGGTTAAGAACCATTGCAAAGGATCAGAAGCTAGCAGTGTTTTTCCCAAGGACTGTATTGTTCCCTCTGGCTCAGTTGGTTTTTCCAGTTCTGGCTCAATGGGTTGAATTTCCTCTGAAACAGCTTCTTCCTGAGAAGTTTCTACTGTGGTGTCCTCTTTAACCACCTCAGCCCCTAGGGCTTAAACACCCTGAAAGACCAGGCCACTTTTTACACTTCTGACCTACACTACTTTCACCATTTATTGCTCGGTCATGCAACTTACCACCCGAATGAATTTTACCTCCTTTTCTTCTCACTAATAGAGCTTTCATTTGGTGGTATTTCATTGCTGCTGACATTTTTACTTTTTTTGTTATTAATCGAAATTTAACGATTTTTTTTGCAAAAAAAATGACATTTTTCACTTTCAGTTGTAAAATTTTGCAAAAAAAACGAGATCCATATAGAAATTTTGCTCTAAATTTATTGTTCTACATGTCTTTGATAAAAAAAAAAATGTTTGGGTAAAAAAAAAATGGTTTGGGTAAAAGTTATAGCGTTTACAAACTATGGTACAAAAATGTGAATTTCCGCTTTTTGAAGCAGCTCTGACTTTCTGAGCACCTGTCATGTTTCCTGAGGTTCTACAATAGCCAGACAGTACAAACACCCCACAAATGACCCCATTTCGGAAAGTAGACACCCTAAGGTATTCGCTGATGGGCATAGTGAGTTCATAGAACTTTTTATTTTTTGTCACAAGTTAGCGGAAAATGATGATTTATTTTATTTTTTTTCTTACAAAGTCTCATATTCCACTAACTTGTGACAAAAAAGAAAAACTTCCATGAACTCACTATGCCCATCAGCGAATACCTTGGG
Organism: Bufo bufo; assembly: GCF_905171765.1. Classification (NCBI taxonomy): domain Eukaryota; kingdom Metazoa; phylum Chordata; class Amphibia; order Anura; family Bufonidae; genus Bufo; species Bufo bufo. The sequence goes on along the minus strand of NC_053390.1, from coordinate 521,439,684 downwards.
ATGTCTTCTTTCCAAAATGGGGTCATTTGTGGGGTAGTTATACTGCCCTGGCATTCTAGGGGCCCAAATGTGTGGTAAGGAGTTTGAAATCAAATTCTGTAAAAAATGGCTGGTGAAATCCGAAAGGTGCTCTTTGGAATGTGGGCCCCTTTGCCCACCTAGACTGCAAAAAAGTGTCACACATGTGGTATCTCCGTATTCAGGAGAAGTTGGGGAATGTGTTTTGGGGTGTCATTTTACATATACCCATGCTGGGTGAGAGAAATATCTTGGCAAAAGACAACTTTGTATAAAAAAATGGTAAAATTTGTCTTTTGCCAAGATATTTCTCTCACCCAGCATGGGTATATGTAAAATGACACCCCAAAACACATTCCCCAACTCCTCCTGAATACGGAGATACCAGATGTGTGACACTTTTTTGCAGCCTAGGTGGGCAAAGGGGCCCATATTCCAAAGAGCACCTTTCGGATTTCACTGGTCATTTTTTACAGAATTTGATTTCAAACTCCTTACCACACATTTGGGCCCCTAAAATGCCAGGGCAGTATAACTACCCCACATGTGACCCCATTTTGGAAAGAAGACACCCCAAGGTATTCGCTGATGGGCATAGTGAGTTCATGGAAGTTTTTATTTTTTGTCACAAGTTAGTGGAATATGAGACTTTGTAAGAAAAAAAAAAAAATCATTTTCCACTAACTTGTGACAAAAAATAAAAAATTCTAGGAACTCGCCATGCCCCTCACGGAATACCTTGGGGTGTCTTCTTTCCAAAATGAGGTCACTTGTGGGGTAGTTATACTGCCCTGGCATTTTCCAGGGGCCCTAATGTGTGGTAAGTAGGTAAATGACCTGTGAAATCCTAAAGGTGCTCTTTGGAATATGGGCCCCTTTGCCCACCTAGGCTGCAAAAAAGTGTCACACATGTGGTATCGCCGTATTCATGAGAAGTTGGGGAATGTGTTTTGGGGTGTCATTTTACATATACCCATGCTGGGTGAGAGAAATATCTTGGCAAAATACAACTTTTCCCATTTTTTTATACAAAGTTGGCATTTGACCAAGATATTTCTCTCACCCAGCATGGGTATATGTAAAATGACACCCCAAAACACATTCCCCAACTTCTCCTGAGTACGGCGATACCAGATGTGTGACACTTTTTTGCAGCCTAGATGCGCAAAGGTGCCCAAATTCCTTTTAGGAGGGCATTTTTAGACATTTGGATACCAGACTTCTTCTCACGCTTTGGGGCCCCTAGAATGCCAGGGCAGTATAAATACCCCACATGTGACCCCATTTTGGAAAGAAGACACCCCAAGGTATTCAATGAGGGGCATGGCGAGTTCATAGAATTTTTTTTTTTTTTTGGCACAAGTTAGCGGAAATTGATATTTTTTATTTTTTTCTCACAAAGTCTCCCTTTCCGCTAACTTGGGACAAAAATTTCAATCTTTCATGGACTCAATATGCCCCTCACGAATACCTGGGGGTGTCTTCTTTCCGAAATGGGGTCACATGTGGGGTATTTATACTGCCCTGGCATTCTAGGGGCCCTAAAGCGTGAGAAGAAGTCTGGAATATAAATGTCTAAAAAAATTTACGCATTTGGATTCCGTGAGGGGTATGGTGAGTTCATGTGAGATTAAATTTTTTGACACAAGTTAGTGGAATATGAGACTTTGTAAGAAAAAAAAATAATAATTCCGCTAACTTGGGCCAAAAAAATGTCTGAATGGAGCCTTACAGAGGGGTGATCAATGACAGGGGGGTGATCAATGACAGGGGGGTGATCAATGACAGGGGGGTGATCAGAGAGTCTATATGGGGTGATCACCCCCCTGTCATTGATCACCCCCCTGTAAGGCTCCATTCAGATGTCCGTATGTGTTTTGCGAATCCGATCCATGTATCCGTGGATCCGTAAAAATCATACGGACATCTGAATGCAGCCTGACAGGGGGGTGATCAATGACAGGGGGGGGTGATCAATGACAGGGGGGGTGATCAGGGATTCTATATGGGGTGATCACCCCCCCTGGAAGGCTCCAGGGAGACGCCTGTATGTGTTTTGCGGATCCGATCCATCTATCAGTGGATCCGTAAAAATCATGCGGACATCTGAATGGAGCTTTACAGGGGGTTGATCAATGACAGGGGGGTAATTAATGACAGGGGGGTGATCAGGGAGTCTATATGGGGTGATCACCACAGTCATTGATCACGCCCCTGTAAGGCTCCATTCAGACGTCCGTATGCGTTTTGCGGATCCGATCCATCTATCAGTGGATCCGTAAAAATCATGCGGACATCTGAATGGAGCTTTACAGGGGGTTGATCAATGACAGGGGGGTAATCAATGACAGGGGGGTGATCAGGGAGTCTATATGGGGTGATCACCACAGTCATTGATCACGCCCCTGTAAGGCTCCATTCAGACGTCCGTATGTGTTTTGCAGATCCGATCCATCTATCAGTGGATCCGTAAAAATCATGCGGACATCTGAATGGAGCTTTACAGGGGGTTGATCAATGACAGGGGTGTAATCAATGACAGGGGGTGATCAGGGAGTCTATATGGGGTGATCACCACAGTCATTGATCACGCCCCTGTAAGGCTCCATTCAGACGTCCGTATGCGTTTTGCGGATCCGATCCATCTATCAGTGGTTCCGTAAAAATCATGCGGACATCTGAATAGAGCTTTACAGGGGTGTGATCAATGACGGGGGGTAATCAATGACAGGGGGGTGATCAGGGAGTCTATATGGGGTGATCACCACAGTCATTGATCACGCCCCTGTAAGGCTCCATTCAGACGTCCGTATGCGTTTTGCGGATCCGATCCATCTATCAGTGGATCCGTTAAAATCATGCGGACATCTGAATGGAGCTTTACAGGGGGTTATAAATGACAGGGGGGTGATCAGGGAGTCTATATGGGGTGATCACCTCAGTCATTGATCACTCCCCTGTAAGGCTGCATTCAGACGTCCGTATGTGTTTTGCGGATCTATCAGTGGATCCGTAAAATTCATACGGACCTCTGAATGGAGCCTTACAGGGGGTTATCAATGACAGGGGGGTGATCAGGGAGTCTATATGGGGTGATCACCTCCGTCATTGATCACTCCCCTGTAAGGCTGCATTCAGACGTCCGTATGTGTTTTGCGGATCCGATCCATCTATCAGTGGATCCGTAAAATTCATACGGACCTCTGAATGCAGCCTTACAGGGGGTTATCAATGACAGGGGGGTGATCAATGACAGGGGGGTGATCAGGGAGTCTATATGGGGTGATCAGGGGTGATCAAGGGTGAATAAGGGGTTAATAAGTGACAGGGGGGGGGTGTAGTGTAGTGGTGCTTGGTGCAACATATTACTGAGCTACCTGTGTCCTCTGGTGGTCGATCCAAACAAAGGGGACCACCAGAGGACCAGGTAGCAGGTATATTAGACGCTGTTATCAAAACAGCGTCTAATATACCTGTTAGGGGTTAAAAAAAACACATCTCCAGCCTGCCAGTGAACGATCGCCGCTGGCAGGCTGGAGATCAACTCTCTTACCTTCCGTTCCTGTGAGCGCGCGCGCCTGTGTGCGCGCGTTCACAGGAAATCTCGCGTCTCGCGAGATGACGCGTATATGCGTGATTGTGCGCAGCGCTGCCAACTCCGGAACGCGAATCTGCGTTAGGCGGTCCGGAGGTGGTTAAATAGGACCTTTCACCCATTATGACAATGTGAACTAAGTATACATACATGGAGAGCGGCGCCCGGGGATCTCACTGCACTTACTATTATCCCCGGGCGCCGCTCCGTTCTCCCGCTATACCCTCCGGTATCTTCTTTCACAAAGTTATGGTAGGCAGAGTCTGCCCCTGTTCTGCTGTAGCGCTGGCCAATCGCATTGCAGAGCTCACAGCCTGGGAGAAAAGAACCTCCTAGGCTGTGAGCTCTGCGCTGCGATTGGCCAGCGCTACAGCAGAATAAGGGCTGACTCCGCCTACCATAACTTAGTGACTGAAATCTCCGCCTACCATAACTTAGTGAGCGAAGATACCGGAGGGCATAGCGGGAGAACGGAGTGGCGCCCAGGGATAATAGTAAGTGCAGTGAGATCCCCGGGCGCCGCTCTCCATGTCTGTATACTTAGTTCACAATGTCATAATGGGTGAAAGGTCCTCTTTAAAGTATAACTGTCATATTTTTTATTTTTTTTTGAGTATTGGATTGTGGTGATTAATATCTCCTTGGTGGCCCTATTTCAACTTTTCACTGTGTACTCAATTACCCCTTAATTCCACATTTTTGTTCCCTGTTCTGCCTACTTTTACCTCTGCTTAAAATCAGGTTGCTATGCAGGGTCCGTCTATGTGTTGATGGAAGGAGGACGCAGAAGCAGGCTGCAAGCAAGGTCAGATTACTGACAGCCAGGGACTGTAAGTAAATGATTAAAGCCAGGTCCTCCCCAGCAGCTGATAACAGTGCCTGGACTGTGTGCACTTCTCCCTGTCCCTGCGCTTGGCAGACGCTCCCTCACTCAGCAGAGATGGAGAATGCAGAGTTGAAGCAGCGCACAACAGGAAAGGGAGATCTGCCATCTGCTCAGTGTATAAATGAAAGCAACATGTGGTAAGAGGACCCCTTTGTGCTGCAGGAGATTAACCCTTTAGGGGGGAGAGCTCTGGTTACTGACACTTTTGGGGGGCTATTGTTACTGGCTAGTGCATGTGAGGAGCTCAATGCATTGTGGGTAGTGAGGGCAGGTGGGATTAGCCTCAGGGTGAGGGCAGTGGCGGCCATCTTAACTGAATAGTGAAATTGCAGTTTTATGCAGACTGGTTGCTAAGGGCTGAATCTTATTAAATATGGGGTAAGTCAGTCTAATAGTAACTGATTCTGGAATATCATGTTATTAGTAACTACATATATGAAAATTGAAATTAGGGTTTAAGTGTGACAGTTATCCTTTAAGGCACAATTTTAGGCGGTTTCAGTGTACTACACAGGATTTATCATCTTGGGTAATCTCATATATGTCAGTTTCTGGATTTAAAATAGCAGAAATGGTGTAAAGTTCTCTCTCCCATTTGCTATCAAGTTTGCTGGTTCTATGGTTATTTTTTAACCAGACACGATCACCAATTTTGAGTGGTTCTGCCTTGGCAGATTGTAGTCTTTCTGTTGTTTTTCTTGGGCATGTCCCATACGTTGTTGAACAATTTCTTGTGCGTTAATCAAACGCCTTTGGTGTTCAGCCACCCAATCAGTCTTTGGTAGGAGGTTGATTGCATCAGGCACTTGTACGCCCAAAGTGTGATCAGCAGGTAATGTACCTTGTCGGACAAACATAAGGTAGTAGGGTGTATACCCAGTAGAACAATGGACAGTATTGTTGTAGGTATACATCAGTTGAGGCAACAAAGTAGGCCAATCATTTCGGGTAGCAGGTGGGACTGCTCTTAACATTTAAATAAGAGTTTGGTTCATCTTCTCACAAAGTCCATTCCCTTGGGGATGATATGCTGTGGTCCTGATTTTTTGACAATTGTGAAAAGTACATAGTTCTTTAAAGAGTTGGGATTCAAAGGCAGATCCTTGATCTGTGAGGATTCTCTCTGGACACCCATATGGTAACAGGAAATGTTTCCAGTAAGCTTCTGCAGTTGTTCTTGGGGTCAAGTCTTTTACAGGCACAGCTACAACAAATTTTGTGTAGTGGTCAGTGATGGTCATAGCATAGGTTTAACCTGAGCTACTTGGTTCCAACTTCACATGATCGATTGCGACTATTTCTAATGGTGTTTTGCTCACTATGGAATGTAAGGGAGCTCTTTGGTCATGCTTCTCACCTTTTCCAACAGCATAGGTGGAACATTCTCGACACCATTTTTCAATATCTCCTCTCATTCCGATCCAATAGAATCTTCTACGGATGGTGGCTTCTGTTTTCTGCACGCCAAAGTGTCCTGATTGATCATGGTACATTTCCAGGATGATTCTTGCATCACGGCATGGTATTAGAATTTGGTATAGACGGTCCCATGTAACTGGGTCTAGAGTTCTTCTTAGTAGTAGGCCTTTTTGTAGAAAGAGGTGTTTTCTATGTCTCCATAATTTGGACAATTCTAAATCAGCATTCTTTCTGCGAATTCTTTCTGGGGTTCTAACACTGGTCAAGAAATCTTGCAATTCTCCTAACACTCTGCTTTTGTTTTGTAACTTGATCCATCTTTCTTGATCTACATGAGATTTTAGATCAACTTGCAGTTGAGAGTTGAAGACCTTTTTTCCTTTAACAGTGATGATGTCTTGATGGGCAAAGTTGTTATAGAAGGATGGCATTTCTAATTCTTCCCAAATGTCTTCTTGTGAAATAGGGTCTTCCTTGGTTGGCAGACGGGATAAAGCATCTGCATTTTCGTTTGCTTTTCCTGTTCTGTATTTTACAGTAAAGTTGTAGTTAGCAAGGCGTGAGGCCCATCTTTGCTCCAACGCTTCTAACTTGGCGGTGTTAAGATGCGCTAGTGGATTGTTATCAGTGAAGGCCACGAAGGGTGTTGCGGCAAGATAGTCTTTAAATTTTTCTGTGACAGCCCACACGAGTGCGAGGAATTCCAACTTGAAGGAACTAGTTTTGGTCATTCTTTTCACTACCTCTAAGAGATCTACTAGCGTAGGAAATGACTCTTTCTTTACCTTTTTGTACTTGTGACAAAACAGCTCCCAGGCCTTTCTTACTTGCATCAGTGTAAAGATGAAATGGCTGTTGATAATCCGGATAACCTAAGATTGGTGGTTCGGTTAATTTCTTCTTCAGGAGCTGGAAGGCAATCTCTCTTTCAGTGTTCCATTCCACTGGTATGGGAATCTTCTGGTATCTTTTAGGATGCCCTCTCAAAAGTTCCAAGATTGGCTCTGCAATTTGGGCAAAGTGAGGAATGAAACGTCTGTAATATCCTGCGAAGCTAAGGAAACTTTTTACCTCCTTCACCGTAGTGGGAGTAGGCCAATTACGGACTGCGGCTATCTTCTCTGGATCCGGTTTAACACCTTCAGAGCTGACGATATGCCCTAAGTATTTAAATTCTGGCTTCAGTAGATGACACTTGGATGGTTTAACTTTAAGTCCATGTTTAATAAGAACTTGAAAAACTTCGGCCAGATGTTTCAAATGGTCTACATAAGATTTGGAATAGATGATGACATCATCTAAGTGCAGCAGGACGGTTTCAAAATTTTTGTGGGCCAGACAACCCTACATGAGTCTCTGAAAAGTTCCAGGCGCATTGCAAAGTCCAAAGGGCATGCAATTAAACTCAAATAGGCCCATAGGTGTGGTGAATGTAGTCTTCTCACGATCTTCAGGTGCCATTGGTACTTGCCAGTATCCACTGGTTAAATCAAGAGTGGAGAAGTAGGCTGAAGATCCTAAAGCTGTCAAGGATTCCTCTATGCGTGGCAAAGGGTAAGCATCTAATTTGGTTGATTTTTCTGTAGTCCACACAGAATCTGATGTTGCCGTCTTTTCACCGGACTAAGACTAATGGTGCAGCCCATGGGCTATGGCTGTCTTTGATGATGTTTGAGTCTTTCATTTCTTGAATCATTTGCTTGACGGATTGGTACATAGTAGGTGGTATAGGCCGATACCTTTCCTTGATCGGTGGGTGTGAACCTGTAGGAATGGAGTGTTTTATGATATCTACTTCTCCATAATCTGTAGAATGTTTACTGAAGGCATGGTGATGTTCCTTCACGACTTTCAATACTCCTTCTATTTGGTGTTCTGGTGTGGAAGCATCTTCCACACGAAGTTCTTTCCACCAGGGGGTGTTTAAGTTTTGGCCCTGTGGATGTGTTTTCTTTAGATCTGTAGTCACACTGATGATGTCTTGAAAGGTGATTTGGATCAGCTGTGCAATAGGACGGTACTTGGCTAATGTGACATTGTGATCACTCAAGTTGAGGAGACGAATAGGCACTTTACCTTCAGTGACAGTTACCAGGCTTCTTGCAGCTCTGACTAAAGGATAGTCTTCCAAAACAACTGGTTCCACCAAGGCTTGGTAGTCTTGACCTTGAATTCCGACTACAGCTCGGCACCATAGGAGAGTTTCAGTGTTGGGCTTGAGAATCACTGGTTGATTATCTCAGATGCGGACACAGCAAATTTCTCCTCTTTCATTAGCGAATCTCTGTTGTGCACTCAGCACACGGATAGTTTGCTGGATTACCTTTTTAGAAGCAAAAGAAGCAGTAGGCACTGATTGGTGTAAAGCTTTCAACATTTCAACATAGCAATTCCTAAGGACATTCATGCCTAGAACTATAGGAGGGTTGTTATTGTTTTCTTTTACTTGCACTACAATGATGCCTTGTTGGGATAGGATGGTTCTTCCTATTTGAATGGTAGGTTCCCAGTAACCCAGTATTGGTACAGGTTTGCCGTTGCTGGCTATGAGACTCAGCCCGGATTCTGGTGGCTGGGTAAGTTGATTTTGATCCCAGTATTTCTCAAATGCTGTTTGTTGTATGGTAGTGACTTGGATCCTGTGTCAACTAGGGCAACAAAAGGAACTCCATTTATTTGAAGTGTCACTTCTGGATGGGATCCTACATATCTTGGCATCCAATAAGGATCTTCTGGACCTATTGATCTACCTCCTGAGGGGTGGTCCCTGACCTAGGGGGTCGCCCGTTTAACTGCCAGCAGGTGGTTTCAGTCTGGCCTGGCTTGTGACAGTATGTACAGATAGGCCGCTTGGGGGTACTAGTGCGGTCAGGTGGGCGTCCGCCTGAATTTCTAGAATAAGTCCCTTTGTAATCAGGAGAGAAGAGCCTTCTGGATACAGTTTTCTCATCCTCCAGCAATAGTGGCTTTTCCCATTGTTCCAATTTTTTGTGAACTTTCTCCAGACTTTTAGTTAGGAATTGGATTTGCTCAGTAAGGGCAGCAACTGTGTCAGGAATTGGGGCTTGAGTTGCCTGACTGACGACAGGTAAAGGTTTGACAGGGGTGACCGGCTGTGTTACTGGCACTACAGCGGGTCCAACATGTTCTGTTTCCCAGTATACTGATAGCTAGTTCTTTAAAATCTAGGAAAGCAGCACTTGGATGCTGGGCGGCTAACATTCTTAGTTGGCTCTTTAAATTGTCTGTATTAACACCTTCAATAAACTGCTCTTTCAGGGTTTTGTCCTGATTCTCTGCCTCACGGGGGTCTACTTGTACAACAGCGCTAAGGGCTTCTTGTAAAGATAATGCAAAGTCTCTGATTGACTCACCCGTTTGCTGTTTTTTACTGAAGAACCTCATCTTGACTTCTGACACGGTCCTGGGTTCAAAGGTGGTGTAGAGACGTTCAAATATCTGCTCCAGTGTCCTCTCTGAACTTGGCCAGGATTTCACTTCTCTGAGAGCAGCTCCTTCTAATTGTGCAAGAAGAATCTCCATCTGCTGTTCTGGGGATACAGGGTACAACCTGAACACAGCAAGCATTTTTTCTTTAAAGTCCCTTAAAGTATGAGTTTTACCAGAATAACGTGGGAACCAGGGGGCCCCAAAATAATAAGGCATAGTTAAAGGCATTAAACTTGGTGCTGCAGCAGTTGCCATTGCGCTAGGACCAGCTGCGTCCGCGGAGGTCAGCCTGCACGTTATCCTCTTGCACAGACATGCTGACAATAGGTTGATTACAGTCAGATAAGTTATTTGTGATTTTCACTACTTTTTATTTAGCGTTAATATGGGCGACCGCTATTTTTCGGTGTATGGCCCTTTAAATGTTCAATGACAGCTAAGTACAATACTCAGGCAGCGCTTTTTTGGATTTCTAATGGCTCTCCTGGCTAGCGGTGCTTCACTTTGAAGTGCCGAGAGTAAATTACAGTCTGCGGTAGTTACTTGGGGGCAGACAGGCAATCCGATGCGATCCGGCAGCTTGCCGGTGTAAATCTCGCGATACCTTTGGGGATGCATGCACGTCACACCGTCCTCCCATGCGCAGCATTTCCCTTTGATGTGGCCACAAGCTGCGCTTGCATGCAGGGCCCGCCTCTCAGAACCCACACAGTACAGGTAGGATGGGCTTTAACCGGACAAATTTTCATAAAGGGGCGGCACACTGGTTTCCTGCTCTGCAGGGGGTGTCGCCAATTAGCACAGTGATGGCGCAGTATTATTTTTTTAATCGGAGCTCCAGCGGCCATATTAGTTGAACAGTAACAGTCTATTCCCTGACAGCAAGCAGTTATAGTGACACACAAATGTTGAATTTTCTCACTTTTGACACTGCGGTTTTGATGCTGGGGACTATTATAGCACCTCCATATACTTTGCAATCAGTTTGAACAGTTCTGGACCCCAAAACAGCGCACAATAAGCAAAAGTCTCTCAAGCAAATAAAGGGGCTTATTCACATGCGACAGTCTCTCAAATATGGCGCAAGGGTTAATTATTCTGTTTGTGACGCCAATAAAAAGTTATGCAGCCAGCCAGTCGCAGGGGGAACACGTGAGGTTCATGGTGGACCGATGAGGGGCCAAATAATAACACACAGTTCATCAGTTTACTCACGGTTAGCAGAAAGCCTCCATGGGCTGGCAGCACAGTGTTGAGGTGGACAGCACGAAATCCTCCGGGGCACGCTCTGTGGTAGGAAGCATCAGCCAAGATGGTGGTTGAGGTGCCCTTGATGTTAGGGGTGCTTAGGGTGCTTGTTGCGGCTGAGTCCCTTGATGGTTTTTGTCGTGACGCCAGTACCGTTAATGGTGGTACAACCAATAGTGGTAATAATGAGGTAGACAGTGGTAAGATGCAACTCACAAATTTTACTTTGGATGTCTTTTGGTTGCAGCAGTACAATTAGGCAGTCTCTAGATGGTACAGAGCTAATTCTGCAAATCCACTGTTTTAGGCTTGTCAGGTTTTGTGGTTTTGGAGCAGTGGGTTACTTCAATATCAGTGGAACTTCTGGTGAGGTTGCCGGAGGCTATGATATCTTTCACCTAAAATATCCCAAAGGTCCTTTATGCCTGGTTTACGGCTTTTATCCTTTGGATGAAGTTGAATGTTTCCTTTTCTCTTGTCCCTTTCTGGACTAAAACTTTTCTTTAGAGGTGAAGTGCTGGATCTTTTCACTCTCTCAGTGTCAATATACACACTGAACTTCACACTGACCTGTGGTCTCAACTGAACTGATCTCCACTAACCACTGACCTGAACTAATCTCCTCTCACTAGGCCTGACCTGGATATATATATATAGGACCTGAACTTTATCCCCATCTAGTGGTGGGATGTATAAATTACACCTAATAGGCCTGTTAACAGGGATTTTGCAGATACATAAATACAAAGTTATACCATACTGTACAATGCAATTGTTAGGATGAAAAAGTACTGTAAACAGTGCCCACACACACGTAGTGGGACTATGCATGTTCAGGTTTGGAAATGAGTGGTATAGGCAGAAGTTGGGTACGGCTATGGGGACCCCCGTCTCCTGTACATTTGCAAACATTAATCTTGCCAGATTAGAGGATAGATTTGTTTATTCTACTATGAACTGTTTTTCCCCAGTTGAAAACATATTTTTGTGGATGATGTATTCATAGTATGGGAAGGTACGGTGGCTGAATGTAGTGAATTTGCGAAATTTTTTAATGCGAATGACATGGGAATGACATTCACACTTAATTTTGGAGGTACACAATTGGAGTTCCTGGACGTGGCTGTCGTGGTTGAGGGCGACGGATTGGTCACGGAGGGCTTCCGTAAGCCCACGGCGACCAATTCCTTGCTCCACCACGACAGCTTTCATCCACAAAGTGTTAAAAGAGCCGTACCAAACGGCCAATTTATCAGATTTAGGAGAATAAATGGCAGGGACGATGGCTACCACAAACAAGCATTAGAGTTAAGCAGCGTCTGATAGAGAGAGGTTATCCAGAAGAATCGTTAAATAAGGATATGAAGAGAGTAGATGAGGGTTTCTCTCAGGACGATCTACTTACTAAAAGTGATGGTAGGAGCAAACAGATGCAGGACAAAAATGGAGGCGCCAGATTTCGCATTCTCCTTTAAGTATAGTCCCATTGCGGAACTTATCTGATTCAGTAATTTTTTAAAATTGGGACATTTTGAGGAGGGATGCGACTCTAGGCGAACTCACTGAACATAAGCCACTTATACCCTTTAGAAGAAGGCACACAATTAAGGATAAACTTGTGAGAAGCAGGTTTTATCCCATTAAAGGTATAACTGGCTTATAGACAATATACCAAAGGTAATTTTAGATGTGGCAGCTGTTCACTATGTAAATATAATTCCCAAAAAAGTGTATTGAATTTGCGGGTATCCAATACAGAATCAGGAGTTTTATCAACTGCAGGAGCACATACGTGTTTACTACTGCTCTGCAGTTGCGGCAGATTCTATATTGGAAAGACAATTAGGTGTTTGTTTGAACGAGTGAGGGAGCACTTCAATTCTGTAAGGACAGGAAAGGGTTGCCCTAGATTCATAGATCACATAAGGAGTGTCCACGCAAGTAATCTAGCTTGCATCTCTTTCACTGGGCTGGAGATTGTGTCCGCCCCCCTGCGGGGGGGGGGGGGGATAAACAACACCTCCTCCTGCAGAGAGAAGCGAGGTGGATTCTGCGAACCCAAGCATTAGGTGAGCTTGGTTTGAATGAAAGAAATGATTGAGTTCATTCCTAATAGGATGTCCAAATGTAATTGTAAGTGATACTGCGCTTCGGATTGAAGTATATGTGATTTCTGCGGATATCTTTATATGTTATGTTTTCTACTACCTTTTATGCAGGCGCATTATTGTTGTCTATTGTCATGGCAACACACAGCGCCGATGCTTAAAAGAGCGGCGCAAATGTACGCACTGACGCACAGCCCGACGAAGCGCATGTAGCGCGAAAGGTCAGTCGCCGTTTGGGGCGTGTTTGAATACTTGTCTGCCCCCTGCCTATGTCCATGGACTTATGGGAAAAAGTATCGAATTGAAGCAACACATTGGTGAGTGCCACTGACTGTTTTCTTCTTCAACACTGTTTATACGTGCTTTCATCTATTATCAGCTGTGCACCAACCGCTTATGTGTTATAAAGACCAGTGGAGGTACCGCATACTTCGCCTATTGCAAATTGAATGGTGTAGCTGTGCCGCCCCCTTCTACATTATATGGATTTTAATATATGTATTTATTTATAGACTTATCATTTCGTAATTATTATAATCATGTATTTTGTTAATAATATTTTATTTAATGAATTTTTAATTTTTAATATATTAGATTTTATCTTTATTTATTTTTATATTTATGTACTGATGAATTTGAGGAATCATGTATATGTAGATTAAATTTATTGAATGGTTGTTTTTTTATAATTTTTAATTATGTATCAATTATTTTATATATAGATTATTTTCTAAATATCAGGTTTTTAGTCTTCAAAATTTTAATTTATTAATTTAATTAATGTATTTGGCACACAGCGCTACCACACGTCGCCCGCACTAGTCTGCTATGATTTTTTCATATCAGGCACATCAGGTCAGTAGCAGAACACTGCGGTTGCAAAGCCAACCTCACCCTGTGATGATTCCTCCAAGCCAGAGGGCAGTAGGAGTGGCGGGGTTTAGCAGCGGCTCTCTCATTGTCGTTTAGTCTGTAAGGAGGAATGGGTACCGCCAAGGGCGTAACTACCATAGCGGCAGACGATGCGACTGCTATGGGGCCCAGGGCAAGAGGGGGACAGTTGGGATCATCTCTCTTCTACTGGGGGTTGAAAACTAGGTCAAGACTCTCCCTCTAAAGAAAGAACTTTTAGCAAACAAGGTAGTGGAAAACAAGGCCCAAGGGTCAATTGAAAGGGGTTTAGGTGGAAACCCTTCTGTCCTGTGCGGGGGGCATGGTTTGATCTTTGCTATGGGGCCCTTACTTCTCTATGTACGCCACTGGGTACCGCCGCTCTCCCCACCCATACACGATCATCACCGCACACATGCTGGGCTCCGGCCAAAGGCAGAACCCATCCGTTCTGTGCCCATCTTTGCACAGAAGGCAGTGATGAGCCAGCTTACCTCGGCCAGGGTCTGGAAGTGTCCCCTGCTTAGACGCCGGGATTAGTTCACCTTCCCATCAATGAAGTGGAGCATCTTCTTTGTCATTCAGCAGAGCGCAGTTTGGAGTCTGTTGTGAAGGCACTATTTTTTAAGGAGTTACATAGAACTGTGGGTAAACTTTCCCCGCATAACGAATGCAGCTGTGCATAATTTTTTTTACCTGTAATATAAATTATTATTCCTTTAAGTTCAATAAAAACATACATTAATCAGGTCCTCCACAATGCTGGTGTCTGGAGGTGGATAATGATGCAGTGATTCCAGGGAGAGATGGGGTAGATATATATATATATATATATATATATATACACTCACCTAAAGAATTATTAGGAACACATGTGGTCTATCCTGCTATAATATATCTATCTACCCCATCTCTCCATGGATACCCTTAAATTTTCTCCCCCTTGAAACATCATCATTGTAGAGGACCGTATTAATGTAAATCTTTATAGAACTTCAAGGAATATGAATTTATATCTCAAATCAACCAAAATTAAGCAAAGCTGCATTCGTTATGTGAAAACAGTTTACCGGCAGTTCTATGTAACTCCTGAACACATGGTGCCTTCATATCAGGCTCCAAACTGCGCTCTGCTTAATGACAGTAAAGGTGCTCCACTTTGCCTGTCAGCCCCTTCCTGGTGAAGTCTTCCACGGGCTGTGTGATACTACCCCTCCGGGTGTAGACAAGCCTCTCATTTAAAGGCACCGTGACGTGTGATCAATGATCTGGGCTGCTCATTGGAGGCAACCGCCTAGAACCCCGCCAGCAGCCGGGGAACACAGCTAAGTCTTCATCGATGGGAAGGTGAACTAATCCCGGCGCCTGAGCAGGGGACACTTCCAGACCCTGGCCGAGGCAAGCTGGCTCATCACTGCCTTCTGTGCTCAGACAGGCACAGGATGGATGGGTCCTGCCGTTGGCCGGAACCCAGCGTGTGTGCGGTGATGATCGTGTATGGGTGGGGGGAGCGGCGGTACCCATTACTCCTCACAGTCTAAAGGAGGATAAGAGAGCCGCTGCTAAAAACCACCATTCCTACTGCCCTCTGGCTTGGGGGAATCATCACACGGTTAGGCTGGCTGTGCAACCGCAGCGTTCTGCTACTGACTCGATATGCCTGATATGAAAAATTATAGCAGACCGGTGCATGCGGAGTGTCTAGTTAATTTACTAATTTTTAGTGTGGTATCTAAACGTAAAAATAATGTAAATAAACATTTAACAATGTAAAATATTGCAATTAGTATGCATGTTACCGCATTCATGCTGCACACTTACTACCTGCTGCTGTCAGAAGTGTCTTATTTTAGTTATGGTGTTGCCCATGGTTGGTGGGGGCCCATTCCTGGGAACACATTCCTACTGCTCACTTAGAACCTGCTGCTGTCAGAGGATCTTATTTTAGTTATGGTGTTGCCCTTGTCTGGTGGGAGCCCATTCCTGGGAACACATTCTGCTGCACCTTTGAACCTGCTTGCTGCCTGTCCTGCAGAGTTATTCCGAGCTATGTTTAGGCCTTATACTCGACCGTCTCCATCTTCCATCCTGTTGAGCTGCTGCAGCTGTCTGTCCTTTAACATGCTGAGTTATGTTTAGGCCTTATACTATACCATTGCCTTTACATGCTGATGCTGCCTGTCCTGCTGAGTTAGGCCAGCTAGGTGTAGACCTTTAAACTATGGTGTACCCCATTTACCTGCTTTGGTCTGTCCTGATCCTGCAGAGTTGAGGCGAGCAATGTGTGGTCCTTATACTACTTAGTTTCCATTTACATGCGGCTGTCTGTCATGATCTGCATAGTTTGGGCCTTCGATTTGTATGCTTTCTACTGTTGCGTTACTATTTACCTGCTACTGATCTGGCGTAATCTGCAAAGTTATGTGTCTGCATTATAGTAAAGTGTTAATAATTACCTGTTGATGTTTTCTGTCACGCTAATGCTGAGGACAACCAGCATGGACACTTATTCGCCCTCATACTACGACAAGTATTGAGTATTATAATTCTTGTAAACTGGTGTGCATGTTTTCATATCTGTGCATGTGCACTATTCATCGTATATTGTCAAGATTTATATATTTATATATATATTAAAAAACTTTTTAATAATATACAATCATGCGGTGTTACGCTTCATTCACCAAATAATTTTTTATTTATTTAATTCAGTTTATAAGTTATAATTTTGCTTTACTTGGGTTTTGGGCGGCCCTGTTGTGGTTCTTACTGTAGCAAGGTGGGGACCGCATCTGGGCTTACCTTGTCAAAAGGTTTTGTGCACTTAACATTGTACAGGACCTGATTGATGAACCTAATAAAGTTTATTATTTTCTTATATTTTTTTTGTTTACATACAGACTTAGATTCTCTATAGTCCTCCAGTAGGACATTTGGTACATCCAATCAATTAGACCACATTTGAAGTGGTGCAGGTGAATGTACCTGGCATCTTGTAGTCCTAATCTCTATTGGGGACCTTGTCAGTGGTCATTAAATATGGTTATAAATAACAACCACTTACAAGGTGCAGGTCCCATACTAAATAAAAGGTTATATATAACGAATACCCTATTATGATATGATAAATAACTCTGAGGTTCATAGCAAATATACAACTGCTCAAAAAAAATAAAGGGAACACTTAACAACACAATGTAACTCCAAGTCAATCACACTTCTGTGAAATCAAACTATCCACTTAGGAAGCAACACTGAGTGACAATCAATTTCACATGCTGTTGTGCAAATGGGATAGACAACAGGTGGAAATTATAGGCAATTAGCAAGACACCCCCTATAAAGGAGTGGTTCTGCAGGTGGTCACCACAGACCACTTCTCAGTTCCTATGCTTCCTGGCTGATGTTTTGGTCACTTTTGAATGCTGGCGGTGCTTTCACTCTAGTGGTAGCATGAGACGGAGTCTACAACCCACACAAGTGGCTCAGGTAGTGCAGCTTATCCAGGATGGCACATCAATGCGAGCTGTGGCAAGAAGGTTTGCTGTGTCTGTCAGCATAGTGTCCAGAGCATGGAGGCGCTACCAGGAGACAGGCCAGTACATCAGGAGACATGGAGGAGGCCGTAGGAAGGCAACAACCCAGCAGCAGGACCGCTACCTCCACGTTTGTGCAAGGAGGAACAGGAGGAGCACTGCCAGAGCCCTACAAAATGACCTCCAGCAGGCCACAAATGTGCATGTGTCTGCTCAAACGGTCAGAAACAGACTCCATGAGGGTGATATGAGGGCCCGACGTCCACAGGTGGGGGTTGTGCTTACAGCCCAACACCGTGCAGGACGTTTGGCATTTGCCAGAGAACACCAAGATTGGCAAATTCGCCACTGGCGCCCTGTGCTCTTCACAGATGAAAGCAGGTTCACACTGAGCACATGTGACAGACGTGACAGAGTCTTGAGACGCCGTGGAGAACGTTCTGCTGCCTGCAACATCCTTCAGCATGACCGGTTTGGCATTGGGTCAGTAATGGTGTGGGGTGGCATTTCTTTGGAGGGCCGCACAGCCCTCCATGTGCTCGCCAGAGGTAGCCTGACTGCCATTAGGTACCGAGATGAGATCCTCAGACCCCTTGTGAGACCATATGCTGGTGCGGTTGGCCCTAGGTTCCTCCTAATGCAAGACAATGCTAGACCTCATGTGGCTGGAGTGTGTCAGCAGTTCCTGCAAGACGAAGGCATTGATGCTATGGACTGGCCCGCCCGTTTCCCAGACCTGAATCCAATTGAGCACATCTGGGACATCATGTCTCGCTCTATCCACCAACGTCACGTTGCACCACAGACTGTCCAGGAGTTGGCAGATGCTTTAGTCCAGGTCTGGGAGGAGATCCCTCAGGAGACCGTCTGCCACCTCATCAGGAGCATGCACAGGTGTTGTAGGGAGGTCATACAGGCACGTGGAGGCCACACACACTACTGAGCCTCATTTTGACTTGTTTTAAGGACATTACATCAAAGTTGGATCAGTCTGTAGTGTGTTTTTCCACTTTAATTTTGAGTGTGACTCCAAATCCAGACCTCCATGGGTTAAAAAATTTGATTTCCATTTTTTTATTTTTGTGTGATTTTGTTGTCAGCACATTCAACTATGTAAAGAATAAAGTATTTCAGAAGAATATTTAATTAATTCAGATCTAGGATGTGTTATTTTTGTGTTCCCTTTATTTTTTTGAGCAGTGTATAATCAGTGCTCACCTACAATGGTTTTCCCTTTAGTTGTGGCCATATACATCCACGTATTTATTTATCATATCATGGATAGTGTTGAGCGCTAATATTCGAATAGCAAATTTTAATCTCGAATATCGTCAGTTCGAGAATTCGCGACTATTTAGAATATAGTGCTATATATTCGTAATGACGAATATTCGTCATTTTTTTTCCATCTGAACACATGATTCCTCCCTGCTTCTCCCAATGAGTCATTGGCCCACAAGCAACTTAAGCAGGGAGAAATCATGACTTAAGATGGAAAAAAATTATGAAAATTCAAAAAAACGAATATATAGCACTATATTGAATATAGTGCTATATATTCGTTTTTTAGAATCTTCGTCATTTTTTTCCATCTGAAGTCATGATTCCTCCTTGCTTAAGTTGCTTGTGGACCAATGACTCATTGGCCCACAAGCAAGAAGCAGGGAGGAATCATGTGTTTAGATAGAAAAAATGACAAATATTCTAAAAATGAATATATAACACTATATTTTATAGTACTATATATTCATTTTTGACCCACGCCTGTATTGATCGCGCAATATTCGCATATTACGCAATCATTACCTTGCCAATTTTCTCGTAAAAAAAAAGAATGTAGAATATATCGAATATACGAATTTGCGAATATATGACGAATATTCTACAAAATATTTGCAAAATATCACAAATTCAAATATGACCCCTGCCGCTCTTAACTAATCATGGAAGATGTTTTTATTATTTTTTTTGCATTTGCAATACCTTCTTGGAACTGTGCCTCAAATTCTGAATGCACTACTATTATCCCACCTGTCCCACAGACTGCTTTCAATTAGATGGTACATACATATAGCTGAGTTTTCTGTTCTTCCTATTAGATGCTTAAATGCACACAGAGGTACAAATATTCTATATTCTGCCCTTGGGTTTTTACGCCCCAGGTGCATTATCTTGCACTTATCCACATTAAATTTCAGTTTCCAGAGTTCTGACCATTCTTCTAGTTTTCCTAAATCCTTTTCCATTTGGCGTTTCCCTCCAGGAACATCAACCCATGTTACATATCTTTGTGTCATCAGCAAACAAGACAAACCTTACTAGCGAGGCCCTTTTGCAATATCACTTATGAAGATATCTAAACAAACGGTCCCCAGTACAGATCCCCCTGTGGAACCCCATGGTAACATTACTTGTTTTGAATGTTCTCCATTGACTACAACCCTCTGTTGTCTGTCACTCACGCCACTGCTAATCCACTCAACAATATGGGAGTCCATGCCTCAATGACTGCAGTTTATGGATAAGTCTTCTATGTGGGACAGTGTCAAAAGCCTTACTAAAATCTAGATATGCGATGCTCTACTGCACCCTCCACCGTCTCATTAATTTTATCACCCCCAGTCAAAAAAATCTAATAAGATTTGTTTGACATGATCTCCCTGAATTAAACCCATGTTGTTTTTCATCCTTGCAAATCCATGGGATTTTAGATGTTCCACAATCCTATCCTTTAATAGGTTTCCATTAAATTTGCCTACTATTGATGTCAGACTCACTGGTCTATAGTTGCTCGATTCCTCCCTACTACCTTTCTTGTGAATGGGCACGACATTTGCCAATTTCCAATCTTCCGGGACGACTCCTGTTACTAATGATTGGTTAAATAAATCTGTTAACGGTTTTGCCAGCTCACCACTAAGCTCTTTTAATAATTTTGGGTGTATCTCATCAGGCCCCTGTGACTTATCTGTCTTCACCTTAGACAGCAAACTTAGAACATCTTCCTCTGTAAAGATACATGCATCAAACGATTTAATAGTCATTCTTTCTAGTGGAGGTCCTTCTCCTTTTTCTTTTGTAAAAACTGAACAGAAGTATTCATTAAGGCAGTTGGCTAGCCCTTTATTCTCTTCTACATACCTTCCGTCCTTTGTTTTTAATTTAGTTATTCCTTGTTTTAATTTCCTTTTTTCATTTATATATCTGAAGAATGTCTTATCCCCTTTTTTCATAGACTGAGCTAGTTTTTCTTCTGCCTGCGTTTTAGAAGTTCTTATAACTTGCTTGGCCTCTCTCTGCCTAATCTTGTAGATTTCCTTATCTTCATTGCTCTGGGTTTTTTTATAATTACAAAATGCTAGCTTTTTATTTTTAATGATTTGGGCCACTTCTGCTGAGTACCACATTGGTCTCCTCCTTTTTTTGCTTTTACTGACGAGTCTAATGCAATTTTCTGTTGCCTTCAATAATGCACCTTTTAAGTAGTCCCATTTCTCCTGGACTCCATGTAATCCGTTCCAGTCTGATAAGGACTCATTTATGACTAATTTCATTTTTGAAAAGTCTGTTTTTCTAAAATCTAAAACTTTTGTTTTTGTGTGGTGGGACTCTTTCACAGTTCTTATATTAAACCACACTGACTGGTGATCACTAGATCCCAAGGTTTCGCCTACAATGACATCATATACCGAATCCCCGTTTGTGAATACCAAATCCAAAATGGCCTCCCTCCGGGTTGGCTCCTCAACCACTTGTTGTAGAGATAACCCCAGTAGGGAATTTAGAATATCTGTACTCCTGGTAGAACTTGCTATTTTGGTTTTCCAGTTTATATCTGGAAGATTGAAATCTCCCATAATGATAACTTCTCCTTTCATTGTCATTTTAGCTATTTCTTCAACTAGTAGATCATCTAGTTCTTTAACTTGACCAGGTGGTCTATATATCACACCTACACGAGTTACTGCATGGTTAGCAAACTGCAACGTAACCCAAACTGACTCTATGTTGGCCTCACCAACTTGTATTAGGTTAGATTTAATGCTATCTTTCACATACAGGGCCACTCCTCCTCCTTTCTTGCCTTCTCTGTCTCTTCTGTATAAAGAGTACCCTGGTATGGTTATGTCCCAGTCATTTCTTTCATTAAACCATGTCTCCGTAACAGCCACTAAATCTACATTCTCAGATGCCATTATTGACCCAAGTTCATTGATTTTTTTACCTAAACTGCGAGCATTTGTAGACAGGACTCTGAGCTTATCATTTCTTAACCTCTGTGCTTCTGACCTGTTCTGGCATTGTTTCGGGGGGCAATTGGACTCTTTTATTTTCACTCTTTTGCCCCCCCTTCCTAGTTTAAATACTCTTTCGCAAATTCTTGGAGCTGTTCACTAAGTACATTTGTTCCTTTGAGAGAAAGATGCAAACCATCTTTTTTGTACAGTTCCTTTCTATTCCAAGTAGAGCTATCATGAGAAACAAAGCCAAATCCTTGCTCTTGACACCATTTACCAAGCCATATGTTGAACTCCTTTATGCGCCTCTGCCTATCATTCTGAACATTATGCACAGGCAGAACTTCAGAAAATGAAATGGTGGATGCAAAATCCTGTACGTCATTACCAAGTGTGATAAAAGATTTTTTCACCTCTGACACTTCATTGCAAGCCAGGTCATTTGTCCCTAGATGGACAAGAACATCCACGTCCCCTTCCTGCTTTGCTTGCTTAACAATATTAATAATACGTCTTCTATCTCTTCTAGCAGTAGCCCCAGGGAGACATCTCACAAAACCATTTTCTTTAAGCTCCACACTTCTTATGATTGAATCACCCAGCAACAGCTGCATCCTTTGAGACGTAACAAGTAGCAACACAGCATATATGCAGGTTCTGCTCTCCTGAATGTAAATCCCCACTGGCATAGAGATAGGCATTAAAGAGAGTAGGTTCCTGCTTGGATTGAGGTCACCTTGCCATGGTAGGTGGGCATAGATGTGTTTTGATCAAAATATATTTGTTAAGAACCTCAGAGTTAATTATCATATCAAAGTGGGGTATTAAATTAGAAGGAAGCTGTCTTACATTTAGAATTGGCACTGGATGCGCCAAAGTTATGTAGAGGCCAGCAGCTCTACATAACTTCGTCAATCCACCACCAGATATAGGGCTTATTAAGACTGAGGTCTAACACGCCGGTCTTAATAAATGTGCCCCATATTTTTACACCAGGTTTCTGTAACAACTCAGCTATTTTTATTCATGGTTATAGGGCCAGTATGGATGTCACTGTTATGGGGGCTCTGTGGGCTTCACTTAAGGAGGAGGAGTGCTGTGGAGGTCACTGTTAAGTCAGCAGGGTGCTGTGGAGGTCACTGTTAATGGGCGGGGCACTGTGGAGGTCACTGTTAATGGGCGGGGCACTGTGGAGGTCACTGTTAATGGGCGGGGCACTGTGGAGGTCACTGTTAAGGGAGCAGGATGCTGTGGATGTCACTTATTAGGGCCACTATGGGTATCACTATTATGGGAGGCACTGTGCATATCTTTTAACCACACACACACAAGCAACAAATGAAATAGACTTGAACCTGGGTAATTCTTATAGAAACATAGAAACATAGAAACATAGAATGTGTCGGCAGATAAGAACCATTTGGCCCATCTAGTCTGCCCAATATACTGAATACTATGGATAGCCCCCGGCCCTATCTTATATGAAGGATGGCCTTATGCCTATCCCATGCATGCTTAAACCCCTTCACTGTATTTGCAGCTACCACTTCTGCAGGAAGGCTATTCCATGCATCCACTACTCTCTCAGTAAAGTAATACTTCCTTATATTACTTTTAAACCTTTGCCCCTCTAATTTAAAACTGTGTCCTCTTGTGGTAGTTTTTCTTCTTTTAAATATGCTCTCTTCCTTTACCGAGTTGATTCCCTTTATGTATTTAAAAGTTTCTATCATATCCCCTCTGTCTCTTCTTTCTTCCAAGCTATACATATTAAGGTCCTTTAACCTTTCCTGGTAAGTTTTATCCTGCAATCCATGTACTAGTTTAGTAGCTCTTCTCTGAACTCTCTCTAGAGTATCTATATCCTTCTGGAGATATGGCCTCCAGTACTGCGCACAATACTCCAAGTGAGGTCTCACCAGTGTTCTGTACAGCGGCATAAGCACTTCACTCTTTCTACTGCTTATACCTCTCCCTATACATCCAAGCATTCTGCTGGCATTTCGTGCTGCTCTATTACATTGTCTTCCCACCTTTAAGTCTTCTGAAATAATTACTCCTAAATCCCTTTCCTCAGATACTGAGGTCAGGACTGTGTCAAATATTCTATATTCTGCCCTTGGGTTTTTACGCCCCAGGTGCATTATCTTGCACTTATCCACATTAAATTTCAGTTTCCAGAGTTCTGACCATTCTTCTAGTTTTCCTAAATCCTTTTCCATTTGGCGTTTCCCTCCAGGAACATCAACCCTGTTACATATCTTTGTGTCATCAGCAAAAAGACAAACCTTACCAGCGAGGCCTTTTGCAATATCACTTATGAAGATATTAAACAAAATCGGTCCCAGTACAGATCCCTGTGGAACCCCACTGGTAACATGACCTTGTTTTGAATGTTCTCCATTGACTACAACCCTCTGTTGTCTGTCACTCAGCCACTGCCTAATCCACTCAACAATATGGGAGTCCATGCTCAATGACTGCAGTTTATTGATAAGTCTTCTATGTGGGACAGTGTCAAAAGCCTTACTAAAATCTAGATATGCGATGTCTACTGCACCTCCACCGTCTATTATTTTATTCACCCAGTCAAAAAAATCTATAAGATTTGTTTGACATGATCTCCCTGAAGTAAACCCATGTTGTTTTTCATCTTGCAATCCATGGGATTTTAGATGTTCCACAATCCTATCCTTTAATAGGGTTTCCATTAATTTGCCTACTATTGATGTCAGACTCACTGGTCTATAGTTGCTCGATTCCTCCCTACTACCTTTCTTCTGAATGGGCACGACATTTGCCAATTTCCAATCTTCCGGGACGACTCCTGTTACTAATGATTGGTTAAATAAATCTGTTAACGGTTTTGCCAGCTCACCACTAAGCTCTTTTAATAATTTTGGGTGTATCTCATCAGGCCCCTGTGACTTATCTGTCTTCACCTTAGACAGCAAACTTAGAACATCTTCCTCTGTAAAGATACATGCATCAAACGATTTAATAGTCATTCTTTCTAGTGGAGGTCCTTCTCCTTTTTCTTTTGTAAAAACTGAACAGAAGTATTCATTAAGGCAGTCGGCTAGCCCTTTATTCTGTTCTACATACCTTCCGTCCTTTGTTTTTAATTTAGTTATTCCTTGTTTTAATTTCCTTTTTTCATTTATATATCTGAAGAATGTCTTATCCCCTTTTTTCATAGACTGAGCTAGTTTTTCTTCTGCCTGCGTTTTAGAAGTTCTTATAACTTGCTTGGCCTCTCTCTGCCTAATCTTGTAGATTTCCTTATCTTCATTGCTCTGGGTTTTTTTATAATTACAAAATGCTAGCTTTTTATTTTTAATGATTTGGGCCACTTCTGCTGAGTACCACATTGGTCTCCTCCTTTTTTTGCTTTTACTGACGAGTCTAATGCAATTTTCTGTTGCCTTCAATAATGCACCTTTTAAGTAGTCCCATTTCTCCTGGACTCCATGTAATCCGTTCCAGTCTGATAAGGACTCATTTATGACTAATTTCATTTTTGAAAAGTCTGTTTTTCTAAAATCTAAAACTTTTGTTTTTGTGTGGTGGGACTCTTTCACAGTTCTTATATTAAACCACACTGACTGGTGATCACTAGATCCCAAGGTTTCGCCTACAATGACATCATATACCGAATCCCCGTTTGTGAATACCAAATCCAAAATGGCCTCCCTCCGGGTTGGCTCCTCAACCACTTGTTGTAGAGATAACCCCAGTAGGGAATTTAGAATATCTGTACTCCTGGTAGAACTTGCTATTTTGGTTTTCCAGTTTATATCTGGAAGATTGAAATCTCCCATAATGATAACTTCTCCTTTCATTGTCATTTTAGCTATTTCTTCAACTAGTAGATCATCTAGTTCTTTAACTTGACCAGGTGGTCTATATATCACACCTACACGAGTTACTGCATGGTTAGCAAACTGCAACGTAACCCAAACTGACTCTATGTTGGCCTCACCAACTTGTATTAGGTTAGATTTAATGCTATCTTTCACATACAGGGCCACTCCTCCTCCTTTCTTGCCTTCTCTGTCTCTTCTGTATAAAGAGTACCCTGGTATGGTTATGTCCCAGTCATTTCTTTCATTAAACCATGTCTCCGTAACAGCCACTAAATCTACATTCTCAGATGCCATTATTGACCCAAGTTCATTGATTTTTTTACCTAAACTGCGAGCATTTGTAGACAGGACTCTGAGCTTATCATTTCTTAACCTCTGTGCTTCTGACCTGTTCTGGCATTGTTTCGGGGGGCAATTGGACTCTTTTATTTTCACTCTTTTGCCCCCCCTTCCTAGTTTAAATACTCTTTCGCAAATTCTTGGAGCTGTTCACTAAGTACATTTGTTCCTTTGAGAGAAAGATGCAAACCATCTTTTTTGTACAGTTCCTTTCTATTCCAAGTAGAGCTATCATGAGAAACAAAGCCAAATCCTTGCTCTTGACACCATTTACCAAGCCATATGTTGAACTCCTTTATGCGCCTCTGCCTATCATTCTGAACATTATGCACAGGCAGAACTTCAGAAAATGAAATGGTGGATGCAAAATCCTGTACGTCATTACCAAGTGTGATAAAAGATTTTTTCACCTCTGACACTTCATTGCAAGCCAGGTCATTTGTCCCTAGATGGACAAGAACATCCACGTCCCCTTCCTGCTTTGCTTGCTTAACAATATTAATAATACGTCTTCTATCTCTTCTAGCAGTAGCCCCAGGGAGACATCTCACAAAACCATTTTCTTTAAGCTCCACACTTCTTATGATTGAATCACCCAGCAACAGCTGCATCCTTTGAGACTTCACTTTATCTTTTTTGTTGCATACATTAGACATAGGAGTCGATGGTTTCTCACCCTCTGTGCTTGAGTCCATATCCATGTTGTCCTTACATTCTGAGAGTGCTGCAAATGAATTATGGAGAACCACCGACTGTGGGACATGTCTTCTATCCACCACTCTAAGACTTCCAGAACCTACATTAACCCATCTGCCATTTCTGGGGGTCCTCTGTGGCAGTGGCATTGCAGCAGTCCTAGCTGGAGTTTGTTTAACAGATAATTTAAATATTTCAGCTTTCAAAAATGCAATTTCCTGCTGCAGTAAGGAGAACTGTCTACAGATCTGACAGCATCCGAATCTCCAAAGAGTGGAACATGAAATAAATGCACAACAATTCCTGCACTGAACCAAGTCTGCCATTTTAAAGAGGAGAAAAAAAAAAAAAAAAAAAAAAAATTGTAACTTTAAATCAAACAAATCTTACCTTTTTTTTTTTTTTTTTTTTGTATTGTTTCCACCTTCCAGCCTACCTCCTGACTATCTCCTGCAATATCTCTTGCAATACACAAACAGACCAGGCTTAAGCCCTCTAGGACTGACCGTTCTTGGGCTGATCGCATACATCCGCCATGGGTCTCTGCTGTTTGAAACAGCACAAACCCATAAACATATTTAAAGCAGGACTTCCACCTTACATGTACAGTGGAGGTTGCCAAGAGGTTAAGCCAGTTTTCCTTCATACCACTTTTGATAAATCTTCCCCATTGTGTTTAATTAGTAAGGCAGGCTGGCAGTCATTTCTGTGAGTGCTGCCACAGCTAACACTATATAATTCAATTACTTATTAATGTGAATCACCCCAGTCTTCATCACATCACTCACAATCACATATTTTATGCAATAATATTATTTAGTAATCCTGATATATTGTTCTGACTATTTTTCAAATTTAGTTAAATAACTTCAATTGTTCAAAGTAGGTCTGATGTTTTGTTCTGAGTCAAAGTTTTATAGCAATTAAAATAGACAATTTTTTTTAAACATTTTTCAAAGTTAATTAAATTCGGTTGATCAGAATGTGCCTGACATATATTTCTGCATCACAGTTATATAGTAATTACACTTGACTCTGTCCAAATGACCATTTCTCTTCAGAAATGCAGTTTTTCTAAATTTAATTAAATTAAGTGATTTGTTCAAAGTAGATCTGATGTATTTTTCTTTGTCACAATTATATAGCGATTATTATGAACTCTGTCAAAGTGACCATTTTTAATTCATAACATTTTCCAAAGTTAATTATATAAATTCAGTTGATCTGAGTGTACCTGATGAATTGTTCCGCACCACAGTTATATAGTAAATATACTGGATTCTATCCAAGTGACCATTTGTTCAATTCTATTTTTCAAATTTAGTTAAAAGAATTGTTGCTCAGAGTATGCCAGGTGAATTGCTTTGCATCACAGTTGTGCAGCACTTATACTGAACTTTGTCCAACTTTAATGTATAGACTGTCCGATGTCTCATTGTTTTTCTTCATTAACGGGCTTAAAAATAAAGGGGGCCATTTATTTTGCTGAAATACACCTATATTGGACATATTTTAAGCGCAGATTGCTGCACAACGGTTAGTTAGCAGCAATGTTACAACCAGCTGTCTGGCCATTAGTAGCAGGCCACAATTGTTCTTTGCCTCCAGGAAGCAACAGACCACAACCCAGGTGCTATGGAAGATATTCAAGATAGAGTCCTGTAGATGAGTTTTATTAGAACAGTCAGGGATTTGGTGGGAATCATGAGGGGGCAAGGAGCACATTATGAAATATCTCATAGTGTGCATTGGATAGTACCTTGGACCAGGATTGGGTTTTAGACAGGGAAGCTGATCAGGGTGATAAGGAGATGATGATATGAGAGCAGGAGGGCGGTAGCAGCAAAAAATAGGGGAGTCAGATCTGCTTCTACTGTGGTCAGCTCTGAAGCATGTAATGCCACTGCTGCTGTTTGTATAGGCTCAAAAGCTCGGGTAGTGGTGGAAGAAATGTTGTGAGGGCTGCTTGAGTGCTGCTCTGGAGAGTCAACCAATTCTACAGTCATCTAGATAGTTTTATAAAAAATTACCTGTATCAGATACAAATATGACTTGGAATTTAAATTGCCTTTCTAATCTTTGCCAATTATCTCGTTTTATTAGCACTTTCTGGTTTTTACATTCCTGCTTTGTGCCATTGACTCCTGGTTTGCGTGACATCACACACCTCATGTTTCTTGCATTGACTCCTGGCTTGTATAATTGTATCCAGTCCCCATTACTGGCACTGACAACTTTGACTGAATATCACTGCCCCACGTTCCTTGATTTTACCTTCTGACTTGTGTTTTTCATGCTTCTGGTTTCAAATTCTAGATAATCTGAGTACGTCCTCCCACTTATCTGGTTATGACTCTTGTACCCTTCAGAGTATGGAAGATTTATTGCTGCACTGTCTCTTTCTGATCTACCTACCATGCACTATATGTATCTGGATATGTTGCAAAGCAATGACAAGTTGAAAAATGGGGATCTGACTAGGAACAGCTGCACCTCCTTTGGGGGCTCAATTGGAAACATTGGGAGAAAAGGAAGCAAAAAGTTATGCACATATGCCATTGTTAGTCGTAGAGGTGGAAGGAGAGAAAGATATGCACATGAATCATCACTATTTTCACCAACCATGGGTAGATATTGTCTTTAGAACACAAATCCTAAAGAAATTTCTGCTAGGGGCTACTGGTAAACCAATATCACTTGCTACAGGCATTTTCTTTAATTGAAACAAATGACAGAGAATAACAAATGGTAGCTATCTTTTTAATGAGCTGTGTTTGCATTAGTGGGAAAACCTGTTTAATGTTTGAAGGGATGTCAAAGATTAAGGTTGACCTCCAGTCATCTATCCCCTGTAAATCTTTTATTTAACTTATATTTATTTCATTCATATCCTTTTTAGATTAGTCACACTTACACTGAACTGCTAAGAAAGCAGAGTCAACTGTCATTGTACTGATACCATTGACAATTACATGGATCATCCAAAAAAAGGAGAAAAAGGAAACATGCACCAAAGACTGCACTTCATAATTTAAATGAAAAAGTTACATGATTTCATTAACTTTATAGAAATATATAGCAAAAACACTTATCTACCTCCAACCAGCCACATACTGTGCTTACTTGTTCTTTTCTGTCCGCTGAAGGCATAATTTTTGGGGCCTGCAGTCCACTCGCCTGCTGTAAAATTGATATCCAATGATCGTGTAATCATCCTCCAGCCACATACTTGTTCTTTTCTGTATGGTGAATGAATAATTGTTGGGGCCTCGGAGAAATTCAACACCAGTGACGATGACATGTTATCGAATTTCAACTATTATCATTAGGGTTTTGTTTCAAGAGGGGGGGTTTCGTTAGCCATGTTTTTAATCCAATTTTATATTTTTAGTTCTTTTAAACATATGTATTTCACCTGTATTTGTTCTGGCCTTCAGTAAAATTTATATCCATTGATTTTGTAATATACCTCCGGCCACATAATCACTTGATCTTTTCTGTCCTGTGAATGCCTAATGTTTGGGGCCTGTAGTCCAGTGGCCTACAGTAACATTTTTATCCATTGACCGCATAATGTACCTAGAGCCACATAATCCGATTTTTTTTTATGTCAGGTGAATGCCTAATTTTTAAGGCCCGTACTCCCATGGCCTAAAATAACATTTTTCTAGGCTCCGACAGGGCACATTTCAGAGAATTTCCCTTTAAGATGCATATAAATGTCCCCTGATTAAGATACATATTGTTTGTTGGAATTCTTGTCATTGATCTCCCTCTAGTATGTCACTGTCCATTTTGTGGGACTATTTGTGCACTTCTACTAAGTGCACTTCTACTAAGTATTTAATGGCTGCTAATATGAGCTGAAGGTTTTTCAGGTTTGCCTGAAGAATGGGGCCCACCGCGAACTTGCGGTTTGCGAACATTTTATCGCGTTTGCGAACAATCCCGGCCGATGTTCATCCATCATTAGCTATTACATGAGGTTTGTTCCCCAGTGACACAGTAAGGGGTTGTGTCTGGCAAGGAAGGTGTTTTCCTCCTAGCATGTGCGGCTCGACTGGTTTCCAGCCAGGTAAGGTAAATTACCCGTTCGGTGTTTAGGTGCCGGGCCAGGTTTTGGCAGGACCTGGTTGTCCTTGAATAGGCAGCTGGGCTCAGCAGAGATGTCTCTGTTTTTGGGATCCGAGGCTTTGTGCTGTGCTGGCGGGCTGAGTGCCGCATGCTGGGGAAACAGGCCCCCTAAAGAGCCTGCTGTGGACTACTGGAGGCAGAACTACCAGCAAGGTGACTTGTTTTATATGAACTTTCCATTGTGTGTGAATTAACACCAAGACTGCAAAGTTACGTGCTGTTTTGTGCAATTGCCTTAAGTGTGAATAAACACTGATGTTTTGAGTAAGAACTAGTATTTTGCCTCTGTACTGCACCCGGTTTCCCTATCTACCAGAGTGAAACCTCACTGTGTATATATATATATATATATATATATATATATATATATATATATATATGAAAAAGGCAGCACTCCAAAGAAATAAAATTAAAAAAACTTTTTATTCACTTAGTATATGGGTGATGATAGTCCAAATACTAACTACCCACCACAGAATAGCGATAATGTTCGGACCGGTGCAGGGGAGAAATAAGGGCAAACCACAAAACTATCTAACCAATCATACATTATATTCTACATTGAGACCCCTTGGTTTAAGAGAATTGAGTACATAGATCTACTATAGTTCTTTTTTCCTCAACAGAGTGGATCTATTACCCCCTCGTCTTGGCATAGGTACATGATCAATTATATAACATTTAAGGTCCCTTTCAATATGCTTCATATACCATTCGATACTACGCAAAAAAAAAATGCCCAAAAAAGTTGCGTGCATTCCGCATTTTATGGAACGTCCAGCTCATAATCGGACAGTCCTATCCTATTTTTTGGGGGGACAAGGTGACAAAAAAAAATGCCGAATCACGCAGTTTTTCTTTTTTCTATTGTTTCTTTTACGGCGTTCACCACATAGGAGATTTTTTTTATATTTGAATAGTTTGGACTTTTCGGACGTGGCGATATGTAATATTTTTATATTTTTTTAAAATATATTTTATATGTAAAATTGGGAAAGTGGATGATTTATACTTAATATTTAGGTGTTTTAATTTTTTTTTTTTTTTGTTTTACAGTTTATTTAATAACTATTTCCCCCCTTAGAGGCTAGAACCTGGGATCTTTTAATCCCTTGTCTATTCACCCTAATAGAGCTCTATTAGGGTGAATAGGATCTTACACTCTCCCTGCTGCCCTGTGCATAGTACACACAGCAGCAGGGAGCTTACCATGGCAGGCAGCCAGGGCTTCAGTAGCGTCCTGGCTGCCATGGTAACCGATCGGAGCCCCGCAATTACACTGCTGGGGCTCCGATCAGAAGCTGCCACTGCCACCAATGAGAGGAGGTAAGGGGAATGATTTTAATACTGGGGAGGAAGGGGGGGCGCACTGCGCCACCAATGTTTTTAATACTGTGGAGGGGGGGTGCACTGCGCCACTAATGTTTTTATAACAGGGGGAGGGCGCACTGTGCCACCAATTATAATTAACGTTTAATATACAAATACAGCCGTCGGCAGAAACACATTGCCGGCACCCGACCACTGACAGGGCGCTGCGATCAGCGGCAGTTAACCCCTCAGGTGCGGCACTATCAGAGGCAGGGTGTCGGCAATGTGTTCCGGAAACCACCTTCATTTTTTTAGGTATTAAACATTAGTTATCATTGGTGGCGCAGTGGACACAGCCCCTCCCCTCCTCCGCCCCTCTGCCCTCTCATTGGAGGAAGCGGCAGCAGCAGCACAGGGGGAGGGAGAGACTGCTTCCCTCTTCCCTGTGCTGCTGAGGGAACATGGTACATGCTGAGAGCAGCGTGATCCATATTCTCTGATACTGGGCTGTGCAGTAGCGCAGCCTAGTAGCAATAAAAGATAAATCCCGGTATCGTATCGATACCAGGCTAAAATTATCGATTGGGTATCGAAAGTTCCATACCCGTAACAACCCTAAACAGGGTAGTGCACAACATTATCTGAGAGGCCCAAAAATGTCTGGGCTACGTAACAGTTCCAAACGAAAGACCCATAGACAAAATGTGGGTAGTAGCACCAAATATCTGTCCAGAAGTAGATATTGTAGTAGTAGGCTACAGTTGTCCCTTCTGGCTTCAGAAAGGCACATCATTATAATATAAGAGAAAGGAGAGAAAAAAGATGAGACAGTGGATTAGATGGCTCAATCCTCCTCTCAGTCGCCACAGAATGATGTGAAGGTGACTTCAAAGTCCTACATGGTGCTATGGAAAAAGGTGTCACAGTGTTCCTCCTGCTCCTCCTCCTTGAAGCCCCAAAGAAGGCCTTCAGTGGAGTCCTCCCAGTCTTCACTGCCTCTTCCTAGAGGGGCACCTTCCTTTTTCCTAAGAAGTGGCAAGAAAACCCCAAAATGCCCTACGACAGATAGTCAAGATAGTCTCCCTATTGATGACTTGTGTGAGAGCAGTCAGCGTTGGTACTGCCCTGAGGAGGAGATGTAGAAGGAGGTTACAGACCCCAGACATACTGTAGCTGTGTTGGTGGTGGTTGTAGTAGCGGGCCCGGTAGCCGCACTATTGGCATTGGGGACAGCGACAGTGGCAGTCGGGGAAGAGCAGGGGAGGGGGACCAAAGAGCCCACCATGATATCCCACAGTCTGATAGAAGCGAAAGGGAGAGTGAGGACTTGCCTTGTGCAAGCTATGCAAGAGCAAAATAAAACGTGAGCAGGCAAACACAAATATATGCACCACAGCTCTATTAAACCACATGAAGAGGCATTATCCCATCCCGTTGGCAAACAGAGGTGTCAGTCAGCCACCGCGGCAGCAGTTCCCTCCATCCCACATTCCACCTAGCAGCAGCCAGACTGCATCTATCAGCACAGCGTCTATGTAAGCAATGGAAAGCCGTGAATAATTTTGTCATACACCAGGCAACCTCAGGTACAGGGAGAATGTGTTGCTTTGAGGTCAAGCAGTGGCAACTAATCTGAGACGACTTTTGGGTGCTGAAGCCCTTTTAAGAGGCCACAAAGTTTGTCAGCAGGGACAATTACTGCATGAACGATGTCATCCCTCTCATATTTATCTTAGAACAGACACTGATGCTCATGTAGCAGGGGACCACAACAGAATAAGAGCAGCTGACGTATCTTCTGTCTACCCTTTAACTGTTGGGGACACACCAAGGAAATCTGCAGAGGAGGAGGAGGAACTGCCACTGCAAGAGGAAGAGGAGTCAGAGGTGGAGGAAAAAGAGGACGATGATGAGGATAGCTGTGGCCAAAACACAGAATTGTCTCAATCGCAGAGTCAGAAAAAAGTGGCTCCTCAGATACGATGGCCAAAATGGCCACCTGTACGATGGCTTGCTTATACAGTAATAGATATATCGTTGACATCAAGCAGTCTGATGATTACTGGATAGCCATGCTTTTAGACGCTCTCTACCAAGACAAAATGGGGGAATGTTTTCATCTGGCTGAAAGGGAGGACAAATTACATTAATACAAGGAAACACTGTGTGTGCAGCTTGCCACAGCTTACAGCGAGCAGCCGCCTGCTGCCAGCGTGTCTGAAAGGGAGGCTCCCCTCTGCCCTCTACAGAGTCACCCCCTCCTCCTACCACCACGAGCAGCAGTAGAAGCAGCAGAAGCCATTTCAGTCTCCTCTACATGATGGAGAAGTTTGTCCACATGCCACTCCCGGCTGAGGCTAGTCAGCAAGCTGACAGCTCCCACCTCAATGCCCAGGTTCAAGCCTGCCTAAACTATGGCCAGTCTCTGTCACATACCCAGTTCCTTGACCCCATAGATTTTGGGGCAGGCAGACTGGAACAATAGCCCAGACTGGCACAGCACACTCTCTATGTTCTTTCAGCAACGCACCCGTGTTTCGACACTCAAACAAACCAAGTTGTCTTCCGCCAGTGTCCAAAACATCACTTTTGTCAAATTGAAACAAACCTGGGTTCCGTAGGATTTGCTCTCCTCTAGATCCTGATGTATAGACCTTGCCCACCTCCCTTGCTGGTGGGGCCCCATCTTGCTGCTGTTGCTGTCTGTATGCCTATTTTCATGCTCTGTACAGCTGCTGCACCCTGCATCATGCTACTAATGCCTTTAAATCATCCAGGGTGTTAACATAGTTGAAATTTTAACATTTTTGTGGGGAAGAAGTAAATTTCTTTAAGGCGCAGCATAGATGTACGTGATCACTGTATCAACAACTTCATTGTCCCACAATCCATGCGAAGCTGGAGTCTGCAGTTCATCATGCCACTGGCACTAATGCCTGAGGGTCAGTTCTGTGTACTCACTTTTCACACGGTTGAAATTTTAAAATTATTTGGGGGCGGAGGGTTAACACAGTTGATATTTTGAAAAAAAATTTCCCCCCTCCATTCATTTTCTTTGAGGCGCTGCATAATTTAGTGGATTACTGCATCAATACTGCCATTTTCTCACAGTTCAGGCAAAGTTTGGGCCTGCAATGCATCATTCCACTGCCACTAATGCTTAAGGTTAAAAAAAATTTCTTGGTGGGGAATTAAACTAGTTATTTAGTCTATTTTCACATTGGCATTACTCGTTCCTGCAGGTCGTTCAGGCAGGCTGTTCTGGCAGGCAGCATTTTTGTCTGGCCGCCTCCTGGCATATTTGCCGTGCTGTGGACTGATGTACCCCGCTCCCCATTATAGCGAATGAGGCCGGGCGGACGTCAGGCAACTCACGAATGTACACTGTAGTTACAGATCTGGAAGGCTGCTCCCCTGCCGGAACAACCTGTCAGAATGAGTAATGTCAGTGTGAAACAGGCCTTGCTATCTCTAGCACAGTGCTCTTACCACTATATTCTATCAGTTAATAATTTTAATAATCTTTGCCGGGAGTCTCAATTTAAACTGTTTTAACATTTGCAAAGTAGCCAAATTCATTGTGAATCTTAAACCTTGGTGACCAATTCTTATGTTTAATTGCTCAATAAAATGACTTCAGCTATAATTTTGAATCCACTTCATGTTCTTTACCTCCGATTTTCACTTATTTATGATATTTTGTTACTTATTTGTCATGTTATATGTGTTTATGGTCATGATGATGGTGCTTAATTACATATCTTTTACCAGGATGACAGACATGTAGAAGGTGAAAGTCCACCACTCAGTTGTTCAAAGAGAATTTTGAAATATGGTTTAAATTTGATCAATGGTATTAGTAAAACTAATTTACATAGTTTAGCATATGAAGTGCTTAAATGTAAGAGGCTTATATTAATATTAATGTAGGGATAATAAACATATTCAAGAATCATAATTAAGATGTACATATGTACACACAATGAATATTATATATATGTTCACATTTATAATTCATGAAAATGTTATGGTAGTTTTTGAATAAAGCCTACATAATTCATTGTACTGAAGTGTAATCCACACAATGGACCACACAAGAAAATTGTAGATATCTTACATTAAAATTGAGATTAGGAGATTATTTTAATATAAATGAGAGGATTATGTTCTCCATTCAATAGTAATTTTTGAAGGGGCCTATAGCTGTATAAAAAAAGGAATGGTAATGGCATGTCATTAGCTTCTAAAGAAAGAGAAAGAAATATAGCTAAGCAATGAAGTGGGATATGAAATCAAAATAAGAATAAACATGTCTAAATAAGATAAATATAAATAAAAAAATATGCATGTAAATAAAATATGACAAGAAAGAAGGATAAATAGATCCCTCCCATCCTCAAATAAGAGGAAAATGAAAACTAAAGAAAAATAAAAGATAATTAAAATAGGTAAAACAAAATATATAAAAGGCAGAGACAGCTGTTGGAAGCTGTAAATAACTTTCTATGTTGAGAACAGGAGTTACTCCATGGTCCTTTACTGTACACACATATACAAAAAAACTAACATGTAGCTGCCTTCACCTGGTGTCCAAAGGAGTGGCTCAATGAGGCACAGAGTGGTAAGGAGTAGTAGAAAACATGTGGTACTGCACTGTACTGTAGAGGCACTACTAGACATAAAATAAGTGTATGAGGTTTTTACCAGTGAAATATCTATGCTGATTAAATGAATCCTCTAGCCCAGGGTTCAGCAACCTCCGGCACCCCAGCTGTTGTGAAACTACAATTCCCAGCATGCTCCATTTATTTCAATGGGAGTTCTGAGATGAGCAAAGCAAGTATGCATGCTGGGAGTTGTAGTTTCACAACAGCTGGAGTGCCGGAGGTTGCCTACCCCTGCTCTAGCCCATCACACAAGCCATCCAGGCCATTTGTAGCTTTGTATGTTGAATGAGGTTCAAGTTGCAATGGCCTAGACGAGTCCAGTAGTTTAAAATGATTGCCACCTGAGGCCATTGTAACGTGTACAGTGATACAATAGCAAAATATAAGCAGCACTAAAGGATACACCTCGGACTCCCACTTGTAAGATAAAATAAAATCTGTTAGCTCTTTTTATTCACCCAGGTGTCTAATGCAATATTTCAGCCTGCAATCTTTTTCCTTTCTGTGTGAGATTTTACTAAATATCTGTAATATTGTGTAGAATGTCACCGAGGTTCCTGACCTTGGTGGAGTAAGAGACAGTTTTCATGTGTCAGCAACAGTTGCTGTTTGACACCTTGCTATTTAGTATCCGGGATGGCTCCCCACGTTCCAGGCCGGGTCTTGACTGGCCTATATAAAAAAACCCAGCCAGCAGTGTCAGCTGGTGGTAATTACCTCTCTGTCTGACAGAGGAGCTCGGGCAATCGCTGGATTGCGATCTGAGCCGTATGCTAGGCTGGAGGCCTGAGTTTGGGAGGTCTGCTCTGTCCTAAGCGATGCCGATCGACTATGAACTAACATATAGGATAACAGGTGACTCTTTTGCTGTATGAACTATCTAGGTGTGAACGAACACCAAAACTGTAAATGGACTGTAGTACTGTTTTGTTGCCATAAGTGTGAATTAAACACTGAAGTTTTTGAGTTACAAACTGTTCTTTGCCTCTATACTGCATCCGCTTGTCCTGTCTACCAGAGCGAATCCCCACAAGAAGTACATCAATGTGATAAAACCATTATGCAAATACAATAGCAATGTAAAGACACTGGTTGTGCACAAGACCACAGAACTGACTTAATCAATAGCAATCACCTTTACTAAGTTCTAACAATAGCTTTTGGTACCCAGATACAAACCAGGATTTACAGTAGGCTTGTACTGCACAACAACCAGACAGTCACAAAAACAACATATGAAGCACGATGAACATTGGCAGAAAACAAGGCTTTGGAACAAACTTACTGGTGGATAATAGGAACTGAGAGCTAATGGTTATGGAAGGCGGAGATGACCCAGCAATGGTTCTTCATTTCCGAGGCAGCAACTAGCACCTGTCAAAGTAAAGTTAATAACCACAATAAGTGAACATGAAGCAACATAGATATCTCTGTTGCTCGTAATATTTAGTCAGTTATTATGCAAGTGTGAAATGTGTGACATACTCTACAGCTCTGGTTGGACTTCACAGAGACAACTGAGACACAGAGAACTAAAGGGAATGGGTCCACTGATTTATGAGTTCTGATGGCATTTTCCTGGGAGAGATGAGAGTGTATTAGACACAGGATGTTGTAGACTGGGGGTGATAAAGTTATCTGCATACAAAAGACCAAACTGTACTTCTTGTCAGTTATCACAGAGGTGCTAATGAAATTTAAAAAATGTTAAAAGGCCAAACTGTACTGTTTTGTTAGGTAATGTAGAGATGCTAATGGTATGTCTCCAGGCCACCCAATGATGCTGTATATATCAGTAGACCAGAAGATATACTGTACATCAAACGTAGCCTTGTTCATAATTCATGTTTTGTAATAAATATCTTATGTTCTTATCATCAGGGAACTTGGGTGCTTTTTTCGTCTCAAGTTCCAGGATTTTCAGCCTTAGGAAACCTACCGAATTACATATTGTTGTTTATTTACTTATTTTATGCATTTAAATAGCGCTACTATATTCTGCAGCGCTTTACAGACATTAGCATCAAGCTGTCCCCAGTGTGGCTCACAATCTAAGTTCCCTATCAGTATGTTTTTGGAGTGTGGGAGGAAACCCATGCAAACATGAGCAGAAGATACAAACTCCATGCAGATGTTGCCATTGGTCAGATTCTAACCTAGGAACCTGTTGAACCAGTGCTAACCACTGAGCCACCATGCTGACAGGATTTATATTTCATATTTGTGTTTGGTAACTCTGGGTCTATAAAAATATCCCTTAAAATCTTGCTGGTCACATTATCTTTCTCAGATATACCGTACCTACAAGAGGTTTTGGGTCCTATTGGAAACATATGTCATACAACCTTTCACTTTTTGCATGTAATTAGCCAGCCTCCTGTCACATGACAAAGAGAGGGGTGAACTGGTGCTGGTTAATATTGCATACTGCATACCACACATTAATCTGATTCCCAGAGACGCACCCCGTTGTAGGTCTGCCCAACTTTCCACTATTTTCACAATGTGGATCCCTCACTGATCTAATTATGTTGATGGGGGTCCAACTGCTGGGACCCAAACTGATCAAAAGAATGGGGTCCCTGTTTCTCCTGCAGCCCCCCTGAAATGAACAGAGAGGCAGGTTGCACATGCGTCTGGCCACTCCATTAACTTCTATGGGAGTTATGGAGATACCCGAGTACAGCGGGTACATAGAGATGAATGGAGCGGCCACACGCATGCCTGACCAGCTGCTCCATTCAGTTTAGGGGGGCTGCAGGGGGTGCAGGGACCCTATTCTAGTGATCAGAGGGGGTTACAGCAATATGTTATTATCCATATTGCTTTCTTTGCTGGTTTGATCCATTTTTCCATCACATTATACACTGCATGTCTCCATGGTTACAACCACTCTGCAATACAGCAGCAGTGGCCATGCTTGCACATTATAGTGTGCAAGCATGGCCACCAAATGAAGCAATATGGACAATCACAATACAGTACTAAGTGCATTGTATTAAAGGGGTTGTCTCACTTCAGCAAATAGCAGTTATTATGTGGACACAGTTAATACAAGCCACTTACTAATATATTATTGTTATTATTACAATCACCCTGCAATCCATCAGCAGTGGTTGTGCTTTCACACTATAGGAAAAAGCACTAGCCTATATGCATTCCTATGGTCCCAGTTACCAGAGAGGCCGGTGCTTTTCCTATAGTGTGCAAGCACAACCACCACTGATGGGTTGCAGGGTGGTCGTAACCATGGAAACAAGCAGTGTATAATGTGATGAAAAAATAAATCCAGCCAGCAAAGGAAGCAAAATGGATAATCACAATACATTAGTAAGTGCTTTGTATTAACTTTCACTACATGATAACTAGCATTTGCTGAGGTGAGACAACCCCTTTAATACAGACTAGAGCAATACAGGTGAGCTTTATAATACAAGGGGCACCACTGGGGCGGGATACATTTATACAGGTCAGAGCACTACAGGGGGCATTATAGTACAGTGAGCACTACAGGGGGTTATAACTGCAGGAGAGCATTAGAACTGCCAGGAGGCATTATAACTACTGGGCCTACTAGAGAGGGGGCATTATAATCACTGGTGCTATTACAGGGGGAATAATAAATACTGGAGTAACTATAGGGGACATCATAATTACTAGGTGCACTATAGGGGGAGCGTATATCTACTGGGGGCACTATGGTGGAATAATTACTGCTAAGGTTTCTGTGTGTGTATATATAAACAGACACATTATATATAATGGTCCAATATAATGTCATCTGTGTATTTATTTCAGGTCCAAACACTGTGCATTTCCTATTTTGCAACTGTTATGTTCAAGTGTAATTTTCCTGGTTCACCAGCAGGTGGCAGCTAGCATGGCAGAGCTACAGTTAGAGAGAATGGAAACATTCTTTCCATTCTAACTCTCCCTCTAAGTAGGGGAGGGGACCAGTTAGTTAGAGGTCAGTCTAGCTTACCCCCTGCTAGGGAAAGGAAGCAAGGGCTGGGCACGTCACCATTGGACGTGCCCCAGCTAAGCCCAACAACTTGGCTAGAGCACCTTCAGCTCTGCTGGATATAGAGCCAGGAGGAGTTTTTGCTGGACAAATCTAGAGACAGACCAGACTACAAAGTGAAGTGCAGCATAAAGAAGAAGCTGAGTTCTATAGCAAGTCTGTTAGTACAGTGGAGCCAGAGAGCAACAGATGTAGAGAGGAGTTTGCCTGCCAGAGCTTTAATGCTAAAGCCTGCTTGAACCAATACAAAGTCTGTAACCCGTTTGGAGAAACGTTTATGAAAAGTAAAGCTGTTATTGAACTTCATCACAAAGTCTGGACTCAATTTATTCTTCATCCCCAAGTTAACTTTTTTCATTTTTTTTGCCACGGAAGACTACGCATAGGGTCCAGCGTATCTAAGTAGGAGCACCGCGACAAAACATTACTTTAAGGAACATTGTAGGCCACCCTATGCCGCTATGCCACTTGGCCATTCCTACACCTGGGTACCACCAACCACAAACACCTTTTCTTAAAGGAACTCTGTTCCATTGCTGTTTCACTGCAACTGGCGTCATGAATATTTCTTAAAGGGACCCTTTGCCACTGTCGGACGTTGTGTATATATATATATATATATATATATATATATATATATACAGGGAGTGCAGAATTATTAGGCAAGTTGTATTTTTGAGGATTAATTTTATTATTGAACAACAACCATGTTCTCAATGAACCCAAAAAACTCATTAATATCAAAGCTGAATATTTTTGGAAGTAGTTTTTAGTTTGTTTTTAGTTTTAGCTATTTTAGGGGGATATCTGTGTGTGCAGGTGACAATTACTGTGCATAATTATTAGGCAACTAAACAAAAAACAAATATATACCCATTTCAATTATTTATTTTTACCAGTGAAACCAATATAACATCTCAACATTCACAAATATACATTTCTGACATTCAAAAACAAAACAAAAACAAATCAGTGACCAATATACCCACCTTTCTTTGCAAGGACACTCAAAAGCCTGCCATCCATGGATTCTGTCAGTGTTTTGATCTGTTCACCATCAACATTGCGTGCAGCAGCAACCACAGCCTCCCAGACACTGTTCAGAGAGGTGTACTGTTTTCCCTCCTTGTAAATCTCACATTTGATGATGGACCACAGGTTCTCAATGGGGTTCAGATCAGGTGAACAAGGAGGCCATGTCATTAGATTTTCTTCTTTTATACCCTTTCTTGCCAGCCACGCTGTGGAGTACTTGGACGCGTGTGATGGAGCATTGTCCTGCATGAAAATCATGTTTTTCTTGAAGGATGCAGACTTCTTCCTGTACCACTGCTTGAAGAAGGTGTCTTCCAGAAACTGGCAGTAGGACTGGGAGTTGAGCTTGACTCCATCCTCAACCCGAAAAGGCCCCACAAGCTCATCTTTGATGATACCAGCCCAAACCAGTACTCCACCTCCACCTTGCTGGCGTCTGAGTCGGACTGGAGCTCTCTGCCCTTTACCAATCCAGCCACCGGCCCATCCATCTGGCCCATCAAGACTCACTCTCATTTCATCAGTCCATAAAACCTTAGAAAAATCAGTCTTGAGATATTTCTTGGCCCAGTCTTGACGTTTCAGCTTGTGTGTCTTGTTCAGTGGTGGTCGTCTTTCAGCCTTTCTTACCTTGGCCATGTCTCTGAGTATTGCACACCTTGTGCTTTTGGGCACTCCAGTGATGTTGCAGCTCTGAAATATGGCCAAACTGGTGGCAAGTGGCATCTTGGCAGCTGCACGCTTGACTTTTCTCAGTTCATGAGCAGTTATTTTGCGCCTTGGTTTTTCCACACGCTTCTTGCGACCCTGTTGACTATTTTGAATGAAACGCTCGATTGTTCGATGATCACGCTTCAGAAGCTTTGCAATTTTAAGAGTGCTGCATCCCTCTGCAAGATATCTCACTATTTTTGACTTTTCTGAGCCTGTCAAGTCCTTCTTTTGACCCATTTTGCCAAAGGAAAGGAAGTTGCCTAATAATTATGCACACCTAATATAGGGTGTTGATGTCATTAGACCACACCCCTTCTCATTACAGAGATGCACATCACCTAATATGCTTAATTGGTAGTAGGCTTTCGAGCCTATACAGCTTGGAGTAAGACAACATGCATAAAGAGGATGATGTGGTCAAAATACTCATTTGCCTAATAATTCTGAACGCAGTGTATATATACAGTACAGACCAAAAGTTTGGACACACCTTCTCATTCAAAGAGTTTTCTTTATTTTCATGACTATGAAAATTGTAGATTCACACTAAATGGCATCAAAACTATGAATTAACACATGTGGAATTATATACATAACAAACAAGTGTGAAACAACTGAAAAAAATGTCATATTCTAGGTTCTTCAAAGTAGCCACCTTTTGCTTTGATTACTGCTTTGCACACTCTTGGCATTCTCTTGATGAGCTTCAAGAGGTAGTCCGCTAAAATGGTTTTCACTTCACAGGTGTGCCCTGTCAGGTTCAATAAGTGGGATTTCTTGCCTTATAAATGGGGTTGGTCCATCAGTTGCGTTGAGGAGAAGTCAGGTGGATACACAGCTGATAGTCCTACTGAATAGACTGTTAGAATTTGTATTATGGCAAGAAAAAAGCAGCTAAGTAAAGAAAAACGAGTGCCCATCATTACTTTAAGAAATGAAGGTCAGTCAGCCAGGCGGAAAATTGGGAAAACTTTGAAAGTAAGGGCTATTTGACCATGAAGGAGAGTGATGGGGTGCTGCACCAGATGACCTGGCCTCCACAGTCACCGGACCTGAACCCAATCGAGATTGTTTGGGGTGAGCTGGACCGCAGAGTGAAGGCGAAAGGGCCAACAAGTGCTAACCATCTCTGGGAACTCCTTCAAGACTGTTGGAAGACCATTTCAGGGGACTACCTCTTGAAGCTCATCAAGAGAATGCCAAAAGTGTGCAAAGCAGTAATCAAAGCAAAAGGTGGCTACTTTGAAGAACCTAGAATATGACATATTTTCAGTTGTTTCACACTTGTTTGTTATGTATATAATTCCACATGTGTTAATTCATAGTTTTGATGCCTTCATAGTCATGAAAATAAAGAAAAATCTTTGAATGAGAAGGTGTGTCCAAACTTTTGGTCTGTACTGTATATATATATACCAATTGTGGGGTTTCACTCTGGTAGATAGGGTAAGCGGGTGCAGTACAGAGGCAAAATACAAGTTCTTTACTCAAATGTCAGTGTTTATTCACACTTAAGGCAATTGCACAAAACAGGCACATAACTTTGCAGTCTTGGTGTTAATTCACACACAATGGAAAGTTCATATACAGTTGCAAGAAAAAGTATGTGAATAGGGATGAGCGAACCCAGAACTGTATAGTTCGGGTTCGTACCGAATTTTGGGGTGTCCGTGACACGGACACCGAACTCGAACATTTTTGTAAAAGTCCGTGTTCGGGTTCGGTGTTCAGCGCTTTCTTGGCGCTTTTTGAAAGGCTGCAAAGCAGCCAATCAACAAGCGGTCATACTACTTGCCCCAAGAGGCCATCACAGCCTTGCCTACTATTGGCATGGCTGTGATTGGCCAGTGCAGCATGTGACCCAGCCTCTATATAAGCTTGGGGTCACGATGCCGTGCACGGCTCACTCTGCTGATTGAAGCATAGGGAGAGGTTGCAGCTGCGACGTTAGGGCGAGATTAGGCAGTGATTAACTCCTCCAAAAGACTTCATTCTGTGGATCGATCTGCAGCTGTGGATCATTGAAGTGCTAGTATTGACTTGCTCACTTTTTTGAGGCTGCCCAGAGCGTTTTTAGATCACTTTTTTTCTGGGTGATCGGCGGCCATTTTGTGACTTGTGGTCGGCCAGCACAAGCTATCACCAAGTGTATTTAACCATCAATAGTGTGGTTATTTTGTGCTATATACTACATCAGCTGCAGGCTGAGCCTGTGTCACCGAAGTGCATTTAACCATCAACAGTCTGATTATTTTTTGCCACATATACTACTTCTGGTGCAGGCTGAGCCTGTGTCACCCAAGTGCATTTACCATCAACAGTGTGTTATTTTTTGGCCATATACTACATCAGGGGCAAGTTGAACCTGTCACCCAGCGCCTAAAAAATAGGGACCTGACATTTCTATTCAGCAAATCTGTTACTGTTTTAGCTGGTCAAGTTATTTGTAGTACCGTAAAAGCACACTTATTGTTCTGGGTTGAAAAACTATTCCCAAATTTTGCCATTCTCAAAATAATAACTAGTTTCTGGTATATAGCCTACTTGAAATCTATCCCAAAAAGGAATATCTTACATTGAAGGTACTGATAGTGTCATTCAGAAAAACCTAAGACAAACACGCTACCGTGCAGATAGAAGTCTGATTCTGAGATTAAACCTTAACCTGTCACACAGTGCAAAAAAAAACAGGTCTCACATTTCTATTCAAGCAAATCTGTACTGTTTTAGCTGGTCAAGTTATTTGTAGTGACCGTAAAAGCAACTTG
Source organism: Bufo bufo (assembly GCF_905171765.1). Classification (NCBI taxonomy): domain Eukaryota; kingdom Metazoa; phylum Chordata; class Amphibia; order Anura; family Bufonidae; genus Bufo; species Bufo bufo. Next base: position 521,394,744 of record NC_053390.1, on the reverse strand, counting down.
TTTTTTTTCTGGGTTGAAAAACTATTCCCAAATTTGCCATTCTCAAAATTGTGGTGAACGGGAACAATGAGGAAAACATCTAATAAGGACGCGGACGCGGACATGGTCGTCTGGTGGTGTTAGTGGACCCCTCTGGTGCTGGGAGAGGACGTGGCCGTCTGCCACAGCCACACGTCCTAGTGTACCAACTACCCTCAGGTCCCAGTAGATGCCAGAATTTACAGCGATATTGGTGGGTCCAATGCGTTTCTAAGGATGGTAAGGCCGAGCAGGTACAGGCATTAGTCAATTGGGTGGCCGACAGGTGCATCCCAGCACGTTTACAATTATCTCCCACCCAGTCTTCTGCAGAAAGCGCACAGATGACGCATGAAAACCAAGCCCATCAGTCTGTCACATCACCCCCATTGCATATCAGGGAAACTGTCTGAGAGCCTCAAGTTATGCAGCAGTCTCTTATGCTGTTTGAAGACTCTGCTGCCAGGGTTTTCCCAAGGGCATCCACCTAGCTCTTCACCGAGGGGTGAAAGAGATAGAATGCACTAACGCACATCCACTTATGTTTCCTGATGATGAGGACATGGAATACCACCTCAGCACGTCTCTGATGATGACGAAACCAGGTGTCAACTGCTGCGTCTTTCTCAGTGTGCAGACTGAACAGGAGTCAGGGATCAAGACTGGGTGGAAGACGATGCCAGGGGATGATGAGGTCCTAGACCCCACATGAATGAAGGTCGTGCCACTGACTTTCAGAGTTCGGGAGAAGAGGGCAGTAGTGAGACTGAGGCCAACAGCGTAGCAAAAGAGGGAGCAGTGGGCAAAATCAGAACACCCGCCGCCAAGAGACTCCGCCGGCTACTGACCGCCGCCATCTGGGACCGAGCACGCACCCTAAGGCAGCTTCAAGGGGGTTCCCTGGCATGGGCACTTCTTCAAACAATGTGCTGACGACAAGGACCCGAGTGGTTTGCACGCTGTGCCATCAGAGCCTGAAGCAAGGCATTAACGTTCTGAACCTTAGCACAACCTGCATGACCAGGCACCTGCTTGCAAAGCATGAACTGCAGTGGAGTTAAAACACCTTAAAAAACAAGGAAGTTCACTCAGGCTCCCCCTGCTACCTCTTCTGCTGCTGCTGCCGCCTCGGCCTCTTCTGCTGCTGCGCCCGCCTCGGCCTCTTCCTCCGCCTCTGGAGGAACTTTGGGCACCTGCCGCCCAGCAAAAATGGGATGTACCACCAACACCACCACCTGCGTCACCAAGCATCTTCAACCATGTCACACGGCAGCGTTCAGCTCTCCATCTCACAAACATTTGAGAGAAAGCGTAAATTCCCACCTAGCCACCCTCGATCCCTGGCCCTAAATGCCAGCAATTCTAAACTACTGGCCTATGAAATGCTGTCATTTAGGCTGGTGGACACACACAGCTTCAAACAGCTCATGTCACTTGCTGTCCCACAGTATGTTGTTCCCAGCCGCCACTACTTCTCCAAGAGGAGCCGTGCCTTCCATGCACAAACAAGTGTCCCGATAAAATCAAGTGTGCACTGAGCAACGCCATCTGTGGCAAGGTCCACCTAACCACAGATACGTGCACCAGTAAGCACGGCCAGGGACGCTATATCTCCCTAACTGCACACTGGGTAAATGTAGTGGCGGCTGGGCCCCAGGCGGAGAGCTGTTTGGCGCACGTCCTTCCGCCGCCAAGGATCGCAGGGCAACATTCGGCGATGGCGATGACGCCGTTATCAGCGTTACAATACCACTTCTATGTCTCCTTGAGAAAACACTAGGGCGATGATGGAAGAGGAGGTGGCCCAGGAGGAAGAGGAGGAAGAGGGGTCATTTTTAGCACTTTCAGGCCAGTCTCTTCGAAGTGACTCAGAGGGAGTTTTTTTGCAACAGCAGAGGCCAGGTACAAATGTGGCCAGACAGGGCCCACTACTGGAGGACGAGGAGGAGGAGGTGGAGGAGGATGAGGATGAGGATGAAGCATGTTCACAGCGGGGTGGCACCCAAAGCAGCTCGGGCCCATCACTGGTGCGTGGCTGGGGGGAAACACAGGAAGATGACGATACGCCTCCCACAGAGGACAGCTTGTCCTTACCTCTGGGCAGCCTGGCACACATGAGCGACTACATGCTGCAGTGCCTGCGCAATGACAGCAGAGTTGCCCACATTTCAATGTGTGCGGAATACTGGTTTCCCCCCTGCTGGATCCCCGGTACAAAGACAATGTGCCCACCTTACTTCCTACACTGGAGCGTGATAGGAAGATGCGCGAGTACAAGCGCACGTTGGTAGACGCGCTACTGGGAGCATTCCCAAATGTCACAGGGGAACAAGTGGAAGCCCAAGGCGAAGGCAGAGGAGGAGCAAGAGGTCGCCAACACAGGTGTGTCATGGCCAGCTCCTCTGAGGGCAGGGTTAGCATGGCAGAGATGTGGAAAAGTTTTGTCACCACGCCACAGCTAACTGCACCACCACCTGATACGGAACGTGTTAGCAGGAGGCAACATTTCACTAACATGGTGGAACAGTACCTGTGCACACCCCTCCACGTACTGACTGATGCTTCGGCCCCATTCAACTTCTGGGTCTCCAAATTGTCCACGTGGTCAGAGCTAGCCTTTTATACCTTGGAGGTGCTGGCCTGCCCGGCGTCCAGCGTTTTGTCTGAACGTGTATTCAGCACGGCAGGGGGCGTCATTACAGACAAACGCAGCCGCCTGTCTACAGCCAATGTGGACAAGCTGACGTTCATAAAAATGAACCAGGCATGGATCCCACAGGACCTGTCCATCCCTTGTGCAGATTAGATATTAACTACCTCCCCTTAACAATATATTAATCTACTCCAGGGCACTTCCTCATTCAATACTATTTTTAATTTCATTTTACCATTATATTGCGGGGCAACCCAAAGTTGAATGAACCTCTCCTCTGTCTGGGTGCCGGGGCCTAAATGTGTGACAGTGGCCTGTTCCAGTGGTGGGTGACGTGAAGCCTGATTCTCTGCTATGACATGAAGACTTATTCTGTGCTGACATGAAGCCAGATTCTCTGTTATGCGACCTCTCTCCTCTGCCTGGGTGCCTGGGCCTAAATATGTGACAGTGGCCTGTTCCAGTGGTGGGTGACGTGAAGCCTGATTCTCTGCTATGACATAAAGACTGATTCTGTGCTGACATGAAGCCAGATTCTCTGTTACGCGACCTCTCTCCTCTGCCTGGGTGCCTGGGCCTAAATGTGTGACAGTGGCCTGTTCCAGTGGTGGGTGACGTGATGCCTGATTCTCTGCTATGACATGAAGACAGATTCTGTGCTGACATAAGGCCAGATTCTCTGTTACAGGACCTCTCTCCTCTGTCTGGGTGCCGGGGCCTAAATGTGTGACAGTGGCCTGTTCCAGTGGTGGGTGACGTGAAGCCTGATTCTCTGCTATGACATGAAGACTGATTCTGCGCTGACATAAGGCCAGATTCTCTGTTACGGGACCTCTCTCCTCTGCCTGGGTGCCTGGGCCTAAATGTGTGACAGTGGCCTGTTCCAGTGGTGGGTGACGTGATGCCTGATTCTCTGCTATGACATGAAGACTTATTCTGTGCTGACATGAAGCCAGATTCTCTGTTACGCGACCTCTCTCCTCTGCCTGGGTGCCTGGGCCTAAATGTGTGACAGTGGCCTGTTCCAGTGGTGGGTGACGTGAAGCCTGATTCTCTGCTATGACATGAAGACTGATTCTGCGCTGACATAAGGCCAGATTCTCTGTTACGGGACCTCTCTCCTCTGCCTGGGTGCCTGGGGCCTAAATGTGTGACAGTGGCCTGTTCAGTGGTGGGTGACGTGATGCCTGATTCTCTGCTATGACATGAAGACAGATTCTGTGCTGACATAAGGCCAGATTCTCTGTTAAAGGACCTCTCTCCTCTGTCTGGGTGCCTGGGCCTAAATGTGTGACAGTGGCCTGTTCCAGTGGTGGGTGACGTGAAGCCTGATTCTCTGCTATGACATGAAGACAGATTCTGTGCTGACATAAGGCCAGATTCTCTGTTACAGGACCTCTCTCCTCTGTCTGGGTGCCTGGGGCCTAAATGTGTGACAGTGGCCTGTTCCAGTGGTGGGTGACGTGAAGCCTGATTCTCTGCTATGACATGAAGACTGATTCTGCGCTGACATAAGGCCAGATTCTCTGTTATGGGACCTCTCTCCTCTGCCTGGGTGCCTGGGCCTAAATGTGTGACAGTGGCCTGTTCCAGTGGTGGGTGACGTGAAGCCTGATTCTCTGCTATGACATGAAGACTGATTCTGCGCTGACATAAGGCCAGATTCTCTGTTACGGGACCGCTCTCCTCTGTCTGGGTGCCGGGGCCTAAATGTGTGACAGTGGCCTGTTCCAGTGGTGGGTGACCTGAAGCCTGATTCTCTGCTATGACATGAAGACTGATTCTGTGCTGACATGAAGCCAGATTCTCTGCTATTGCATGAAGAGACTGATTCTGTGCTGACATGAAGCCAGATTCTTTGCTATGGCATGAAGAGACTGATTCTCTGCTGACGTGAAGCCAGATTCTCTGCTATGGGACATCTGTTCAATTGATATTGGGTCATTTTTATTTTTTTAATTTTTATTTTAATTCATTTCCCTATCCACATTTGTTTGCAGGGGATTTACCTACATGTTGCTGCCTTTTGTAGCCATCTAGCTCTTTCCTGGGCTGTTTTACAGCCTTTTTAGTTCCCAAAAGTTCGGGTCCCCATTGACTTCAATGGGGTTCGGGTTCGGGACGAAGTTCGGGTTCGGATCCCGAACCCGAACATTTCCGTGAAGTTCGGCCGAACTTCTCGAACCCGAACATCCAGGTGTTCGCTCAACTCTATATGTGAACCCTTTGGAATGATATAGATTTCTGCACAAATTGGTCATAAAATGTGATCTGATCTTTATCTAAGTCACAACAATAGACAACCACAGTCTGTTTAAACTAATAACACACAAAGAATTAAATGTTACCATGTTTTTATTGAACACACCATGTAAACATTCAAAGTGCAGGTGGAAAAAGTATGTGAACCCTTGGATTTAATAACTGGTTGAACCTCCTTTGGCAGCAATAACTTCAACCAAATGTTTCTTGTATTTGCAGATCAGACGTGCACAATGGTCAGGAGTAATTCTTGACCATTCCTCTTTACAGAACTGTTTCAGTTCAGCAATATTCTTGGGATGTCTGTTGTGAATCGCTTTCTTGAGGTCATTCCACAGCATCTTAATCGGGTTGAGGTCAGGAATCTGACTGGGCCACTCCAGAAGGCGTATTTTCTTCTGTTTAAGCCATTCTGTTGTTGATTTATTTCTTTGCTTGGGGTCGTTGTCCTGTTGCAACACCCATCTTCTTTTGAGCTTCATCTGGTGGACAGATGGCCTTAAGTTCTCCTGCAAAATGTCTTGATAAACTTGGGAATCAATTTTTTCTTCGATGATAGCAATCCGTCCAGGCCCTGATGCAGCAAAGCAGCCCCAAACCATGATGCCCCCACCACCATACTTCACCTTTGGGATGAGGTTTTGATGTTGGTGTGCTGTGCCTCTTTTTCTCCACACATAGTGTTGTGTGTTTCTTCCAAACAACTCAACTTTGGTTTCATCTGTCCACAGAATATTTTGCCATTACTGCTGTGGAACATCCAGGTGCTCTTGTGCAAATTGTAAACGTGCAGCAATGTATTTTTTGGACAGCAGTGGCTTCCTCTGTGGTATCCTCCCATGAAATCCATTCTTGTTTAGTGTTTTACGTATCGTAGATTCGCTAACAGGGATGTTAGCATATGCCAGAGACTTTTGTAAGTCTTCATCTGACACTCTAGGATTCTTCTTCAACTCATTGAGCAGTCTGCGCTGTGCTCTTGCAGTCATCTTTACAGGACAGCCACTCCTAGAGAGAGTAGCAGCAGTGCTGAACTTTCTACATTTATAGACAATTTGTCTTACCGTGGACTGATGAACAGCAAGGCTTTTGGAAATACTTTTATAACCCTTTCCAGCTTTATGCAAGTCAACAATTCTTAATCGTAGGTCTTCTGAGAGCTCTTTTGTGCGAGGCATCATTCACATCAGGCAATGCTTCTTGTGAAAAGCAAACCCAGAACTGGTGTGTGTTTTATAGGGCAGGGCAGCTGCTACCAACAACTCCAATCTCATCTCATTGATTGGACTCCAGTTGGCTGACACCTCACTCCAATTAGCTCTTAGAGATGTCATTAGTCTAGGGGTTCACATACTTTTTCCACCTACACTGTGAATGTTTACATGGTGTGTTCAATAAAAACATGGTAACATTTAATTCTTTGTGTGTTATTAGTTTAAGCAGACTGTGATTGTCTATTGTTGTGACTTAGATGAAGATCAGATCACATTTTATGACCAATTTGTACAGAAATCCATATCATACTAAAGGGTTCACATACTTTTTCTTGCAACTCTAACACAAGTCACGTTGCTGGCAGTTCTGCCTCCAATAGTCCACATCAGGCTTTAGGGGACCTGTTTCCCCAGCATGCGGCTCTCAGCCCTCCAGTACAGCAAAAAGCCTCAGATCCCAAAAACAGAGACATCTCTGCTGAGCCCAGCTGCCTATTTAAGGACAGCAATATAACAAAATAACAAAGATAGGTGCACTCTGCAGTCTCACTAAACCCTCAAACTGATTTTAAAATTGAGAGATTAGTCAACATGTCCTACGGTGTAGAACATGTCTAAGCCCGGGCACCACGCCAAGGTTTCTCAAGTAGCCCGGGACCTAACACTCTCCTACCTGAGCCGTTTGGGCAATACCAGGAGCCAGTGGGCAAATTACAGGAGCATCAGGCCGACTCACAAACAGCTCACCTAGTTACCTCCAGCATGTGGCCATGCTTGCAATGGGAGGAGGGAGGAGTCTGCAAGTCCCACTCAAGACTGGCTGATATGTCCCAGGCTTTACAGGTGAACCTAGATGTGGCCTGTAAATGGAAAACAGGCACATTTAAATTGGAGTTTATACACCTCCAGGATTCTATATATACAAACTAAGAAAACAGGTTGGCATTCGCAGGAGGTGCTCAAACCCACATGCAGTTGTGCATATATATAGGGGAGCAAATCCTGCACTTGTGGCCCGTTGCTAATGGCAATCCCCAGCAAAATGCATACCTTTGTTATTTTGTTATATTGTTATATTAATTATCACATCTGCACTTGTTACCTTGTGTAGGATATCTATTGTGGTACTTGTGGTTCGCCGCGGGCATCCTCCACCGTATGCATTTTGCTAATGGCATTTTGCTGGGGATTGCCATTAGCAACGGGCCACAAGTGCAGGATTTGCTCCCCTATATATATGCACAACTGCATGTGGGTTTGAGCACCTCCTGCGAATGCCAACCTGTTTTCTTAGTTTGTATATATAGAATCCTGGAGGTGTATAAACTCCAATTTAAATGTGCCTGTTTTCCATTTACAGGCCACATCTAGGTGCACCTGTAAAGCCTGGGACATATCAGCCAGTCTTGAGTGGGACTTGCAGACTCCTCCCTCCTCCCATTGCAAGCATGGCCACATGCTGGAGGTAACTAGGTGAGCTGTTTGTGAGTCGGCCTGATGCTCCTGTAATTTGCCCACTGGCTCCTGGTATTGCCCAAACGGCTCAGGTAGGAGAGTGTTAGGTCCCGGGCTACTTGAGAAACCTTGGCGTGGTGCCGGCTTAGACATGTTCTACACCGTAGGACATGTTGACTAATCTCTCAATTTTAAAATCAGTCTGAGGGTTTAGTGAGACTGCAGAGTGCACCTATCTTTGTTATTTTGTTATATTGTTATATTAATTATCACATCCGCACTTGTTACCTTGTGTAGGATGTCTATTGTGGTACTTGTGGTTCGCCGCGGGCATCCTCCACCGTATGCATTTTGCTGGGGATTGACATTAGCAACGGGCCACAAGTGCAGGATTTGCTCCCCTATATATATGCACAACTGCATGTGGGTTTGAGCACCTCCTGTGAATGCCAACCTGTTTTCTTAGTTTCTATTTAAGGACAGCCAGGTGCTGCCAAAACCTGGATCGGCACTTTAACTCTGGTTCGGTATTTGACCTCACCTGGCTGGAAACCAGCCCAGCCACACATGCTGGGAGGAAAATACCTGCCTTGCCAGACACAACCCCTCACTGTGTCACAATATATATACACTCTGACAAGCAAAAGGATAACGATTTTGCAGGCTCCATATCTCACCATCCACTACAGCTTTGAACGTGATACTTGCATCATTTTATAGGCAATCATCTTGGCTATCTCATACATTAATTGAACTTGCAACTATTTAACATATGATTCGCTATGTAGATTCTTGCCATGTAACTGCATTGTTACTGTTTTGCTCCTAGAATTCAAAATTTTCATTTTTATTATTTTGTTGTGTATAGCTGGAGGGCACACAAAATATCTGGGGCAATGTGGACTGAACAATAAATATTTATTAATATGTATAAAACATATTTATACATAGATAAAAAGTCAGCAATCCATACCATAAGGGATACATATTAAAACCAGAGTCATATATCTGCAGAATAAATATGATACTTCAATAGTTGGTCAATGTCAAATAATTGCACTAGGTTATAAGTGACCAGATCGTTCATATAAAGCAGTGTATCTGTAAAGAAAATGTCCTGCTCAGCAGATCCACACCTCTTCAAGATCTCAAATGAAAGCAAATGTTTTCCTCACAATTTTAACAGCACTCCGTGGTTCACTTTTCACACCCAAACTTGTTATAATGCGAAAACATACACACAGATATTTTTTGTGTACATTACCGGTCCGGTGAGTGTTGTGGCTGCACAATTGGAGTTTCACTGCGGGACTGAGGAGTCGGCGTTGGATCTTTCAGCGTGGAGTCACGTTCTACTCTCACTACGTGGCGTCCCACGTGTGTTAAAGTGAATCACGTGACTCAGTCCATAAGCTGTGTGATGATACTAGTACTAGTAGTCTCTGAAAAAGCTGGTGCTGGTTTTCTTCTCTTACGGCACCAGCTTTTTCAGAGACTACTAGTACTAGTATCATCACACAGCTGATGGACTGAGTCACGTGATTCACTTTAACACACGTGGGATGCCACGTAGTGAGAGTAGAACTTGACTCCCGCAGTGAAACTCCAATTGTGCAGCCACAACACCCACCGGACCGGTAATGTGCTCAAAAAATATCTGTGTGTATGTGTCCGCATTATAACAAGTTTGGGTTTGAAAAGTGAACCACGGAGTGCTGTTAAAATTGTGAGGAAAACAGGTGCTTTCATTTGAGATCTTGAAGAGGTGTGGATCTGCTGAGCAGGACATTTTCTTTACAGATACGCTGCTTTATATGAACGATCTGTTCACTTATAACCAAGTGCAATTATTTGATATTGACCAACTATTGAAGTATCATATTTATTCTGCAGATATATGACTCTGGTTTTAATATTTATCCCTTATGGTATGGATTGCTGACTTTTTATCTATGTATAAATAGGTTTTATATATATTAATAAATATTTATTGTTCAGTCCACATTGCCCCAGATATTTTGTGTGCCCTCCATCTATACACAACAATTTAATCTTCTTGCTACAACCTGGGGTGGGTTGTGGAGTGAGCACCTATATACACTCACCTAAAGAATTATTAGGAACACCATACTAATACGGTGTTGGACCCCCTTTTGCCTTCAGAACTGCCTTAATTCTACGTGGCATTGATTCAACAAGGTGCTGATAGCATTCTTTAGAAATGTTGGCCCATATTGATAGGATAGCATCTTGCAGTTGATGGAGATTTGAGGGATGCACATCCAGGGCACGAAGCTCCCGTTCCACCACATCCCAAAGATGCTCTACTGGGTTGAGATCTGGTGACTGTGGGGGCCATTTTAGTACAGTGAACTCATTGTCATGTTCAAGAAACCAATTTGAAATAATTCGAGCTTTGTGACATGGTGCATTATCCAGCTGGAAGTAGCCATCAGAGGATGGGTACATGGTGGTCATGAAGGGATGGACATGGTCAGAAACAATGCTCAGGTAGCCCGTGGCATTTTAACAATGCCCAATTGGCACTAAGGGGCCTAAAGTGTGCCCAGAAAACATCCCCCACACCATTACACCACCACCACCAGCCTGCACAGTGGTAACAAGGCATGATGGATACATGTTCTCATTCTGTTTACGCCAAATTCGGACTCTACCATTTGAATGTCTCAACAGAAATCGAGACTCATCAGACCAGGCAACATTTTTCCAGTCTTCAACAGTCCAATTTTGGTGAGCTCGTGCAAATTGTAGCCTCTTTTTCCTATTTGTAGTGGAGATGAGTGGTACCCGGTGGGGTCTTCTGCTGTTGTAGCCCATCCGCCTCAAGGTTGTGCGTGTTGTGGCTTCACAAATGCTTTGCTGCATACCTCGGTTGTAACGAGTGGTTATTTCAGTCAACGTTGCTCTTCTATCAGCTTGAATCAGTCGGCCCATTCTCCTCTGACCTTTAGCATCAACAAGGCATTTTTGCCCACAGGACTGCCGCATACTAGATGTTTTTCCCTTTTCACACTATTCTTTGTAAACCCTAGAAATGGTTCTGCGTGAAAATCCCAGTAACTGAGCAGATTGTGAAATACTCAGACCGGCCCGTCTGGCACCAACAACCATGCCACGCTCAAAATTGCTTAAATCACCTTTCTTTCCCATTCTGACATTCATTTTGGAGTTCAGGAGATTGTCTTGACCAGGACCACACCCCTAAATGCATTGAAGCAACTGCCATGTGATTGGTTGACTAGATAATTGCATTAATGAGAAATAGAACAGGTGTTCCTAATAATTCTTTAGGTGAGTATATATCCACTCACCAAGTGTAGCCACTACTACTTTTAATATTTTTATTATTTTGTTAGTATTTTGTAAATCCACCTTTGGCTTTCAACACTGCCTGAATCCTGGGCATGCTGTCAATCAGATTCAAGCATGTCTCGACCGAAATCTATTTCCAAGTCAATATTGGTCAACTCATGGGTAAGAATACATCTTTTTTCTTCAATGCTACCCACAAGTGTTCGATTGGGTTGAGGCCTGGGAACTGTGGGGACCCCCAAATCTTCATCAGAACTCAGATCAGACCCTCATAATACCTTGAATCCTTAGACCCCCAAATTGGACCACCATTCTTCATCAGACCCCAGAATCAGACCTCCAAGCTCCATCAGCCTCAGTCAGACACTCCCACCCTCCATTAGCCACAGATCAGTCCCCCATCAGACCCCCCAGTCCTCATCAGACTCAGATCAGACCCCCAATCAGACCCTATTAGCCTCAGATTTGACCCCTCTTGCCCCCCTTAGCATCAGATTGGATCCCCAGCCCCAATCAGCCTCAGATGGGATATCATAGCCCCCCTCAACTTCAGATCAGCCCCATCAGACCCCCAGCCTCCATCAGACTTAGATCAGGACCCTATCAGCCTCTTATCGGACCCCCCCAGCCGCACTTAGCCTCAGATCGCACTTCCCAGCCCTCTGATCAGACGATTTAAAATGAATAAATTTACCTTGCTTGCTGCAGACAGCGCTGCATATCCAAGACTTACCGCTCCATTGCTTTTTCTGGGTCCCGCTGTGTGCGGTCAGCACACCATAGCGGGACCCTGAAGAAGACCAGGGAAGGAAAGTCTCCCACATGCTAATGACCGCTTCCATAATACATATATATATTACACACATATATTAATATTACAAACACAATGCAGTAGCACTCTGCAAACACAAATGATGAAGTAAAAACAATAGTCCCATACTCACTATATAAAATGTACTAATGCTAATGTCACATTATAAAATGTGAGATTCTTGGCAAATCACTTGTGCCTGTCTGCCAACTTTATTATATGTGTTTGCAGAGTGCTGTTGCATTGCATTTTTTGCTTATATACTGTATATATCTACACTGAACAAAAATATAAGCGCAACACTTTCGGTTTTTCTCCCAATTTGCATGAGCTGAACTCAAACATCTGAAACATTTTCTACATACACGAAAGACCCATTACTCTCAAATATTGTTCACAAATCTGTCTAAATCTGTGTTAGTGAGCACTTCTCCTTTGCCGAGATAATACATCCCACTTCACAGGTGTGGCATATCAAGGTGCTGATTAGACAGCATGAATATTGCACAGGTGTGCCTTAGACTGCACACAATAAAAGGCCACTCTGAAATGTGCACAGTTTTGCCTTACTAGGGGGGACACCAGTCAGTATCTGGTGTGGTCACCATTTGCCTCACACAGTGCAACACATCTCCGCGCATAGAGTTGATCAGGTTGTTGATTGTGGCCTGTGGAATGTTGGTCCACTCTTCTTCAATAGCTGTGCGAAGTTGCAGAATATTGGCAGGAACTGGAACACGCTGTCATATACGCCGATCCAGAGCATCCCAAACATGCCCAATCGGTGACATGTCCAGTGAGTATGCTGGTCATGCAAGAACTGTGGTATTTTCAGCTTCCAGGAATTGTGTACAGATCCTTGCAATATGGAGCCATGCATTATCATGCTGCAACATGAGGTGATGGTCGTGGATGAATGGCACAATAATGGGCCTCAGGATATCGTCACGGTATCTCTGTGCATTCAAAAATTCAAAATGCCATCAATGAAATGCACCTATGTTCGTTGTCCATAACATACGCCTGCCCATACCAAAACCCCACCGCCACCATGCGCCACTCGATCCACAACGTTGACGTCAGCAAACCGCTCACCCACATGACGTCACACGCGCTGTCTGCCATCTGCCCTGAACAGTGAAAACCGGGACTCATCTGTGAACAGAATGCCTCTCCAACGTGCCAGATGCCATCGAATGTGAGCATTTTCCCACTCAAGTCGGTTACGACGACCAACTGCAGTCAGATCCAGACCCCGATGAGGACGCGAGTATGCAGATGAGCTTCCCTGAGATGGTTTCTGACAATTTGTGCAGAAATTCTTTGGTTTTACAAACAGATTGTTGCTGCAGCTGTCCGGGTGCCTGGTCTCAGATGATCATGGAGGTGAACATTCTGGATGTGGATCTCCTGGGCTGGTGTGGTCACACGTGATCTACGGTTGTGAGGCCGGTTGGATGTACTGCCAAATTCTCTGAAACGCCTTTGGAGATGGCTTATGGTAGAGAAATGAACAATTATCGCTCTGGTAGACATTCCTGCAGTCAGCATGCCAATTGCACACTCCCTCAAACGTTGCAACATCTGTGGCATTGTGCTGTGTGATTAAACTGCATATTTCAGAGTGTCCTTTTATTGTGGGCAGTCTAAGGCACACCTGTGAGGGATTCATGCTGTCTAAACAGCACCTTGATATGCCACACCTGTGAGGTGGGATGTATTATCTCGGCAAAGGAGAAGTGCTCACTAACACAGATTTAGACATATTTGTAACAATATTTGAGAGTAATGGGTCTTTTGTGTATGTACAAAATGTTTCAGATCTGTGAGTTCAGTTCATGCAAAATGGGAGCAAAAACAAAAGTGTTGCGTTTTATATATACAGTATACTAACTGAAGGACCCAGCTTCGCTCGGGTATATTTAATGTATTTCATTTAATGTTTGTGTGTTTCATTAAAAGATATCAACACTATCCACTATAACAGTGACATCTACAGCACCCCGCCCCCAAAACAGTGACCTCCACAAACTCCCACCCCTTAACACTGACCCCTCATCAGTGCCCTGTCCCTTAAAATTTGACCTCCACAGAAGCCCACCCCCTTAACTTTGACCTTTACAGCAGCCTTCCCCTTTAACAGTGACTTTCACAGCATACCACCCCCTTGACAGTGACCTCCACAGGGGTCCACCCCCTTAACAGTAGCCTTTACTGGATTGGGGGCGTGTCCTTTTAAACAGCTCACTCTAAGCTGAGGAGTAAAGGGGCGTGGCCTAACCAGATCGGGGCATGGCTTAGTGTGACCTATAGGTTGATTTTTAACTTCATTTTTTTCAATCTCAGTTGGCTGATGAGTGGTAGGGGGCGTGGCCTAACCATGTCATGAGCATGTCCTTTTGAACAGCTCACTCTAAGACAGCAGCAATATGCTGTCAGAGTGTGAGCTGCAGGCAGAAAGCCACCCTCCCTCCCACCCCTACAGCTGACTGAAGTTGATTTTTACCTTCATTTTTTCAATCCCTGTTGGCTCAGGAGTGTGAGGGGCATGGCCTAACCAGATCAGGGGTGTGGCTTAGCAGGGCCTGGGGGCGGGGTTTTCAGTCTTTTGAGTGTGGACACATTGTGGCAGGGGCGTGTCTGGGCTCCTTCCTGCAAGAGTGATGCCCCTCTGGGCACCTTACTGGCTCATTTGCATACCAAATAAACTGGATCAGAGGATAAAAACATCTATTGCTGGAACAAAGGCACATCTTGAAATAAGGTACTAAGTGCTACTAGGCCATGGCTTTACTTCAATAGAAATTATCCTGTGACAGATTTCCTTTAAAGCTCTCCTACAGCAGTGAAGATAAATGTCTGGATTGTTATGGAAACCTGGAGTAAAACTGTGTATGTGGAGGCTGGAGGACTTGCGTGCTTCTATTGGCTGATAAGGGTCATGTGACCAAGCTTCTATTGGCTAATGCATTTTTTGGGAATATCTCAGAAACAGTACATCCTAGAGAGCTGAGACCTGGTCTAAAACCTTCCCGGACACTTGATGTACCTGTGTGCCAAATGTCATTATTGTAAATGCGACGGTACGGATTCCTTTAGCGAACATACATACATACACACATACACTCAGCTTTATATAATATATATATATATATATATATATATATATATATATATATACACTGCTCAAAAAAAAAAGGGAACACTTAAACAACACAATGTAACTCCAAGTCAATCACACTTCTGTGAAATCAAACTCTCCACTTAGGAAGCAACACTGAGTGACAATCAATTTCACATACTGTTGTGCAAATGGGATAGACAACAGGTGGAAATTATAGGCCATTAGCAAGACACCCCCAATAAAGGAGTGGTTCTGCAGGTGGTGACCACAGATCACTTCTCAGTTCCTATGCTTCATGGCTGATGTTTTGGTCACTTTTGAATGCTGGCGGTGCTTTCACTCTAGTGGTAGCATGAGACGGAGTCTACAACCCACACAAGTGGCTCAGGTAGTGCAGCTTATCCAGGATGGCACATCAATGCGAGCTGTGGCAAGAAGGTTTGCTGTGTCTGTCAGCGTAGTGTCCAGAGCATGGAGGCGCTACCAGGAGAAAGGCCAGTACATCAGGAGACGTGGAGGAGGCCGTAGGAGGGCAACAACCCAGCAGCAGGACCGCTACCTCCGCCTTTGTGCAAGGAGGAACAGGAGGAGCACTGCCAGAGCCCTGCAAAATGATCTAATTTTTTAACCCATGGAGGTCTGGATTTGGAGTCACCCTCAAAATTAAAGTGGAAAAACACACTACAGGCTGATCCAACTTTGATGTAATGTCCTTAAAACAAGTCAAAATGAGGCTCAGTAGTGTGTGTGGCCTCCACGTGCCTGTATGACCACCCTACAACGCCTGTGCATGCTACTGATGAGGTGGCAGACGGTCTCCGGAGGGATCTCCTCCCAGACCTGGACTAAAGCATCTGCCAACTCCTGGACAGTCTGTGGTGCAATTGGATTCAGGTCTGGGGAACGGGCGGGCCAGTCCATAGCATCGATGCCTTTGTCTTGCAGGAACTGCTGACACACTCCAGCCACATGAGGTCTAGCATTGTCTTGCATTAGGAGGAACCCAGGGCCAACGGCACCAGCATATGGTCTCACAAGGGGTCTGAGGATCACATCTCGGTACCTAATGGCAGTCAGGCTACCTCTGGCGAGCACATGGAGGGCTGTGCGGCCCTCCAAAGAAATGCCACCCCACACCATTACTGACACAATGCCAAACCGGTCATGCTGGAGGATGTTGAAGGCAGCAGAACGTTCTCCACAGCGTCTCCAGACTCTGTCACGTCTGTCACATGTGCTCAGTGTAAACCTGCTTTCATCTGTGAAGAGCACAGGGCGCCAGTGGCGAATTTGCCAATCTTGGTGTTTTCTGGCAAATGCCAAACGTCCTGCACGGTGTTGGGCTGTAAGCACAACCCCCACCTGTGGACGTCGGACCCTCATATCACTCTCATGGAGTCTGTTTCTGACCGTTTGAGCAGACACATGCACATTTGTGGCCTGCTGGAGGTCATTTTTGCAGGGCTCTGGCAGTGCTCCTCCTGTTCCTCCTTGCACAAAGGCGGAGGTAGCGGTCCTGCTGTTGGGTTGTTGCCCTCCTACGGCCTCCTCCATGTCTCCTGATGTACTGGCCTGTCTCCTGGTAGCGCCTCCATGCTCTGGACACTACGCTGACAGACACAGAAAACCTTCTTGCCACAGCTCGCATTGATGTGCCATCCTGGATAAGCTGCACTACCTGAGCCACTTGTGTGGGTTGTAGACTCCGTCTCATGCTACCACTAGAGTGAAAGCATCGGCAGCATTCAAAAGTGACCAAAACATCAGCCAGGAAGCATAGGAACTGAGAAGTGGTCAGGTCACCACCTGCAGAACCACTCCTTTATTGGGGGTGTCTTGCTAATTGCCTATAATTTCCACCTATTGTCTATCCCATTTGCACAACAGCATGTGAAATTGATTGTCACTCAGTGTTGCTTCCTAAGTGGACAGTTTGATTTCACAGAAGTGTGATTGACTTGGAGTTACATTGTGTTGTTTAAGTGTTCCCTTTATTTTTTTGAGCAGTGTATATATATATATATATATATATATATATTATAAAGCAGTGTACTGATGTACTAGTATACTGATGTATAAGTACAAGGTTTAATAGATGCAGTGGGTACAGATATTATGGTTATTGTGTGAGGTGCACAATGTAATAGCGGTTGTAACACTGTCTGCAGTACTATACATATGAGTAAAATTGGGAATCTAACCTGAGAACTATGCCACTCTTTGTGCAGTTCCTTTACTAGATGTACAGGACTTGTAATGACATTATCACTAGTGTTGAGCGAGCATGCTCGGCCGAACTGCTGTTCGGCTCGAGCATCACTATGCTAGGCACATCACAGTGTTCGTCCGAAAACTGCGTGTGCTCGAGCACAATTTAATACAATGAAAGTCAATGGGAGACCCAAACATCAAACCAGGCACCCCCTGCTCTGAAGAAGAGAGGGTGTATGGTTTACAAAAAAAGGTTAGAAATTAATGGAAACCCCATCAGAATGGTTTGAAAACAGCATTAGGAGGATGGCTGGATGCATCTTGGACTCCCATTACCTATGACATACAATAGACAACCACACAAATGCTTTATGCCAAAAGCCAGCTATGTGCAAGCCAACAATCTATCCATGAGACAGATACAGTCAGCATACCTTACAATGGCAGCCTTGTGCAGTACGAGACTTTCCAAACCAGCTCTCATCTGACTGAGAGCCAGTAAGCCTCAAATTTGCTTCATATCTGTTGGATGGCTTGGGTGGACCTGCGCACCTAGATCATTATCATTAGGGTGACAAAAAGTTTTCTGATTGTCCTAACATAATATTCAATAACCTTTCTATACAATTTTGTCATGTAAACTAATTTGCATAAACATGGGCATATGGGAAAGACATGCAAATTAGCAGAATCTGCCTTGTTTTTCAGCTGAAAAACCATTTGCATGGCAAATTCGCCCAAAAAATTGCGATTAGAATATTCGCGATCTACACTACCTATGAACAGCACCATCTGTTTGATTCATAGTCTTGTCATAAGACTATGAAACCAATAGATGGCGCTGTTCATGAGTCATAAACAGCGCCATCTATTGGTTTCATAGTCTTATGACAAGACTATGAATCCAATAAATGGCCCTGTTTATTAGTCATGTAGATGGCGCTGTTCAAGAGTAGTGTAGATCACAAATATTGTAATTGCGAATTTGTATTGCAAATTTTACATGCAAATAGTTTTTCAGCTGAAAAACAAGGCAGATTCTGCTCATTTGCATGTCTTTCCCATATGCCCATGTTTATGCAAAATCATTTACATGACAAAACTGTATAGAAAGGTTATTGAATATTATGTTTGGACAATCAGAAAACTTTTTGTCACCCTAATTATAATGATCTAGGTGCGCAGGGCCACCCAAGCCATCCAACAGATATGAAGCAAATTTGAGTCTTACTTGCTCTCAGTCAGATGAGAGCTGGTTTGGAAAGTCTCATAGTGCTCAAGGCTGCCATTGTAAGGTATGCTGACTGTTATCTGTCTCATGGATAGATTGTTGGCTTGCACATACCCGGCTTTTGGCATATAGCCTTTGTGTGGTTGTCTATTGTATGTTATAGGTAATGGGAGTCCAAGATACTGTACATCCAGTCATCCTTCCAATGCTGTTTCCAAACTATTTTGGTGGGGTTTCCAACAATTTTTTTACTTTTTTTGTGAACTAGACACCCTCTTCTCTTCCGAGCAGGGGGTGCCTGGGGTTCTCCCATTGACTTCCATGATGCTTGACAGAGCACACGAGCATTTTGGTGCTAGATCAACACTAATTATTACACTTCAGCTTTCTCCACTGATGATAGGGATATTATACTGGAGCTGAACGGTAATGAGTGTAATTGGGGGCGAGGCCTTTGATTCACTAGAGGCCCATTTTCCCCACAGGCCCCATAGCAGCTGCATGGTCTGCCTCTATTGGAGTTACATCACTGGCTGTGGACCCCTTTTGAGTTTGGGTCCCAAAGCAGCAGAGTCCCCTGCTTTCCTGATAGCTACGCCACTGCAAGACATACTCAACACACAGGTTCAGTCCTACCTGGCTTTTCTCTGGTGTATACTGTGTTCCCTTGCCCCATGGACTTCTGGGTGAGCAAGATTGGACAGTGACCTGAACTGGCCCTCTATGCTCTCTCTTTACTGTCTTGCCCTGCTTCCAATGTCATCTCAGAGAGGATTTTCAGAGCAGCAGGTAGCATTGTGAAATCCAAATGGACAATGTTGTCCTCTGGCAGAGTATAAAACATCACTTTTGTCATATTAAACAAGACATGGATCAGTCAGGATTTTCACACACCTCTGTCTGAGGCTAATGAATAGATCTGCCCTTGCTAATAATGCCCCATAATGCCACTGCCGCTGTCTGCCTGCTTACAATCATGTTGCATACCATATTACTGCTACTTCCATCATGCCACTGGCACTGTCTACCATCATGTTTCGCACCGTATGGCTGCTGCTGCCATCTGCCACTGTCTGCCATCCTACCATTATGTTCTGTACCACAAAACTGCTGCTGTATGTCTGCCTATGATTATGTTCCGTACCATATGGGTGCTGCTGCCACCGCAGCTGCTACTTCCTACTGCCACTTCCATTACTCTTACTGCCTCTACTATTACAGCTACATAGCTGTTACTAATACTACTACTCCTAAACAGTCATGGCCAGTTCGCATTGTTCGCCCGCGAACATATGCAGGCTGCCATCTTTTTTCACAAGTTTGGCGAGGCACAGGTAAGCCCTTACCTGTGCCTGTGCGCGAGCCGGTCTGAAAACAAGTGCTGTCAGCGGGAGCAGGCAGTTCCGAGAACAGCCACCGGGGGCCTTCATCGGGCTGTTCTCGGAACTGCCTGCTCCCGGTGACCGCATTTGTTTTCAGACCGGCTCGCGCACAGGCATAGGTAAGGGCTTACCTGTGCCTCGCCGGACTTGTGAAAAAAGATGGCAGCCCGCATATGTTAGCGGGCGAACAATGGGAACTGGCCATCACTGCTCGTAAACAACCACACACACATCTACTGCCCTGTATATCCCATGCTATGCTACTTCTGCTGATTCAACTATTATGGCCACATGCCACTATTACCTTAACCTTTCCACATCTACACTGTACTGCTGCTTCCAATTCAAAGGAATATTTTTTCCTGGCTAGTTCTAGGTAATGTGTGTTCTAACAATTAACACTTGTGTGTATAAATATGGGCAGGCATTCTTACCCAGTTTGCACATAATTTTTGGATGCTTGTGCTGCTGAATAGGAGACAGTTTTTAATTACATTAAAGGGAACCTGTCACCTGGATTTTGGATATAGAGCTGAGGACATGGGCTTCTAGATCGCCGCTAGCACATCTTTAATATACATTCACCATAGCATCCTGTGCTTTTATTGTTTCAAAAAAATGATTTGATATATATACAGTACAGACCAAAAGTTTGGACACACCTTCTCATTCAAAGAGTTTTCTTTATTTTCATGACTATGAAGGCATCAAAACTATGAATTAACACATGTGGAATTATATACATAACAAACAAGTGTGAAACAACTGAAAATATGTCATATTCTAGGTTCTTCAAAGTAGCCACCTTTTGCTTTGATTACTGCTTTGCACACTCTTGGCATTCTCTTGATGAGCTTCAAGAGGTAGTCCCCTGAAATGGTCTTCCAACAGTCTTGAAGGAGTTCCCAGAGATACTTAGCACTTGTTGGCCCTTTTGCCTTCACTCTGCGGTCCAGCTCACCCCAAACCATCTCGATTGGGTTCAGGTTCGGTGACTGTGGAGGCCAGGTCATCTGGCGCAGCACCCCATCACTCTCCTTCATGGTCAAATAGCCCTTACTTTCAAAGTTTTCCCAATTTTTCGGCTGACTGACTGACCTTTATTTCTTAAAGTAATGATGGCCACTCAATTTTCTTTACTTAGCTGCTTTTTCCTTGCCATAATACAAATTCTAACAGTCTATTCAGTAGGACTATCAGCTGTGTATCCACCTGACTTCTCCTCAACGCAACTGATGGTCCCAACCCCATTTATAAGGCAAGAAATCCCACTTATTAAACCTGACAGGGCACACCTGTGAAGTGAAAACCATTTCAGCGGACTACCTCTTGAAGCTCATCAAGAGAATGCCAAGAGTGTGCAAAGCAGTAATCAAAGCAAAAGGTGGCTACTTTGAAGAACCTAGAATATGACATTTTTTTCAGTTGTTTCACACTTGTTTGTTATGTATATAATTCCACATGTGTTGATTGGTTTCTATGGGCAACTAATCAAGTTCTACTTTACACCAGTTTGATAAAGCTCCCCCATAAAGTCTAAAAGTCTAAAGATGTGATAGATTTATGATCCAGCATCAGCCACTGGAATAAATCTGGCACAATTTAAGACTATTTAAGTTTATACATTGTGCCCCCTGTGTGCAAAAAACGTTTCAAAAACTGCAGCAGTTATTCTGGAATTTGTACTAGTAAAGGGTGCCCTCAAATGTTACATAATTTTTCACAACATAGTCTAAAACATTCGCTGTATACCAGAAAATCGAGGATTCGACAGGGTGAAGAGCCAAGTCCAAGATGTGGGGGTCAAGACGTGTTCATCAGCTGATGTGCGGGTCTTAGAAACCAAATGCGTTTCGGGGTCTTTTCCTAGCCCCTTCCTCAGTGGCTCCTGAGGAAGGGACTAGGAAAAGACCCCGAAACGCATTTGGTTTCTAAGACCCGCAAATCAGCTGATGAACACGTCTTGACCCCCACATCTTGGACTTGGATCTTCACCCTGTCGAATCCTCGATTTTCTGGCATACAGCGAACATTTTGACCTAAAACTAACAGGGTCACGATAAATGTCAAATTCTATCTACACATTCGCTATACCTGAAAAAGACGGGAAGACCACTGGAGAACATTTACATTGGGGGCTGCCAATCTGCCTGAACTGCTCCAGCTGAATCTCCGCAATCAGGTACTGCCGGATCTGACACCACAGCCACGTGGGACGCCACTGTGAGCTTTAGTCAGACAGCAATCGAAAATGTAATCACTGTATGCCATACAGGGGATATATGTCTAATATGTTTAAATAATCGAATGGAATTTATTGAACTTTGTCTGGACATCCATTCGAATAATCACTGAGCACTTTATTGACAAACATTTATCTATTTTTCAGGATATCGATTTTTCACAAACTCGAATTCCAATCGATTGCATTCATCTTTAAGGGCTCCATACGTCATTTTTGAGTCTCTCATAGCACCCTGCATTATTGCATTTTATTAATTTCATTGCATGTTTAGATATTTATGATGCTGCTCTTATGAGTTTTAGTATTTTAAATTGTCGTATCTGCATCAGGTGTAATAAATATTGTCACCATCACGCATTTTGTCTGTATCTCTGTATGGTCCAGGTGTAGAGTGCTCAGCCTCTCTATATTTTCTAGAACACAAATATTGTTTTGTTGAAGATTTCCTATCGCTGAATTTCTCTATTCATTTCAATGGAGATGTAATCCGCACAGAAATCTACACCACAATTCACAAACAAATACCCATCATATGCCACAACACTGTCAAATCCGCAAAATGTGAGGGCACCCTAAAAAAAAAATGCCACTGCCACATTAAGTAAATATTCTCCTTCCCTCAAAATGGGGCAATTTGTATTCAGTGTTCGGGCTAATGCGCACAGCCATATTTATTGTCCACATCCCATCTTTTTTGCGGGTCAGATGCAGACCGATTCACTTCAATGGGGCCGTAAAAAATGCGGACAGCATACTGTGTGCTGTCCGTATCCATATATCCATGGCACCTGCAAAAATATAGCACTTGTCCTAATTTTGGCCGCATTACAGACAAGGATAGGACTGTTCTATTATGACCCGGACGTTCTGTTCCGCAAAATGGATCCACCATTTGCAGTTGTGTGCATGAGCCCTTAGTGAAGAGAATAAACTGTGAGCAACAAATACTGAAGTCATAAATATGTATTTATGACCATTTAGTTATTTTAGTGTCTCAAATGCATTTCATGTTATCTTTACATTCACATAAAGTTTATAGGTTTGATGACTTTATTTTAATCTAAAACCTTTCCAGCAATGGAAGCGTTCTCCAGTAAAAAGAATGAATTTAAGATCCAGGTCATGGAACATGACATTGCAAATTCTTGCTGGTTGTAACTCCAGCCTCCAAAGTAATTAGTCCATCCTTTGCAGAAGTCTACAGCTACTGTAGCAGTTCAGAGGCTTTCCATTTCTGCCATTTAAATTCATTTGTCAGACAGTCATGAAAGGAATATTAAGATGAAAACACGGTGGATTAAAGGACAGAGGCAGAGGATAGGGAATTGGTGAAGTCATTCACTTTCCCACAGGAACACAGCCCTGTCTGTTCTTATAGTCAGTGACATATAGCAAGGGGCAAGCTTTGTTTTGGGCAATGCAAGAACAAAAAATATAGTTTTCAAAAGGGTGAGGACTGAAACATCTTTCACATTTTACGTTTTCCTAAGCAAGCATCCAATGCAGCTTGCCATGATAACTAAATTATTAACTGTGTATTTCATGATGTTAGTGACAATATGTTAATGTGATTTTTCAAGTCCTCCTGCAGTGAACAGATGGCTCCTTTTACTTTACTTTCCACATCAAGTGTGATTATTTCTTGGTGCCAAAAGCCACCTGCCGCTCTTCGGTCTCTAGTCTAATTTTTTATGTTGGTAAAACACAGCAGGACTTGTTATCAGTTGGATGGCATCTTAATAAGAGGAGACATGCCAACATATTGACAAGATGCTTAAGAGGAGAATTTGCCCTCTTTTTGCTTACCCCCAAAATGTTTCTTCTAGATTCCCCCACCCCTTTTATATTATTTCATAAAGTTAGGATACAAACAAGTGTACCCACATTTTATAACATGCTATATTGTCGTTTTTGAAATGATGCCAACTTACAAAGCTGGCCTCTTTTTGTTTTCACATTGAGCACCTCACATAGGGCTCTGATCTTTCGTCCTGCATAATGATAATTAGCTGTAGTATATTCAAAAGTCAAATGTAAGCATGAATACATTAACATTGAGATCAGTGCACAGAAGATTCTTACTGCAACAAAATTACAGATCGTACACAAAACAGGATTATGTAATGTTTTCTTAACTATGCTCAGTGTAACACATAAAAAGGATGAATAGATGAATATACAGTAGATTGATAGATAGAGCAAAGAATGATCTCTTCTAAATATATGATGACAGCTTTAGGATTTAAGGGCGTTTTTCCACCAATTACATTTATCACTTTTCTTTAGAGTGTGTTTAATCATAGGGGGCCCCGCCAATCCCCACTGTGAAGATCCCAGATCTTCCATTCCTCCTTACCCACACAATCATTTTAAGGAGTTTTAAGGAGTTTGTTAGACATATAGGGGGTAATTTATCAAACAAAAATACGCATAAAATTAGGCGTATTTCTGCCACAGATTGCAGCACAAAGGTCCTTTGTGCCACAATCTGTGACTTCTCCCCATGCACACCAAGTCAAAAAAAGTGCGCATGGGCAGGGAATGGGACAGGCCCGTCTCATTTACCATTTTCTAAGCCTGTTTTAGGTGTAGAAAATAGTCTAAGTGTAAGACAGCTAGGATGCTGTCTTACATTTAGAAGCGGTGGAGGATCCGTCGAGGTCATATAGAGGCCAGCGCCTCTTCATAACTTCAGCAGATCCACCGCTAGGTATAGGGTTTATTAAGACTGGCGTCTAAAACACCGGTCTTAATTAATGTGCCCTATAAACACATGACAATTAGTGATGAGCGGCAGAGGCTATATTCAAATTTTCAATATTTCAGGAATATTTTGGTGAATATTCGCGAATTCGCGAATTCACTATATCCATTCATTATTTTTTATCAATGCAAAATTGCAATGTAAAATTTGCTTACTGCGCATGCAAAAAAGGGGCATGGCCTAGTTTAGCAACTGCTTTCAAACTACCCGAAGTTTGAGGAGATTGGAAAACATGGTTAGCAGCAATTTTCGCGACAGTGAGGAAGAACTGTAAGTAATTTGACATTACAGCAGTGTATTTGATTACATGTCATATGCATATCAGAACATTCGCTTTATATGCAGATAGAGTGTTATAAATAGGGTGGAGCGAACGCAAACTGTAAAGTTCGGGTTCGTACCGAACTTTATGGTGTTCGGCACCCGAACCCGAACATTTCAGTAAAAGTTCGGGTTCGGTGTTCGGTTAATATTAATATACCATCGGATCGGAGTTTTCTTCGATCCAATGGTATATTTTAACTTGAAGCGTCCCCATCACCATGGGAACGCCTCTGTTAGAATATACCATCGGATTTGAGTTAGATCGTGAAAACTCAGATCCGACAGTATATTCTAACACAGAGGCGTTCCCATAGTGATGGGGACGCTTCAAGTTAGAATATACTGAGAACTTTGGACATAACGGCCCCCTGCTGCCTGGCAGCACCTGATCTCTTACAGGGGGCTGTTATCCTCACAATTAACCCCTCAGGTGCCGCACCTGAGGGGTTAATTGTGCGGATCGCAGTCCCCTGTAAGAGATCAGGTGCTTCCATGCAGCAGGGGGCCAGACCTCCCTCCATCCTCAGTATTAAAATCATTGGTGGCCAGTGCGGCCCCCCCTCCCTCCCCAGTATTAAAATCATTGGTGGCCAGTGCGGCCCACCCCACCCCCTCCCTATTAAAATCATTGGTGGCTAGTGCGGCCCCCCCACCCCCTATTAAAATCATTGGTGTCCAGTGCGGCCTCCCCTCTCCCCCCCCCCTAATTAAAATCATTGGTGGCAGCAGAGCGGCAGTTCCGATCGGAGTTCCAGTTTAATCGCTGGGGCTCCGATCGGTTACCATGGCAGCCAGGACGCTACTGCAGTCCTGGCTGCCATGGTTACTTAGCACTTTTAGCAGCATTATACTTACATGCGCTGTCTGTGGCCGGCCGGCTCTCCTCCTACTAGTAAGTGAAAGGTCTGTGCGGCGCATTGTTTATAGCACAGACCTTTCACTTACCAGTAGGAGGAGCGCCCGGCCGGCCACAGACAGCGCATGTAAGTATAATGCTGCTAAAAGTTCTAAGTAACCATGGCAGCCAGGACTGCAGTAGCGTCCTGGCTGCCATGGTAACCGATGGGGGTTAATTGTGCGGATCACAGACCCCTGTAAGAGATCGGGTGCTGCCAGGCAGCAGGGGGCAGTTATGTACACAGTTCTTAGTATATTCTAACTTGAAGCGTCCCCATCACCATGGGAACGCCTCTGAGTTAGAATATACTGTCGGATCTGAGTTTTCACGATCGTGAAAACTCAGAACTGAAAAAGCTAATACTATTATTTTCACGGAAAATAATAAAGTGAAGTTCGGGTCCCCATTGACTTTAATGGGGTTCGGGTCCAAGTTCGGATCAAGTTCGGGTCCTGAACCCGAACTTTTTTTTAAAGTTCTGCCGAACTCCCCGAACATCTAGGTGTTAGCTCAACTCTAGTTATAAAATATTTGCGACTGCGAAAATTGCCACTTGTGATGCAAATGTTTTTCGCAATATATACAACTTCACATTTTATCAATACTGGGTGCACTAAGTATTGTTCTGACATCACAGAACTAAGTCTGTAGCATGTACAGTGCTGCCCATAATTATTCAAACCCCTGGCCAATTTTGACTTAAAGTTACTTTTATTCAACCAGCAAGTAATTTTTTGACGGGAAATGACATAGGTGTCTCCCAAAAGATAATAAGACGATGTACAAGAGGCATTATTGTGGAAAAATACCTCTCAGCTTTTATTTACATTTGAGCAAAAAGTGTCCAGTCCAAAATTATTCATACCCTTCTCAATAATCAATAGAAAAGCCTTTATTGGCTATTACAGCAATCAAATGCTTCCTATAATTGCAGACAAGCTTTTTGCATGTCTCCACACAGTGGCGTAGGGATCGCCATAGCAACCATAGCAGCAGCTATGGGGCCCTACGCCACTGGGGGCCCGTCCGGGCCGCCTTCTGTTGATTTTTTTTTTTTACACACACTACAAAGAGCAGCCAGGCCCGAGCCGCAGACCGCCCACTACACTAGTGTAGTGGGCGGGGAGCGGGCGGTCCACGGCTCAGGCTTGGCTGGGGAGGAGTCAGGACACGCAGGGCCGGGCCAACACAGAGGCTGGGGAGGCTCCAGCCAGGCCACTGAGTAAGTAAGATCCGATCATATTCTAACCCCCAGGCGTTTCCATGGTGACGGGGACGCTTGTCTGGGGGTTAGAATATACCATCAGATCTGAGTTTTTAAACTCGAATCCGATGGTATATTTTAACCCCCAGGCGTTCCCATGGTGACAGGGACGCTTGCCTGGGGGTTAGAATATACAGGGCCATGCCGCTCACAGGAGGACATTTATAAACGAATTAGTAACTTGAACTTTAATCATTGACAGTGCTGAATGGTGATCTCTTTACTTGCATTGGATACCTTAGCTCTGTCTTAGCTCCGGTAACGGTAACAGCAGGCAGTGCGGGGGGCGGCGCTCACTCACTGACGTCACACGCCTGCTCCTCCCACTAGGCGGCGCAGGCGCGTGACGTCAGTGAGTGAGCGCCGCCCGCCCGCACTGCCTGCTGTACCGTTACCAGAGCTAAGGTATCCAATGCAAGAGATCAGCATTCAGCACTGTCAATGATTAAAGTTCAAGTTACTAATTAGTTTATAAATGTGCTCCTGTGAGCGTCGGGGAGGGGGATCTTTGGATGGCACTGTTTAGGGGGGGATCTGTGGATGGCACTATTTAGGGGAGGGGGATCTGTGGATGCCACTGTTTAGGGGAGGGGGATCTGTGGATGGCACTGTTTAGGGGAGGGGGATCTGTGGATGGCACTATTTAGGGGAGGGGGATCTGTGGATGGCACTATTTAGGGGAGGGGGATCTGTGGATGGCACTATTTAGGGGAGGGGGATCTGTGGATGGCACTATTTAGGGGAGGGGGATCTGTGGATGGCACTGGGGGGGGCATAAAATTATTTTTGCTATGGGGCCCATGCATTTCTAGCTACGCCCCTGTCTCCACAGGTATTTTTTCCCATTCATCTTTAGCAATGAGCTCCAAATCTTTCAGGTTGGAGGCTCTTCTTGTCATCACCCTGATCTTTAGCTCCCTCCACAGATTCTCAATTGGATTCAAGTCTGGACTCTGGCTCGGCCACTCCAAAAGGTTAATGTTGTTGTCTGCTAACCATTTATTCACCACTTTTGCTGTGTGTTTTGGGTCATTACATGCTGGTTGAATAAAAGTAACTAAGTCAAAATTTGCCACGGGTATGAATAATTATGGGCAGCACTGTATATATGAAAAGCATAGAAAATCTCTCAAATGCACATTGCACATCCATTTTCCTGCCGCATACTATATATCACACACACACACACACACAAACACACAGTCTATAGATTAGAATTTGTGTCCTGTTGGTCAGGACTCAGGAGAAGCTTTCTTTGTATTACCGCCAGTATTTGCTGGTTCATTCAGAGTTACCCAGGGTGCACCACGGGGAGGCGAGCCAGCTTTACACTCCATACCATACTGTCACTTCACTAGAGAGGTACATCTCTGCTCAGCTGGCCAATATCCAATTGCTCATACCCCACACACATACAATCTCAATATAATCCGATCTTATAATGGTAGCATTAAATCTGATATTTCCCCTTCAAAGACTTAAATACTTTTTGGTGTTTTTCTGAGGACATTATTTTCAATACTTGTATTAAAAAAAGTGGGATTATATGCTTACATCTTTATCCTGCAGTGCATATTGGAGTGGGGCTATGACAGGACCCGGGTCCAGTCTGAGAAGCAAAGGATCATGAGGGGGATCCATTTACAGCTATGGAGGAAGTTCAATGGCGGGCACACTAAGGCCTTACTAAAGAAATCGTCCAATGTGAAGAGGAGGAACTCGAAGCGGATCAAAGAGATCCGTGTCAGAATATACCCAGGTACAATGCTTGCATTACTTTTGTATCTCTCTCCAACACTCTGTAATGTATATATACAGTTATGCAAATAAGTATTTATTCCCTTTACAAATGATTACTTAGTACCTGGTGTGAATTGTAGCAAATCAGCAGGTTACACCATACATCTCTACCTCGCCATGAGTATATATATATATTTATACTCACAGCGAGGTACAGATTTTTGATGTAACGGCTGATTTTGTGCGTTTCACACACACATAAATAAATATATATAAATATATATATATATATATATATGTGTGTATATACATAAACTGCAATCATCATTCTGTATTCCAGTAAAAGGCCCTGTCCATCATTACATTACATACATCCCACACTTAATTTGCATTTGGTATGAGTTCTGAGTTGTCTGTCTAAATTCTGAACATTGCGTGATTACAGGGGTTCCCGTTCCCTCCGTCTGCAGCAGGCCTTCGACAGAGGATCTGGAGGTACTGGTGTTGTTCACCGAGTAGTAGGAGGGAGAGCAGGCCGGACCCTCCCGGCAGCAGCAGCATGAGGCGCCAGCCCCACCTGATGTGGGCGAAGAGGTAGAGGTAGAAGAGGCTGGACCCTCCCAGAAGCCAGATTCCCCTTCCCGGATCTTATGACGATGAAGAGGAGCAGGATGTGACCTGCCCCCGCTAGGAGGGTAAATATGTGCCCATAGCAATATAATTCTGTATCCATGCCACTTAATCTGAATTGCAAGTAATTTTCATATTTTTATCCTAACAATACTGATTTTTTTTTTTAAATGACGCAGATGCAGCAGGAGCATAAAGCCAGGATGCGGAGGCTGATGTGCAAGCATATGCGGAAGATGGTGGGGCTGCCCCTCAAACGGATGCAATTTTTGGAACTTCATGGCAAACTAAAAAAGTTGCCATAGAGGCATGTTTGTAAAAAAATATTTTTTTTCTGTTGTATCGTGCGCTTCCGTTTTTTTATATTGTTTTTGTGTAATTTTGAACATTAAGGTTGCAGTAAGGCCCCACCAATCCAGGGTAAAACTCATCAGGATCGGGACAGACAGTAGCAGCAGCAGGAAAATAGTAATGGTGTAGTATAACGCCTACACTTAGCTCGGCCAAAGTCATCAGGACAGACAGCATCAGAATGTAAATGGTAACGGGGTAGTATAAGGCCTACACATAGCTCGGCCAAAATCATCAGGACAGAAAGCAGAAGCAGCATGTAAATGGTAATGAGGTAGTATAAGGTGTACACATAGATTGGCCAAACTCATCAGGACAGACAGCAGCAGCATGTAAATGGTAACAGGGTAGTATAAGGCCTACACATAGCATGGCCAAACTCAGAAGGACAAACAGCAGCAGCAGCATGTAAATGGTAACGGTGTAGTATAAGACCTATACATATCTCGGCCAAAATCATCAGGACAGACAGCAGCAGCATGTAAATGGTAACGGGGTAGTATAAGTCCTACACATAGCTGGGCCAAACTCAGTCAGAACAGACAGGAGCCGATTCTTTGTTTAAAGCAGGAATATGTTCACAATAATGGGCCCCCGCCAGACCGGGGCAACACCAAAAATAAACTTATACATCTTTGACAGCAGCAGGTTCTTTTTCTACTGCAGGAATGTGTTCCCATGCATACAAATTGCAAATTGCAATATATTAATTTGGTAATTTTTATATCAAAGGATTGTAAAGCCCACAAGAAATTAAAAAAATTAAATACAGTACAGACCAAAAGTTTGGACACGCCTTCTCATTCAAAGAGTTTTCTTTATTTTCATGACTATGAAAATTGTAGATTCACACTAAATGGCATCAAAACTATGAATTAACACATGTGGAATTATATACATAACAAACAAGTGTGAAACAACTGAAAATATGTCATATTCTAGGTTCTTCAAAGTAGCCACCTTTTGCTTTGATTACTGCTTTGCACACTCTTGGCATTCTCTTGATGAGCTTCAAGAGGTAGTCCCCTGAAATGGTTTTCACTTCACAGGTGTGCCCTGTCAGGTTTAATAAGTGGGATTTCTTGCCTTATAAATGGGGTTGGGACCATCAGTGGTGTTGAGGAGAAGTCAGGTGGATACACAGCTGATAGTCCTACTGAATAGACTGTTAGAATTTGTATTATGGCAAGAAAAAAGCAGCTAAGTAAAGAAAAACGAGTGGCCATCATTACTTTAAGAAATGAAGGTCAGTCAGTCAGCCGAAAAATTGGGAAAACTTTGAAAGTAAGGGCTATTTGACCATGAAGGAGAGTGATGGGGTGCTGCGCCAGATGACCTGGCCTCCACAGTCACCGGACCTGAACCCAATTGAGATGGTTTGGGGTGAGCTGGACCGCAGAGTGAAGGCAAAAGGGCCAACAAGTGCTAAGCATCTCTGGGAACTCCTTCAAGACTGTTGGAAGACCATTTTAGGGGACTACCTCTTGAAGCTCATCAAGAGTGTGCAAAGCAGTAATCAAAGCAAAAGGTGGCTACTTTGAAGAACCTAGAATATGACATATTTTCAGTTGTTTCACACTTGTTTGTTATGTATATAATTCCACATGTGTTAATTCATAGCTTTGATGCCTTCATAGTCATGAAAATAAAGAAAACTCTTTGAATGAGAAGGTGTGTCCAAACTTTTGGTCTGTACTGTATATATATACATATATACTGTATATATATATATATATATATATATATATTTATATATATATATATATGAAAAATAGAGCAGCACTCCAAGATTGCGGTAAAAAAAGGGATGTATTTATTCACCCATAAGTGACGCAACGTTTTGGCTCCAACATGAAGCCTTTCTCAAGCAGTGTGAACAATGCAAAATAGACCTATATAGTGAAGGGAAGTGACATCATCAAATTGAAGTGTTTACAAAAAAAAAAACAGCATTAACCCATGCTGGCGTGAACAGTAACACAAATACATCAAGATATTACAATTTATCATAAAACATGTGTAATTCATTCATGGTACAATACAGTAAAACAATGTCATAAGTGTCCATACATGATTGGTGCAAAATCAATGTGTACATAAAGTGCTTTAAAAATTGCTCCCAGCATTAAATGGTTAAAAAGGTTATTTCAATAGATTATGTATGGGGAATGGCAGGAACACATGATGGTGGGCGTGAGTGACTTAACCGATGATTATTTATTCTGGATTTAAAATCC
Source organism: Bufo bufo (assembly GCF_905171765.1). Classification (NCBI taxonomy): domain Eukaryota; kingdom Metazoa; phylum Chordata; class Amphibia; order Anura; family Bufonidae; genus Bufo; species Bufo bufo. The sequence goes on along the minus strand of NC_053390.1, from coordinate 521,362,597 downwards.
GTGGAGGTTTCCCCAACATATAAGATATTACACGGACAAGATAATACATACACTACATGATCCGAAATGCATGTCAAGTGGCAACGAATGGGATAATTCACACTTGTGGATGGATGAGTGAATGTAGTAGATTTGCACATACACTCACCTAAAGAATTATTAGGAACACCTGTTCTATTTCTCATTAATGCAATTATCTAGTCAACCAATCACATGGCAGTTGCTTCAATGCATTTAGGGGTGTGGTCCTGGTTAAGACAATCTCCTGAACTCCAAACTGAATGTCAGAATGGGAAAGAAAGGTGATTTAAGCAATTTTGAGCGTGGCATGGTTGTTGGTGCCAGACGGGCCGGTCTGAGTATTTCACAATCTGCTCAGTTACTGGGATTTTCACGCACAACCATTTCTAGGGTTTACAAAGAATGGTGTGAAAAGGGAAAAACATCCAGTATGCGGCAGTCCTGTGGGCAAAAATGCCTTGTGGATGCTAGAGGTCAGAGGAGAATGGGCCGACTGATTCAAGCTGATAGAAGAGCAACGTTGACTGAAATAACCACTCGTTACAACCGAGGTATGCAGCAAAGCATTTGTGAAGCCACAACACGCACAACCTTGAGGCGGATGGGCTACAACAGCAGAAGACCCCACAGGGTACCACTCATCTCTACTACAAATAGGAAAAAGAGGCTACAATTTGCACGAGTTCACCAAAATTGGACTGTTGAAGACTGGAAAAATGTTGCCTGGTCTGATGAGTCTCGATTTCTGTTGAGACATTCAAATGGTAGAGTCCGAATTTGGCGTAAACAGAATGAGAACATGTATCCATCCTCTGATGGCTACTTCCAGCAGGATAATGCACCATGTCACAAAGCTCGAATCATTTCAAATTGGTTTCTTGAACATGACAATGAGTTCACTGTACTAAAATGGCCCCCACAGTCACCAGATCTCAACCCAATAGAGCATCTTTGGGATGTGGTGGAACGGGAGCTTCTTGCCCTGGATGTGCATCCCTCAAATCTCCATCAACTGCAAGATGCTATCCTATCAATATGGGCAAACATTTCTAAAGAATGCTATCAGCACCTTGTTGAATCAATGCCACGTAGAATTAAGGCAGTTCTGAAGGCAAAAGGGGTCCAACACCGTATTAGTATGGTGTTCCTAATAATTCTTTAGGTGAGTGTATATCTGCAGTTGACACAACCTAGACAAGGATAACACCCCAATCCAGTGTCAAAGTAGACTGTCTCAGTGCTTTTTTTGTTCCAACATCAGCCCTAACTAGCTGATCCCTCAAACTCGTGGATTTCCTATAGGAGAACAGTGGTGGACTACTAAATTCTGGTACATCTTTAATGGACCCAGCTAAAGTAGGCCAGTGTCGTCTGATGATATGACTGATATCATTACTCGCCTCTGTGTAAGTGGATACAAAAGGGATCCTAGATATTGTACATTTCACTGTTGGATTGGACAGGATTTTCTTCCTGTCCAATTCCATCACTGTATTGCGATGCTCGTTCAATAGTTTATAAGGATAACCACGTTTTCGGAATTTCCGTATCATTTTATCCATGGTTTGTCTAGATTCCACATCGTCAGAGACAATTCTCTTGATGCGAAGCATCTGTGAGTATGGAAGAGAGCGTATCATTTTCCTAGGGTGACAGCTACTGTACAGAAGTGTGTAGTTCTTATCTGTAGGTTTAGTGTACAATTGTGTGTGAAGAACTCCATCCACAATTAACACCTTAGTGTCCAAAAATTGCATTTCACTGGTAGAATATACCAGTGTAAATTGCAACGATGTATGAACACTGTTGAGAAACCTCTGGAAATCCATCAGTTGATCCTGACTACCTGTCCAAATGAGGAAGACGTCATCTATGTATCTCTACCACCTCAGTATATACCTGAAGTGCCTAGATAGATAGATGACGTCCTACTCAAACACATGCATGTATATATTAGCGTAGGTGGGGGCCATGTTCGACCCCATGGCCACACCCCGCTTTTGGATATAAAAAGTATCCTGAAACAAGAAGTAATTGGGCCAGATTTATCATTACTATGACAGCTTACTCCACTTTCACATATGGCTAAAGTCAGTTTTAGCCAAGTCAGATTTATGATCGGCCCTTTAAGACTGTAATAAATGTGGTTTGACGGTAGCAGTTTATCCGTCAGTAAGCAGCTTTACAAAAGTCGCACATCTTTACGAAAAAGTCCCACGTCTTTACCAAAAAGTCGCATGTTCTATTAAAAAGTCTCAAAAGATAAGCATGGTCCTCACTGGAGTGAAATTGCGAATTTTTTTGCGACTTTTTAAATAGTCCCAATAGTAAATCTGTCTAGAGATTCATTTACATAAGAAAACACGCCCACTTTCAGAAAACTGGCGAGCATAGTGCAGAGCAGAAAAAAGTCGCAAATTTGTGTTCAGTTTTAGCGTTTGCGCATTTTTTTGCGACTTTTTCACTCCATTATTCTGATTTGAGCTAATGATAAATCTGGCCCATTGTCTTCTAATAAAATGGTAAGTAAACTCAGGATGAAGTCCACAGCCACATCAGTCAGTGTGGAGGTGGACAACATTCTCCTTACTGCATCAATCCCCATACGATGTTCGATTGAGGTGTGTAAAGAAACCACATCAAATGATGCTAGAATTACATTATGAAAATCCGAAATATCCACTTGATTTAATCTGACAAGAAAATCACTGGTGTCACGAATATAGGAAGTACCACCGTTAGCAAAACCCCGTAATCATCTATCAAGAAATGTAGCTGGATGACTGAAAATTAAATCTGAGCCAGATACTATTGGTCGCCCGGGTGGGTCGACCAATGTCTTGTGGATCTTGGGTAATACGTATAATACAGGGGTTACAGGATGAGCCACAATGAGATAATTCATGAGCTCAATATCTATAACCTCTGACGGACAAGCATCAGTGAGGCACCATTGGATGATGGTGCCTTTACGAAATTTCGGATCACTATCCAAGATTCCTTAGACTTCAGTATCCCCAATTGTCGTAATACCTCAGCCACATACTTTTTAGAATCCATAACAACGACGGCACCACCCTTGTCCGCAGGCTTGAAGACAAGGGCGGTGTCGTTCCTGAGTTGTTTCAAAGCCTGTGCTTCATCCCTGGTAAGATTGGGGTGTTTAAAGGTGGAATCATCATAATTAGATTTCAACCTCTCAATGTCCAACCGTACACCTTTGATAAATGCATCAACAGCAGGTTCACTCATGTCAGGAGTGAAATTGCTCTTGGTATATAAATCAAAGTCACGTAAAGATAATTCACTAATTTTATCAGTAGCCTTATATGTTTTACCCCTAAACCAGGTTTTTAATTTAATCGAATGAAAGAATGAAAACAAATCATATTCAAGTTTCAACCAATCGACATGCATAGTGGGACAAAAAGAAAAACCTTTGTTTAAGACACTCACTTGAGTTGCGGTGAGTTCTCTGGAAGAGAGATTAACAACAGTCATTTCTTCTTGTTCATGGCTTTGTTGGATGTGCCTCGGGTCTTGAAAATGCGTGGTTTGTCGGTTTTGTCTGTAGCGTCGACCGCCACGTCTGATTCTGTGTTTCCTTTTGGTTGTTTCTGTGTCCTGACGCCTTAAAAATCACCCTCTGATGAAACAGTTGGAATCAGTCGTCTTTTTTTTTTAAATTATCCCTGTAATACGATGTTGTTGAATCACTGTGCCATGTATATACTGAACCTCTCTTGTAGTCATCCGAGTCCCTGTTCCATTTAATGCGTTTGCCTTCCTCTGATTGAATTTGGATCTTTGACAGATATTCATTCAAAACATTGGTATAAGTATTGAAGTCATCAATTGACATCTCTGCCTTTAATCTCTGTACAATGTCCGTGATATCACACGATAAGGTAATTAATAATTCACCCTGGAGGTACTCAATATTCATCAAAATAAAATCAAATGCATATTGATTGGAAAGGATTTCAAATTTTTTAAAAAAAGTTCATCACCAGAAAACAGGTTGGGGCGTAAATTTGACCCCATACCTCGGAATCCTGCGTTCCTTGAAATATTCCCCCAAAGTGGTCATGTGCAGACGTAATGAGATGAATCTCCTGGCCAGAGATTCATGTTTCCTCTTTAGTTCTTTAAGTGATGGTACATTAAGGAAGGTAGCATCTCCCTGCATCCCACGTATGATACGATCGGTCTCCTCCTGTGAGTAGGTGACACCGCTGGATGAATTTGTGTCAGTACTCGACATGATACAAAATAATGTTGGGGAAAAATGAAAAAAATAATAAACAAAAAACACAATGGTTGTGCAAATGAGAGGCTTACCCAAACTGTATAGCTGAAAAATAGAGCAGCACTCCAAGATTGCGGTAAAAAAAGGGATGTATTTATTCACCCATAAGGCCTCTTTCACACTTGCGTTGTTGGGATCCGGCATGCACTTCCGTTGCCGGAGGTGCCTGCCGGATCCGGAAAAACGCAAGTGTACTGAAAGCATTTGAAGACGGAACCGTCTTCCAACTGCTTTCAGTGTTACTATGGCACCCAGGACGCTATTAAAGTCCTGGTTGCCATAGTAGGAGCGGGGAGCGGGGGAGCGGTATACTTACAGTCCGTGCGGCTCCCGGGGCGCTCCAGAATGACGTCAGAGCGCCCCATGCGCATGGATGACGTGATCACATGGATCACGTGATCCATGCGCTTGGGGCGCCCTGACGTCACTCTGGAGCGCCCGGGGAGCCGCACGGACGGTAAGTACACTGCTCCCCCGCTCCCCACTACACTTACCATGGCTGTCAGGACTTTAGCGTCCCGGCAGCCATGGTAACCACTCTGAAAAAGCTAAATGTCGGCTCCGGCAATGCGCCGAAACGACGTTTAGCTTAAGGCCGGATCCGGATCAATGCCTTCCAATGGGCATTAATTCCGGATCCGGCCTTGCGGCAAGTGTTCCGGATTTTTGGCCGGAGCAAAAAGCGCAGCATGCTGCGGTATTTTCTCCGGCCAACAAACGTTCCGTACCGGAACTGAAGACATCCTGATGCATCCTGAACGGATTACTCTCCATTCAGAATGCATTAGGATAATCCTGATCAGGATTCTTCCGGCATAGAGCCCCGACGACGGAACTCTATGCCGGAAGACAATAACGCAGGTGTGAAAGAGCCCTAAGTGACGCAACATTTCGGCTCCAACATGAAGCCTTTCTCAAGCAATGTGAACAATGCAAAATAGACATATATAGTTAAGGAAAGTGACATCATCAAATTGAAGTGCTTACAAAAAAAGCCAGCATTAACCCATGCTCGCGTGAACAGCAATACAAATACATCAAGATATTACAATTTATCATAAAACATGTGTAATTCATTCATGGTACAATACAGTAAAACAATGTCATAAGTGTCCATACATGATTAGTGCAAAATCAATGTGTACATAAAGTGCTTTAAAAATTGCTCCCAGCATTAAATGGTTAAAAAGGTTATTTTAATTCATTATGTATGGGGAATGGCAGGAACACATGATGGTGGGCGTGAGTGAAGGCACATTACAAGGCAACTTACATACCCCAATTGCGAATCGACCGATGCGCACGGCGTGCCCGGTCCTCCAGTGCGCATGCGCCAAATGGCGCATCATGCAAATGTCATATAGAAGAGTCATCACAAACGTGCGCCTGCGCAGTATTCAGTATTTCTCAACAATCGCCATCTTGGAAAAGGTAAAACATAGGTCAGACGCAGCTGTTGCACAGCGTCCCCACCCATGTAAACTACCATTCAGACAATGGCAAAACCATACTATCTATTCATACATTAAACACACTGTTGCTTATAACATCATCTGTATTCAACCGAAGATACCGTCAGGCACCAGCTATTGAATCACATACAGGGAGCACCATGTGGGAGGAGCCGAGTCACCAGCAATTCCACACAGTGTTAACCCTGCTGATCCCGCAACATTATGAGGGATCTCCTCATGTCATCACAATCATACTAAGGAAACTGAACAACCATATTATCACAGGTAATAACGCATGTAAAAAGACGTCTAGAAAATAAATCTGGGGTTGAAGTTGCATTGATTGTACATCACACCGCTCATCAATCATGTGGTCCTTGGTAACGCACCACAATAATGGTAAATGGTTACGCTGTAGTATAATGCATACACATAGCTGGACCTAACTCAGCAAGAACAGACAGCAGCAGGGAAATGGTAACACTGTATAATAAGGCATACACATAGCTAGGCCTAACTCAGCAATATCAGGACAGACAGCAGCAGCTGGTAAATGGTATCCCTGTAGTATAAGGCATACACATAGCTGGGCCTAACTCAGCAGGAACAGAACAGACAGCAGCAGGGAAATAGTAACACTGTAGTATAAGGCCGACACATAACTCATCAAGATCAGGACAGACAGCAGTAGCAGGTAAAGGTGACGGTGAAGTATAAGGCCTACACATAACTCAGCATGATCAGTACAGATAGCAGCAGCATCAGTTACATGGTAATGGTCGAGTCTAAGGCCTACGCATAGCTCGGCCTAACTCAGCAGGGACAGTAGCAGGTTCTTTCTTTTCAGCAGGAATGTGTTCCCAGGAATGGGCCCCTATCAGACCGGGGCAACACCAAAAATAAACTTAGAAACCTCTGACAGCAGCAGGTTTTTTGTTTGCAGCAGGAATGTGTTCCCAGGAATAGGCCCCCACCAGACCAGGGCAACACCAAAAATAAACTTAGACACCTCTGACAGCAGAAGGTTATTTGTCTAGAGCAGGAATGTGCTCCAATGCATACAAAATGCAACAATTTTCTTTAAAAAAATTGTTTTTCAAATGTATTTTAAGTTTGTAAAGCCCACAATAAATGCTGGGCTCTGGCCATCGGCAGCAACCAGCTGTCCTCTCTCCAACTGAGCACAGAAGCCAGTGAGGAGCCAGCTTGCCTCGGCCCGGGTCTGGAAGTGTCCCCGGCTCTGCTGCCGGAATCAGTTCCCCTCCCCTCGGTGATGACTCAGTCATGGTCCCCGGCTGCTGGCGGGGTCCTCAGTGTCTTCCTCCAGTGCTCAGCCTGGATCATCGATCGCAGGTCAGGCTGCTGAATAAGCCTTTAGCTGCGAGGCTTGGCTACACACGGGGGGGGGGTGATAGTGTCACATAGCCAGGGCCAGATATCACCAGGAAGGAGATGACAGGCAATGGGGAGCACCTACACTGTCTTCCAGTACCATGTGTTCTCGAGTTACATAGAACTGCAGGTAAACTTACCGCACAAAACTAATGTAGCTGTGCTTCATCAGGTTTAATAAATTAATGGAAAAATATATAAATAAAGTCATCGATTGATAAAATATATAAAAATTATTTGTCAAATAAATACATCAATTCAACAATAGAGAAATATATAAATAAAGTCATCAATAAATAAATACATAAATAATTTCATCAATAAATTAATTAATTAATTAATCAGTACAGAAATATATAAAGTCATGAATAAATAAATAAATAAATACAAAATTAAAATCATGAATATAGAAAAATATATAAAAAAGTCATCAATAAACAAATACATAAATAAATTCATCAACAAATACATAAATAAATTCATCAATAAAGAAATATATAAAATATATATTATTCATTCCTAAATAAATAAATAAATAAATACATTTATCCGGAAAAATATACAGAAGTTAAAAAACATTGTTTGGGAGGGAGAGCCAAGGACAGGGATTGACAAGGGACCCTTAAGCGGTGGGGGCCAAGAAGTCACTGCCGATCTAGGATTCATTCATTTTGATAAATGTCAGTCTATCCACGGAGTCTGTGGACAGACGGGTCCGCTTGTGGGTAGAGATGTCCCGAACTATTCGCCGGCGAACAGTTCCCGGCGAACATAGCTTGTTCGCGTTCTCCCGGGGCGGGCGAACATATGCGATGTTCGGCCCGCCCCCTATACATCATCATTGAGCAAACTTTGACCCTGTACCTCACAGTCAGCAGACACATTCCAGCCAATCAGCATACCCTCCCTCCCAGATTCTCCCACCTCCTATCAAAAAGCAAGGATAGCATCCATCTTAGATTCATTCTGAAGCTGCAGTGTCACAAATTTGACTAAGTTGTAATCGCAATGCGATTAATACAGGTTATATTAATCGCATTGCGAATTCAACTTAGAGCTGGGTTCCTAATGGTTGTATTGCTAGAATATAACGAAGATTGAGAATATAGTGCTATATTCGTTATATTCGTCAATTCTAGCAATAAAACCATTAGGAACTCAGATCTAAGTTGTAATCGCAATGCGATTAATACAGGTTATATTAATCGCATTGCAAATTCAACTTAGAGCTGGGTTCTTAATGGTTGTATTGCTAGGATATAACGAAGATTGAGAATATAGTGCTATATTCGTTATATTTGTCAATTCTAGCAATACAAACATTAGGAACTTAGCTCTAAGTTGAATTCGCAATGCGATTAATACAGGTTATATTAATCGCATTGCGAATTCAACTTAGAGCTGGGTTCCTAATGGCTGTAAAGCTGATATATCGTCCCTGCCCATGTCTGCTGGTCCAGGCATCCATTGTCAGATGCACCCTGTCGCTGAAAGGTTCTGTGAGAGAACCGAAACGTTGTCACTTGATATGTGTGAATAAAGAGCACATTTTTATTATTAAGGAGTGCTGCGGATTTTCATTATTTATATATATATATAAACAAGATAGTAACAGCAGCACAGTGTACAAAAAGTATTTAGGGTGCAAAATCCTCTGAAAAGGTGGACGACCTTTCCTCCAGTATAGTGCATCCAAAGAATAGGCAGCACTCCAAATGTGATAAAAGGTGATGACCCGTTTATTCCCAGGCAACGTTTCAGCCCACACACTGGGGCCTTTGTCAGGCCCCAGTGTGTGGGCTGAAACGTTGCCTGGGAATAAACGGGTCATCACCTTTTATCACATTTGGAGTGCTATATATATATATGTATATACAGGGGAGCACCCATTTTTAGCCCCGCCCATTATTAAAAGCCCCTCCTACATATAATAGGCCACGCCCAACAAACACTGTACAGCTGACATTCTATAGTTGAGGCTTGTCTCTACATATCATACGGAGAGGGGAGGGTCTGTCCTGGCTGCACTGCCTGCTTATACAACAAGCTACAGCCAGGAAGCTCCTCCGCTCTCCTCCCTCCCCAGATCCTGCTCAAGGCCTGTGGTTCCCCCCACCATCTGCCACCCGCCCGTGGCCTGCTGCCCCCTTTGGCCGTCCTCACCCAGCTCTGAATCCTACTTCTGCAAATGGCAGGGGGAGGAGCCGGAGCATCTCCTCTCCTACATAGCACCACATACCTTTTACATCCAGTGATATCACCTTTGTTGTAGACGTTCTCTTTATTTATCTTCTCCATTCAGACCAGACCGCCATGATGATTTTTCAGCCATCTCCCGTCTCTGCAGAGATTAACAAACAGACATTAGGTTCCCACATTTCCATCATCTTCTGAACACCCTTTCCTGCCACCCCCAATACTATACTGCAGAGAAAGTCCCCCTGGAAATACTACTACCACACAGATAGTGCCCCCTTCAACAATTATTGGCACACAGTGCTCTAAAAAATAACTGCGCCCAGACACTAATAGTATAAAGATAATGTCCCCCAAAAATTATTGTGCTAAGCTGATACTGTGCCAGGGTGCCCCCCAAAGTAACAGTGCTCCCCAAAATCCCACCAATAGAAATAATTCTCTGCCAGAGCACACTTAGTAGTAATAATGCCCCTATAGTACCCATACTAGTAATCATGTTCCTCATAGACCCCCAGTAGTAGTAAAGCTAATACCCCCTAGTAGTAATAATTCTCCCTATAATATGACAGTACATGAAATACCCCCGCATAGTGCCCCCAGTTGAGCTAATGTCCCCATAATGTATGCAAGTATAAAATACCCCTATATAGTGCCCCAGTAAATGCCCTCATAATGCTCCTCTCGCCCTTTGCCATAGTGTCCCCCATAATATGCCAGTAAAAAATGCCCCTTCTCAGTGCCACCATATGCCCCAATAGTGCTCCACTCCCCCATAGTGCCCCCAAATAATGCCCCATAGTGCCGCTCTCCCCTATAGTGCCAGTCAAAAATGGCCCTTTAATGCCACCAGATGCCATAATGCCCCCCATAATGTGCCAATAAGAAAAAAGGCCCCTTTAGAGCCCCCACTTCCCCATAGTGCCCCCAAATAATGCCCCCATAGTGCCCCCAAATAATTCCCCTATAGTGCCACCAGATGCCCCATAGTGCCGTTCTCCCCTATAGTGCCCCCCATAATGTGTCAATTAAAAAAAAGCCCCTTTAGACCCCCCAGATGCCCCCATAGTGTTCCTCTCCCCATGGTGCCCCCCCATAATGTGCCAGTAAAAAATGCCCCCTTAGTGCCACCAGATGCCATAATGCCCCCCATAATGTGCCAATAAGAAAAAAAGTCCGCTTTAGAACCCCCACTTCCCCCATAGTGCCCCCAAATAATGCCCCTATAGTGCCACCAAAAAATTGGGCTGTAAGAATTGTCAGATGCCCCCATAGTGCCAGCTCCCCCCACTCCAAAAAAATATATAAAAATAAAAAATAGAAAACACTGATACTTACCTCCATCAGCAGTGATGCAGGCTCTTCCGGCCTTTGTCCCTGCTGTGTGCTGCCCGGCTCAGGCGGCGCGATGATGACGTCATCGCGCCGCCTGAGCCAGCCTCTGATAGGCTGCAGGCATTAGTGCCTGCGGCCTATCAGAAGAACAGGGGAGGGACACGCCTCTCCCTCCCCTGCCGCAGCACAGGATGGATATGGAGATGAGCGCTTCCACAATGGAAGCGCTCATCTCCTACTGCCCCCCCGGCCCCCCCACCGCTGCCACAATTAAATCCAGGGCCACGCCGCCTGTGGTGATCGGCGGTGCGGCCCTGAGGGATAAAAAAATAAATGTCTGGTTGTTCTAGGGGGGATCCAGACCCGCTGGACCCCCCCTGTAGGTGCGCCACTGTATATATATATATATATATATATATATAGATATATATAGATAGATATATATTGCCACTTAATATGTCCCCCAAGAGGTCATTAAAAGACTTCTGGGGAATACTGATACCTTTTTATTTTACACTTTTTCTTTTGTATTTTTTTTCTTTTATTTGTATTTTATTATATTCTTATTTTATTATATTCCTATTTTATTTTTTTTGTATCACCACCTATGGGGGAAACTGACAGGTTTTGTTTTTATTTTTTTTACTTTTTAAGAGCAGGACCTTTAATCCAGCAGTGTACAGCTGAATAGCTATGTTTTTTTCCAGCTGGACAGGAGCCACAAACTGTAGCTCTGTGGGCCATGAGTTGTGCACTCCTGGTTTAAAAACAACAACTAACTACCCTTTTGCAGAATCAGTGGCGTACTAAGGGGAGGGCATGGGGGACAGTCTGCCCCAGGTGCCGCTCTCAGGGGAGTACCAGAAGCAAAGAGCGCTTACATCAATACAGATGGAAGTGCTCATTGCTGGAGCACTGGGAGCTGCGTTGCTGTCACTCACCGCTCAGCATCCAGTGTTCCTCCCACATAGAATGGTGAAGCAGGAAGACTTCTCCCCGCTCCACCATTCAGCCTGCAGACACAGATCGCAATGCTAGCCTGTGTGGGCGGAGCCTGTAGACTGTAAAACTGCATAAGCCCCACCCAAACTGTGCTGCAGAGAGACTTGTGCCTGCAGGGAAGAGAGGTATTTGAGCTTCAGGAACGGGACAAGGTGAGCAGTTACTGTGGTTTTTTGTTGTTTTTGTTTTTTTAATACAGAGGGGGCACAGTGGGCTTTATTACTATGGAGGGGCACAGAGGACCTTATTACTATGGAGGGGGAACAGAGGACTTTATTACTATTGAGGGGGCACAGAGGATCCTAGCACACAAAACCCTAAAACACAGCAAAATACTTTTTTTTTTTTTCACAGACTAAACAGACAGTAAAAGGCTACATAATACTATTTCTTTATCTAACCTACACTACAGTACTCCTCTTAGTACGCCACTATGGAGGGGGCACAGAGGACTTTATTACTATAGAGGAGACACAGAGGGCATTATTACTGTGAAGGGGGCACAGTGGGCATTATTACTATAAAGGGGGCACAATGGGGATTATTACTATGAAGGGGACAAAATGGGGATTATTACTGTAAAGGGGGCACAAAGAGGGTATTACAACTGTGAAAGGGGCACAATGTGGGCATAACTACCGTGAGAGGGCACAATTTGGGCATAACTACTGTGAGGGGGCACACATCTGTGCAAAACTACTGTGAGTGTTGTATAATGAGGGCAATACTACTGTTAGAGGGTACAATTTTTTTAAAGTATTGGGGGAGTGCCAGAGAACGGAACCACCCCGGGTGCCAAACACATTAGGCACGGCACTATGCAAAATCCCTTTTTTAAGGGGCCTGTCCTAGTTACAAAATAATTTGAGCAGCCCATGTAAATGTGCTATAATAAAAAAAGCAATACTTGTCCGTTGTTTTTCTGGCTTCAGAAGCGGCATTTCATGCATACAGGTCTCTGTGGAGTCAATTACAGGCTTCAGCAGTACACAGGATGTCACTGTTGAGGCCAATGATTGGCTTCAGTGGTGACCTGTGTCTACAGAGCATCACTACTGCAGCCAGAAAGCCCAGACTGCAACGGAGAGGCCTGTATCACAGAACTGGAAACAATAGGAAAGAAATGGGTAAGTATCACTTCTTTTGCTATTTTAGCACATTTACTTGAGTTGCCCAAGTTTTTATTTAACTTGGACAATTCCTTTGGAGTGGGCTATGATGATGACGAATGCCATTCACGTGTACACATTAATACTCATATTGTATTTTTATACTAAATGCAACCCTACTTGGATTTTTGCTTTGTTTTAATTGTTTTTGTAGAAATGTGATACCAGAATCAAATTGTATACTATTTTTCCTTTGTTATCAGTTGTGAAACACATCCTGTGGGGTACATCTGTTAATAGATTAAAACCATTAAAAGATTAGCTTTCATTTTATTTCTTTTGGCAAATATAAGATGTGTAAGATATCTGGAGAAAGATACTTCCTTATCCTCTTATCAGACTCCTCTCCTGTTCTCCTCTTCATTAAATCTTAATTCACTGCTCAGATCCATGATGCCTGCTCACTGAAGGATCAGATTACATAGTCTATAGAGATGAGGCAAGGAGGTGAATGGAAGGGCTTCTGCAGACATGCACAGACAGAGTCTGACACAGAGACTGCTGTTGGATTGTAAATGATTTACTGTCTCAGTTCACTGCTAGATTTATACAAAACTGTTTAGTTCTACTGCATAATGTCATTTATTGCTGCTGCTCAGGATAAGCTGCAGAGAGTTAGGGAGCAGGATCTCCATATCCTGTGAATGGACAAACATGTTTCCACCTAGTCTTAGCCCACCAGTTCAAAAAAAAAACATAATTGCAGACAGATTTAAATATCAAGCATAAGGTAAACTGAAGAATTGTCCTATACTATACCTGATTGTCCTCACAATCAGCTTCATCAAACCTTTAATGTTTTTAATTTGTATTTTATTAAACAGCATTTCATTTTCCATACCATTTTTCTTTTTCTCTGCAGCATATCTGCAATTTTTGAAACAAAAAACAAAGACATATGCAGTGGTGCATTTGATTGCCAAAAATGTAATCGCCGATTGACACATAACAACTTCTGCTCAATAAACAACATTTTTATAGAATATTATTATACATTTATAATGTATTTTTTCTAGACAAATAATATGTAAGATATTGAAAATGAAGTTTGCATAATTCAACTGTTTAAATCAGTGAAATATTTTAGCAGAATATATTTTAACCATGAAACAAACAGAACTCTTACATGGAGCTCTTGTTTTCATCTATTTAGCAGCAAATCCATCAATTCTCAGACTCCTTTTCTGCCATCCAAGATGGCCACAGCACTTCACCTTATACATACTTTGCTTTTGGTAGCTCAATCTTCCTGAAGATCTTAGAATCCCCAACACTGCTTGTGTGAAAAGCGCTGGTCAATCTAAGAGCAGGGCTGGACAGGTATGAAGTATCTTGGGCTACAGATACACAGTATGCATCAGATAGTTTGAAAAGCAGTAGCCATCTTGAATGGCAGAAGAAGAGCCTGAGAATTAGCAGCAACCAAAAACAATGTAAGTGTACTGTTCATTCCCCAGTTAATGTGATTGTTGTTTCTTGAACTTTTTTTAAGGGTCACTTTAACCCCTTCCCGACATATGTGTGGTGCAGCTGGAAGGGAGTTAAAGACACGTACCATACTATTACGGTGCACTGATAGGACAGACACAAGAGCTGGGCTCATTCAATCATGACAATGCCCTGTTTTCACTGCTGGCATCAGTGAAAACTCTGATGCTGGCTGTTTAACCCCTTAGATCAGGGATGGGCAAACTGGGGCTCTCCAGCTGTTGTAAAACTACAACTCCCAGTATGCCCAGTCTGCCTACAGCTATCAGCCTACAGCAGGGCATGATGGGATTTGTAGTTTTACAACAGCTGGAGAGCCGCAGTTTGCCCATCCCTGCCTTAGATGCAACAGTCAACGGTGACAACCTCTTTTAAGTGGTTTACAGAGGAAGGGAGGTCCCTCTCTAACTCTGTTGTCTCCCCATCATGTAATAATGGGCTGCCGATGGTTGCAATGGCCACTTGAGGCCTAACAAACACCTTTGATCCTGCCAGCTACGGGAGGCTATGAGGCCCAATATTAAGCCTGGTCTCATAGGTGAAGTGTAAAACTGACACAATGCATAAGCAATACAGTGTGTACAGTAATGTAATTGTAGAAACAATCAGACCCTAAAAAGTTGATGTCCCTTACTGGTACTTAAAAAAAAGGAAAATAATAATAATAATAAAAGTATCTAAAAAAAAAAGTTTAAAGTACAAAAAAGCCCCTTTCCTCTTATCAAGCCATTTACTATAGTATAATAAAGAAACAAATAGTTATGTATCAGAATGTTCGTAATGACCGGCTGTATATAAAAATATTTCATGATCTGCTCCATCAGGTGAACACCGTAAAAAAAAAAAAAAACTGTACAAGAACAGTGTCGTGGAAATTTTTATTAGCATAGGATGACTATAGTGGACTTTCTCTTTAGCTTAGGAATGTTATGTAGGTTTATTTTGTATATGCCTCCCTGTGTAAGGTCTGACCGGATTACGGTTATAAAGGATCGTGATCGGGTCACGGCATTACAAGGGAAATTGTATAGATCAGCACTCTGGTTCCTACCCCCCCACGTGAAAGCCGCCACCATTAGTTTGAGGAGGATCTAATGGCTGCTAGCTCTTAGAGCAATGTTCTTAGTGAAAGCTACCAGCGGATCCTCATCAGCAACGGTGGGGTATAGCACACTGATGCCGGTCTCATTGAACCATGGGGGCCCCAACATGCTACAAAATATTTGTTGGTGAGACTGGTGGCCATGTGAATGCTATATCACCTTTCTTGGTCGACCCTGTTTCAAAAGACCTTCCTCAGGGACTGATCCCCCCTTTCGGAATAATGTCTAACAGAGGTTCACTTTGGGTCAGTAGGATATCTGTACCGAATTAAATAGATATTGTCCGATTAGGGCCATATCTGTTTAAATAAAAGGCTGATTCATTTGGAAGCATTTGCACGTGTTCTGGGTGTGGTAGTGGATGGTGAGAATGTTTGAGCTCCACCCACCGCCACTCTCAGGAAATGTGCAAATGTGTACCTTTCAGTTCTGAAATGTATTCCTATTGGTCAAGGCATGAGGTGGATTGTACCTGCCTATCTGTAATATTATTGGGCGGCCATGTGCCATGGAGGGCGGGGTTAGCCCAGTAAAAAGGTCTAACACATGTTAACAGACACAGAATTTCTTAAACACGAAGCAGACTGTACGCGAGTCTTATTTCATTGGTGCTGGTTGCTTACACTTGCAAGTCTCCATATATCTAAAAGAGCTAATAGTACTTCACAAGGATCTGGATTCGATGGTACCAAAACTACCACTACAAAAGCCATTTTTGGTCACCTTGTCTCACAAAACTCATAATATCAAGCTATCAAAAAGTCATATGTATCCCAAAATGGTACAAATGAATATATTACCTCACATCCCACAGAAAACAAGCCCTAGCACAAGACCATTGTGAGAATTGTTTTTAAAAATATGGATCTCAGAATGTGGTGACATAAAAACATGATTTTTTTTATTTTAGTAGATATTTTTTTTAAATATTCTAAAAGAAAAAAAGGAAAGCGCTGCATGGGCAGGGTAGACAAGTGAGCAAGTTAGAGGTACAAATAAGTCTTAGTTGTGGTCACCACTTTTTGAAAGGTTTCCGTCATCAGGATCATGGTTATTAAACTGGCTGACGATACATGCTAATGTCGCATATGATTTAGAGGGGTTAATTTTATAGTTGGATATAAAGCTGAATGATTCGAATATGTGTAATAAGGTTGGGAATGCTTGTATAGGATTAGAGATCAACAGAAGAAGATCGTCTGCATAAGCAGCTTGTTTAATCTCTACATCTTTGTAAAATCTTATCTCTGATGATTGATGTATCCATTGGAGAAGGGGTTCGAGAGTCAGAATAAACAAAATAGGCGATAGTCTAGTTCCGTTATTAATATAAACTGTCTGGGATAAAATATCATTTATTTTTATGTAGGCGCTGGGTGTTACATACATTGAAAAAATAGCATCTATAAAGGATATAGGGAAGTCAAACCTTGACAGGGTGTTCCGAACAAACGGCCAGGCCAGCCTGTCAAAGGCCTTCTCCGCATCTGTGCCCAATAAAACCATTGATCTATTTTTCTTTTTCATAAGGGTAATTGCGTTTATTATTTTAAATGTATTATGTGATGAAACCACATTGGTCTGAATGTATAAGATCATGTAGAAGCGGCTTAATTCTAGAGTCCAGGATTTTTGCAAAGACCTTGACATCAAGGTTTAATAATGAAATGGGGCGATAATTTGAACATAATGTAGGGTCTTTTTGAGGTTTATGAATTAAAGTAATATCGGCTGTTAAAGTCTGAGAAAGAAAAGGGGATCCCAGAATAGAAGAATCGTAAGCTTTAAGTAAATAAGGTGCCAGTGTGTCCATAAAGGTATTGTAGTACAATAGCGGTAGGCTGTCCGGGCCTGGTGCTTTCCCCTTCGCCATTAATTTTAATGCTGTAGAGAGTTCCTGACTTGGTTCACATAAATGTGAAGCTTGTTCTAGCGTAATAGACGGTAAGTTTATATCTTTCAGGAAAGTGTTGTGAGTTTTTTTTTTTTTTAGCTCTTATTGTTTCAGAATCTGATTCATTTATATTGTAAAGCGCTGAATAATATGTGTGAAACGCTTTGGCAATTCCTGTGTCATCTGTCGATAACAGGTTATCCCTATGTTTAATGGTTGATATCCTGCTTTAGCATAGCTATCATAAATGTGGTAGGTTTATTACCATGTGCAAAGAATTTCTTCCTCAAAGAGAGGTAAAACTTAGCAGACTGGGCGTTCAGAACATCTCAAAGCTCTTCTTTTAATGATGTCAGTTCCACCATAAGTTGATCGGCCAGCAAACGTTTATGGTAAGCCTCTAATCTATTAATTTTATTATATGAAGAAAAGCACGGCAGCACTCCAACGTAGCACATCAAACTGTGATTTATTTAGTTTGATGTCCTACGTTGGAGTGCTGACGTTCTTTTCTTCATATATCGAACTTGACTTTGGTTGCTGGTCTTTGCCGGATTTGCACCTGCTTTATACAGTGTGCTGCTCTCTCCTTTTCCCTTTTTTTTTTTAAATTAATTTTATTGCATAGGGCAGCTATTTTCTCTTTTCTAGTTTTATTTAAATGAGAAGCTGTGGCTATAAAATACACCTCTAATCGCAGACTTGTGGGATTCCCACAGAAGATGTGGTGTTATATCTTCAGAATCATTCAAGGAGAAAAATTATTTTAAACTGTCTTCTACCCTTTTCCTGGTTGTTTGATTATCAAGGATTGTTTCATTTAATCTCCACACAAACACCTTTGGACGACTATTCGGTACCTTGAAGAATATAAATACCTGGAAGGTATCTGAGTGTATCATGGTGCCAATCTGGGCTTCTGTACATAAGTGCATGGATGTTGAGGGAAAGAAGACATAGTCCAACCTATGATAGGAATTATGAGGTGCAGAATAGTGCGTGTAATCCTTCGTTGTGGGGTGTAAAGAGCGCCATACATGCGATAGAGAACTTTTGTGCATCAATTTCTTTATAGCCGCCAAAGTGCTGTATTAAATTGCTGATCTGTCCGTGGAGGAATCTAAGACTGGGTTTAATGACACATTCAAATCTCCTGCCACTATGGTGGTGCCTTCAGAAAACATCTCTAATAATGGCATCGCTTTAGCAAACCATGACCTATGCTCTGTATTGGGGGCATAGAAGTTAGCATAAGCATACATTTGGGAGTCTATACATCCTTTAACAAAGAGGAATCTACCTTCTTCATCTGTTAATTCTTATTAAAGAGAAGTTGGCATGTTTGTGTAGAACTATGCCGACACCTAGTATGTTAGAGAAAGCTGACGTGCTATGGTACTATAAATTATATTGGGAGCGTGAAAGTTTAGGCGCTTTGTCATGTTTGAAGTGTGTTTCCTGGATGAACACTATCTGCAATTTTTCTTTATGGAAAAGTCTCAAAATCTGGTTCCTCTTAGCAGGGGACTTTAGACCCCTAACATTGTAAATCACCAACCTTAAACTAGTCATAATTTGAGTATGTGTAAAATTGGATGATAATGCTATATGACCTACCCCGATTTAAAGTGTACCTCAAATCTTTTTTTTCTGAATGGACTGGCGTGTTGACCTACATTCCAGGTAATAGGAAAGGAAGGAAGGAAGGGTAAGGGAACTGCAAAATATAAAACAACAATCAACAGCTGAAAATGGAAAAACATTTGTCCTCCAGTTGGTAAGATCTATAAGGAGACCTCTGTTCTCCTGGGAGAACCATACATGGTTCTTACACCATAACCGAATAGTAAGGTGTAAAAGGAGGATGAAGATAATTATTTTCAATAACATAAAACAGTAGTAACAAATGGATATGCGAGAGGAGAGATTATTACATTATGGCACAATCAATCTCACTATCTGTGATGTAAAAATAGATTAACCAGATATAGGTCATGCTCAATATTCCCTCTATCCGCATGGCCGCTACTTTTTCATTTTTTTTACCAAATGGATCTATGGGTAACAGTCATCTGTATTTCTACAGCTGCCTCCCCAAATAGGGATATAGATAGCCACATGGAGCAGAGGGAGAGGCCTTTTACTGAGTCAAAACATAAAACTACTAAACAGCT
Source organism: Bufo bufo (assembly GCF_905171765.1). Lineage (NCBI taxonomy): Eukaryota > Metazoa > Chordata > Amphibia > Anura > Bufonidae > Bufo > Bufo bufo. The sequence continues at coordinate 521,343,060 of NC_053390.1, read as the reverse complement.
AATCTCAGGAGAGAAGAGAGAAAAAAGGGAACCTAAATGTGATAAATATCTCAATCTCCTTCAGAGATGATACGACAGGGGGTCAGCTTTCCTTGCTTCTTTCTTTGTCTTTGGGCTTTTCCATGACTGTCCAGTTCCCACAGTGTTGGATAAGTGATCTCAAATGGAATGCATATGTCGTTGGTCACTGACCAATCTGGTATATCTAGGTCTTCAATTTCTAAAGCAGCCAAGACATCTTGTAGATCCTTTTGTGATCTGATGATTAGTTTCTTGTCTCTCCAAGAGATCATTATACCAAATGGAAAGAGCCATCTAAAAGCGATGCGTTTGTGCTTCAGATAGTCAGTCAGTGGTTTGAGTATGCGTCACTCATTCAGAGTTGCAGGGGCCAGGTCTTGAAACAGCTAGACATTGGATCCTTCATATTCAATATTTGTACATTCTCTAGATTTTTTCATCACAATCTCCTTTTGGGTGTAATTTAAGAACTTGCAAATAATGTCCCTGAGTGGGTCTGTAAGTTTTGGTTTAGGACGTAGGGCTCTGTGTGCACGTTCCAGTATTATGGGGTCCACATAGTCCTCTCCCAATATAGATTCACATATTTCTGTGACAGCTTTTAGGACTGCCTCAGGGGCTACTGTTTCTGGAACGCCTCTCAAACGTATGTTGTTTCTCCTACCCCTATTATCTTGGACTTCCAAGTGATAATACAAATAGTTGAGGTGTTGCTGGTAAATTGAGAGAGCGTCCGTGTTCTTTTTGGTATATCATTGACTGATTGGGTGGCTTCAAGGTTTTCCACCTATTGACCAATTTGTCTTATTTCTTTTTTAATCTCGGCTAGTTCTTCTAGTACAGGGTTTAAAGCCTTTGTGAGAGCTTGACATATGAAAGATCTTGATATGGGAAGGTCTGTGGAAGTTTCCATTCCATCTTTATTGACACTTTCTCTGTCAGACTGCAAGGAAGTAGATCTGTTGGATGATACTTTAGAAATGGGTGTTGGTACATTTGCAGATGCTTGAGATTTTTTCATGATGAATTTATCAAAATCAGTTTGTGACATAGAGGAGGATTGATTCTGCAAATTTGGGAGGATCAGGAACTGATCCTTTATATTTGCCGACTTTCACCATAGGTGCTTAACCAATGAGTCCTTATTTAGCTGAAATGCTCACCCTCACATATCAGTATTGTACAACATGGTAGGGATTAAGGTGTCATCTCAAGTGTTTTATTTCTCAGAAGCAGATAGGGAGTTATTCGAAGTAATGCATGCAATGGTAAGCATCAATGTGATTTAAAGGATCCCAAAAAATTATAAAGAAAGAACAGAAAGAGGGAAGCCCAGAAAAGGACCTTAGGAGTAATATCCCTCTTATTAAAGGAATAAAACGATGATGAATTGTGGCTTAGAGGGTTGTATACAGTGCTTAGTTTCTTATATCTTGTTTACTGGTGTCTGCACGCGATTCCAAGAATAAAAGATTGATGTGTCACAATGGTTGTCACTAGGGATGAGCGAACCCGAACTGTATAGTTCGGGTTCGTACCGAATTTTGGGGTGTCCGTGACACGGACCCGAACATTTTCGTAAAAGTCCGGGTTCGGGTTCGGTGTTCGGCGCTTTCTTGGCGCTTTTTGAAAGGCTGCAAAGCAGCCAATCAACAAGCGTCATACTACTTGCCCCAAGAGGCCATCACAGCTTTGCCTACTATTGGCATGGCTGTGATTGGCCAGTGCAGCATGTGACCCAGCCTCTATATAAGCTTGGGTCACGTAGCGCTGCACGTCACTCTGCTGATACAAGCGTAGGGAGAGGTTGCTGCTGCGACGTTAGGGCGAGATTAGGCAGATTAACTCCTCCAAAAGACTTAATTCAGTGATCGATCTCCAGCTGTGGATCATTTAAGTGCTGATATTGAATTGCTCACTTTTTTTAGGCTGCCCAGAGCGTTTTTATATCACTTTTTTCTGGGGTGATCGGCGGCCATTTTGTGGCTTGTGGTGCGCCAGCACAAGCTACCACCAAGTGCATTTAACCATCAATAGTGTGGTTATTTTTTGCTATATCCTACATCAGGTGCAGGCTGAGCCTGTGTCACCCAAGTGCATTTAACCATCAATAGTGTGGTTATTTTTTGGCCATATACTACATCAGGTGCAGGCTGAGCCTGTGTCACCCAAGTGCATTTAACCATCAATAGTGTGGTTATTTTTTGCTATATCCTACATCAGGGTCAAGCTTTCATCAAGTGCATTTAACCATCAATAGTGTGGTTATTTTTTGGCAATATACTACATCAGGTGCAGGCTGAGCCTGTGTCACCCAAGTGCATTTAACCATCAATAGTGTGGTTATTTTTTGGCCATATACTACATCAGGGGCAAGTTGAACCTGTCACCCAGCGCCTAAAAAATAGGCCTAACATTTCTATTCCTCCAAATCAGTACTGTTTTAGCTGGTCAAGTTATTTTTAGTGACCGTAAAAGCACAGTTTTTGTTCTGGGTTGAAAAACTATTCCCAAATTTGTCATTCTCAAAATTAGTAGTTTCTGCTATATCAGGCCTACTTTAAATCTATCCCAAAAAGGGTATATTAGATTCAAGGTGCTGATAGTGTAATTCTGAAAAACTTAACACACACGCTACAGTGCAGATACAAGTCTAATTCTGTGATTAAAGGTATACCTGTCACACAGCGCCTAAAAAATAGGCCTGACATTTATATTCCTCCAAATCAGTACTGTTTTAGCTGGTCAAATTATTTGTAGTGACCGTAAAAGCACAGTTTTTGTTCTGGGTTGAAAAACTATTCCCAAATTTGCCATTCTCAAAATTAGTAGTTTCTGCTATATCAGGCCTACTTTAAATCTATCCCAAAAAGGGTATATTAGATTCAAGGTGCTGATAGTGTCATTCTGAAAAACTTAACACACACGCTACAGTGCAGATACAAGTCTAATTCTGTGATTAAACGTATACCTGTCACACAGCGCCTAAAATATAGGCCTCACATTTATATTCAGCTAAATCTATCATTACGGATGTGCCTGTATTAGTGTAATACGGTACCTAAATAGATAGCCAGACAGTGTTAGGTGTCTGTAAAAAAAGGCCTGAATTTTAATTCAATACATTGGCCCGAATAATATTTTTCTTATTGTGGTGAACGGGAAAAATGAGGAAAACATCTAGTAAGGGACGCGGACGTGGACATGGTCGTGGTGGTGTTAGTGGACCCTCTGGTGCTGGGAGAGGACGTGGCCGTTCTGGCCCATCAGTCTGTCACATCACCCCCATGCATATCAGGGAAACTGTCTGAGCCTCAAGTTATGCAGCAGTCTCTTATGCTGTTTGAAGACTCTGCTGCCAGGGTTTCCCAAGGGCATCCATCTAGCCCTTCCCCAGGGGTGGAAGAGATAGAATGCACTAACGCACAACCACTTATGTTTCCTGATGATGAGGACATGGGAATACCACCTCAGCACGTCTCTGATGATGACGAAACACAGGTGCCAACTGCTGCGTCTTTCTGCAGTGTGCAGACTGAACAGGAGGTCAGGGATCAAGACTGGGTGGAAGATGATGCAGTGGACGATGAGGTCCTAGACCCCACATGGAATGAAGGTCGTGCCACTGACTTTCACAGTTCGGAGGAAGAGGCAGTGGTGAGACCGAGCCAACAGCGTAGCAAAAGAGGGAGCAGTGGGCAAAATCAGAACACCCGCCGCCAAGAGACTCCGCCTGCTACTGACCGCCACCATCTGGGACCGAGCACCCCAAAGGCAGCTTCAAGGAGTTCCCTGGCATGGCACTTCTTCAAACAATGTGCTGACGACAAGACCCGAGTGGTTTGCACGCTGTGCCATCAGAGCCTGAAGCGAGGCATTAACGTTCTGAACCTTAGCACAACCTGCATGACCAGGCACCTGCATGCAAAGCATGAACTGCAGTGGAGTAAACACCTTGCAAAACAAGGAAGTCACTCAGGCTCCCCCTGCTACCTCTTCTGCTGCTGCCGCCTCGGCCTCTTCTGCTGCTGCCGCCTCGGCCTCTTCCTCCGTCTCTGGAGGAACGTTGGCACCTGCCGCCCAGCAAACATGGGATGTACCACCAACACCACCACCTGCGTCACCAAGCATCTCAACTATGTCACACGGCAGCGTTCAGCTCTCCATCTCACAAACATTTGAGAGATGGCGTAAATTCCCACCTAGCCACCCTCGATCCCTGGCCCTGAATGCCAGCATTTCTAAACTACTGGCCTATGAAATGCTGTCATTTAGGCTGGTGGACACAGACAGCTTCAAACAGCTCATGTCGCTTGCTGTCCCACAGTATGTTGTTCCCAGCCGGCACTACTTCTCCAAGAGAGCCTTGCCTTCCCTGCACAACCAAGTGTCCGATAAAATCAAGTGTGCACTGCGCAACGCCATCTGTGGCAAGGTCCACCTAACCACAGATACGTGGACAAGTAATCACGGCCAGGGATGCTATATCTCCCTAACTGCACACTGGGTAAATGTAGTGGCGGCTGGGCCCCAGGCGGAGAGCTGTTTGGCGCACGTCCTTCCGCCACCAAGGATCGCAGGGCAACATTCTTTGCCTCCTGTCTCATCCTCCTCCTACTCAGCTTCCTCCTCCTCTTCTTCCACCTGCTCATCCAGTCAGCCACACACCTTCACCACCAACTTCAGCACAGCCCGGGGTAAACGTCAGCAGGCCGTTCTGAAACTCATATGTTTGGGGGACAGGCCCCACACCGCACAGGAGTTGTGGCGGGGTATAGAACAACAGACCGACGAGTGGTTGCTGCCGGTGAGCCTCAAGCCCGGCCTGGTGGTGTGCGATAATGGGCGAAATCTCGTTGCAGCTCTGGGACTAGCCGGTTTGACGCACATCCCTTGCCTGGCGCATGTGCTGAATTTAGTGGTGCAGAAGTTCATTCGCAACTACCCCGACATGTCAGAGCTGCTGCATAAAGTGCGGGCCGTCTGTTCGCGCTTCCGGCGTTCACACCCTGCCGCTGCTTGCCTGTCTGCGCTACAGCGTAACTTCGGCCTTCCCGCTCACCGCCTCATATGCGACGTGCCCACCAGGTGGAACTCCACCTTGCACATGCTGGACAGACTGTGCGAGCAGCAGCAGGCCATAGTGGAGTTTCAGCTGCAGCACGCACGGGTCAGTCGCTCTGCGGAACAGCACCACTTCACCACCAATGACTGGGCCTCCGTGCGAGACCTGTGTGCCCTGTTGCGCTGTTTCGAGTACTCCACCAACATGGCCAGTGGTGATGACGCCGTTATCAGCGTTTCAATACCACTTCTATGTCTCCTTGAGTAAACACTTAGGGCGATGATGGAAGAGGAGGTGGCCCAGGAGGAAGAGGGTTCATTTTTAGCACTTTCAGGCCAGTCTCTTCGAAGTGACTCAGAGGGAGGTTTTTTGCAACAGCAGAGGCCAGGTACAAATGTGGCCAGACAGGGCCCACTACTGGAGGACGAGGAGGAGGAAGTGGAGGAGGATGAGGATGAAGCATGTTCACAGCGGGGTGGCACCCAACGCAGCTCGGGCCCATCACTGGTGCGTAGCTGGGGGGAAACACAGGACGATGACGATACGCCTCCCACAGAGGACAGCTTGCCCTTACCTCTGGGCAGCCTGGCACACATGAGCGACTACATGCTGCAGTGCCTGCGCAACGACAGCAGAGTTGCCCACATTTTAATGTGTGCGGAATACTGGGTTGCCACCCTGCTGGATCCCCGGTACAAAGACAATGTGCCCACCTTACTTCCTACACTGGAGCGTGATAGGAAGATGCGCGAGTACAAGCGCACGTTGGTAGACGCGCTACTGAGAGCATTCCCAAATGTCACAGGGGAACAAGTGGAAGCCCAAGGCGAAGGCAGAGGAGGAGCAAGAGGTCGCCAACACAGCTGTGTCATGGCCAGCTCCTCTGAGGGCAGGGTTAGCATGGCAGAGATGTGGAAAAGTTTTGTCACCACGCCACAGCTAACTGCACCACCACCTGATACGGAACGTGTTAGCAGGAGGCAACATTTCACTAACATGGTGGAACAGTACCTGTGCACACCCCTCCACGTACTGACTGATGGTTCGGCCCCATTCAACTTCTGGGTCTCCAAATTGTCCACGTGGTCAGAGCTAGCCTTTTATACCTTGGAGGTGCTGGCCTGCCCGGCGGCCAGCGTTTTGTCTGAACGTGTATTCAGCACGGCAGGGGGCGTCATTACAGACAAACGCAGCCGCCTGTCTACAGCCAATGTGGACAAGCTGACGTTCAAAAAAAAAGCGCCAGGCATGGATCCCACAGGACCTGTCCATCCCTTGTGCAGATTAGACATTAACTACCTCCCCTTAACAATATATTATTGTACTCAGGGGCACTTCCTCATTCAATCCTATTTTTATTTTCATTTTACCATTATATTGCGGGGCAACCCAAAGTTGAATGAACGTCTCCTCTGTCTGGGTGCCGGGGCCTAAATATGTGACAGTGGCCTGTTCCAGTGGTGGGTGACGTGAAGCCTGATTCTCTGCTATAACATGAAGACTGATTCTGTGCTGACATGAAGCCAGATTCTCTGTTATGGGACCTCTCTCCTCTGCCTGGGTGCCTGGGCCTAAATATGTGACAGTGTCCTGTTCCAGTGGTGGGTGACGTGAAGCCTGATTCTCTGCTATGACATGAAGACTGATTCTGTGCTGACATGAAGCCAGATTCTCTGTTACGGGACCTCTCTCCTCTGTCTGGGTGCCGGGGCCTAAATGTGTGACAGTGGCCTGTTCCAGTGGTTGGTGATGTGAAGCCTGATTCTCTGCTATGACATGAAGACTGATTCTGTGCTGACATGAAGCCAGATTCTCTGTTACGGGACCTCTCTCCTCTGTCTGGGTGCCAGGGCCTAAATGTGTGACAGTGGCCTCTTCCAGTGGTGGGTGACGTGAAGCCTGATTCTCTGCTATGACATGAAGACTGATTCTGTGCTGACATGAAGCCAGATTCTCTGTTACGGGACCTCTCTCCTCTGTCTGGGTGCCGGGGCCTAAATATGTGACAGTGGCCTGTTCTAGTGGTGGGTGACGTGAAGCCTGATTCTCTGCTATGACATGAAGACTGATTCTCTGCTGACATGAAGCCAGATTCTCTGTTACGGGACCTCTCTCCTCTGTCTGGGTGCCGGGGCCTAAATATGTGACAGTGGCCTGTTCCAGTGGTGGGTGACGTGAAGCCTGATTCTCTGCTATGACATGAAGACTGATTCTGTGCTGACATGAAGCCAGATTCTCTGTTACGGGACCTCTCTCCTCTGTCTGGGTGCCTGGGCCTAAATGTGTGACAGTGGCCTGTTCCAGTGGTGGGTGACGTGAAGCCTGATTCTCTGCTATGACATGAAGACTGATTCTGTGCTGACATGAAGCCAGATTCTCTGTTACGGGACCTCTCTCCTCTGTCTGGGTGTTGGGGCCTAAATATGCGACAGTGGCCTGTTCCAGTGGTGGGTGACGTGAAGCCTGATTCTCTGCTATGACATGAAGACTGATTCTCTGCTGACATGAAGCCAGATTCTCTGCTATGGCATGAAGAGACTGATTCTCTGCTGACATGAAGCCAGATTCTCTGTTATGGCATGAAGAGACTGATTCTCTGCTGACGTGAAGCCAGATTCTCTGCTATGGGACCTCTGTCCAATTAATATTGGTTATTATTATTTTTTTTTATTTTTTTTTTAAATTCATTTCCCTATCCACATTTGTTTGCAGGGGATTTACCTACATGTTGCTGCATTTTGCAGCCCTCTAGCTCTTTCCTGGGCTGTTTTACAGCCTTTTTAGTGCCGGAAAGTTCGGGTCCCCATTGACTTCAATGGGGTTCGGGTTCGGGACGAAGTTCGGGTCGGGTTCGGATCCCGAACCCGAACATTTCCGGGAAGTTCGGCCGAACTTCTCGAACCCGAACATCCAGGTGTTCGCTCAACTCTTAATGATGCAAGCAATTTCTCTGGTATATGTCCCTAAGTATAGTATTTTTTAACGTAGTTAGATTTTTGGTGTTCTGCTAACAGATATAGTTCATTATTATAGTTAGTCAAGTTTTCCTCCCACATTTGTAAATTAATTTCGGTGGGATACTCCACATATTCTTTCTCACTATCTCCAACCACCCGTGCTAGATCCACTATTCTTTTTTCTGACGTTTTCTTCACCTTTGTGTTATGTTTCAAGAAAATTCCCCGCTTGTATGCTTTCCCTGCATCCCATACAAACCTTGTGTCCACTGTGCCCATATTTTTGTCAAAATATTCCAGTATTTCAGTGCAAATCTTTTCATACCTATCCTGTGTAATAAACTATCTAACTGAATTCTAACCCGACCTTCTCTTGCCCGTGTATCTCCCTTAGTACAGACCAAAAGTGGGCAATGATCAGATACTGCTTTATGTGTATAGTTGATCTTTTCAATGAAATGTGCTCCTAAGTTATTACTAAGGGCCAGATCAATCCTAGACATAACTTTATGTGATTTAGAGTAGCAAGAGTATCTCCTTTTTTCTAGGATTCTGTAATCGCCAAATGTCCAACCACTCAAACTCATCCGTGATATTTTTCAGTGCGGATTTTATAGTGCCCGATTTTTTATTGCCAATTCTACATCTATCAAGAGTTTCGTCCATCACCATATTATAGTCCCCAATTATTAATAGTAATCTATTACTTCTGTTTGTAGCAAAATCATAAACCTTAGTTAATACTTCCATTTTAAAAGGAGGAAGGATATAAATGTTGGCGATTATCCAGGGTTTATTTTCTAATAAACAATCAAGCAACAGATTGTCTACCTTCACTATCAACAATTGCATCATTTATTTTAATTTTAATAGCCCTATGTATCAGGATACTTAAACCCCTGGAATATGATGAGTATAAAGCATGAAATGCATGCTGTATCCACGGCCTATCCATGGTGGTTACGGTAACTTTGGTCAAATGCGTCTCTTGAAGACAAATAATAGCGGCGAGAAATGTTTTAATAACATTAAATATTGCCATTCGTCTCACCCCGTGCCTAGTCCTCTAACATTCTATGAGATGATTTGCATATTTTATCAATCCAGTATTGATTAAAATATGGCAGAATATTCAAGAGGGCATAGATATGAGAGAGAGGAGGGAGGGAGCGAGAGAGAGAGAGAGAAGAGGAAAAAAAAAAAAACACACCTTTGACCCAGTGAGCACTAGCCCCTGACTCTCTTCCATAGCGTTAACCCCCCCCCCCCCCCCCCCCCCCTCGTCCCCAACCCTATCCATTTAGTTAGACAATTTATCCTCGATCCATGTTTTGCTATCTTTCGGGGAATCAAAAAAAAATGACTTTGTTCTGCCATTGAACGTGTAACCTAGCCGGGAACATCATTGAGTAACTCACATTCTTTCTACGCAATTCTTTTTTAATCTCTAAAAAACTGGTTCTCTCTTGCATAGTTTCCTTAGCATAGTCTGGAAATAGCATAACTATAGCCCCATTGCAACTTTCCCTTCTTCCTGACTCTTCGTAAAATTTCATCTCTATCCTTAGCCGACAACAACTTAACTAGAATTGCTCTAGGTCTTGTACCCGGAGGGGGCGGCTTGGAGGGGACTCTGTGCACTCTCTCCACAAAGTCCTTTAATGTTGAGACCTCCTGTCTGAATTGCTCTATAAACCAATTCTGGACAAATGTACACACATCCCCTCCCTCCACTCCCTCCGGAAAGCCCACACATCTCAAATTGGTCCTTCTGGATCTATTCTCCATGTCCAGTAATTTATTTATTGTCCCTATTCGTAACTTATCCTTATCTTGAATGCTTTTCTGTAACAAATCCTCTGTATATGATATTCCTTTTTCGGCCTCTTCCAGTCTATCCTTATATTTATGCAATTCTGCTCTAAGCAGACATTCCCTGACATTCTCTGACATTCCCCACTTGGAGAGAGAGGTCCATGATGGACGCATTACACTTTTTAATTTCTTGAAAAATATCCTGTAAACTAGGAGTATACGCTCCTTCATGCTGTCCGTCATCTACTACGAGCGTGTCCACTCCAGATCCTCTCTCCCAAAGTGAGGAGACCCCCTCCAGCTCCCCACCAATATCATTCCGCTCTCCCTTCTGTATCACCCCCCTAGGTGAACAGGATAATCTGTTCATACTAGTTATCAATTGTTGATCAGATTTATCAAGTCTCTTCATCCCCGGGGAAGCAGAGGCCTCAGTTTTGGAAGGGGCCTTCCCTTTCCTACTTCCCCCCTTATTTGCCATATCAAACTGGTGTCACTTCCTATTTCTTATCTAATTCACCCCTTCCCTTCACACATATACCACTTTAATAAGCATTTCTAACAAAAAGGGAAGGGAACCTCGACACCAGTGTTCACTTCTGGTTCAGTCAAAGAGGAAAAAGAAGAAAAAAAAGAAAAGGAAAGCGGATTGAGTGAGTCGTTATACACAAAAGACAGCATTCCGATATATCCCAGAAATCAGCCCCATTCCGGGAAGAACCTGTCATGGTCTTACCTGCTTGCTGCTCTCCTTCGTTTGACATGTGCTGGCGGCCATCTTGGTTTCTGGGTTTCTTGTAGCCTTCCACCCTGCGGCTCCTCCTTCCCCTGGGAGGAGCTGGATGCCTAGCTCATATATATAGGAGGTCTGTGGCTTCAGTTCCTTGCTTGGTCCTCTTGTGTTCACATGCTTCTAAGACTGCTGCTGCTTCTGGTTCCTGATCCTGGCTTCGTCTGACTACCCTTCTGGTTCCTGATCCTGGCTTCGTCTGACTACCCTGCTGGTTCCTGATCCTGGCTTCGTCTGACTACCCTGCTGGTTCCTGATCCTGGCTTCGTCTGACTACCCTGCTGGTTCCTGATCCTGGCTTCGTCTGACTACCCTTCTGGTTCCTGACCTCTGGCTTCGCAAAGACTCTGCTCGGTTTCACCATCCGTTTGGACTTTTGCTTTACAGCTTTATTTTCAATAAAGCCTTCTTATTTTCACTTATCTCTTGTTGTACGTCTGGTTCATGGTTCCGTGACAGAACCGTATATGAAAAAAAGAGTCCTCCTCCGTCAATCTTTTATCTCCTCATATAAACCAAGTTGTTCGTTTGTTAAGGGATACATAATTAACGGGTAATTCGGTTCTCCGTTATAACAAGGATTTATGATTCCACTTATCCATAGACAAACATATGATGTAAGTAAACCTCTGTTCCCCTCCACCATAGATCCTCCAGACACCTCTGGGAAGCAAAAGATTAACTATTGTATATTCCTGGACATAAGGGCCTCTCAGCTCCACTCATTATTATTATACAGGGTGGGCCATTTATATGGATACACCTTAATAAAATGGGAATGGTTGGTGATATTAACTTCCTGTTTGTGGCACATTAGTATATGTGAGGGGGGAAACTTTTCAAGATGGGTGGTGACCATGGTGGCCATTTTGAAGTCAGCCATTTTGAATCCAACTTTTGTTTTTTTCAATAGGAAGAGGGTCATGTGACACATCAAACTTATTGGGAATTTCGCAAGAAAAACAATGGTGTGCTTGGTTATGAGCTGTGAGCTGTGCGCTGCGATTGGCCAGCGCTGCAGCAAGACACGCCTCATACAAAAAATCAGTCAGAGGGAGCGCAGACACCGGAGCCTATAGCGGGCAAACGGAGCAGGGCCCATACATACTAGTAAGTGCAGGGGGACCCCTGGGCGCCGCTCTGCCCACTGATCAAGTTAGTTTTTATTTTGTACAGTTGTGAAAGGTCCTCTTTAAAAGGACTTTTGGGTCTGTAAAGTTTTAGCTATTTAAAGCAGTTTGCCCTAAAAAATAGATATTCTGCCACACACAATAGTCCTTAAAAGGACTTTTGGGTCTGTAAAGTTTTAGCTATTTAAAGCAGTTTGCCCTAAAAATAGATATTGCTGCTGCCACGCACAATAGTCCTTAAAAGGACTTTTGGGTCTCTGAAAATTTTTCTAATAAAAATATTCCTATATCACTCCCTACACTGTCTGTCCCTTCCTCAGCACAGCTCTCCCTGACTAAGACTGAGCCGAACACATGTTATCGGGTCCTTTATAGCACCCGATGATGCGTTCTGGCCAGCCAATCACTATAATGCCAGTAACCAACAATGGCTACGGCATTACACTGAGGACAGTACTTACCTGCACATTTATTGGCTGCGTAGCAGCCAAGAAACGTGAGGGGCGGGGACTCGAGCATTGTGCTCGAGCACATGCGGTATTCGGCCATATGCCAAGCATCGAGATGCTCAAGCCAAACTGGTGTTCGTCCGAGTATGCTCGATCAACACTACAAGAAACGCTTTTAGCGCAAATAACACCAAATATGAACTACGTCTGTTTTTCTCTTTCTCTCTAGAAATATGGCAATAAACGCTTTTAGCGCAAATAACACCTTATATGTACTTAGTCTATTTTTCTCTATTTCTCTATAATTATTGCAATAAATGCTTTTAGCGCAAATAACACCAAATGTGTACTGCATCTATTTTTCTCGTATTGTAGTGAAGTAGTGAAGTATGACAAGAAACGCTTTTAGCGCAAATAACAGCAAATATGAACTTAGTCTATTTTTCTCTAGAAATAAGGCAATAGACACTTTTAGCACAATTAACAACAAAAGTGACCTGCGTAAATATTTCTTGTATTGTATTGAAATAGGCCACTAAATGATATCAGCGCAGTTAATAGCAAAAGTGACCTGCGTATATATTTATATTTTTCCACAGATAAAAGCCACTAAAGGCTTTTCAACATAGAACTTGCACCCCAATAACTAATTGCTGGAATGACAGAGCTGTGTTATGAGACTATCTGGATCCCCAAGTAATGCTTCCCTGCACTTGTAAATCACTTTTTTTCACAATGAGGATTTTCCTATGACTCTCCCTAGCATTTGCACACGTCTCTCCCTGCCTGTGAAATGATTCCTCTCACTATCCTTTCCCTACACTAGTAAATCGCTTCTTCCTTTTTTCTTTTTTTAACAATTCGTTTTTCTTTCACTCTCCCTAGCGCCTGCATACACTGTCTGTCCCTGAACAAAGTACGATAGTGAATGGCAGACTCTAAAATAGCAGCCGTATTTATAGGGCTGTGACATCACCGGGCTGGCTGCTGATTGGCTGCATGCATGGCATTATGGGTCATCCCGCCTTCAAAATCACAGAAATATAGTGGCAAATATGGGGGAACTGCTCAAACCCCAAACACTGTAGCGTGTTTCTCATTGGGGGAGCAGTCCCACCGCATGTGGACCGCAGCAAACGACCATCCCCAGCAAAAAATGCGTACAATGGAGGATGCCGGCGCGGTCCACATGCACCACAAAGGCATCCTACACAAAACGGAGCATGTGCGGATGAAAATATAATTATATAAATCACAGAAAAAATGCACCAAACGGATATGCCACTGACTATACTAGCTAGTCATACAAGCAGATATTAAAAGCTGAGACTTTTGCCAATATATTCCTGTCAGGAACACATCGGAGCCCATCATGCACCACGTCACGGTCCTCTCAGCATGGCAAGGGTCCTACCACTACGCTAAACATCTTTTGCACCTGGTAACCTCCATCACACGGTCTGATATGGGTGTGGCTTACAGTCTTGCTGTATCACATTGCATTAGTTGTCCTGCTATGCGGTTGTGTGAAGCTTGGCTGTGAGCTGGATTTCATCACCTTCAGACCGTGTTCACACCATAGTTAGCGTAGTGGTAGGACCCTTGCCATGCTGAGAGACCGTGACATGGTGCATGACGGGCTCCGATGTGTTTCCTGACAGGAATATATTGGCAAAAGTTCTGCTTGTTATGACAGCTAGTATAGTCAGTGGCATATCCGTTTGTGCTTTTTTTCTGTGAGTCATCCCCGCCTTCCCAGAGTTCCTTGCCCCATGTCCTCACATGTGTAGCCGTCATTTTATCCGCCCATTGTAGCCGACTAGCACGCCATGTTAGGAAAAATTGGGGTTTCGTTACCACGAAGCATGAGAAAATTAGCATTAGTTCAGAAATCAAATTTTTCCTGAAATTCGGAACAAATTCAACTTCGTCAGCTTCGATTCGCTCATCACTAATAGTGACAGTGGCACTTGGGGCATATACAGAGCAGGGAGTAGGGAGGGGGACAAAAATTTTATTTTTTAATACAGTCTGATAAAAGTGGCATGTGAGGATGATGATGCGTGTTTATTGGACAGGACCTGGAGCTAGATTAGACTGCTCAAGAGGAGGTAACATCAGAGGAGGAGGGTGGTGGCTGGAACAGCAATAAGAGCAGAGGCAACATACAGCCATACCCTTCCAAAAACTGCCAGGGCCAAGGTCTGCTTTTATTATGATCAGCTTGGGAACTGTTGATTCTGCTGATACTGTGAACACAGGCTCAAAATGTGCCAGACCTTAGCCAAAGCTCTGCTGCAGCTCGCTCTGTGCGAAGTGTGCGAATATCTCCCGTTTGTCAACTTTTCTTCACAATGCCAGAAGACAAAAGCATTTCTATGTGTAAGATCTGCAGGACTAAAATAAACCATGGGCATTCAACACAAATGTAGGCACTATGCATGGTGCTTATGAAAAATTGAGTTATTCAACGCTTTTTGAAAAAGTACAGTGGCTTGCAGATTGTGCTGGCCATGTCCAGTAGTAATATCATATTGATGCTGAAAAATGTAGTGGGATATGGTCATTAAACCATCGCAAACTACCTGGGTATATTTGAAAATTTATATCTTGAGAGGTAGTAGTACTATGCAATTAAAACATAACATTTAGTGGTCCAAAGATAAACTAGAGGTCAGGCATCAAATCTAAATAAAAGTGTACACACCAAGTCAAACTGTGCAACAAACAAAACCCAGCACAGCAACATGCATATAACATCAACTCCCATATAGGGTATGCACTACCCCACAACCACTTAAAAATTTCACAGGTATATCTAGTAATAAGTGGAACAATCTTACTCGTCTGAAGATGTGGAGTGAAGTACTCAAGTTGCAGGAAGTAGGAACAATACATACTTGCAGTGGGGTCTGGACATCCAATGGTTGCCCTATAAAGCCCTGTCATGTCTATTCCCCCCTAGATTATCCCTCCTAATATGGAGCATCACCCTGACAAGGGCAGCCCCATCCAGAACCTTTCCTGGTAATGAGGCCTGAATGTCCCTATCTAAAAGGATGATGCAAAAAACATACTAGGTGGGAGAATCTCACTTGCCCAAAAGTGTTTTGTCGATTATTATACCCTAGACTTATCACATTACAGTAGACTTCTATGGCAAGGAACTACCTCCTGGACTTGCAGCAACAGAATGATCTGCCATTGCACTGCTTGATCCACAAACATTTCCAGCATGCTGGGATTCAACCTAACATATGCTAGAGCATCCATACAAGCAAAGCGGTGAATGATTTTGTCATGCACCAGACCACCTTAGCAGGGAGTATGTGTTGTTTTGAGGTGAGTCAGAGATGTCTGTCATATACTCAGGCCCTTCAAAGAGGCCACCAGCATCCAGTGCCATCTCAGAGAATGAAGTATTGTGACATCTAAATGGGCAAAGTTGTTCTCTGTCATTTTTGTTAAAATGAATGAGGATCTGTGACGGTTTTTACACACCTCCAGCTGAGGCCAATGAATAGATCTGCCCTTGCCAAAGGTGCCTCATCATGCCTACTGCTGCTTTCTGAATTCCTAACACCAATGTTCTGCACCATATGGAAGCTGCTGCTGCCACCATCATGCCACTGGTACTCAGGCTCGGAGGTAGTTAGCTGTGGACACTTTTCGCCATGCTTATGCTGGTTGCCGGTGGTAACGTGTTGTTTTGCATGCGTGTGTGCTTTCCCTTTTAGGGCTGTTGCCCTTCTTTATGGTGTGCACAACGTTAGGTGTGAGCAAGGTGGAGCTCGGGTGTGGTCTTAGGTCTCATCATTATTACTGTTGCTGTAAGACTGAGATCATTGTTATGTCTGCCTTGTATGAGAAGGAGCTTGCTCCTTTCTTGGATGCTATATGAGGGCCATCCTAGTTTGACATCGATGTCTTCTGCGATGTCATCCCTTGTCTCTATTCTTTTACCCCTATCCTCACTTGTGTTGAGTAATGGTGTTGATGATTTACAGGGTGTTTGTTGTATGTCATTTGGTGTTCCATGTCTGGTCTATTTGGTGTTTGTAGTCAGCATGGTTGTTTGACTTTTCCCCTGTCTGTACCTCTGGAAGGTGGTTCCTCGGTTCCCGGAGGAGGAAACTACAACTCAGTTAAGCAGCACTGTCTGGGTCCGCTTTGCATCTTGCCGCATGGTGGTCCAGGAAGTTACTACTGCTCCTGTGTTTAGTGGTGGTACTAAGGCCAGATTTGTGTGTTTGGTCTTCAGTGCTTTTAACATGATCCAGTGGTTGTGGTGTGGTGACTCGTTCCTTTTAGTTGTTGTGGGCAGGTAGTGACGTTGTGGTCCTGTGGTCTGTTGTCTTTCTGCCATAGGACTCGTGACCTGTCGAGTTTGTTCTATGCTTACTGTCTGCTCCTCTCCTTGCACCTAGGCATGCTGGAGACTCCGGTTCATCCGTGTTGTGGATAAACTGGTCGTCTCCTTTTCCTGACCTTTATCCAGGATAATCAGGGCCAGTTAGGGTCTGAGGTTCCGGTGCATGAGCCCTCCTACCATCTGCGTTCACTCATGCGGTTAGGAGGTCAGGGCGAGGATAGGGACGCTATAGGAGGTACCTGCTCCCTGATCCCAGCATCCAGGCCTTGTTGCTTTCCCTAATTCCCTACATTGTATGGTGGGGGGTTTCCCCCACTACCCCACCATGACAGCCACCATCTATAATCATACTCCATGCCGTATGGCTACTGCTGTTGTTGCCGCCATCATGTCACTGCCACTTTCTGCCTGCCTACTATTATGTTCTGTATTGCATAGCTGCTACTGCTGACACCACTGCAGATGCTGCTAATCCCCCTACTGCCAATTTCATTACGCTCTGCCATATCCATTTACTGATACACAGCCGTCACTGCTACCCTAAACATCTGTATACATCTTCTTGGTTTGTTCCATGTTTTGCTGCTGTCATTACTATTGTGGCCACATGCCAACTTAATACCCTACTCTTTCCACACTGACACTGTACTGCTGGTGCTCCCAATTAAAAGTGATCATTTTTCCAGCTCATTCAGAATAGTGATGAGCCGCCTAGGCATAATCCCATCTCGCGATATTTCTCAAATTGCACACATTTTTTGCGCAATACATGCAACTTCACATTTTATCAGGTCTGAGTAGATATTACTGATTGGTACACTAAGTATTGTTGTGACATCACAGCACTATGTCTGTAGCATGTATGCATGGACAGCAGACAAAACAGTAATTCCTATCACACCACCTAACACCCTGCACTGGAACCTATCAGCTACACTATATCACTATCTAACCTACACTGACTATCTCCCACTAACTATCTGTATTATATATGAACTATCTATTGTAATTGGATAAGGAATAGGATCCAGATGTTGCTAAGTTCTGACAAAGATATTGCAGCCTTCTCATTGGCCCACAAGCAAGAAGGGAGGTTACTGCTGAAAAAAAAAAAACTAGAATATTCGTGATTACGAATATATAGCACTATATTCTACATCTTCGCGAATTCTCGAAGTGCCGATATTCTCAATAAAAATTTGCGATTAGAATATTCGCGATCAACACTAATTCAGAACAAGCCACTGTTTCTTCTGACAATTAAAGCTGTGTGTATAAAAATTCTACAATGGTATCACATAATTTTTTGGACATTTGTGCAGAATAAAACCACTGTTTTCTCATGACATTGACTTGTGTGTATAAATACAGGGTGGGCCATTTATATGGTTACACCTAATAAATGGGAATGGTTGGTGATATTAAGTCCTGGTTATGGCACATTAGTATATGTGAGGGGGGAAACTTTTCAAGATGGGTGGTGACCATGTCGGCCATTTTGAATCCAATTTTTCTTTTTCAATAGGAAAGGGTCTTGTGACACATCTAACTTATTGGAAGTTCACAAGAAAAACAATGGTGTGCTTTGTTTTAACGTAACGTTATTCTTTCATGAGTTATTTACAAGTTTCTGCCACTTATAAATGTGTTCAATGTGCTGCCCATTGTGTTGGATTGTCAATGCAACCCTCTTCTCCCACTCTTCACACACTGATAGCAACACCGCAGGAGAAATGCTAGCAAGGCTTCCAGTATCCATAGTTTCAGGTGCTGGACATCTCGTTATCTTCAACAGCATAGACCAATTGCCTTCAGATGACCCCAAAGATAAAAGTCTAAGGGGTCACTGGATATGCGAAATTGCTTCATGAAAATGTGTTTCCTCTTTATGCACTAAGCTGGCATCGTTCCCTGAGTTTTTCCAGCAAGATGGTGCACCCACCACCCACATTATGGGTGTCAGGTCCGAGCATTCCTAGATGAACAGTTTCCTGGAAAGTGGATTGGTCGTCATGAGCCAGTTGAATGGCCCCCAAGGTCTCCGATCTGACCCCCTTAGACTTTTATCTTTGGGGTCATCTGAAGGCAATTGTCTTTGCTGTGAAGATACGAGATGTGCAGCACCTGAAACTACTGATACTGGAAGCCTGTGCTAGCATTTCTCCTGCGGTTTGCTATCAGTGTATGAAGAGTGGGAGAAGGAGGGTTGATTGAAAATCCAACACAATGGGCAGCACATGAACACATTTTATAAGTGGTCAGAAACTTGTAAATAACTCATGAAAGAATAAAGTTACGTTAAAACCAAGCACACCATTGTTTTTCTTGTGAAATTCCCAATAAGTTTGATGTGTCACATGACCCTCTTCCTATTGAAAAAACCTAAAGTTAGATTCAATATGGCCGACTTCAAAATGGCCGCCAGGGTCACCACCATCTTGAAAAGTTTCCCCCTCACATATACTAATGTGCCGCAAACAGGAAGTTAATATCACAATAGAGTTGAGCGAACACCTGGATGTTCGGTTCGAGAAGTTCGGCCGAACTTCCCGGAAATGTTCGGGTTCGGGATCGCGAACCCGACCGACACTTCATCCCGAACCCGAACCCCATTGAAGTCAATAGGGACCCGAACTTTTCGGCACTAAAAAGGCTTATTAAAACAGCCCAGGAAAGGGCTAGGAGGGCTGCAAAAGCAGCAAAATGTAGTTAAATCCCATGCAAACAAATGTGGATAGGGAAATGAATTAAAATTAAAATAAAATAAATAAAAATTAACCAATATCAATTGGAGAGAGGTCCATAGCAGAGATAGTCTGGCTTCTTGTCAGCAGAGAATCAGTCTTCATGTCATAGCAGAGAATCATGCTTCACGTCACCCACCACTGGAACAGTCCATTGTCAGATATCTAGGCCCAGGCACCCAGGCAGAGGAGAGAGGTCCCATAGCAGAGAATCTGGCTTCATGTCAGCAGAGAAACAGTCTTCATGTCATAGCAGAGAATCAGGCTTCACGTCACCCAATACTGGAACAGTCCATTGTCAGATATTTAGGCCCAGGCACCCAGGCAGAGGAGAGAGGTCCCATAGCAGAGAATCTGGCTTCATGTCATAGCAGAGAATCAGTGTTCATGTCATAGCAGAGAATCATGCTTCACGTCACCCACCACTGGAATAGTCCATTGTCAGATATTTAGGCCCAGGCACCCAGGCAGAGGAGAGAGGTCCCATAGCAGAGAATCTGGCTTCATGTCAGCAGAGAATCAGTCTTCATGTCATAGCAGAGAATCAGGCTTCACGTCACCCACCACTGGAACAGTCCATTGTCAGATATTTAGGCCCCGGCACCCAGACAGAGGAGAGAGGTCCCATAGCAGAGAATCTGGCTTCATGTCAGCAGAGAATCAGTCTTCATGTCATAGCAGAGAATCAGGCTTCACGTCACCCACCACTGGAACAGTCCATTGTCAGATATTTAGGCCCAGGCACCCAGGCAGAGAGAGAGGTCCCATAGCAGAGAATCTGGCTTCATGTCAGCAGAGAATCAGTCTTCATGTCATAGCAGAGAATCAGGCTTCACGTCACCCACCACTAGAACAGTCCATTGTCAGATATTTAGGCCAAGGCACCCAGGCAGAGGAGAGAGGTCCCATAGCAGAGAATCTGGCTTCATGTTAGCAGAGAATCAGTCTTCATGTCATAGCAGAGAATCATGCTTCACGTCACCCACCACTGGAACAGTCCATTGTCAGATATTTAGGCCCAGGCACCCAGGCAGAGGAGAGAGGTCCCATAACAGAGATTCAGGCTCATGTCAGCAGAGAATCAGTCTTCATGTCATAGCAGAGAATCAGGCTTCACGTCACCCACCACTGGAACAGTCCATTGTCAGTATTTAGGCCCAGGCACCCAGGCCCAGCAGAGAGAGAGGTCCCATAGCAGAGAATCTGGCTTCATGTCAGCAGAGAATCAGTCTTCATGTCATAGCAGAGAATCATGCTTCACGTCACCCAACATTGGAACAGTCCATTGTCATATAATTTAGGCCCCGGCACCCCAGACAGAGGAGAGAGGTCCATAACATGAATCTGGCTTCATGTCAGCGACTCAGCAGAGAATCAGTCTTCATGTCATAGCAGAGAATCAGGTTCATGTCACCCCACCACTGGGAACAGGCACTGTCAGATATTTTTAGGCCCCGGCACCCAGACAGAGGAGAGGTTCATTCAACTTTGGGTTGTCCCGCAATATAATGGTAAAATGAAAATAAAATAGGATTGAATGAGGAAGTGCCCTGGAGTACATTATTATATGGTTAAGGGGAGGTAGTTAATGTCTCATCTGCACAAGGGATGGACAGGTCCTCTGGGATCCATGCCTGGTTCACTTTTATGAACGTCAGCTTGTCCACATTGGCTGTAGACAGGCGGCTGCGTTTGTCTGTAATGACGCCCCCTGCCGTGCTGAATACACGTTCAGACAAAACGCAGGCCGCGGGCAGGCCAGCACCTCCAAGGCATAAAAGGCTAGCTCTGGCCCACGTGGACAATTTGGAGACCCAGAATTTGAATGGGGCCGAACATCAGTCAGTACGTGGAGGGGTGTGCAACGTACTGTTTCCACCATGTTAGTGAAATGTTGCCTCCTGCTAACACGTTCCGTATCAGGTGGTGGTGCAGTTAGCTGTGCGTGGGGAAAAAACTTTTCCACATCTCTGCCATGCTAACCCTGCCCTCAGAGGAGCTGGCCGTGACACAGCTGCGTTGCGACCTCTTGCTCCTCCTCTGCCCTTCGCCATGGGCTTCCACTTGTTCCCCCTGTGACATTTGGAATGCTCTCAGTAGCACGTCTACCAACGTGCGCTTGTACACGCGCATGTTCCTATCACGCTCTAGTGTAGGAAGTAAGAGTGGGCACATTGTCTTTGTACCGGGGGATCCAGCAGGGTAGCAACCCAGTAGTCCGCACACGTTAAAATGTGGGCAACTCTGCTTTTGTTGCGCAGGCACTGCAGCATGTAGTCGCTCATGTGTGCCAGGCTGCCCAGAGGTAAGGACCAAGCTGTCCTCTGTGGGAGGAGTATCGTCATCATCCTGCGTTTCCCCCAGCCACGCACCAGTGATGGGCTCGAGCTGCTTTGGGTGCCATCCTGCTGTGAACATGCTTGATCCTCATCCTCCTCCACTCCTCCTCCTTTCATCCTCGTCCTCCTCGTCCTCCAGTAGTGGGCCCTGTCTGGCCACATTTGTACCTGGACTCTGCCTGTTGCAAAAAACCTCCCTCTGAGGTCACTTCGAAGAGACTGGCCTAAAAGTGCTAAAATTGACCCCTCTTCTCTCCTCCTCCTCCTCCTCTGGGCCCACCTCCTCTTCCATCATCGCCCTAAGTGTTTTCTCAAGGAGACATAGAAGTGGTATGTAACGCTGATAATGGCGTCATCGCACTGGCCATGTTGGTGGAGTACTCGAAACAGCGCAACAGGGCACACAGGTCTCGCATGGGAGGCCAGTCATTGGTGGTGAAGTGGTGCTGTTTCAGCAGTGCAACTGACCCGTGCGTGCTGCAGCTGAAACTCCACTATGGCTGCTGCTGCTCGCACACTCTGTCCAGCATGTGCAAGGTGGAGTTCCACCTGGTGGGCACGTCGCATATGAGGCGGTGAGCGGGAAGGCCGAAAGTTACGCTGTAGCGCAGACAGGCGAGCAAGCGGCAGGATGTGAACGCCGGAAGCGCGAACAGACGGCCCGCACTTTATGCAGCAGCTCTGACATGTCGGGGGGGTAGTTGCGAATGAACTTCTGCACCACCAAATTCAGCACATGCGCCAGGCAAGGGATGTGCGTCAAACCGACTAGTCCCAGAGCTGCAATGAGATTCGCCCATCTATCGCACACCACCAGGCCGGGCTTGAGGCTCACCGGCAGCAACCACCTCGTCGGTCTGTTGTTCTATACCCCGCCACAAATCTGTGCGGTGTGGGGCCTGTCCCCCAAACATATGATTTCAGAATGGCCTGCTGACGTTTACCCCGGGCTGTGCTGAAGTTGGTGGTGAAGGTGTGTGGCTGACTGGATGAGCAGGTGGAAGAAGAGGAGGAGGAAGCTGAGTAGGAGGAGGAGGCAACAGGAGGCAAAGAATGTTGCCTGCGATCCTTGGCGGCGGAAAAGGACGTGCGCAAACCAGCTCTCCGCCTGGGGCCCAGCCGCCACTACATTTACCCCAGTGTGCAGTTAGGGAGATATAGCGTCCCTGGCCCGTGCTTACTGGTCCACGTATCTGTGGTTAGGTGGACCTTGCCACAGATGGCGTTGCGCAGCGCACACTTGATTTTATCGGATACTGGTTGTGCAGGGAAGGCACGGCTCTCTTGGAGAAGTAGTTGCGGGCTGGGAACACGCATACTGTGGGACAGCAAGCGACATGAGCTGTTTGAAGCTGTCTGTGTCCACCAGCCTAAATGACAGCATTTCATAGGCCCGTAGTTTAGAAATGCTGGCATTCAGGGCCAGGGATCGAGGGTGGCTAGGTGGGAATTTACGGCTTTCTCTCAAATGTTTGTGAGATGGAGAGCTAAACGCCTGCCGTGTGACATGGTTGAGATGCTTGGAGACGCAGGTGGTGGTGGTTGGTGGTACAATCCCATGTTTGCTGGAGGCAGGTGCCAAACGTTACTCCAGAGGCGAGGAGGCAGAGGGGCCGAAGGCGGGGCAGCAGCAGAAGAGGCCGAGGCGGGCAGCAGCAGAAGAGGTAGCAGGGGGAGCCTGAGTGACTTCCTTGTTTTTAAGGTGTTTACTCCACTTCAGTTCATGCTTTGCATGCATGTGCTGGTCATGCAGGTTTGTGCTAAGGTTCAGAACGTTAATGCCTCGCTTAGGCTCTGATGGCACAGCGTGCAAACCACTTGTGTCTTGTCGTCAGCACATTGTTTGAAAGAAGTGCATGCCAGGAACTCCTTGAAGCTGCTTTGGGGTGCTCGGTCCCAGATGGAGGCGGTCAGTAGCAGGTGGAGTCTCTTGGCGGGCGGGTGTTCTGCTTTTGCCCACTGCTCCCTCTTTGTCTTTGCTACGCTGTTGGCTCGGTCTCACCACTGCCTCTTCCTCCGAACTGTGAAAGTCAGTGGCAACGACCTTCATTCCATATGGGTCTAGGACTCATCGTCCCCCTGCATCGTCGTGCATCCCTGACCTCCTGTTCAGTCTGCACACTGCAGAAAGACGCAGCAGTTGGCACCTGTGTTTCGTCATCATCAGAGACGTGCTGAGTTGGGTATTCCCATGTCCTCATCATCAGGAAACATAAGTGGTTGTGCGTTAGTGCATTCTATGTCTTCCACCGCTGGGGAAGGGCTAGGTGGATGCCCTTGGGAAACCCTGCCAGCAGAGTCTTCAAACAGCATAAGAGACTGCTGCATAACTTGAGGCTCAGACAGTTTCCCTGATATGCATGGGGGTGATTTGATAGACTGATGGGCTTGGTTTTCATGCGCCATCTGTGCACTTTCTGCAGAAGACTGCGTGGGAGATAATGTGAACGTGCTGGATCCACTGTCGGCCACCCAATTGACTAATGCCTGTACCTGCTCAGGCCTTACCATCCTTAGAACGGCATTGGGCCCCACCAAATATCCCTGTAAATTCTGGCGGCTACTGGGACCTGAGGTAGTTGGTACACTAGGACGTGTGGCTGTGGCAGAACGGCCACGTCCTCTCCCAGCACCAGAGGGTCCATTAACAATACCACGACCATGTCCGCGTCCGTGTCCCTTACTAGATGTTTTCCTCATTGTTACCGTTCACCACAATAAGAAAAATATTATTTGGCCCAATGTATTGAATTCAAATTCAGGCCTTTTTTTACAGACACCTAACACTATCTGGCTATCTATTTAGGTACCGTATTACACTAATACCGGCACAGCAGTAATGACAGATTTAGCTGAATATAAATTTGAGGCCTATTATTTAGGCGCTGGGTGACAGGTATACGTTTACGGACAGAATTAGACTTGGATCTGCACTGTAACGTGTGTGTGAAGTTATTGAGAATGACCCTATCAGCACCTTGAATCTAATATACCCTTTTAGGGATAGATTTAAAATAGGCCTGATACAGCAGAAACCACTAATTTAGGAAATTGCTAGGTTGGGAATTGTATTTCAAACCAGAACAAAAACTGTGCTTTGACGGACACAATATAACTTCACCAGCTACAGCAATAGCCAGAGATTTAGCTGAATATAAATTTGAGGCCTATTATTTAGGCGCTGGGTGACAGGTATACGTTTATGGACAGAATTAGACATGGATATGCACAGTAGCGTGTGTGTGAAGTTATTGAGAATGACCCTATCAGCACCTTGAATCTAATATACCCTTTTAGGGATAGATTTAAAGTAGGCCTGATACAGCAGAAACCACTAATTTAGGAAATTGCTAGGTTGGGAATTGTATTTCAAACCAGAACAAAAACTGTGCTTTGACGGACACAATATAACTTCACCAGCTACAGCAATAGCCAGAGATTTAGCTGAATATAAATTTGAGGCCTATTATTTAGGCGCTGGGTGACAGGTATACGTTTATGGACAGAATTAGACTTGGATCTGCACAGTAGCGTGTGTGTGAAGTTATTGAGAATGACCCTATCAGCACCTTGAATCTAATATACCCTTTTAGGGATAGATTTAACCTCTTAAGGACATAGGGCGTACAGGTACGCCCTTGTGCCCTGGTACTTAAGGACACAGGGCGTACATGTACGCCCTGTGTATTTTCGATCACTGCCGTGCGGCTGGCAGTGATCGGAACCCGGTGCCTGCTCAAATCATTGAGCAGGCACCTAGGCTAAATGCGCGGGGGGGGTCCCGTGACCCCCCCATGTCGGCGATTGCGGCAAACCGCAGGTCAATTCAGACCTGCGGTTTGCTGCGATTTCTGCAGTTTTTTTAGGCATATAAAGTTTCTGATCCCCGCGGTCAGGGACCGCGGGGACCAGAAACTTTATATGCCTAAAATAATGTTTTATTAACCCCCCCTGCACCCCCGAATGATTTTATGGTGGCGGGAGGTGCAGGGGGAGGGTTGCGGGCGGTGTGGGCGGTGCGGGAGGCGGGCGGTGCGGCAGGCGGGATCGCGATCCCCCGCCCGCCTCCCCTTGTATAATCGTTGGTTTCTAGTGGGTATACCAGGGTGCCAGCACGTAAGGTCCGTACGTAAGGTTAACAGCGCAGGGAGCTCCCTCCCTCTCCCATCGGGGGGCTGCTGTGCCTTTGCAGCCCCCCGAATGGAGAGGGAGAGAGCCCCCCTGACAGCCTCCCGAGAGATCCCCTCCTTACCCTTCCCCGTCTGCGAAGTTCTGAGCAGACGGGGAAGGTTCCCATGGCAACAGGACGCCTCTCAGGCGTCCTGCTGTCCATGGTGCTGAACAGATCTGTGCTAAAAGCATAGATCTGTTCAGTGTAAGTAAAATACAGTGCAGTACAATATATATTGTACTGTACTGTATTATACAGACATCAGACCCACTGGATCTTCAAGAACCACGTGGGTCTGGGTCAAAAAAGTGAATAAAAGTGAAAAAAAAACTAAAAATCAAAAAACACATTTATCACTGATAAAAAATGAAAAAAATAAAATTCCCTACACATGTTTTGGTATCGCCGCGTCCGTAACGACCTGATCTATAAAACGCCGTCATGTTACTTTACTGAACCCGACGTGAACACCATAAAAATTAAAAATAAAAAACTATGATGAAATGAAATTTTGCCCACCTTACTTCCCAAAAAAGGTAATAAAAGTGATCAAAAAAGTCGCATGTACGCCAAAATTGTAACAATCAAACCGTCATCTCATCCCGCAAAAATCATACCCTACCCAAGATAATCGCCCAAAATCATTGTGTAAAACTTACATAAATAAAATAAAAGTATACATATTAGGTATCGCCGCGTCCGTATCGCCCGGCTCTATAAAAATGTCACATGATCTAACCCCTCAGATGACCACCGTAAAAAAATTAAAATAAAAACGGTGTAAAAAAAGCCATTTTTTGTCATCTTACGTCACAAAAAGTGTAATAGCAAGCAATCAAAAAGTCATATGCACCCCAAAATAGATGCCAATCAAACCATCATCTCATCCCGCAAACAATGAGACCCTACTTAAGATAATCGCCCAAAAACTGAAAAAACTATGGCTCTTAGACTATGGAGACACTAAAACATTTTTTTTGTTTTAAAAATGAAATCATTGTGTAAAACTTACATAAATAAAAAAAATTGTATACATATTAGGTATCGCCGCGTCCATGACAACCTGCTCTATAAAATTACCACATGATCTAACCTGTCAGATGAATGTTGTAAATAAAAAAAAAACGGTGCCAAAAAAGCTATTTCTTGTTACCTTGCCGCACAAAAAGTGTAATATAGAGCAACCAAAAATCATATGTACCCTAAACTAGTACCAACAAAACTGCCAACCTATCCCGTAGTTTCTAAAATGGGGTCACTTTTTTGGAGTTTCTACTCTAGGGGTGCATCAGGGGGGCTTCAAATGGGACATGGTGTAAAAAAAAACTGTCCAGCAAAACATGCCTTCCAAAAACCGTATGGCATTCCTTTCCTTCTGCGCCCTGCCGTGTGCCCGTACAGTAGTTTACGGCCACATATGGGGTGTTTCTGTAAACTACAGAATTAGGGCCATAAATAATGAGTTTTGTTTGGCTGTTAACCCTTGCTTTGTAACTGGAAAAAAATATTAAAATGGAAAATCTGCCAAAAAAGTGAAATTTTGAAATTGTATCTCTATTTTCCATTAAATCTTGTGCAACACCTAAAGGGTTAACAAAGTTTGTAAAATCAGTTTTGAATACCTTGAGGGGTGTAGTTTCTTAGATGGGGTCACTTTTATGGAGTTTATAATCTAGGGGTGCATCAGGGGGGCTTCAAATGGGACATGGTGTCAAAAAACCAGTCCAGCAAAATCTGGCTTCCAAAAACCGTATGGCATTCCTTTCCTTCTGCGCCCTGCCGTGTGCCCGTACAGTAGTTTACGGCCACATATGGGGTGTTTCTGTAAACTACAGAATTGGGGCCATAAATAATGAGTTTTGTTTGGCTGTTAACCCTTGCTTTGTAACTGGAAAAAAATATTAAAATGGAAAATCTGCCAAAAAAGTGAACTTTTGAAATTGTATCTCTATTTTCCATTAAATCTTGTGCAACACCTAAAGGGTTAACAAAGTTTGTAAAATCAGTTTTGAATACCTTGAGGGGTGTAGTTTCTTAGATGGGGTCACTTTTATGGAGTTTATAATCTAGGGGTGCATCAGGGGGGCTTCAAATGGGACATGGTGCCAAAAAAACAGTCCAGCAAAATCAGCCCTCCAAAAACCAAACGGCGCACCTTTCACTCTACGCCCCGCTGTGTGCCCGTACAGTAGTTTACGGCCACATATGGGGTGTTTCTGTAAACAGCAGAGTCAGGGCAATAAAGATACAGTCTTGTTTGGCTGTTAACCCTTGCTTTGTTAGTGGAAAAAATGGGTTGAAATGGAAAATTAGGCAAAAAAATGAAATTCTCAAATTTCATCGCCATTTGCCAATAACTCTTGTGCAACACCTAAAGGGTTAACGACGTATGTAAAATCAGTTTTGAATACCTTGAGGGGTGTAGTTTCTTAGATGGGGTCACTTTTAGGGAGTTTCTCCTCTAGGGGTGCATCAGGGGGGCTTCAAATGGGACATGGTGCCAAAAAAACAGTCCAGCAAAATCAGCCTCCAAAAACAAACGGCGCACCTTTCACTCTACGCCCCGCTGTTTGGCCGTACCAGTAGTTTACGGCCACATATTGGGTGTTCTCTGTAAATGGCAGAGTCAGGGCAATAAAGATACAGTCTTGTTTGGGCAGTGAACCCTTGGTTTGTTAGTGGAAATAATGGGTTGGTTAAAATGAAAAAATAGACCAAAAAATGAAATTCTCAATTTCCTCCCTATTTGCCAATAACTCTTGTGCAACACCTAAAGGGTTAACAACGTATGCAAAATCAGTTTTGAATTCCTTGAGGGGTGTAGTTCTTAGATGGGGTCATTTTTGGGTTGGTTTCTAAAATGTAAGCCTCGCAAAGTGACTTGAGACCTGAACTGGTCCTAGAATGAGTTTTTGTCAAATTCTGGAAAGATTTCAAGATTTGCTTCTAAACTTCTAAGCCTTATAACATCCCCAAAAAATAAAATATCATTCCTAAAACAATTTAAACATGAAGTAGACATATGGGGAATGTAAAGTCATCACAATTTTTGGGGGTATTACTATGTATTACAGAAGTAGAGAAACTGAAACTTTGAAATTTGCAAATTTTTTTCAAATTTTTGTTAAATTAGGTATTTTTTGGTGCAAAAAAAATTTTTTTTTTACTCCATTTTACCAGTGTCATGAAGTACAATATGTGACGAAAAAACAATCTCAGAACGGCCTGGATAAGTCAAAGCGTTTTAAAGTTATCAGCACTTAAAGGGACTCTGGTCAGATTTTCAAAAAATGGCCTGGTCCTAAGGTGTAAAAAGGCTGTGTCCTTAAGGGGTTAAAGTAGGCCTGATACAGCAGAAACCACTAATTTAGGAAATTGCTAGGTTGGTAATTGTATTTCAAACCAGAACAAAAACTGTGCTTTGACGGACACAATATAACTTCACCAGCTACAGTAATAGCCAGAGATTTAGCTGAATATAAATTTGAGGCCTATTATTTAGGCGCTGGGTGACAGGTATACGTTTACGGACAGAATTAGACTTGGATATGCACAGTAGCGTGTGTGTGAAGTTATTGAGAATGACCCTATCAGCACCTTGAATCTAATATACCCTTTTAGGGATAGATTTAAAGTAGGCCTGATACAGCAGAAACCACTAATTTAGGAAATTGCTAGGTTGGTAATTGTATTTCAAACCAGAACAAAAACTGTGCTTTGACGGACACAATATAACTTCACCAGCTACAACAATAGCCAGAGATTTAGCTGAATATAAATTTGAGGCCTATTATTTAGGCGCTGGGTGACAAGTATACGTTTACGGACAGAATTAGACTTGGATATGCACAGTAGCGTGTGTGTGAAGTTATTGAGAATGACCCTATCAGCACCTTGAATCTAATATACCCTTTTAGGGATAGATTTAAATAACCACACTTTTGATGGTTAAATGGACTTGGTGGCAGCTTGCCCCTGATGTAGGATATAGCCAAAAAATAACCACACTATTGATGGTTAAATGGATTTGGTGGCAGCTTGCCCCTGATGTAGGATATAGCAAAAAATAACCACACTATTGATGGTTAAATGGACTTGGTGGCAGCTTGTGCTAGTGCACCACAAGCCACAAAATGGCCGCCGATCACCCCAGAAAAATGTGACTGAAAAATGCTCTGGGCAGCCTAAAAACAGTGAGCAATTGAATAGCAGCAGTTCAATGATCCACAGCTGTAGATCGATCACTGTCTTAAGTGTTTTGGAGGAGTTAATCACTGCCTAATCTCGCCCTAACGTCGCAGCTGCAACCTCTCCCTACACTTGTAACAGCAGAGTGACGTGCAGCGCTATGTGACCCAAGCTTATATAGAGGCTGGGTCACATGCTGCGCTGGCCAATCACAGCCATGCCAATAGTAGGCATGGCTGTGATGGCCTCTTGGGGCAAGTAGTATGACGCTTGTTGATTGGCTGCTTTGCAGCCTTTCAAAAAGCGCCAAGAAAGCGCCGAACACCTAACCCGAACCCGGACTTTTACGAAAATGTTCTGTTTCGGGTCCGTGTCACGGACACCCCAAAATTCGGTACGAACCCGAACTATACAGTTCGGGTTCGCTCATCCCTAATCACCAACCCTTCACGTTTTATTAAGGTGTATCCATATAAATGGCCCACCCTGTAGATTGCTGCCCCTGTTAAGGCATAATTTTTGGACACGTGGTCCAAACAAGCCACTGTTATTTTCCAATAAAACTGTGTGTGTTAACACCATTAACCATGCCTTTACCTGTAGCTATATGTGTAAGGGCTCTTTCACACTTGCGTTGTCCGGATCCGGCGTGTACTCCATTTGCCGGAATTACACGCCGGATCCGGAAAAACGCAAGTGAACTGAAAGCATTTGAAGACGGATCCGTCTTCAAAATGTGTTCAGTGTTACTATGGCAGCCAGGACGCTATTAAAGTCCTGGTTGCCATAGTAGTAGTGGGGAGCGGGGGAGCAGTATACTTACAGTCCGTGCGGCTCCCGGGGCGCTCCAGAATGACGTCAGAGCGCCCCATGCGCATGGATGACGTGATCCATGCGACACGTCATCTATGAGCGTGGGGCGCCCTGACGTCACTCTGGAGCGCCCGGGGAGCCGCACGGACGGTAAGTATACTGCTCCCCCGCTCCCCACTACACTTTACCATGGCTGCCAGGACTTTAGCGTCCTGGTAGCCATGGTAACCATTCAGAAAAAGCTAAACGTCGGATCCGGCAATGCGCCGAAACGACGTTTAGCTTAAGGCCGGATCCGGATTAATGCCTTTCAATGGGCATTAATTCCGGATCCGGCCTTGCGGCAAGTGTTCAGGATTTTTGGCCGGAACAAAAAGCGCAGCATGCTGCGGTATTTTCTCCGGCCAAAAAACGTTCCGGTCCGGAACTGAAGACATCCTGATGCATCCTGAACGGATTTCTCTCCATTCAGAATGCATTAGGATAAAACTGATCAGGATTCTTCCGGCATAGAGCCCCGACGACGGAACGCTATGCCGGAAGAAAAGAACGCAAGTGTGAAAGAGCCCTTAGTCTCTGACATTATTCGCTATTGCTATCATTGCGTTCAAGAGCTTAAAGGCAAAAATTTGAGTTCTAGGAGGTCTCAGAGTGTCATATACTATTTTTCAGGCATAGTGTCTCAGAAAAACTTAAAAGTTATTCTTCAAAATGGTTACAATTGCTATATGTTACATTTTAATTCTTAAAAAATCCTATAGTGTTACCATTTGGAACTACTAAATTTGTTATATATTCTAAAGTTAATATGAATAACGGTGGTTGCAATAATTTGTTTCTGTGGGCAACTTTTCC
This sequence comes from Bufo bufo, assembly GCF_905171765.1. Classification (NCBI taxonomy): domain Eukaryota; kingdom Metazoa; phylum Chordata; class Amphibia; order Anura; family Bufonidae; genus Bufo; species Bufo bufo. The sequence goes on along the minus strand of NC_053390.1, from coordinate 521,311,351 downwards.
ATCTGATTTTCAGGACCACAATGAAGAGATGGAATAAATTTTAGAGCATATCATGTGAATATGTCCATTAAACAACAATAACAGACAATATCCTTGACAATAAAGGAAAAAAATCCTGTTTAACAACGGCATGCAGCGAGAGGAAGTACAAGATTCCCCGTTAAGCTTTAACCCTATTGCATTGAAAGTTTTTTGCTTTACATTCAAAATAAAAATATGTCCCTTCATGCTACAGTACATTTGCTACATCCTTGGCAGATTCTTGGAAGCATATTTGGTAGTTCATATGCCATTCTACATCTTTTCAGATTACAATCATTCCAAAAGCAACAGACCGTGATATTTCAAAGCACTGAGTTATTATTGCAGTAGGAAGAACATGCTGAAAGAGGACATCTGCTATTAGGAAGAATAATTTTAGTTCTACATTAATATCTAAATTTTGTATATACATTGGTGGGCAACCACATATGTTAATGCTAATAGAGAACAAATTTACAATGGCATTACATGGTGGAAAAAAATCCATTTATAGCAAGAAATTTGTATGCATACATTACATCACACTGATGAACGCTTGTATTTTTAATTACCTTATGTTTTCTAGTCCTGCTATATTTACTTTATGACATTATGTGCAAGATATAAAAATTCCAGCATTTCAAGTAATTTTACAAACATATACCTTTTTCTGAGTAACAGTTCCTTTAGTTGCTTATATCTAATAGTGTACAGTAGCTGACTAAAGCTACAGTGCTGCCCATAATTATTCATACCCCTGGCAAATTTTGACTTAAAGTTACTTTTATTCAACCAGCAAGTAATTTTTTGACGGGGAAATGACATAGGTGTATCCCAAAAGATAATAAGACGATGCACAAGAGGCATTATTGTGGAGAAAAAAAAAACATTTCTCAGCTTTAATTTACATTTGAGCAAAAAGTGTCCAGTCCAAAATTATTCATACCCTTCTCAATAATCAATAGAAAAGCCTTTATTGGCTGTTACAGCAATCAAATGCTTCCTATAATTGCAGACCAGCTTTTTGCATGTCTCCACAGGTATTTTTGCCCATTCATCTTTAGCAATGAGCTCCAAATCTTTCAGGTTGGAGGGTCTTCTTGCCATCACCCTGATCTTTAGCTCCCTCCACAGATTCTCAATTGGATTAAAGTCTGGACTCTGGCTGGGCCACTCCAAAACGTTAATGTTGTTGTCTGCTAACCATTTCTTCACCACTTTTGCTGTGTGTTTTGGGTCATTGTCATGCTGAAATGTCCACTGGTTTCTCTGCAGACTGCCTGATGTTGTCGTTGAGAATCCTCATGTATTGCTCTTTTTAATTGTGCCGTTTACTGTGATTAGGTTCCCTGGTCCATTGGCTGAAAAACACCCCCAAAGCATTAGGTTCCCACCACCATGTTTGACAGTGGGGATGGTGTTCTTTGGGTTGAAGGCTTCTCCTTTTTTACGCCAAATGAAGGAAACATCATTGTGACCAAGCAATTAAATTTCTGTTTCATCTGACCCTAACACAGAAGACCAGAAGTCTCTTTCTTTGTCCAGATGAGCTTTTGCAAAGGCCAAGCAAGCTTTTGTGTGCCTTATCTGGAGAAGTGGCGTCCTCCTTGGTCTGCATTGTGCAGTGTGCGTTGGATTGTCTGCCTTGAGACATTGCCACCAGCAGAGCCAAGATTCACCAGGATGGCCTTGGTGGTGATCCTTGGATTCTTTTTCACCTCTCTAACTATCCTCCTGGCCAGCACAGGTGTCACTTTTGGCTTCCGACCACGTCCTCTGAGATTTTCCACAGTGTGGAACATCTTGTATTTTTTGCTCAAATGTAAATAAAAGCTGAGAAATGTTTTTTCCCCCACAATAATGCTTCTCTTACATCGTCTTATTATCTTTTGGGAGACACCTATGTCATTTCCTGTCAAAAAAATACTTGCTGGTTTAATAAAAGTAACTTTAAGTCCAAATTTGCAAGGGGTATGAATAATTATGGGCAGCACTGTAACTAAATTGCAAGCAGAATATATTACCAGACCTTGACTAGTACACTAATCTGTTGTTATGTGTATATGGACACCACAAGTCCATCAGAACCAGTTTTTCAATGCTGGCTTATAGAAGGGGCCCAAGCAGGCAACCTACTCAATGATGTCCATATGCCCTTACACAGAATATGGAGAGGGGTTGTCTTCATCAGGCAACCCTTTTAGGGCTCATGCACATGGCTTGGGCAACGGCCGTGTACATCCCGCATTATGGATGCGGACCCACTCACTTGAATGGGTCCACAATCCGTGAGAAGTGGTGCGGAACGGAAGTACGGATCTGAAGGCCGCGGAAGCACTATGGAGTACTTTCGTGGTGTTTCTGTTCGTGCCTCCGCACTGCAAAAAAAATAGAACATGGACAGGGTTGAGCGAACTCGAACTTTAGGATTTTTACGAACCCGAGCGAACTTCGGGTTCGTACCGAACTTTAGGATTTTTGGACCCCGGACCCGAACCTGATTTCAGAGAGAGAATAGGAGAAAATCTTTGGTTCAGAACGTAAATCTAACTCAGCGATCGACATACATTTAGTTGTGTGGGTGCAGGGCACAATCTTTTTACCCTGCCCTAGCCCATTGACCGAAAAAAAATAACTTTTAAATGTCTGTTAGTTACGTGGGCGGCGGCGGCGGCCATTCTATGCAAGCTCAGTGCACCAGCAGTGCATCTGAGCTTTTGTGACATTGAAATCCAATCTTGGAAAACTGCACTAATAATCTGGTTGTAAAAAATCACCCTTTTTTGGCAATATACAACATCTGATGCATTTGCAGGATTAGTCAGTGTGCAATTTTAGCTAGAAATACAGCCATAATTTTCTGGGTTTTTCAAAACACTTTTTTCTTTGCCAAAATCCACTATTTTACAGCAAGTGTGAAATTCAAGTTTAATATATACAGCTTTCACACTCTGTTAGTAAAAAAACACACTTTTTTGGCAATATGCAACATCTGGATTAGTCAGTGTGCAATTTAAGCTAGAAATACAGCCATAATCTTCTGGGTTTTTAAAAACACACTTTTTTGCCAAAATACACAGTTTTTCCGCCCTTGCAGCATCAAGACGTTTGAAATTCCAGGGTTATATACTGCTGTCAAATTCAGTTATTAAACAAACACCTTTTTGGGCAAATTTTTTTTTATTTGTCTGCCTTTGCTGTAGATGTCATTGTGAGATACACCCTTTATATACAGGGGTTATATTCAGTTAATTGAAATACAGCCATTTTGTGCACAAATCTTTAATTGCGGTCTAGTGTGGGTCAGGGCGTGTGAGATACACCCTTTAAATACAGGGGTTATATTCAGTTATTAGAAATACAGCCATTTTGGGCACAAATCTTTAATTGTGGCCTAGTGTGGGTGAGGGCATGTCAGATACACCCTTTATATACAGGGGTTATATTTTTCTATTAACAAAACACCCTTTTTTGGTCAAAATACATAATTGTTGCGCCCTTGCAGTATCAAGACGTTTGAAATTCCAGGGTTATATACTGCTGTCATAATCAGTTATTTAAAATAAAAAAAATGTTTGGGAAAAAAAAATTATTTGGCAGCCTTTGCTGCAGAGATGTCATTGTGAGATACACCCTTTATATACAGGGGTTATATTCAGTTAATTGAAATACAACAATTTTGAGCACAAATCTTTAATTGCGGCCTAGTGTGGGTCAGGGCATGTGAGATACACCCTTTTTATACAGGGGTTAATATCTTCTATTAATAAAACACCCTTTTTTGGGGAAAATACGCAATTGTTGCGCCCTTGCAGTATCAAGACGTTTGAAATTCCAGGGTTATATACTGCTGTCATATTCAGTTATTAAACAAACACCCGTTTGGGCAAAAAAAAAATATTTGGCTGCCTTTGCTGCAGATGTCATTGTGAGATACACCCTTTAAATACAGGGGTTATATTCAGTTATTTGAAATACAGCCATTTTGGGCAAACAAATTTATTGAGGCTTAGTCTGGTACAGGGCATGTGAGATACACCCTTTAAATACAGGGGTTCTAAAAGTAAATGGGAGAAAGATGTTGGCGAATTAACTGATGACCAATGGTCTGACATACTGGAGGCGATACCTCTCTCTTCCTTGAGTGAAGGACGTAAACTCTCGCAGCTGTTTATTGTCTATAGGGTCTACAAAACACCGTTTTTTTTGTTCCGTATAGGGTTCAGACCTACGGATGAGTGTCCAAGATGCTCTGTGGTGTCTGCAGATTTGTTGCATATGATGTGGACGTGCGAGAGGTTAGGGAGATACTGGGAGTTGGTACGTCAGACAATACAGGAAGTTTACAAAGTACAAATACCCTCTGATCCGAAAGTGTGTGTGTTAGGATATGTCTCTGAATTGGCCACTGGGCAGGTGCATAAAATAGCTATAGGGAGAATGTTATATGTCGCTAGGAAGTTAATAGCCCTACATTGGATACAGACAGCTCCGCCAATCCTAGGCGAATTCCTAAGTGCGGTTGACACAATGCTGAGTTATGAACGGATGGTGTACCAGAAGCGTGGATGCCCAGCGAAATTTGAAAAATTGTGGGATCCATGGCTGTCGTTTAGACGTCTGAATAGAAATGTTTAACAATGTGCCTTTGTATTTTGTAGGTTAGGGTGGGGTGGGATGGGGGGGGGGGGGGGAGGTTGGATTGAAACTAGATTAATACACATAGTTTGGTGTCCTTTTTGTTATTAGTCCTATGGACAATATGTCTCTATGTCATCCTTGTATGTATTGTTAAAAAACGTGTATTTACACTGTAAAATCTTTAATAAAAATGATCTGATTTAAAAAAAAAAAATACAGGGGTTCTATTCAGGTATTTGAAATACAGCCATTTTGGGCAAAAAAAAATAATTAAAGCCTAGTCTGGTTCAGGGAATATGAGATATACCCTGTACATACTGTCGTTTTATTCTACTATTAATTAAACACCCATTTAGGGCAAGATCCTAAATTCGAGAAATATGAGGACGGCCGTCAAATAAGGGACGTGGCCCAGGTCGTGGTGCTGCTGGTGGAGCTCCTGTTGCAGGGAGAGGACGTGGTCAATCTGTGCCAGCTACATGCACAAGCGAAACCCCTTCCTCAGGTGGGAGTAGGCGACAGAACCTGCAGCGGTATTTGGTCGGGCCTAATGCGGCTCTACGAATGGTGAGGCCTGAACAAGTACAGGCGATAGTAGATTGGGTTGCTGACAGTGCCTCCAGTTCCTGCACATTGTCTCCTACCCAATCTCCTGCTGAAAGATCAGAGTTGGCACCTTCAGCCCATGTCCATCAGTCTTTCACCTCACCCCCTTGCAAATCAGCCAAGCAGTCTGAGCCCCAAGTCATGCAGCAGTCTCTTCTGCCTTTTGATGACTCTGTTAGCAGGGTTTCCCAGGGCCATCCATCAAGACTTCCCCAGAAGTGGAAGAAATTGAGTGCACCGATGCCCAACCACTTATCTTTCAAGATGAGTACATGGGAGGACCATCGCAGCACATCTCGGATGATGATAAAACACAGGTGCCAACTGCTGGGGCTTTCGAAAGTGTGCAGACCGACAATGAGGGCAGGGGTGAAGACTGGGTGGAAAAGGATGTGGAGGACGATGAGGTCCTCAACCCCACATGGAATCAAGGTCATGCGAGTGACCTATGTAGGTCGCACAGAGCCACCAGCACAGCAGAAGAGGGAGCAGGGTGCAAAAGCGGAGCGGCCGTCCTCTAGACAGTACGCTTGCTACTGCCCACCGCAGCAAGAGACCGAGCACACTAAAGCCAGCTCCAAGAAGTTTCCTGGCGTGGCAATTCTTCAGACAATGTGCTGACGACAAGACACGAGTGGTTTGCACACTGTGCAATCAGAGCCTGAAGCGAGGCATAAACGTTCTCAACCTGAGCACAACCTGCATGACCAGGCATTTAAGTGCAAAGCATGAGCTGCAGTGGAGTAGACACCTCAAAAACCAAGAAAGGTCTCTGGCTCCTGCTGCTTCCTCTTCTGCTGCAGTCTCGGCCTCTTCATCCACCTCTGGAGTGACAGTGCCACCCGCCACCCCACAAACAGAGGATCTTCCAGCAACACCACCACCTGGCATCTCTACAATGTCCTATGGAAGCGTTCAGCTCTCCATCTCCCAAACACTGGAGAGGAAGATGAAGTACCCCCCTACCCACCCGCGATCCCTAGCCCTGAATGCCAGCATTTCTAAATTACTGGCCTTTGAAATGCTGTCATTCTGTCTGGTGGAGACGGATAGTTTTAAAGGCCTTATGGCGGTGGCTGTCCCACAGTAAGTCGTGCCCAGCCGCAACTACTTTTCCAGGCGAGCCATCCCTTCCCTGCACAACCAAGTAGGGGACAAAATCAGGTGTGCACTGCGCAAAGCCATCTGTGGCAAGGTGCAACTGACTACGGATACATGGACCAGTAAGCACGGTCAGGGACATTATATCTCCATAACAGCACACTAGGTAAATGCAGTGGCGGCTGGGCCTGAGGCGGATAGCAGTTTGGCGCATGTCCTTCCACCACCGAGGATTGCAGGGCGCTTCAGTTTGCCTCCTGTTGCTTCCTCCTCCTACTCCGCTTCCTCATCCTCTACCGGCTCCTCATCCGGTCAGTTTAACACCTTCACCACCAACTTCAGCACAGCCAGGGGTAAACGACAGCAGGCAGTTTTAAAACTTATCTGTTTAGGGGACAAGCCCCACACCGCGCAGGAGCTGTGGACGGGCCTTGAACAACAGACCAATGAGTGGTTTGTGCCAGTGAGCCTCAAGCCCGGCCTGGTGGTGTGCAATAATGGGCCAAATCACATAGCAACTCTGGGACTAGCCGGTTTGACGCACATCCCTTGCCTGGCGCATGGGCTTAATTTGGTGGTGCAGAGATTCCTTAAAAATTACCCCGATATGTCAGAGCTGCTGCATAAAGTGTGAGCTGTCTGTGCGCGCTTTCGGCGTTTTCACCCTGCTGCTGCTCGCCTGTCAGTGCTACAGCGTAAGTTTGGCCTTCCCGCTCACCGCCTCATATGCGACGTGCCGACAAGGTGGAACTCCATCTTGCACATGCTGGCCAGACTGTGCGAGCAGCAGCAGGCGATAGTGGAGTTTCAGCTGCCGCACGCACAGGTGAGTCGCTCTGCGGAACAGCACCACTTCACTACCAATCACTGGGCCTCCATGCGAGGCCCGTGTTCCTTGTTGCGCTGTTTCGAGTACTCCACCAACATGGTGTCAAGACGGGGAGTGGGGGAAACCCCCCACCGTGCGGTGTCAGAGGGTAAATGGGATCAGCCAGGCCAAAAGGAGTAATAAGGGAGCAGGTCACCTCCTACCACGTCCCTAATCCTCTCCCTTCAAAAACTAAACTTTCCCTTTAAGTGTTAGGATGCGGTGTTTTATACAATAAACATTAAACTGATGTCCCTAGGACTGCCTTACACCTGTTAATCCTACACCTACCTCTATTCCTAAAACTTAACCTTTATTGGTATGCTCATAATAGTATTTCTAATAGCTAACTAACTGTTTAAAATTACAGTACATCGCAGCCATTGGTGTGTGCCTGATTTCCTATTAGGGATACCCTAACTAGATTTGCTTATCCAGGGTGAGTCACACTGGTGCCTTTCTGGCTGCGCGCTGCCAGTGTAATATAGGCACTGTGTTTCATTTATCCCTGTGAAACTGGCTTCAACAATGTGCTGTATTAAAACTAGAGCTCCTCACTGCCCCCCGACATGTTTCGCCGAGTACCGGCATCTTCAGGGGTTAGGGGTCCCGATGGTAGGACAACTCATACTCAGGATTCCTAGAAACGCCAAGTCGCCCTGTTAATCCCTCACTTAGGAGCAGGGGAGAGACAACCTGTTCATCCCAGTCATGGAGGAACAGGAGTCTCTATCTGAGGCCAGGCTGCAAGGAGAGGGGAACACATACAGCTATAGAGATGGCAGGTAAGCAAGACCAGTAACACACTTACCTGCCACAGACACATTGCCTGGAACCCGTGCACAAGTGCTGGTGTCCACACCAACATTAAAAGGACACAGCACACACCACAAACCGCACAGGAACCCAGGACACCCATAGCTGCAATAAACGTGAGACACCATAAGAACATCAATGACCACAAGGGTGGCCCTCACTGGACAGATGGAATATGAAGACCAGGAGGATAGCTCCAGCATACACCATGGCTGGAGTAACCCCCAGCTTCAGGCATCCAGCAGAGGCCAAATAGCCCAAGCAGCCACACCCACACACACACATAAACCCAGTGTTAACAAAACACTAGGAAGGGAGTTAACCCTTCCAACACCAGACAAGGGAAGGAAGCCACTTAAAGGGGAAGTGCACACACAAGCATAGAAAGCTACACATTGCCGCAGGCAACAACATGCGTGGCAACCATGTCACAGCAATCACCCAGAAGGCCGAGACACTGCCACCGCCTGCACACACAGCAACACGTTGCCGCGGGCAACTGTAAGTGTAGCAACAGTGTCACAGCACACACTATAGGCTGTGACACATGGCCAGTGTCGATAATGCCGTTCTCAGAATAACTATCCCACTTCTATGCCTCCTTGAAAAAACGCTGCTGGCGATCATGGAAGAGGATGTGGCACAGGAGGAGGAGGAGAAGGAGGGATCATTTCGTAGGGTTTCCGGCCAGTCATTCACAAGTGGCTCCGAGGGTGGGTTCCTGCACCCACAAATGCCAGGTACACAATTGTCCAGCCAGGGCACAGTTCTGGAGGATGACGAGGTGGAGGAATAGGAGGAGGAGGAACCCAGACCAGTTCATGGCCATCACTGGTGCGTGGCTGGGGGGATACAGAGGACACAGACGATACACCTCCCACAGAGGACAGCTTTTCGTTGCCTCTGGGCAGCCTGGCACACATGAGCGATTACATGCTGCAGTGTCTCCGCAATGACCGCCGAGTTGCCCACATTCTAACTTGTGCTGATTACTGGGTGGCCCCGCTGCTGGATCCCCATTACAAGGACAATGTACCGTCCTTAATTCCGTCACAGGAGCGTGATCATAAGATGCGCGAGTACAAGAGCACGCTGGTAGATGCGCTGCTGGTGGCATTACCGCCTGACAGCGGGGGCACAGTGGAAGCACAAGGCGGAAGCAGAGGACGAGGAAAAGGTCGCCAACGCAGCTGGGGCACCGCCAGCACTTTAGAAGGCAGTGTTAGCATAGCTGAAATGTGGAAAAGCTTTGTCAGCACGCCACAACAACAACCAGCACCACCAGCTGATATGGAACGTCTTAGCAGGAGGCAGCATTTCACCAACATGGTGGAGCCGTATGTGTGCACACGCCTACATGTACTGAATGAAGGGTCTACCCCCTTCAACTTCTGGGTCTCCAAATTGGGTACATGGCCTGAGCTTGCCCTTTACGCCTTGGAGGTGCTGGCCTGCCCTGCAGCCAGTGTATTATCTGAACGTGTGTTTAGCACGGCAGGGGGCATTATCACAGATAAGCGCAGCCGCTTTTCCACAGCCAATGTGCACAAGCTCACGTTCATTAAAATGAACCAGGTATAGATCCCACAGGACTTGTCCGTACCTTGTGCAGAATAGACAGGTATACCTGCCTTAACCAGCCATTGTTCTACTGCAGCGCAATTGCTCATTCTTGTATTTGGGAAATTTCACACTCTTTTGGAATGTACCCTAATTTAAAAAAAAATGTAAACCAAAAACCAGTGTTGGCTACCTCGTCCTCCTCCACCGCCGCTTCCACCTACACCGCTACGTCCACCACCTCCTCAAACTCCTACTCCATATTTGGACGCATTTTATTTTATGTCATTTCACTACTTTGTGAAGTACCACTGCTATACCTAGTAGACAGGTTAAAAAAAAATTATAATTTGTCAGTTACATTTTTGGGTGAAATACACCAATTTTTGGCTGTGATGTACCACGGCTATACCTATTAGAGAGGTTAAATTTTTTTTTTTAAATTGTGAGTTACATTATCGGGTGAAATTCACCAATTTTTTGTGTGATGTACCACTGCTATACCGAGTATACAGGTAAAAAATAAATAAATTGTCTGTTACATTTTTGGGTGAAATTCACAATTTTTTGGGTGTAATATACCCCTCCTCTGCCTAGTTGACAGCTTAATAAATTTCAATAATTTTCTCTTTTACATTTTCGGGTGACAATAAACAGTTTTTTTCTGTCATAGTTACATTCTTGGGTTGACATTTTACAATTTTAGACGTGAATAAACCACTGCTCTGCCTAGGTGACAGGAAATAAAATTTCAGAAATTTTTCTTTTATTGATGCGCGCCACCTCCTTTCATTCAATGCTTAAACATTAACAAATTGTACCACATTTGCTCTTTACTCTTTTGGCCCACATTTGCGCTTCAATAATATGTCCCACATTTCCACTTTACTCTTTTGGCCCACATTTGCGCTTCGATAATGTGTCCCACATTTCGCTTTACTCTTTTGGCCTACATTTGTGCTTCAATAATGTGTCCCACATTTCCGCTTTACTCTTTTGGCCCACATTTGCGCTTCAATAATGTGTCCCACATTTCCACTTTACTCTTTTGGCCCACATTTGCGCTTCGATAATGTGTCCCACATTTCCGCTTTACTCTTTTGGCCCACATTTGCGCTTCGATAATGTGTCCCACATTTCCGCTTTACTCTTTTGGCCCACATTTTCACTTCAATAATGTGTCCCACATTTCCACTTTACTCTTTTGGCCCACATTTGCGCTTCAATTATGTGTCCCAAATTTCCGCTTTACTCTTTTGGCCCACAATTGCGCTTCGATAATGTGTCCCACATTTCCACTTTACTCTTTTGGCCCACATTTGCGCTTCGATAATGTGTCCCACATTTCTTCTTTACTCTTTTGGCCCACATTTGCGCTTCGATAATGTGTCCCACATTTCCGATTTACTCTTTTGGCCCACATTTGCGCTTCAATAATGTGTCCCACATTTCCGCTTTACTCTTTTGGCCCACATTTGCACTTCAATAATGTGTCCCACATTTCCACTTTACTCTTTTGGCCCACATTTGCGCTTCAATTATGTGTCCCACATTTCCGCTTTACTCTTTTGGCCCACATTTGCGCTTCGATAATGTGTCCCACATTTCCGCTTTACTCTTTTGGCCCATATTTGCGCTTCGATAATGTGTCCCACATTTCCGCTTTTCTCTTTTGGCCCACATTTGCACTTCGATAATGTGTCCCACATTTCCGCTTTACTCTTTTGGCCCACATTTGCGCTTCGATAATGTGTCCCACAATTCCGCTTTACTCTTTTGGCCTACATTTGCGCTTCAATAATGTGTCCCACATTTCCGCTTTACTCTTTTGGCCCACATTTGCACTTCAATAATCTGTCCCACATTTCCGCTTTACTCTTTTGGCCTACATTTGCACTTCGATAATGTGTCCCACATTTCCGCTTAACTCTTTTGGCCCACATTTGCGCTTCAATAATGTGTCCCACATTTCCGCTTTACTCTTTTGGCCCACATTTGCGCTTCGATAATGTGTCCCACATTTCCGCTTTACTCTTTGGCCCACATTTGCGCTTCAATAATGTGTCCCACATTTCCGCTTTACTCTTTTGGCCCACATTTGCGCTTCAATAATGTGTCCCACATTTCCACTTTACTCTTTTGGCCCACATTTGCGCTTTGATAATGTGTTCCACATTTCCGCTTTACTCTTTTGGCCCATATTTGCGCTTCGATAATGTGTCCCACAATTCCGCTTTACTCTTTTGGCCTACATTTGCGCTTCAATAATGTGTCCCACATTTCCGCTTTACTCTTTTGGCCCACATTTGCACTTCAATAATCTGTCCCACATTTCCGCTTTACTCTTTTGGCCTACATTTGCACTTCGATAATGTGTCCCACATTTCCGCTTAACTCTTTTGGCCCACATTTGCGCTTCAATAATGTGTCCCACATTTCCGCTTTACTCTTTTGGCCCACATTTGCGCTTCGATAATGTGTCCCACATTTCCGCTTTACTCTTTGGCCCACATTTGCGCTTCAATAATGTGTCCCACATTTCCGCTTTACTCTTTTGGCCCACATTTGCGCTTCAATAATGTGTCCCACATTTCCACTTTACTCTTTTGGCCCACATTTGCGCTTTGATAATGTGTTCCACATTTCCGCTTTACTCTTTTGGCCCATATTTGCGCTTCGATAATGTGTCCCACATTTCCGCTTTACTCTTTTGGCCCACATTTGCACTTCGATAATGTGTCCCACATTTCCGCTTTATTCTTTTGGCCCACATATGCGCTTCGATAATGTGTCCCACATTTCCGCTTTACTTTTTTGGCCCACATTTGCGCTTCAATGATGTGTCTTAAATTTCCGCTTTACTCTTTTGACCTACATTTGCGCTTCAATAATGTGTCCCACATTTCCGCTTTACTCTTTTGGCCCACATTTGCGCTTTAATAATGTGTCTCACATTTCCTCTTTACTCTTTTGGCCCACATTTGCGCTTCAATAATGTGTCCCACATTTCCGCTTTACTCTCTTGGCCCACATTTGCGCTTCAATAATGTGTCCCACATTTCCGCTTTACTCTTTTGGCCCACATTTGCGCTTTAACAATGTGTCCCACATTTCCGCTTTACTCTTTTGCCCCACATTTGCGCTTTAATAATGTGTCCCACATTTCCGCTTTACTCTTTTGGCCCACATTTGCGCTTCGATAATGTGTCCCACATTTCCGCTTTACTCTTTTGGCCCACATTTGCGCTTCGATAATGTGTCTTACATTTCAGCTTTACTCTTTTGGCCCACATTTGCGCTTCGATAATGTGTCCCACATTTCCTCTTTACTCTCTCTCAGGAAATAAGCCCACAATAATGTGTCTTATTTCCTGAAACAAAAGCGGGTTAGACATAGTATGCAACATCACATTACTGTTTCCACATAACAGTTGTGTCTCTTTTCGATCAGATACCTTTTCATTTAACCCATTGTTGTCCATGAGTCCACTAGACTTTTTAAGTCCATTTTGCATTGTCTCAACAAAAACTTCTCTAGTTGCACTTTTGTCTGGTCAATTTAGACTATCTAATAGCGAGACTCCACCCGCCATCACCTCACAGACTTTTGGCTAAGAATCCTCTGGCTTTTACCTTTTAGGTAGCTGAGCAGCACACTCTGCAGACTGATCTGGTACCTCGTCTCCCTCCCACAACTGCCAGAAATATCGGAAGTCGCTGTCCAGTATGAGCTCCATTCCAAGCTCAGCAATGTGACAAACTTCCATTTGCCACTGGGCATTGTAGAAAACTTATGGCTAGCCTCCTGCCCTACGACTATGGCCCCGGGACATATTACCCTTCAAGAACAGTGTAACAGAACTATGACGCATGTCTGGACTGTTAATAGGACCGAACGCGGTGTATACTAAAGATTCTGTGGAACTAAAATCGGATGCGCAAATACACGAACACCGCTGACCCTTACCTTCTTCCATACTGAACTTTCAGCTCCAGAGACTAAGTCCCGTTCGAAGATGGGACTTAGTCGTTTTTCTGCATGAAATTGACCGACCGCACAGCCCAAATCTATGGAACTGTTTTGGGCAGGAAATTGTGCTTGCGGTCGGTCATAAAGGACTTAAAAACTGTATTTTTACTGTCTGTGATAGTTATGTTAATCCATAATTATATCCCAGACAGAAGGGAGGATTTTGTGTATTTGGGTGGTGACTCCTCTCCTGTTGTTCTCACATGTGTATTGGTGATTTCCCTTTGTCCTGGGAGATAATTGAATTGCCTTCAGGTGTCTCCAGGGCAGAGAGGAGGAAACCATGATGCATTGTGGGGACCTGCATAAATACGGGCGGGTAGCCCTCAATAAACAGTTCAGTTCATGTTTTGCTAACCCTTCAAAACGCAGCCTTGTCTCGTTATTGGAGGGAATTGCTGCATCACGCTGGGGATTGCTATGCTCTGCATATTCCCTGGAGGAGAGATCTTTCCCACACGGTCCTGAATGCTGGAGGTTCATTCAGGGTGGAAGGAAGACGGCGCGGCTCCAGTTAAGCTACGGCGGTTGTGGAGTCTGCGGTGCTTGTGGTGTCCAGTGCGGTGCTTGTGGTCCTCGGCGCAAGCTAGGAAGCGTCCATTAACGGAAGAGGATCCGTTACATTGGTGGCAAGCGGTGGGATGGCTTCCCTAGTGCGAGGAGCAGCATCCTGGGAACACCAAGCAGAGCTGGAGTATTGGTATAGCCATGTACGGTTTGACGCTATGCTGAAGAGGTGGTTGGCTATCTACGGGCCCCACCTAACAGAGGAACTGGTACCGGAAGTGAGGAGAGAACTGGCGGAGTATCTGCAGCAGGAAGCAGAATATCGGGCAGAGATAGCGAAGTATTCCATCCCTGCGCCCCAGCAAAAACGTGAGTTACAGGGGGCCGAAGGTGTCGTCCTTCCCCCCCAGTGGCAGTGTGTACCCCAGGGGGCCGAAGGTGTCGTCCTTCCCCCCCAGCGGCAGTGTGTACCCCAGGGGGCCGAAGGTGTCGTCCTTTTCCCCCAGCGGCAGTGTGTACCCCAGGGGGCCGAAGGTGTCGTTCTGCTTCCCCAGTGGCAGTGTGAACCCCAGGGAGCTGAAGGTGTCGTCCTTCCCCCCCAGCGGCAGTGTGTATCCCAGGGGGCCGAAGGTGTCGTCCTTCCCCCCCAGCGGCAGTTTGACCCCCAGGGAGCTGAAGGTGTCGTCCTCCCTCCCCAGTGGCAGTGGGTGTTACAGGGAGCTGAAGGTGCCCTCCTTCCTCCCCAGCGGCAGTGTGTACCCCAGGGGGCCGAAGATGTCGTCCTTCACCCCCAGCGGCAGTGTGAATCCCAGGGAGCTGAAGGTGTCGTCCTTCCCCCCCAGCGGCAGTGTGTACCCCAGGGGGCCGAAGGTGTCGTCCTTCCCCCCCAGCGGCAGTGTGAACCCCAGGGAGCTGAAGGTGTCGTCCTTCCTCCCCAGTGGCAGTGGGTTTTACAGGGAGCTGAAGGTGCCCTCCTTCCTCCCCAGCGGCAGTGTGTACCCCAGGGGGACGAAGGGGGCCGTCCTTCCCCCCCAGCGGCAGTGTGTACCCCAGGGAGCTGAAGGTGTCGTCCTTCCCCCCCAGCGGCAGTGTGTACCCCAGGGAGCTGAAGGTGTCGTCCTTCCTCCCCAGCGGCAGCCTGTGTTTCAGGGAGAGGAGCGCAGCACCCTCTCTCCCCAGCGGCAGCTTACCCTAACAAGAAGAGACACCAATCGCCCAGACGGCGCAGATGGGACCGTGGTCTCTGCGCCTGACCTACCGGGATGCTGGACAGCCTGTCCAGATCCCCCACTACCCTCACCAGGACAACAGGAGGAGGGGGTAAGTACAAATTCCCCTCCCCAGTTAACTCCTAATGTGGCCTCAGGGTTAACAGAGGCGATGTTAACCGCTACTGACTCCCATGTTCCTCTGGCTACTGAGCCGGACAATGGTCTCAGCACCCCAGCAGAAGAGCTGGCAGCTAGGCAGAGTGCAGTCGGCCTCTGCCCTCCCTCAAGTCCCCACAGCATGTTGCCCCATCATCACAGCAAAATACCCAGGTGCAGTAACTGTTTCTTGTGGGTGGGTCACCCTTGTACCTGTTTGTTGTGGGTGGGCTACTCGGGCATTTGGTTACTGTGGGTTGGTGGATCGACTAACGGAGGCACTGACCGACAGAAGGTCATGTGCCTGGTTAGTCTTCCCCCCAAAGGGGAGATGTGTGACAAACTGCCATTTGCCACTGGGCATTGTAGAAAACTTATGGCTAGCCTCCTGCCCTACGACTATGGCCCCGGGACATATTACCCTTCAAGAACAGTGTAACAGAACTATGACGCATGTCTGGACTGTTATTAGGACCGAACGCGGTCAGCGGTGTATACTAAAGATTCTGTGGAACTAAAATCGGATGCGCAAATACACGAACACCGCTGACCCTTACCTTCTTCCATACTGAACTTTCAGCTCCAGAGACTAAGTCCCGTTCGAAGATGGGACTTAGTCGTTTTTCTGCATGAAATTGACCGACCGCACAGCCCAAATCTATGGAACTGTTTTGGGCAGGAAATTGTGCTTGCGGTCGGTCATAAAGGACTTCCACTAAACTTTTGATCCGCTGGAGGGATTTGTGTGATTTTTGGAAGTGTTTATGTTTGATGTATGCTGAGTTTAAATATGTAATTTTTATGGAGATGGAATGTATGGTTTTAAAGTTACAGTGTATGTTTAAAAACTGTATTTTTACTGTCTGTGATAGTTATGTTAATCCATAATTATATCCCAGACAGAAGGGAGGATTTTGTATATTTGGGTGGTGACTCCTCTCCTGTTGTTCTCACATGTGTATTGGTGATTTCCCTTTGTCCTGGGAGATAATTGAATTGCCTTCGGGTGTCTCCAGGGCAGAGAGGAGGAAACCATGATGCATTGTGGGGACCTGCATAAATACGGGCGGGTAGCCCTCAATAAACAGTTCAGTTGATGTTTTGCTAACCCTTCAAAACGCAGCCTTGTCTCGTTATTGGAGGGAATTGCTGCATCACGCTGGGGATTGCTATGCTCTGCATATTCCCTGGAGGAGAGATCTTTCCCACATGGTCCTGAATGCTGGAGGTTCATTCAGGGTGGAAGGAAGACGGCGCGGCTCCAGTTAAGCTACGGCGATTGTGGAGTCTGCGGTGGTTGTGGTGTCCAGTGCGGTGCTTGTGGTCCTCGGCGCAAGCTAGGAAGCGTCCATTAACGGAAGCGGATCCGTTACAAGCACACTGTAACAGTTCATGTTGTACACTTCCATAATCAGTCACAAAAGTAAGAAATACCATCTTACCAGTCTCTGGACCCAACCAAAGGAACATCAGCACCTCTGGAAGTACCCGTGACACTCTTGGGGACAATCCAGATCAACCAATAGTGGGATTCCACCCACCAACAACTTGCTTGTCTTCTTCTCTAACTCCTCTGGCCTCCTGACCACAGGACAATCAGGTGCACACTTTCCCACTTGAAGGCATCTCTAGCAACACTCTCTCTGTTGCTTGACAGCTGCATGCTGTAGTGGTTGGTTGCTCCTAGCAACGGCATTACGACACCTCAACGCATCCTCTCTAGGACTCTGTACACATTTGCAGGAAACATGTAAACTCCTGAGAGCCGAACCTCTCCATCACATTTTGCTCCCGTTGGTTGCCCTTAGCAACAGCCAACATCTTTTGCTCTGGAACTCCAGATACATCACCGACACCTTGGACCTTTACAAGTGTCCACTCAGCGTTGAAGACTTTCTCTCCAGGGCCAACTGCAGTTGCGCCTCCAAAAGCCTCTCGTTTTGCATCCAAGCATACCATTTCTCTTTGGGCATAACCCATTTGTTTGGCCAGGTTTTCCTGCCGTTTTATCTGCCACAACCATCTGACATATTCTGCCATGAGACCCATGGTAACAGAGTTTCAGCAAGCAAGTCCACTTAATCAGAGGCCAGGCCTCCAGGTAACTCTCACTTTAGAGACAAACTCAGCAGGCACATTTCTTTTGCACAGCAGAGATCACAGTCTCTTTAAATTGGTCTTCTGGCCCTTTTAAGCTCCAACACAGAAATTCCTTGCAAACCCAGTTTTTTCACAATAGGCTTCTGGCCCTTTAAACTCTGTAGCATCCAGTTTTGTGTGGCATTTTAATGCACGCATCCTCCACCATATGTGACAACTTGGGGTCTCTTATCTCTCCAGGATCACCGTCTTCTCAGCTTAGACAGTTGCCACATCTCAAGAAGCCACTCCACTGCAGATTTGGGTGCAAACTGGCCACAACCAGCTTTATTGTCACTTTTACAGGCACCAAGACATAACCCATAAACATAACGCCTTGGCCATCTGGCCACTGACTACACAGTATTTTCCCAGTATTTTCTCTCTCTACCGGGATCTGGGTCTACTACCCAGCATCCCAAAACACAACTCAGTGCTTACCCCACACAGGGTTACAGGGTCCTGGCTCCCGCAGGCCTTGGCACAGCCTGCTCCTTCCCCAGAATAGGAGCCTGATTGAGGAGCTCAGCCCACATTTACCTGAGCTCCTCAACTGGATGCTAATTACCTCCATTACCAGTCTAGCTGCTGCAGACAGTGGGAAAAAACAATTTTCCCAGCCTTTCTTGTTCTCACGGCAGCTTCCTCATACACCATTTTTAGGGCCCTCATATGGCCCTATGACAACTCCACTGCCACAATATATTATGTAAAGCCACCACAATTTCCTTCTTGTTACAGTGGCCCCCATCTGTCACACATTATTCACTGAACTACTACTTACATTTTTGCCTTCACCACCACTCTCCTCTTCTCCTTGATCTTTGCCCAGCTGCATGGCTGCTTTTAATTGGCTTCTACTATAAAATGCTGAGCTGCCCTCTAACTCCTTGCATAAGCTTAGGTTTCTAGTTTAACCAGTGAAGGCATGTTATTCTGCTTGTCTAACCAAGTACTGACTTCTACCTATTGACTCTCTCTCTCTGATACTCTGCTGCCTGCCCTGACCTTATCCTGTCTACCACACTGACCCTTTGCTGTCTGTCATGAACTCGGATTAGTTTCACAGAAGTGCACAAACTGACAACTACAGCAGGACTATTCTAAGTGATAGCGGCCTGGTTGGTTAAAAATAGGGGATTGCCAGGATAACACCCTTAGGACTAGCCCAAACTCAAACAGGTAGTGTTGCACGAATTTTTATTGCGAATATCGGGACTTCGAGAATTCGCAAATATTTAGTATATAGTGATATATATTCGCAATTTCGAATATTCGAGATTTTTTTAGAATCAGTACACATGATCCCTACCTGCTTCTAGCTTGTGGGCCAATGAGAAGGCTGCAATATCTTTGACTTTAGGAGTAGTGTTGATTGCGAATTTTTATAATGCAAATTTTCATAATGAGAATTTTCTAATGAGAATCAATGAGATCGTGAAAACTCAGATCCGATAGTATATGTTAGAATATACTATCGGATCTGAGTTTTCACGATCATTCCTATGGTGACGTTGACTCTTGTCGGGGAGGAGTATGCCAAAGTGGAACAACTGTACAGATTTTTTTTAAAAAAGACGAATATTCTAAAAAACAAATATATTAGTTTTTTAGAATATTCGTAATATTCAAAAACAAGAATATATAGCAATATAGTGAATATTCGAAAAAATATATATAGAGTAATTTAGCTAATATAGTGCTATAATCTTCTTTGTCTAATAGTTGTAATTGTTTTCTTATCTGAAGTTCAGATTGGAAAAAAATTACAACTATTAAAAAAAAAACATTATAGCACTATATTAGCTAAATTGTTCTACATTCGTTTTTTTTTGACAAATATTCTACGAAATATTCGCGAAATATTGCGAATTTGAATATGACCCCTGCGGCTCATCACTACAAACAGGTTAGTTGGTACAGTGGGTCCACACCGACTGCCCATTATATTTCTCCACTGTCTAGAGAGAGAGATAGCTATATATTTCTAAGAATTTAGAAGTGGGATGAATGAAAAGTGTCTGTGTCACTTCACCTGACTCTCTAAGAGATTACTGCATTAGGATTAAGGTGAAGGGAGCAGAGGAACTATTGAGCATCTTAGTCTATCTCTAAATGCAGGGCATGGTGGACCAGAAATATAACCAGCAAGGGGCACTACCCGAGAGGAAAATGTAATGTACTGAAAAAAAGAACAGTGGGGGAGATTTATCAAAACTGGTGTTAGTTGCCCTTAGCAACCAATCATGAAAGGTGTAAAATGAAAGGTGGAATTTGATTGGTTGCTATGAGCAACTAAACTAGTTTTTCTATACCTTTACTTGTGGAAAACATGTGCCATTTTTTCTAATAGTCTCTTTTTTTTCTTAGGACAGCAATGATTGATTCAAATACAAGGAACAGTCACGCTTGGAGATGAATGGAGGGACCATGCAGGTGATCCATGATTACAGTATATAGATTATGCACATTAATGTTTGGTTGGGAAACCACTTGAATGGGGACTGCGCTCGCGGACGCCATTGTCTCTGACTCCTTGCCTCCCCTGTCCCCTTTCATGGGAACTTGAAAGACACGGATTTGTGACAAGGTGGTCCGTTATATTCTAAGTAGTAATACCATGTACTTTGTTCTGAGAATCAGATTTATCTATGCTACTCCCTTGAACTGGGTGGGTGCCCGGGATCACACAAAGGTGACACCTTGATGCCCAGCCCTCATTGGTGTTGAAGACACTTTCAAGTAGCCTCTTGGGTGTTCTCTAGATACCCTTGGGAGATCAACATGGATGCAGTGATGCTGACAGGTCTGGAGGAGAGGGAATGCGGTTTGACTCTCTGCAACGCCCCCCCAACAGACACACAGACACAGAGACTGATGAGCACTCGTGGGTATTCCAGCCAGCGACAGTCTGCATTAATTGTGGAGCCTTGATCTATTAATTGTATATTTCTGTATGATTTCCACAGAAGAAAAGGGGCATGCCGGCCTGTACGGGCAAGAGCATGCGCCCTACATGCAAGTGAGCAAACTGACATTTTTGATGTGGTTCCCATACCTCTGACGTACATTCTCGTGTCTCGCGAGAGCACGAACCGCGGAGCATGCACAAGCCGCTTTTCTGGACTCCAAGCAGGTTCCATCATGCCATCATGACCAAATGCCAACTTTGTTGTTTTTTGCCATGATATTTTTCTCACTCAGCATGGGTATATGTAAAATGACACCCCAAAACACATTCCCAAACTTCTCCCAAGTACGGCGATACCAGATGTGTGACACTTTTTTGCAGCCTAGGTGGGCAAAGGGGCACACATTCCAAAGAGCACCTTTCGGATTTCACCGGTCATTTTTTACAGATTTTGATTGCAAACTACTTCTCACGCATATGGGCCCCTAAAATTCCAGGGCAGTATAACTATCCCACTAGTGACCCCATTTTGGAAAGAAGACACCCCAGGGTATTCCGTGAGAGGCGTGGCGAGTTCCTAGAATTTTTTATTTTTTGTCACAAGTTAGTGGAATATGAGACTTTGTAAGAAAAATAAATAAATAAATAAATCATCATTTTCCGCTAACTTGTGACAAAAAATAAAACATTCTAGGAACTCGCCATGCCCCTCACGAAATACCTTGGGGTGTCATCTTTCCAAAATGGGGTCACTTGTGGGGTAGTTATACTGCCCTGGCATTCTAGGGGCCCTAATGTGAGAGAAATATCTTGGCAAAAGACAACTTTTCCCATTTTTTTATACAAAGTTGGCATTTGACCAAGATATTTATCTCACCCAGCATGGGTATATGTAAAATGACACCCCAAAACACATTCCCCAACTTCTCCTGAGTATGGCGATACCAGATGTGTGACACTTTTTTGCAGCCTAGATGCGCAAAGCGGCCCAAATTCCTTTTAGGAGGGCATTTTTAGACATTTGGATCCCAGACTTCTTCTCACGCTTTCAGGCCCCTAAAATGCCAGGGCAGTATAAATACCCCACATGTGACCCCATTTTGGAAAGAAGACACCCCAAGGTATTCAATGAGGGGCATGGCGAGTTCATAGAAAAAAAAAAATTTGGGCACAAGTTAGCGGAAATTGATTTTTTTTGTATTTTCTCACAAAGTCTCCCTTTCCGCTAACTTGGGACAAACATTTAAATCTTTCATGGACTCAATATGCCCCTGACGGAATACCTTGGGGTGTCTTATTTCCGAAATGGGGTCACATGTGGGGTATTTATACTGCCCTGGCATTTTAGGGGCCCTAAAGCGTGAGAAGAAGTCTGGAATATAAATGTCTAAAAATTTTTACGCATTTGGATTCCGTGAGGGGTATGGTGAGTTCATGTGAGATTTTATTTTTTGACACAAGTTAGTGGAATATGAGACTTTGTAAGAAAAAAATAATAATTTCCGCTAACTTGGGCCAAAAAAATGTCTGAATGGAGCCTTATAGGGGGGTGATCAATGACAGGGGGGTGATCACCCCATATAGACTCCCTGATCACCCCCCTGTCATTGATCACCCCCCTGTAAGGCTCCATTCAGACGTCCGTATGATTGGATCCGCAAAACACATACGGATGTCTGAATGGAGCCTTACAGGGGGGTGATCACCCATATAGACTCCCTGATCACCCCGCTGTCATTGATCACCCCCTGTCATTGATCACCCCCCTGTAAGGCTGCATTCAGATGTCCGTATGATTTTTACGGATCCACGGATACATGGATCGGATCCGCAAAACACATACGGACGTCTGAATGGCGCCTTACAGAGGGTGATCAATGACAGGGGGGTGATCAATGACAGGGGGTGATCAGGGAGTGTATATGAGGTGATCACCCCCCTGTCATTGATCACCCCCCTGTAAGGCTCCATTAAGACGTCCGTATGTGTTTTGCGGATCCGATCCATGTATCCGTGGATCCGTAAAAATCATACGGACATCTGAATGCAGCCTTACAGGGGGGTGATCAATGACAGGGGGTGATCAATGACAGCGGGGTGATCAGGGAGTCTATATGGGTGATCACCCCCCTGTAAGGCTCCATTCAGACATCCGTATGTGTTTTGCGGATCCAATCCATGTATCCGTGGATCCGTAAAAATCATACGGACATCTGAATGCAGCCTTACAGGGGGGTGATCAATGACAGGAGGGTGATCAGGGAGTCTATATGGGTGATCACCCCCCTGTAAGGCTCCATTCAGATGTCCGTATGTGTTTTGCGGATCCGATCCATGTATCAGTGGATCCGTAAAAATCATACGGACGTCTGAATGGAGCCTTACAGGGGGGTGATCAATGACAGGGGGCTGATCAATGACAGGGGGTGATCAGGGAGTGTATATGAGGTGATCACCCCCCTGTCATTGATCCCCCCCCCTGTAAGGCTCCATTCAGACGTCCGTATGTGTTTTGCGGATCCGATCCATGTATCTGTGGATCCGTAAAAATCATACGGACATCTGAATGCAGCCTTACAGGGGGGTGATCAATGACAGGGGGGTGATCAATGACAGGGGGGTGATCAGGGAGTCTATATGGGGTGATCAGAGGTGATCAGTGGTTCATAAGGGGTTAATAAGTGACGGGGGGGTGTAGTGTAGTGTAGTGGTGTTTGGTGCTACTTTACTGAGCTGCCTGTGTCCTCTAGTGGTCGATCCAAACAAAAGGGACCACCAGAGGACCAGGTAGCAGGTATATTAGACGCTGTTATCAAAACAGCGTCTAATATACCTGTTAGGGGTTAAAAAAATCGCATCTCCAGCCTGCCAGCGAACGATCGCCGCTGGCAGGCTGGAGATCCACTCGATTTCCTTCCGATCCTGTGAACCCGCGCGCCTGTGTGCGCGCGTTCACAAGAAATCTCGGCTATCGCGAGAGGACGCGTATATGCGTCCACCCAGAAGAGCAGGGCCGCCGCCAGGACGCAATCCTGCGTACGGCGGTCCTGAGCAGGTTAATCAAGTTGTAATTGACACCTACTGAGCACTTTGTATATTTTTATTGACAATCATGTATTTCTATCAACACTGTCACTGTTTATCATGATATGCACTTTATATGAGGTTACAATTGATGAATTATGATACCATCGTGGTCAGATAGATGAATTATGTTTTTAACGTTACATTTGTGATTTATTTTGCACTTCATCAATTAATTATGGACTTTGAATATGTAAATTGTTTGCCCTATTTATGTATGACACTGTGCACATGTTACTCAGCTGGACAAAGGCTCCATAGAAAGAGCTGAAATGTTGTTGCTAGATGGGTCAATAAACCATCCACTTTTTTCATCACTATCCCTGGAGTGCTGCCTTTTTTCATATATATATATATATATATATATATATACACAGTACAGACCAAAAGTTTGGACACACCTTCGCATTCAAAGAGTTTTCTTTATTTTCATGACTATGAAAATTGTAGATTCACACTGAAGGCATCAAAACTATGAATTAACACATGTGGAATTATGTACATAACAAACAAGTGTGAAACAACTGAAAATATGTCATATTATAGGTTCTTCAAAGTAGCCACCTTTTGCTTTGATTACTGCTTTGCACACTCTTGGCATTCTCTTGATGAGCTTCAAGAGGTAGTCCCCTGAAATGGTTTTCACTTCACAGGTGTGCCCTGTCAGGTTTAATAAGTGGGATTTCTTGCCTTATAAATGGGGTTGGGACCATCAGTTGCGTTGAGGAGAAGTCAGGTGGATACACAGCTGATAGTCCTACTGAATAGACTAGTAGAATTTGTATTATGGCAAGAAAAAAGCAGCTAAGTAAAGAAAAACGAGTGGCCATCATTACTTTAAGAAATGAAGGTCAGTCAGTCAGCCGAA
Organism: Bufo bufo; assembly: GCF_905171765.1. NCBI lineage: Eukaryota > Metazoa > Chordata > Amphibia > Anura > Bufonidae > Bufo > Bufo bufo. Next base: position 521,286,832 of record NC_053390.1, on the reverse strand, counting down.
ATATTGGGAAAACTTTGAAAGTAAGGGCTATTTGACCATGAAGGAGAGTGATGGAGTGCTGCGCCAGATGACCTGGCCTCCACAGTCACCGGACCTGAACCCAATCGAGATGGTTTGGGGTGAGCTGGACCGCAGAGTGAAGGCAAAAGGGCCAACAAGTGCTAAGCATCTCTGGGAACTCCTTCAAGACTTTTGGAAGACCATTTCAGGGGACTACCTCTTGAAGCTCATCAAGAGAATGCCAAGAGTGTGCAAAGCAGTAATCAAAGCAAAAGGTGGCTACTTTGAATAACCTAGAATATGACATATTTTCAGTTGTTTCACACTTGTTTGTTATGTATATAATTCCACATGTGTTAATTCATAGTTTTGATGCCTTCATAGTCATGAAAATAAAGAAAACTCTTTGAATGAGAAGGTGTGTCCAAACTTTTGGTCTGTACTGTATATATATATATATATATATATATATATATATATATATACACTCACCTAAAGAATTATTAGGAACACCTGTTCTATTTCTCCTTAATGCATTTTATCTAGTCAACCAATCACATGGCAGTTGCTTCAATGCATTTAGGGGTGTGGTCCTGGTCAAGACAATCTCCTGAACTCCAAACTGAATGTCAGAATGGGAAAGAAAGGTGATTTAAGCAATTTTGAGCGTGGCATGGTTGTTGGTGCCAGACGGGCCGGTCTGAGTATTTCACAATCTGCTCAGTTACTGGGATTTTCACGCACAACCATTTCTAGGGTTTACAAAGAATGGTGTGAAAAGGGAAAAACATCCAGTATGCGGCAGTCCTGTGGGCAAAAATGCCTTGTGGATGCTACAGGTCAGAGGAGAATGGGCCGACTGATTCAAGCTGATAGAAGAGCAACGTTGACTGAAATAACCACTCGTTACAACCGAGGTATGCAGCAAAGCATCTGTGAAGCCACAACCGCACAACCTTGAGGCGGATGGGCTACAACAGCTGAAGACCCCACCGGGTACCACTCATCTCCACTACAGATAGGAAAAAGAGGCTACAATTTGCACGAGCTCAACAAAATTAGACTGTTGAAGACTGGAAAAATGTTGCCTGGTCTGATGAGTCTCGATTTCTGTTGAGACATTCAAATGGTAGAGTCCGAATTTGGCGTAAACAGAATGAGAACATGTATCCATCCTCTGATGGCTACTTCCAGCAGGATAATGCACCATGTCACAAAGCTCGAATCATTTCAAATTGGTTTCTTGAACATGACAATGAGTTCACTGTACTAAAATGGCCCCCACAGTCACCAGATCTCAACCCAATAGAGCATCTTTGGGATGTGGTGGAACGGGAGCTTCGTGCGCTGGATGTGCATCCCTCAAATCTCCATCAACTGCAAGATGCTATCCTATCAATATGGGCCAACATTTCTAAAGAATGCTATCAGCATCTTGTTGAATCAATGCCACGTAGAATTAAGGCAGTTCTGAAGGCAAAAGGGGGTCCAACACCGTATTAGTATGGTGTTCCTAATAATTCTTTAGGTGAGTGTAAATATATATACAAAAACAAAATGGCTCCACACCATTATATATACAAACAATAGAGCTAAGAAATGGGGGTAATTCTAGATAAAAGTGGTACAATACCGACTATAAATGAGTATACATGAATAATGGAAGCTCTTAGCGCACATACGTGTCTGGTTTACCTACCAGGCGTCAAAGTGGCTTCCGCAGATGGGTCCCTATCACTAAAGAAACTGCCTCACTTTGGACTTTGTTTGTATATATAATGGTGTGCAGCCATTTTGTTTTTTGTAATTATGTTTGCTTCATGGATATGCACCTGTGATCCTGAAGGTTTTAGTCTAAATTGTCTTGCTATATATATATATATATATATATATATATACATAATTACAGTAGGTTACCACTAAATCTTTTTGTCAAGCTAAATGACCCCCAGAATTTATTGGTATTCCAATCTACCTATTCTCTTAATTGTTTCTTGCCTACCTCTACACTTACTCCATCTCTAGCAGGTAATATTCCATGTACGACCTGACTAGTGAGGTAGATTACCCTTTCCCTTTCCTCCACTGTACATGTATGGCAGTAGTTCGGTCTTTTAAAGTAGCATACACCCGGGGCTAATACAGATGATACAAATTTAATCAGCTCACCTTCATGTTAGTGCACAAACACAGGGTTGGCTCCCTGTTAATATGTAAATTTTGTTTACGTGTTCCTGCTGGACATAGCACAGAGAAAGAAAGTAACTGGTCAGTTATAACTCATAGGAAACACCATAAAAACAAAACCGATAAAATTATGGTGGAATTTTATTTTGGTTTGTTTTCCAATTCCACCCCATTTGGAATTTTTTGCCAGCGTCCCAATGGTGTCATTAAAAAGTACAGCTTATGTCCCACAAAAAACAGGCCCACAAATGGTTGTATAAACAAAACAAGTTATGGCTCCAGGAATGCAGGGAGTAAAAGTCGAAAATACAAAAACAGAAAATCGCAAGATCTTGAATAGTGATGAGCAGCATAGGCAATATTAGTTTTTTGCGATATTTCGCTAATTTTTGGCCCAATATTCGCCGCAAATTCTAGAATTCGTGATCTCCAGTCATTATTTTCTTGATTGCGAAAATCGGCAATGTAATATGCGCGTATTGAACGCGCAATACAGGCGTGGCTCACTTTTCCTACATTTTTCAAGCTGCTAGAAGTTTCCTGAGACTGGAGAAAATGCACAGTACTGTAATTCCTATCATATTACCTAACACCCTGCACTGGATCCTATCAGCTACACTATATCACTATCTAACCTATACTGACTATCTCCCACTAACTATCTGTATTATATATATATAAGCTAACTACTGTAACTAACTATCTATTGTAATGACTCAGGAAAGCACAGATCACAGCAATAACACTGCTGTCTCTCTCAGATCTGCAAAATACTGCATAAAATGGCTGCTGGGGAGTATATAGTAAGGGGTAGGCAACTTTCCTATTGGTTGCTAGGGATGTTGCTAAGCTCAGACAAAGATATTGCAGCCTTCTCATTGGCTCACAAGCAAGAAGCAGGAGGGTACTGATAAAAAATAATCTCGAATTTTCGTGATTGCGAAGATATAGCACTATATTCTACAGTACATCTTCGCGAATTCTTAAAGTGTCGATATTCGCAATAAAAATTCACGATTAGAATATTTGCGCTCAACACTAATCTTGAATGGGTTAAGGTAAAACTATTTTTGCGTCATGTGCATCTGTGCCCCGTTTCATATGTCTTAACATATTATCTGCCTTGTCGTCATCTTCCTGGTACTGTTTACCTGGCACTGTGTACTAATATACCCACATCCTTTCCCATGTCTGTTTTACCATTAAGATAATGTGTTACCCAAACTCTTTTGACTAATTAAAACCAGCTGGTGAAAAATATTCTTTAAAAAAAAAAAATTATTTGATTTTCAGTACATGGTTATGGTGCAGCCATTTTGCATGCACTGCCATCAACTTTATTTAGAGATACACTTTACAGTAGCCACATGGACCATAACAAACAATAGACTGGAGATTGATCTCTATAGGAGAGTTTTGTTTACATGCTATGTGACCTGTGCAGCGGTCATTGTGCAGGATTAGATAAACTGTTACCATCACCTATTGTTTATAGCAGGTTCTGTGTTATTAATATATAAGCATCACTTTTTTTGTAATCTTGCCTGGGATGACAATAATGAGATTACTGCTAAAAAGGGAACTCTATAGAACAGGAATTATCCACCTATTAGTAGCTAGTCTAAAACAGGATTGTAAGATTTTTAAATATAGATTGAATTTAAAGGAGTTATTCAATCCTAAAACAGACCTCCCAGAATGGCAGACCCACAGTGGAGATCATACTTACCTGGTACCCGCCCCTGGATTTAGTCACTGTCGCTCTCGGGCTGGCTCTTCCTCTCTCTGCAGAGCTTAAGTCAACATACATCAACGGGGGGACATGTGAGTGCTGCAGCCAATCACAGGCAGCAGTGGTGACCTGCTCCCCTTTCGTGACAACAACTGGTCACATGAGACAAGGGGAGTAGGTCACCATTGCAGCCTGTGATTGACTTCAGCACTCATGTGTTCCCCAGTCGACAGATGTTGACTTAAGCGTTGCAGGGAGAGGAAGAGTAGGCGCAGAAGCCACAGTGACCGAACCCAGTAGTAAGTATGATCACCACCACATATCAGCCACTCTGGATTAGTATTGCATAACCCCTTTACAGAAACAACAAAAAAATGTATCTTTAAAAAAATATGTTTAACATAAAAAGACGATGCAAATAGTAGGTCATTTTCTGATTATGCATTCCCTTTAGATGGGAAGAGTCAAATTAATTTTCTCCTTCTAAACAATTTAATCACATTTATCAAGATTATACCTCATTTGCAATGTTTCTGCATATCTTGGTTAAACTCTCTTTTGTGGCAATAACCTCACAGAGCTTAGAATCATCAGCAAATCTAGACATTTACAAGGTCATAAATAAATACAGAGTAAAAAAAAAGTTAGTGACCAAATAGTCACTTTTGTGGTACCAGTCTGAACATGTTTCATTAACCCCTTAATGACTTGCTTCGCATATGTACAGCGGAAGTCGAGGGTTTGAACATGGCGCCCGCTTTGTGTTTGAGTTGTGATTCTGTTTTCCATCAATTATACCAAGTTGTCTGTATTGTGCTTTACATTTGAACTTAATATTAATAACTTTTCAATTCTATACTTATGATATATTTGATTCCAGTTTATATATTCTCTTTTTATGGACACAGCAAGTGTTGGATATTATTTGCAAAAGCAAAACAAAAAACAGCGGCCAACGGAACAATAACTCAAATGAAGGCGGCCATTTAACTCCAAGACAAAGGTTATAGTCACACTCAGTCAACAGAGTTTATGACAAATGAGAATCCAGACTTCCAGCTGAATTTCAGCTTAGTTATTTTTGTTTTAATGTATGTGTGAATCAATTAATCCTGTCATAGAAGGGCATCGTAAACTGTGTGCTAGAGTTAATGACTCAGACATTATCACATCATTGCACCAGCTGGCATAATGTAGCATGTGTTGTTTGTCATAATATACACTGCCATGCTTAACAACCATTAATTGTTTACACGAGCAGTCATATTTTTCTTCAAAGAACCTTCAGTGACTTTTTAGTGAATTAAATGCTTATTCATAATGTAAACTAGCATGAGAACAGCAGTATTTGCCCAAGAATTTAACAAGAGATTTACTACAATCTGAAAACATGTACAAGCTTAAATGGTTCGATGTTCAAAGCTTTTCAATTTTTTTTTTTTTAAATTGTAGCATTATAAGTAATTGGATCATTGGACTACTTTTTAAAGAAAGTCTAAACATAAAACTAGATTATTAAAGCAGACAGAAGACCCATTTGTCCACACATTTGTCAGAAAGTTCCTGAAATAGAGAACACAGGGCTTAAAGGCTACGTACACCTTCTACTCATTTTTGAATAAAATCATATTTTCAATTGGTCTTCATAAAAAATATTGAGCTGTCACAAAGGGTTAACTGTTTTTCTAACTGTTTGACTGATATTTTCACTTTCACTTTATGCCAGTGGTCATCTAATAACCCTTATCTCTAAATTACTAAGAGGTCATAAACACTTATTTTAGCCACATTCTTATCAGTAAGATAAGAACTGAGCTATGATGAGTGTTTATAATGTCAGAGAACAGCGATAAGGAGCCTGTCAGCTCCCCAACTGATGGAAAAGAGAGAAAATCCACAGGCTGCTACTAGAGCATCTCATGTACACAAAAAATGGTCCCATATTTTTAATAAAGACCAATTGAAAATTTTAGTTCAAAATGAGTACAATACAATAGTAATAATAACAAAGAAATTGGTGGGGATTAACCATCTTTGTGTCCTACTGCAAGACTAGGCAGAGAGGGGAAGCTCTAGCTCCCTAGTTATTTTACAGCCAGACACAGGACAGTGCGGTGCATGAGTGGGGACAATGCTTATATATTACATTTTTAATGACTTATTGCAGGATCAAATGGAATCAAATGAAAAGGGGAGATTAACCCCTTCCCAACATATGACTATTATGTACGTCATGGCGGCAAGTGACTTGCCCCATTTTAATGTACTATTACGTCATGGAGATCGGGTGGGCACCGGAGTTGTGCGCACCCGATCACTGCAGGGGCCCGACAGTCCCTGATAGCCTGGCTCCTACTGTATCAGCTGGCATTGCTGTAAAAGTGCTGACCGCGGCATAGAAGGTGCATGCGGTGGGTGAGGGAGCCCATCCGGTCCCGCGCTGCTGTGGCGGGGACCTGATGGGTGACAAGGCATCCCGATGCCATGCACAGCCTGCCCAGTGCCTTGCACAGCATCGGGATCTGCCTTCCACAGGGGCTGAGGAGATCCAGCCCCCAGCTGGGTCTCCTAGGCAACCTGCTAGTGTATTACTCAGTGTAATACACTAACAGGCAATGCATTGCAATACAGATCTATTGTAATGCATTGCAGAAGGGATCAGACCCTCAAAAGTTGAAGTCCCAGAATGGGACAGAAATAAAGTTAAAAAAAAAAAGCAAAAAAATGTGTTTTTAATAAAAAAAAATTCAGGTAAAAAAAATAAAAAAGCATTTCCAGTGATTTTATTATAAAAAAATAGAAAAGAAAAGGAAAAAACATACTTATTAGGTATCACCGCGTCCATAACGACCGGCTCTATAAATATATCATATGATCAACCCCATCCGATAAACACCGTAAAAAAAATTAAAACTGTGTAAAAAAAATGGCATTTTTGTCCCCTTACATCACAAAAAGTTAAACGCCAAAGCGATCAAAAAGGCGTATGTCCCACAAACAGTCACATCATCCCGCAAAAATTTAGCCCCCAAGATAAGAAAACCACTAAAAAAAAAACAAAAAAAACAATAGCTCTAAGAACATGAAGACATTAAAACATCATTTTTTGTTTCAAATATGCTATTATTGTTTTAAAGTGAAATAAATTTAAAAAAGTATACATATTAGGTATTGGCAGCGTCTGTAACAGCCAGCTCTATAAAATTATCACATGAACTAACCCCTCATTTGAACACCGTAAACACCTTACATTCCAAAAATTGCAACACCAAGCGATCAAAAGGTGTATGCCCCCCAAATAGTACAAATCAAACCGTCAATCAAAAAATGAGACTCTACCTAAAACAATCGGTCAAAAAATAAGAAAACTATGACTCTCAGACAATGGAGACACTAAATATTATTTATTTTGCTTCAAAACTGACATATTTAGGTATTTGCCGCGTCCTTAACAAACAGTTCTATAAAATATCACATGTAATAACCCCTCAGGTGGAACACCGTAAAAAAATAAAAATAAAAACAGTGCCAAAAAAGCCCTTTTTTGTCAACTAACATCATATACAGTGCAACAACAAGCAATCAAAAAGGCATATGCCCACCAAAATAGTATCAATCAAACCGTCACCTCATCCCGCAAAAAAATGAGTTCCCTACCTAAGACAATCGATCAAAGAATGAAAAAGCTATAGCTCTCAGACTAGGAGACACTAAAACATTTTTTTGGCTTAAAAAATGCTATTATTGTGTAATAACTTAAATAAATAAGAAAAAATATACATATTAGTTATTTCTACGTCTGCAATGATCTGATCTATAAAAATGTCACATGACCTAACCCCACAGCTGAATGCTGTAAAAATAAATAAATAAAAACTGTTCCAAAACAACCTTGTCACCTTGTCCCATAAAGTGTAATTAATAAATGATCAAAAAATCATATGTACTGTAGGGATTTGCTCTGGTAGACAGGCTTGCGGATGCAGTATAGAGTCAACAACAACGTCTTTAACCTCCTCAGGACCGCCGTACGCAGGATTGCGTCTTTGTGGCGGTCCTGTTTCTCTGGAGGTGGACGCGCCGAGTGCGTCCTCTCGCGAGACGCAAGATATCGGTGCATTGCCGGCCCGCGCATACGCATCGCGGGGCCGGCTAAAGTTAAAGAAGTATTTCGTCACCAGCCTGCCAGCCAATGATCGTGGCTGGCAGGCTGGCGATTTTCAAAAAATCTAATGAAAAGCCAGATAACAGATCATATTAGTAAATATGATCTGTTATATGGCTTCTCTGCTCCTCTGCTGGTCCTTTCGTCGGTTGGATCCAGCAGAGGAGCAGACATCACTGTGAGTACCCACCAAACACTACCCTTAGAGCCCCAGATCACCCTCCATCACCCCCATCATCCAAATTAACCCCTTGATCGCCCCCTGTCAATCACTTAGTGAAAGACAAAAAGTGATCAGTGTAAACTGTCCCTTTTTTTTTTCACTAGTATTGGCTGTTAGGTTTTTAGGATAGTTTTAGGGCCCCCTTGGTTAGGTAGTTAGCGATCGGTTAGCGCCCTGCCCACCGCACCACAGTCACTGATTCGCTGATTAGCGTATCGCTAATCAGCATTTGTACTTTTATAGTATCTGTAAGTGATCAAAACTGATCACGGTCAGATCTATAATAGTATAGTGTCACTTTAGTTCGCCCTCCACCCAAAACGCAGTGTTTGCCCGATCATGGCCTGATCGGTCGCACCACACGTGCGTTCACCCACACCCGCCCCGCCGCAGTGACAAAAAAAAATGTGTTTTTTGATCACTGCACAAACACTTTACACGCACTGCGGCGATAAAAAAAATCAGTTTTGATATTTTTTATCAACCGCAGCCGCCACCGGTGCTTCGCTAGCCTCCCCTTTGTAAGACAGGCTTGCTTTTTTTCTTGGGTAGTCTCAGGGAATACCCTAAATATAGTAGTCCAAAATGTCAAACAGGGGGTATTCTTCTGAGAGGCCTACAGAATTCTGACCCCCAGTCGGAGTGAGGAATGGGAACCCTCATCTGGACGAATCTAGCGGGTCAGAATATGAACCTGTAGAAAGCAGTGGCTCTCTGACCCAAAGTTCGGACGAGGAGGTGGAGGTCCCTGATAGAACCAGGCGTACCCGGCCCTGTGTCGCTAGACCACAGGTTGTGCAGGTATCCGTTTCAAGAGCAGCAGAGTGGGGCTGTCGCTGCCCGGATCACGTGGTGAGGCATACACCAGCAGCGCACCCCTTCCTGGACCTAGTACCAGCACTGCCGTACAACATGGTGACGTGGCGAGCACCAGAAGGGCAGTTAAAGCTGGTACGGTGGCACGTGCAGTAGTTACCCCGTCGCAGCCACCGCGCAGACAGGCCCGTAGAGCCCCTAGAATCCCTGAGGTGCTGGCAAACCCTGATTGGCAGTCACCAACTTCAGCCGCACCATTAGTTCCCCCTTTCACCGCCCAGTCTGGAGTTCGGATTGAGACGGCTCAGATCGGTTCGGCCCTGGGATTTTTTGAGCTGTTCTTGACTGCGGAGCTCTTGGACTTAGTCGTGGCAGAAACAAATCGGTATGCCACACAATTTATATCCGCCAACCCGGGAAGCTCTTATGCCCAGTCTTTCCGGTGGAAACCAGTCCAAGTTTCCGAATTTAAAATTTTTCTGGGCCTTCTCCTCAACATGGGTCTAACTAAAAAGCATGAATTGCGGTCATATTGGTCCACGAACCCAATTCATCACATGCCCATGTTCTCTGCTGCTATGTCCAGGACACGATTTGAGACCATCCTGCGTTTTCTGCATTTTAGCGACAACACCACCTCCCGTCCCAAGGCCACCCAGCTTTTGACCGACTTTTTACAAAATTCGGCCCCTCATAGACCATTTTCAACCAGAAATTTGCAGATTTGTATACCCCCGAGCAAAACATCTGCGAAGACAGTCCCTAAATACATTTTACGGGCGCCTTGGCTTCAAACAATACATCCCAAGCAAGCGTGCCCGGTATGGGGTCAAATTGTATAAGCTCTGTGAAAGGGCCACAGCTATACCCACAAATTTCGGATCTATGAGGGAAAAGATCAGACCCTGGAGCCCGGTCGGGTTTGCCCTGACTACCTGGGGAGCAGTGGGAAGACAGTCTGGGAGTTGGTGTCACCCTTATTCGGCAAGGGGGTACCATCTTTATGTGGACAATTTTTACACAAGTGTGGCCCTCTTTAGGCATTTGTTTCTAGAATGGATTTGCGCCTATGCACCGCGCGAACTAGTCGCGTGGGCTTCCCCCACGGCTCGTTACCACCCGTCCTTTGCAAGGGGGGAGAGGGCTGCCTTGTGTAACGAAGAACTGCTCGCGGTTGAAATGGAGAGACAAGCGTGACGTTTACATGCTCTCCTCCATTCACGCAGACACGACAATCCAAATTGAAAGGGCAACCCGTGTCATTGAAAAGCCCCTCTCAGTCCACGACTTTAATGCGCTCATGGGAGGGGTGGACTTCATGACCAGATGTTGGCTCCCTATTTAGTTTCCCCGACGCACCAGAACGCTGGTATAAGAAGGTGTCTGTATATTTAATTCAATTGGCTCTGTACAATAGTTTTGTTCTCTACAGAAAAAGGCTGGGAGAACACGATCCTTCCTCAAATTCCATGAAGAGATCATCGAGAACCTCCTGTATCCAGGAGTGTTCCGTGCCCCATCCACCAGTGTAGTTAGCCGTCTACACGAGCGACATTTCCCAGTGTCGTTGCTGGTACCTCAACCAACCGCCACCCGAAAAAAATGTCGTGACTGTAGCAGGAGTGGAATAAGGCGTGGACACCGCTATTTCTGTCCTGACTGTCCTGAACCACCCTGCCCAATGCTATGGAGAGTGTTTCCGGAAGTACCACACACAGGTACACTTAGCATAGGGATTGCATCTCACAGGACAGGCACACAGGGACTATTAGGGCCCTTTTACTCACAGCTGCTGCAAACCTCTCCTTTCACCTGGGATAAAGTGCATAATGTACTTCGCCACATCTTTTGGGCGATTTGCGCTTTGCACATTGTCCCATGGGGAAGGAAGGTTTGTTCTATAAAGGTAAAAAAAAAAAAAAAAAATTACCGGTAAGTAAAAAAGTTAACGTTCAGTTAAAAAAGTTAAAAAAAAGTTTTTATGTTCTGTTCACAGTTAATAAATGTATTGCGTTGCGGCCTGGTTTTTCTTTTTTTTTTTTTTTTTACCTTCCAGGTGGACCAACCGATCGACTAGCTGCAGCACTGAAGTGCATTCTACAGAAGCATTGCGCTGCCTGTCAAATTACACGCAAGTCGGTGTATGCGGCGCTGCAAGACGAGATTTCTCCTCTGCAGTAAAAGATACGTTTGCCGAGCATATGAGCTGAGGAGGTGGCGGTGTTCATATACTTTGGCAAACCACTTTGTTATTAAAAAAAAAATCCCGGCAAGGATTTATTCATCCACATCGATTGATGTGAATGGAGAAATCTGGTTTGCCAGGGCATACGCGCTAAGTGGGTATGGATGTTGGGCGGAGCTCCTATGTCCTGGCAGACGCCTTTTTCCCCTCCTTTCTTGTTTTGGCAGAGATTTTTTCATCCACATTGATCGGATGCGAATGAAGAAATCTGTGCCGTTCATTTTTTTTCTTTCAGCCCAGAGGCTGAACGTAAAAAAAAAAAATCTCATTACCCGTAGCTCAATATAAGGAGAATAGCAGAAACTCCTAATGCTGGCCATACATGTGATGATTGCGGAGACCCTCAAATGCCAGGGCAGTACAAACACCCCACAAATGACCCCATTTTGGAAAGAAGACACCCCAAGGTATTTGCTGAGGGGCTTATTGAGTCCATGAAAGATTGAAATTTTTGTCCCAAGTTAGCGGAAAGGGAGACTTTGTGAGAAAAAAATCAAAAAAAATCAATTTCCACTAACTTGTGCCAAAATTTTTTTTTTTCTATGAACTCGCCATGCCCCTCATTGAATACCTTGGGGTGTCTTCATTCCAAAATGGGGTCACATGTGGGGTATTTATACTGCCCTGGCATTTTAGGGGCCCCAAAGCGTGAGAAGTCTGGTAGCCAAATGTCTAAAAATGCCCTCCTAAAAGGAATTTGGGCCCCTTTGCCCACCTAGGCTGCAAAAAAGTGTCACACATCTGGTATCTCCGTATTCAGGAGAAGTTGGGGAATGTGTTTTGAGGTGTCATTTTACATATACCCATGCTGGGTGAGAGAAATATCTTGGCAAAAGACAACTTTGTATAAAAAAATGGGAAAAGTTGTCTTTTGCCAAGATATTTCTCTCACCCAGCATGGGTATATGTAAAATGACACCCCAAAACACATTCCCCATTTTTTTTTCTTTTTTTTTTCTTACAAAGTCTCATATTCCACTAACTTGTGACAAAAAATAAAAACTTCCATGAACTCACTATGCCCATCAGCGAATACCTTGGGGTGTCTTCTTTCCAAAATAGGGTCACTTGTGGGGTAGTTTGTACTGTCCTGGCATTCTAGGGGCCCAAATGTTTGGTAAGGAGTTTGAAATCAAAATGGTTAAAAAAATGCCCCTGGGTGGTGAAACCCGAAAGGTCTCCGTATTCAGGAGAAGTTGGGGAATGTGTTTTGGGGTGTCATTTTACGTATACCCATGCTGGGTAAGAGAAATATCTTGGCAAAAGACAACTTTTCCCATTTTTTTATACAAAGTTGTCTTTTGCCAAGATATTTCTCTCACCCAGCATGGGTAATATGTAAAATGACACCCCAAAACACATTCCCCAACTTCTCCTGAATACGGAGATACCACATGTGTGACACTTTTTTGCAGCCTAGGTGGGCAAAGGGGCCCACATTCCAAGAGCACCTTTCGGATTTCACCAGCCCATTTTTTACAGAATTTGATTTCAAACTCCTACCACACATTTGGGCCCCTAGAATGACAGGGCAGTATAACTACCCCACAAGTGACCCCATTTTGGAAAGAAGACACCCCAAGGTATTCGCTGATGGGCATAGGTAGTTCATGGAAGTTTTTATTTTTTGTCACAGGTTAGTGGAATATGAGACTTTGTAGAAAAAAAAAAAATCATCTTATATTATCAATATGTTCGGCCCACCTTGTCATCTGGTAGGTGGGGCCGACATATTTTTGATCAATAATATGCGCCTAAGAGCTTCTTCACTGCTTATTAGCAAGTATTGGCGTCATGTATTTGACCTGTTCACACATTTCACCTGTTTCACTCAGTCTTAGTGCATTTAGTGGTGTGCTGCTACATTATTTGTTTTCTATATATATATATATATATATATATAAGTTTTTAACCATAATATATTTCCATATATTATTATATATTTAGAATATATATTATATTATAATATATGTAAATATATTATGGCTAGAGTTGAGCGACACCTAGATGTTCGGGTTCGGGGAGTTCGACCGCACTTTAAAAAAAACTTCGGATTCGTGACCCGAACTTGATCCGAACTTGGACCCGAACCCGAACCCCATTGAAGTCAATGGGGACCCGAACTTCACTTTATTATTTTCCGTTATAACATAGTTATAACGGAAAATAATAGTATTAGCTTTTTCAGATCTGAGTTTTCACGATCGTGAAAACTCAGATTCCGACATTATATTCTAACACAGAGGCGTTCCTATGGTGATGGAGACGCTTCAAGTTAGAATTACTAAGAACTGTGTACATAACTTCCCCGATCTCTTACAGGGGGCTGTGATCACACAATTAACCCCTCAGGTGCCGCACCTGAGGGGTTAATTGTGCGGATCACAGCCCCCTGTAAGAGATCAGGTGCTGCCAGGCAGCAGGGGGCCATTATGTCCACAGTTCTCAGTATATTCTAACTTGAAGCGTCCCCATCACTATGGGAACGCCTCTGTGTTAGAATATACTGTTGGATCTTTTCACGATCTAACTCAAATCCGATGGTATATTCTAACATAGAGGCGTTCCCATGGTGATGGGGACGCTTCAAGTTAAAATAATACTATCGGATTGGAGAAAACTCCGATCCGATGGTATATTAATATTACCCGAACACTGAACCCGAACCCGAACTTTTACTGAAATGTTTGGGTCGGTTCGGGTGCAGAACACCGTAAAGTTCGGTATGAACCCGAACTTTACAGTTCGGGTTCGCTCAACCCTAATTTCTGGCTAAAAACATCAGTAGTAGTTTCCAACAATATTATGCATTCATATATATCAGAAGTATGATTTTATCAATATAAATGTAATATCTATTTCTGAAATGTTTCTGCCAGGATTCAAACTCCTAACCTTGTACATTAAAGGAAAGGACATTATACACTACACTATAAAGCTACATGTTAACATGCACAGAAATATTAAATAAGTCTCTGCTGAATAGGAATATGCAGTACATCAGAAGCTACTATGAGGTTTTTCTGACACAGTTTAGCATTCAGCTTTATAGCTTGAGTGGATAAGGTCCTTGCTTCTAATGTACAAGGTTGGGATTTCAAATCCTAACAGAAACATTTCAGGATAGATATTGTATTTTATATATATTTTTGTAATTGTAAAAAAATGTATGGCACAAAATAAATATGTTAATTACTAATATATATATATATATATATATAAAAATCATACTTCTGATATATATGTGGATAAGTATGTGTATAACTACTACTGATGTTTTTAGCCATAATATATTTACATATATTAAAATATATTATATATGCTAAATATAGAATATATGTAAATATATTATGGGCTATAAACATATATATACAGGTGAAACTCGAAAAATTTGAATATTGTGCAAAGTTAATTTATTTCTGTATTGCAACTTAAAAGGTGAAACCTATCATATGAGATAGACTCAATACATTGCAAAGCAAGATATTTCAAGCCCTATTTGTTATAATTTTGGATAATTATGGCTTATAGCTTATGAAACCCTAAAGCCACAATTTTGAGGTACCCTTTTCTCACGGGATATGGATTAATTAGCTGACTAGAGTGTGAACAGCCCAACACTAATAAGGACAGAAGATTTGACTTCTTCAGCAAAGGGCTTGTTTGGAACATTCATGATATTTGGACTTAATGTATTGAGTATAGGAACTTTTTGTGATGAGACTGTGGCTATGGAAGGGGACCTACAGAACAGGGATTTATTTTTGTGTGTGTTGTTTTCATGGGTTAAGGTGTTAAGAAAACTGGAGAGGATTAGATGAGTATGTGGGGTTTTGGCCTGATTGGAATTAAACATGATGATACCATAAGCATTAAAAAGAATCTGTCAACCACGAACCTTCCTATCCAACTGTTTGCATAACACATAGCTGTGGTTCATCTGTTTAAAACGCTGTTTTTGTTTTGTTAATCCAATTTTCCATTCCTGAGTTACAATATTTGTTCCTAATATTTAAATTAGGCCCTTTGTGCAATGAGGGCTTCACCATTGCACTCATTTCATCCAAGCTTGGCTTCTTTCTGTGACCATTCCCTCCTTTGTTGCTGCTTTTTTACTTGCCTGGCTCTGTCAATCAAAGCAGCCAGGGAAGCTCTGGCTAGAGAAAGGAGAGGAGCTTGGCTGAAATAGATGACGCCACCATGACCTAATGTTCATATCAGGAAAAAGTATTATAACTCAGGGATGGCGCCTCGGATTAATAAAGAGTTTTCATCAGGTAAACCACAACTATAAATCATACAATTAGATAGGAAAGTCTCTGATGACAGATTCCCTTTAAGTTAATGCATTTGTGCATCAAGTATAATAGGATGGATAAGGATATTTTTCTGTGGTGTAAGTGGTTTTATATTGATAATATTCTTTGGGTTATGACCTAATTATTTTTTCTCAAAAAATAAAGAATAAAAATATAGCAAAACAATAGCGCAGGCTTCTGAGCTAAAAATTATAAGCATGAATTGATTTTTAGTCTATACAGTGACTTCTGTGGTGGGTATAATATGGGCACAGTATTCACTAGGTAATGATTAATTAAAAAATTTAGACTCATCAGCTTTTTTGAGGTTTAGACATATAGAGAAGTAAAGGCGCAGGTGCAAGCTACCATGGCTATTATTTAGGTAGAACTAGAAGTACCAGTACACCACTGTATGCACTATGACACAAGTAAATTAATATGCGAAATAAGTAAAATGCATGACTGCAATACTTACTATGAGACAAAGTAGAAGATTCTAGTCAAAGGAGCATCCAGCTATTGTGATATTCCTGATTAAAAAGACACCTTTGCTCCTTTGTCCAGAATCTTGTAGGTACAAGCGGTACATGTGTTAGAGTGGATCACGTCTGTTAGAAGCCACCTTGTCGCTGGTAGATGTGCCCGACATATTTTTGATCAACAATATGCGGTAAGAGCTTGTACTTTGTCTCAGTATAGCAGTCATGCATTTTACATTTTTCACATATTCACAGTTTACTAAGTACATACAGTGGTGTGCTGCTACTTCTAGTTCTACACATATGATATATATATATATAATAGTCGCAGGTCGGCACTGCTGTTTGAAGTCGCGGTGCACGAGTCTGTGGGATGGTGTCCCCAATGTAATATTGCAGAAAAAGCCGGCACTCGCTGTAGATCAATCTTGTATTTATTCAGTCACATGTACAGGAAATAAGTGACGCGTTTTCGGTGCTACCCGCACCTTCATCAGACTTATCATCATACAAGAAAAAATTTCATGTTTAAATAGACCGCCCAAACACAGGGAAATGACATCACACAGAAAACCACTCCCACCAATCAGTGTTAAAGCAAAACATATGAACAAAATGAAAACACGCTTTGTAGTAGCATTTCTTTGGATTCAATCTATATTAATGTTTCCTTCTTTATTGTACTCTCCTTTTCTTAGGTTCGCTATAAAAAATATAAGAAAAAAAGATTATTATTTTTTTCCATTAATTTAAAAAAATAAAAAATAATAATAATAATAATTTTTGGAATTTTTATCAATATAAAAAGAGGAGAGTTGTATTTTTTGGTGTTTTTAGTAAGGTAATCTATCAAAGGAAGCTTTGTACGTTGTATTCACGATTGAGTCCACGGGGCTCAATCGTTTGTAGTCGGTGTATCCAATAAGCCTCCCTTTGAAGCAATAATTTATTTCTATCGCCACCTCGGCGTGGGAGGGGTACACTTTCAATAATCTGATAACGCAACTTTGCCACTGTGTGTCCATGTTCGTGAAAGTGAAATGGTACAGGAAATAATAAATTTTGCTTTCTAATGGTAGATTTATGATTGCTTAATCTATCTTTCACCAGAAGGGCACTTCAAAAATGTACACAATGAAGCCGGCTATCGCATGTGAAAAAGCCTTTGATAGGTATACGTTCACCCGATTGTGGGTGTGTGAAATGTGTACCCTTAATTACGCTGGAACAGTGTACACAGTTTAAACAGGGAAAAGTTCCCATTTTGGGGGTAGCCAATACTCTCTGTATAGGTCCAGTTCTATTGCTGCCAATATCTTGCCCGTACTATCCTGTCACGTATGTTGCTAGCTCTTTAAAACACATTATGGGTGGTTGTCTAAATTCCACCACTTGTGGGTAGGATTTTGATACCACATGCCAGTGTTTGTTTATTATCCCTCTCAATCTCTGGGTCCATGGATGATACTTGACTACAAGTGGGATCCGTGGTTGTTTCAAAGGTTTATTCCTGCTGTATTTCCTCAACTCTGTTCCTTTGTTCCTGTAGTAAATGATTCAGGATAGCCTCTCTCCCTAAATTTACTGAGTCATCTCGTCTAGGTCTACCTTGCATAACTCGGTATCGCCCACTCTAACGCTTAAAATTCTTTTTTCTTATATTTTTTATAGCGTGACCTAAGAAATGGAGAGTACAATAAGGAAGGAAACATTAATATAGATTGAAATCCAATAGAAATGCTACTACAAAGCGTGTTTTCGTTTTGTTCATATGTTTTGCTTAACACTGATCGGTGGGAGTGGTTTTCTGGGTGATGTCATTTCCCTGTGTTTGGGCAGTCTATTTAAACATGAAATTTTTCTTGTATGATGATAAGTCTGATGAAGGTGCTGTAGCACCGAAACGCGTCACTTATTTCCTGTATATGTGACTGAATAAATACAAGATTGATCTACAGCGAGTGCCGGTAATTTCTGCAATATGATATAGATATATATATATATATATATATATATATATATAAAAGAAAAATGGCAGCACTAACTAAAAATGTAGGTAATATAGGTGCAAAGCCCAGTTGGAGTAAGCAAATACCCAAATTATAAAATGCAAAAAAGGGCAGCACTCCAAAATAAAATAGAAGACCGTTTAATCACCCAAATGGTACAGCGACGTTTCAGCTCAACAATAGAGCCTTTCTCAAGCAGGAAAATGGATAAAGTGCTCGGTACATATAGTTGTGACCAATCAAACTCATAATTACATATCATTATCACATATTAATACAAAATTACTAAAAAGTCACATCAAATGTGAATAAAGTGCATAATGTGCAATGAACATAATTCCATACATAAAAACTTACAATCACCGGATTAATAATTAAAATGTTGTCAAAATACATTAAATTCATATCGTGTATACATAATAAAGTGCCAGGTGCAAATCATCTAATAATCACGAATCACATGTGATTAATAAAGTGCCATGTGCAATTAATATGATATGCTAAATCAAAGATGGGCTAGAGTATACTAACCAGGTGTGGAGCGACATCATATATATATATATATATATATATGTTCTCTTTTTAGTATATGATGCATTATTTATTTTTGTTTTCAGGCTTGTCAGGCTGCTGTTTCTCAGCACTTATGCTAGTCTCATACAATTTGCTTTCCTATCATTCAATTATATTACTTTTTCCTTTGCTATTCTGTTCTGCTACTTTCTTAGTTATACCGTAAGTAGTTTCGGGAAACACTAGGACAACAACAACTAATAATTCTAGTGTTAAATAAAAAAAATAAAAAGTCTATTATAATGCAGAGTAATTATTTTCTTCTGACTGATTGTTGAATCTGCTATAGATAGTACTAAGTGCATTAATGTACTGTTAAATGCATTATTATCTTAATTAATTTAATTACTATTACATCATGAAAATTAATACTGGTAATATGCAGTGATAACATAATATCAATTAATATTAACGTGAATGACAAATTATGTCTGATTATTCTTTTATAAGGATCATGTTGACCTATAGACTTTATTGAAGGTTCATATGTAAGTTAAATGCAATTATATGCACACATTACACACTGTAACATTGTGAGTAAAAACATGATTAATAAGATACTAATTATGCAGTCCCTGGTGGCTGGAAAATCTGCAATTGAACTTAAAGGGGTAGTCTCATCACACTGATCTTATGTAAAGTTCTACAATTCTTCAATGGCAATCAATTATAGAAAGTGCTTCTACAGTACTGTATATGTGCAGTAATGTGGAGTAGTGCTGCTTATAGGTAAATTAGTAAACTTATTAAATATATATGAGCATGATGAGTGCAAGCTACCCAAATGTCTTAATCAGTATTATTTTTCTATGCAAAGCCTGGTCTTGTTGTCACACACCCACTAATCAGTCAAATGGAAGCAGCAAACCAGAGAACAGCAGTGATAGAAATGGGTCCATGGTAGTTAATATTCACCCCCAAAAAAGAAATTTCTAAATATTTTATTTTTGTATTACATACTTATTTCCTGTTTTTTAAAGCTTCTTTGTGAGCCAATCCCTTTAAAATGAATATGGCTAGATTAAAAGGGATTGTTCCTCTCAGGACCCCTCTCTATTAAACAGAATGGAGAGCTGCTCTGGTGGGCTCTAGCTATCTATGTAATACAATGATTGTCCCAGCAAATAAGTTGTTTGGGGGGTGACAGGAGTCAGACTCATGGTGATCAGCTGACCTTATCACAACCTATGCCAGCCCAGGCAATCTCGCAATTTCTCTTATCATGTTCACAATTGTAATATTTTGATCACCCTTCTAGTTTAATTATCTAATCAACTATATTGGTTTCCACCTCACTAAACTCTCTCTTATACACCCTGAATGCAGCAGGAAGGTTCATCTGTATGTCTAACGGCTACTCTGATGTAACCACGCTATGCCAGTTATGGTGGCTCAAGCCACAGATGTGATAAGTGACCACACAACATAAAACATAACTAATAAATAAAACCACAGACACCAGAAGCTTTTGAAAATTAATGGCTGCAATGTTTATTAATGGCAACAAGAATAAATATTTTAATACAATATCATAATAAATAATAGCCATAATAAATAAAAAATCATAAAAATATTAATATTCATCATCAGTTAATACAACATATCCCATATCAACCAAATTAAGCAAATTATCAAATTTAGGGAGGGCAGGCAGGGTGTAGGCCTTCAGATCTTCATCAAACAAGCTCTGACCCTGGAAAACACTGCATTTTAAGGGAGTTGCTTCCCAACATTTGAAGATTCAGCCAATCAAAAGACAAGGATATTCCAACTCTTAAGGTGTGGCAGTTTAGTTGTGCCCGCCAATATGTAAATTACTGCACTTTCTTCCTTCATCCATCAGAGGGTGCCGTGCTGTGCAGCACAAGGGTCTCAGCCTTCGGTGGCTGGGTGCATGTAAATTTATTGTATGTTCCAAGCATTTGTGGTTGTGTGTATTTGCCACATTTAGGTAAAATTCTGTTTTGGCAAAATCTGGTGTTGGGATTGCTGTCCTCGTTCGTGACTTCACAGTATCTTGGGGAGCCCACTCCGGTACACGGCGTACATCTTGGCGTAGTCGGCAGGATACAGCAACCATTATGAACGGGAACACAGTGCGAGATCTTCCCTCGGCACCAATTGGCCGGTCCAGGACCCAGCTCAGGGTGCGCCAGTGCAAGACCAACTTGCCCCAACGCCGCTGATTACAGCATGCCCCCACCATGCCCGTACCAGTAGGGTACATCCCCGTGACAACCACAGGAGGAACTAACCCCTTAGCGCAGAACCCGTACATGTACTGGCAGGGGATGCATTGCCAGAATGCATTCCGCCGTACATGCACGGCGGGATGATCACTGCAGGGGTCCGGCAGTCCGTGGTAGCCGGGCCCCTGCTGTATCCTCCGGCATCGCTGTTTACAGCGATGCCGGCGGATTAACCCCTTCTATGCCGCGGTCCGCGCTGACTGCGACATAGAAGTGGTTTGCGGCAGGTGAGTGATCACATCGAGTCCCCGCGCTGCTGTGGCGGGACCCGATGCGTGACAAGGCAGGCAGATGCCATGCAGAGGTTGCCCAATGCCCTCCACCGCATCGGGAAACTGCCTTCTACGGAGCCAAGGATATCCAGCCTCAGGCTGGGTCTCCTAGGCAACCTGTTAGTGTATGACTCAGTGTCAATAAACTAACAGGCAATGCATTACAATACAGATGTATTGTAATGCATTGCAGAGGGAATCAG
Organism: Bufo bufo; assembly: GCF_905171765.1. Taxonomy (NCBI): domain Eukaryota; kingdom Metazoa; phylum Chordata; class Amphibia; order Anura; family Bufonidae; genus Bufo; species Bufo bufo. The sequence goes on along the minus strand of NC_053390.1, from coordinate 521,265,378 downwards.
ACCCCCAAAAGAGTGGGACAGAAATAAAGTTAAAAAAAAAAAAGTACAAAACTGTGTTTTGCATAAACAAATAAAGTTTCAAGTAAAAAAAAAAAAAAAACAGGCCCCATTCCCCTCATTTTCTAATAAAAAATTGAAAAAAAAAGAAAAACCACACATATTAGGTACTCGCTGCGTCGTAACAAACGGCTCTATAAATAAATCACATGATCCACCCCATCGTATAAACACCATAAAAAATAAAACTGTGTAAAAAAAATTTGATTTTTGTCAAACTTACATCACTAAGTGCATCACCAAGCGATCAAAAAGGCATATGCCCCCAAAATAGTACCAATCTAACCGTCACCTCATCCCGCAAAAAAATTAGCCCCTACATAGGCCAATCGCCCAAAAACTGTAAAAACTATGGCTCTCAGAATATTGAGACACTAAAAGATGATTTTTTTTATATATTTTTTTTTATTATATTATTGTGTAAAACTTACATAAATAAAAAAAAGTATATATATTAAGGTATCTCCACGTCCGTATTAACATTCTCTATAAAGATATCACATGACTAACCCCTCAGGTGAATACTGTAAAAAAAAAAAAAAACTGTCAAAAAAAAGCTTACATCACAAAAAGTGTAATAGCAAGCGATCAAAAAGTCATACGCACCCAAAAATAGTGCCAATCAAACAGTCATCTCATCCCTCAAAAATTGAACCCTACCCAAGATAATCGCCCAAAACTGAAAAACTATGGCTCTCAGACTATGGAGACACTAAAACATGATTTATTTTTGTCACCTTAGATCACGTAAAAGTGTAATAGCAAGCGATCAAAAAGTCATACGCACCCCAAATAGTGCCAATCAAACCATCATCTCATCCCGAAAAAAATGAGCCCCTACACAAGACAGTCTCCCAAAAAATAAATAAAACTATAGCTTTCAGAATGTGGAGACACTAAAGATTTTTATTTTTAATTTTAATGCTTTGTTATGAAAACTGAAATAGACAACCAAAAAAAGTCAGTCATATTTGGTATTAAGTCCGTGACAACCTGCTCTATAAAAATACCACATGATCTTAACCTGTGAGATGAATGTTGTAAATAACAAAAAATAAAAACGGTGCCAAAACAGCTATTTCTTGTTACCCTTGCCTCACAAAAAGTAATATAGAGCAACCAAAAATCATATGTACCCTAAAATAGTACCAACAAAACTGCACCTCCTATCCCATAGTTTCTAAAATGGGGTCTTTTTTTGGGAGTTTCTACTCTAGGGGTGCATCAGAGGGCTTCAGATGGGACATGGTGTCAAAAAAACCAGTCCAGCAAAATCTGCCTTCCAAAAACCACACGGCGCACCTTTCCCTCTTCGCCTACCGTGTGCCCGTACAGTAGTTTATGGCCACATATGTGGTGTTTCTGCAAACTACAGAATCAGAGCCATAAATATTGAGTTTTATTGGCTGTTAACCCTTGCTTTGTTACTGAAAGAAATGCATAAATAGAAAATTTGGCAAAAAAATGGAAATTCTAAAATTTCATCTCCATTGCCAATAAACTCTTGTGGAACACCTAAAGGGTTAACAAAGTTTGTAAAAGCAGTTTTAAATACCTTGAGTGGTGTAGTTTCTTAGATGGGGGTCACTTTTATGGAGTTTCTACTCTAGGGATGCATCAGGGGGGCTTCAAATGGGACATGATGTAAATAAACCAGTCCAGCAAATCTGCCTTCCCAAAAACCACACGGCGCTCCTTTCCCCTCTACGTCCTACCGTGTGCCCGTACAGTAGTTTGCGGCACATATGTGGTGTTTCTGCAACTACAGAATCAGAGACATAAATATTGAGTTTTGTTTGGCTGTTAACCCTTGCTGTGTAACTGAAAAAAAATATTTAAAATGGAAAATCTGCCAAAAAAGTGAAATTTTGAAATGTTATCTCTATTTTCCATTAATTCCTGTGGAAACACCTAAAGGGTTAACAAAATTTGTAAAACCAGTTTTGAATACCTTGAGTGGTGTGTTTCTTAGATGGGTCACTTTTATGAGTTTTTACTCTAGGGGTTGCATCAGGGGGGCTTCAAATGGGACATGGTGTAAATAAACCAGTCCAGCAAAATCTGCAAATTTCCCTCTACGCCCTACGTGTGCCCGTACAGTAGTTTACGGCCACATATGGGGTGTTTTCTGCAAACTACAGAATCAGGGCAATAAATATAGAGTTTTGTTGGCCTTTAACCCTTGCTTTGTTACTGGATAAATGGATTAAATAGAAAATTTGGCAAAAAATTGAATTCTCAAATTTCATCTCCATTTGCCAATACTCTTGTGGAACACCTAAAGGGTTAACAAAGTTTGTAAAAAACAGTTTTGATACCTTGAGGGGGTGTAGTTTCTAGAATGGGGTCATTTTTGGGTGGTTTCTATTATGTAAGCCTCACCAAAGTGACTTCAGACCTGAAACTGGTCCTTAAAAAGTGGGTTTTTGAAATATGTATTAAAAATTTCAAGATTTGCTTCTAAACTTCTAAGTCTTGTATCGTCCCCAAAAAATAAAATGTCATTCCCAAAATGATCCAAACATAAAGTAGACATATGGGGAATGTAAAGTAATAACTATTTTTGACGGTATTACTATGTATTATAGAAGTAGAGTAATTGAAACTTGTAAATTTGCTATTTTTCCAATTTTGGGTAAATTTGGTATTTTTTTTATATATAAAAATGATTTATTTTTTTTTACTCCATTTTACCAGTGTCATGAAATACAATCTGTGCCGAAAAAACAATCTCAGAATGGCCTGGATAAGTAAAAGCGTTTTAAGTTATTCACACATAAAGTGACACTTGTCAGATTTGCAGAAAATGGCCTGGTCCTTAAGGTGAAAATGAGCCCGGTCCTTAAGGGGCTAAATAAGGGGGAGTTCAACTGGAAAAGAGGGGTATCCTCCTTACCAGGGACATTCACTTATAAGGACAAATACTCCTTTGTTACTTATGACTGTGACTGATCCTCTTTGATTCCCCCAAGCAATTGCTATGGTGGGCCTCTCTCATTGCGCTTGTTGCCCATACAGTATAGGCTTTAATTTTGCTATGGGGTGCCTCTGTCATTGCACTAGTTGCCCATAAAGTATAGGATTTAATTTTGCTATGGGGATCCTCTGTCATTGCGCTGGTTGCCCATACAGTATAGGTGTAACGGTCGCATACACCACACAGGGGGGAGGGAAGTGACCACTGCGCTCCACCCTTACCCCTGGCCCTGCCTACTTGCCTCGCGAGTCCTAATGACAGGGGACAACTGGACGGCAATCCTAGCTTGGAATAAGTGCAGGGATGACAGACAGACAAACAACAGAACGTGAACGGACCGAGTCAATACCAGGAAAGCTACAAAGTACAAATGGAGCAAGCAGAGAATTGTCAGGAGAAGCCGGGGGCATAATACCAGGAGAGTCGTGAAGTACCAAAGGAGTCAGCAGAGGATCGTCAGGAGGAGGCCGGGGTCAGAATACCAGGAGAGCAGCAAAGTACACAAGGAGCAGGCAGAGGATCGTCAGGAATTCAGCAGGAGGTAGTAGCCAGGTAAGACAAAATCACAGGTGGAACCTAAATTAACAGGAAACCTGTGGCCAGCAGGCTGCCTGTATTTATAGTGGGGAGTAGACGGTCATGTGACGTGGCCAGCGTCACATGACCGACTGACCAACCAGTCGAGCACCGAGTGTCAGCTCGGCGCTCAAGCAGACTTTAGGAGCAGGGGGCCTCCCAGCTAGCAAAAGCGCCCTGGGAACGAGGTCAAACACAGATCCTCGCTCCAGAAGCTAAGCAGCAGGTCTGCGGCTAATGGAGACTGAGTGCACCTTCGGAACCCTGTTACAATAGGATTTAAATTTTGCTATAGGGAACTTTTGTCATTGCGCTGGTTACCATACAGTATAGGATTAATTTAAACTTCTCACTCTCACCCAAAAAGCTCTCCACAGCAACGGCACCTCCCTATATTCCACACTAACTCTGTCTACCACTCTACCTGTGCTCTACACTTTTCAAATTATTTAAGACTAACATGCCACTGTAATCCAAACCTCTCACCCCATCTCCATGACTTCTCCCGAGTGCACAAGTTCTTGTGAATGCCTACCCCAAGCAATTAGCTTAATTCCACCATACCTTGTGCAATTAGAAGCAGTAAGAATATCATCCGGTAACTGGCTCAGGTATAACTACTACCCTATTTTGTTAAGATGGCTAGACCATTGTACAAAACATGCACATTTCACTTTTTGTGTCACCCCGTCTCATAGATTGTAAGATCTTGCTAACAGGGCTCTCATTCGTAGTTTTAATTGTTGACTTGTTTATTGCTATGTAATGTATAATTTAGTATGAACATGAGTCTTCTGATTGTGAAGCGCTGCAGAAAATGTTGGCGCTATATATATAAAGATTATTATTATTTGTTTATTTTCACTTATTAACCCTTTCTACCCCGGGTAATAACTTTGGAACACTTTTACTTATCCAAGCCATTCTGAGATTGTTTTCTTGTGACACATTGTACTTCATGATAGTGGTAAATTTGACTCAATATTAGAGTTGAGCGAACCCGAACTGTAAAGTTCGGGTTCGTACCGAACTTTAGGTTTTTCGGCACCCGGACACGAACCCGAACATTTATGTAAAAGTTCGGGTTCGGTTTCAGCGATTTCTATGTTTCTTTTTGAAAGGCTGCAAAGCAACCAATCAACAAGCGTCATACTACTTGCCCCAAAAGGCCATCACAGCCATGCATACTATTGGCATGGCTGTGATTGGCCAAGTGCAGCATGTGACCCAGCCTCTGTTTAAGCTGGAGTCACGTAGCGCCGCCCGTCACTCTGCTCGGATTAGTGTAGGGAGAGGCTGCAGCTGCTGTGAGGGAGAGATCAGGGAGAAATCTTATGAAGAACTGCTTCTTTACTCAGTGATCTACAGCAAATGTGTTTTGTGGGTGCAGTGCACAATTGTTTTAAGCCTGTCCCGAGCCAACTACTACTGAAAACAAACTTTTTTTCCTTCAGTTAGACAATATCAATACATAATCGGCAAACTTTTTATGCAACGATAGTGCACCAGCACAGGATATCTGCATGTCTGCAAGTCCAGAAATACTGCTTTGAGACACTAGGGTTAAAAAAACACTTTTTTTCATATAGTGCACATCTAGGATTATCGCTGCATTAAGTGACTGTGAAATTTAGGCCAAAATACGGCTATCTCATACTGGGGCGAAAAAACCCCATCTGTTTCATATAGTGGCACATCTAGGATTATAGGTGCATAAAAGAGTGTCACATTTAGGCCAGAATACGGCTTTGTCATACTGGGGCATACTGGTGAAACAAACCTCTCTGTTTTAATATACTGCACATCTGGGATTAGACGTGCATAAGTGACTGTGAAATTTAGGCCACAAATACGGCTTTTTGCTTACTGGGGTGATAAAAAAAAAACATCTGTTTCATATAGTGCACATCTAGGGATTATAGGTGCATAAGTGAGTGTCACATTTAGGCCAGAAATACTGGCTTTTGTTTACTGGGTTAAAAAACCCTCTGATATACTGCACATCTGGGATTAGACATGCATAATTACTGTGAAATTTAGGCCACAAATACGGCTTTTTGCTTACAGGGGTGAAAAACCCTCTGATATACTGCACATCTGGGATTAGACGTGCATAAGTGACTGTGAAATTTAGACCACAAATACGGCTTTTTGCTTACTGGGGCATACTGGGGTGAAAAAAAAACACCTGTTTCATATAGTGCACATCTAGGATTATAGGTGCATAAGTGAGTGTCACATTTAGGCCAGAAATACAGCTTTTTGCTTACTGGGGTTAAAAAATCCTCTGATATACTGCACATCTGGGATTAGAGATGCATATGTGACTGTGAAATTTAGGCCACAAATACGGCTTTTTCTTACTGGGGCATACTGGGGTGAAAAAAAAACTACCTGTTTCATATAGTGCACATCTAGGTATTATAGGTGCATAAGTGAGTGTCACATTAGGCCAGAAATACAGCTTTATGCTCACTGGGGTTAAAAAACCCTCTGATATACTGCACATCTGGGATTAGACATGCATAAGTGACTGTGAAATTAGGCCACAAATACGGCTTTTTGCTTACTGGGGTGAAAAAAAAACATCTGTTTCATATAGTGCACATCTAGGATTATAGGTGCATAAGTGAGTGTCACATTTAGGCCAGAAATACAGCTTTATGCTTACTGGGGTAAAAAACCCTCTGATATACTGCACATCTGGGATTAGACATGCATAAGTGACTGTGAAATTTAGGCCACAAATACGGCTTTTGCTTACTGGGGTGAAAAAAAAACATCTGTTTCATATAGTGCACATCTATGATTATAGGTGCATAATTGAGTGTCACATTAGGCCAGAATAACAGCTTTTTGCTACTGGGGTTAAAAACCCTCTGATATACTGCACATCTGGGATTAGACATGCATAAGTGACTGTGAAATTTTAGGCCACAAATACGGCTTTTTTCTTATGGGGTGAAAAAAATACATCTGTTTCATATAGTGCACATCTAGGATTATAGTGCATAAGTGAGGTGTCACATTTAGGCAGAAATACAGCTTGGCATACTGGGGCATACTGGGTGAAACACACCCCTCTGTTTCAAATACTGCACATCTGGGATTAGACTTGCATAAGTGACTGTGAAATTTAGGCCACAAATACGGCTTTTTGCTTACTGGGGTTAAAAAACCCTCTTATATACTGCACATCTGGATTAGACATGCATAAGTGACTGTGAAATTTAGGCCACAAATACGGCTTTATGCTTACTGGGGTTAAAAAAAAACATCTGTTTCATATAGTGCACATCTAGATTATAGGTGCATAAGTGAGTGTCACATTAAGGCCAGAAATACAGCTTTATGATTACTGGGGTTAAAAAACCCTCTGATATACTGCACATCTGGGATTAGACATGCATAAGTGACTGTGAAATTTAGGCCACAAATACGGCTTTTTGCTTACTGGGGTGAAAAAAAAACATCTGTTTCATATAGTGCATATCTAGATTATAGGTGCATAAGTGAGTGTCACATTTAGGGCCAGAAATACAGCTTTTTGCTTACTGGGGTTAAAAAACCCTCTGATATACTGCACATCTGGGATTAGACTTGCATAAATGACTGTGAAATTTAGGCCACAAATACGGCTTTTTGCTTACTGGGGTTAAAAAAACCCTCTGATATACTGCACATCTGGGATTAGACGTGCATAAGTGACTGTGAAATTTAGGCCACAAATACGGCTTTTTGCTTACTGGGGTTAAAAAAAAACATCTGTTTCATATAGTGCACATCTAGGATTATAGGTGCATAAGTGAGTGTCACATTTAGGCCAGAAATACAGCTTTATGATTACTGGGGTTAAAAAACCCTCTGATATACTGCACATCTGGGATTAGACATGCATAAGTGACTGTGAAATTTAGGCCACAAATACGGCTTTTTGCTTACTGGGGTGAAAAAAAAACATCTGTTTCATATAGTGCATATCTAGGATTATAGGTGCATAAGTGAGTGTCACATTTAGGCCAGAATACAGCTTTTTGCTTACTGGGGTTAAAAAACCCTCTGATATACTGCACATCTTGGATTAGACATGCATAAGTGACTGTGAAATTTAGGCCACAAATACGGCTTTTTGGTTACTGGGGCATACAGGGGTGAAAAAAAAACATCTGTTTCATATAGTGCACATCTAGGATTATAGGTGCATAAGCGAGTGTCACATTTAGGCCAGAAATACAGCTTTTTGCTTACTGGGGTTAAAAAAACCCTCTGATATACTGCACATCTGGGATTAGACTTGCATAAATGACTGTGAAATTTAGGCCACAAATACGGCTTTTTGCTTACTGGGGTTAAAAAACCCTCTGATATACTGCACATCTGGGATTAGACATGCATAAGTGACTGTGAAATTTAGGCCACAAATACGGCTTTTTGCTTACTGGGGTTAAAAAAAAACATCTGTTTCATATAGTGCACATCTAGGATTATAGGTGCATAAGTGAGTGTCACATTTAGGCCAGAAATACAGCTTTATGATTACTGGGGTTAAAAAACCCTCTGATATACTGCACATCTGGGATTAGACATGCATAAGTGACTGTGAAATTTAGGCCACAAATACGGCTTTTTGCTTACTGGGGTGAAAAAAAAACATCTGTTTCATATAGTGCATATCTAGGATTATAGGTGCATAAGTGAGTGTCACATTTAGGCCAGAAATACAGCTTTTTGCTTACTGGGGTTAAAAAACCCTCTGATATACTGCACATCTTGGATTAGACATGCATAAGTGACTGTGAAATTTAGGCCACAAATACGGCTTTTTGGTTACTGGGGCATACAGGGGTGAAAAAAAAACATCTGTTTCATATAGTGCACATCTAGGATTATAGGTGCATAAGTGAGTGTCACATTAGGCCAGAAATACAGCTTTTTGCTTACTGGGGTTAAAAAACCCTCTGATATACTGGACATCTGGGATCAGACATGCATAAGTGACTGTGAGATTTAGGCCACAAATACGGCTTTTTTCTTAATGGGGTGAAAAAAAAACATCTGTTTCATATAGTGCACATCTAGGATTATAGGTGCATAAGTGAGTGTCACATTTAGGCCAGAAATACAGCTTTGGCATACTGGGGCATACTGGGTGAAACACACCCCTCTGTTTCATATACTGCACATCTGGGATTAGACTTGCATAAGTGACTGTGAAATTTAGGCCACAAATACGGCTTTTTGGTTACTGGGGCATACAGGGTTGGAAAAAAAAATCTGTTTCATATAGTGCACATCTAGGATTATAGGTGCATAAGTGAGTGTCATATTAAGGCCAGAAATACAGCTTTTTGCTTACTGGGGTTAAAAAACCCTCTGATATACTGCACATCTGGGATTAGACATGCATAAGTGACTGTGAAATTTAGGCCACAAATATGGCTTTTTGCTTACTGGGGTAAAAAAAAAAATACATCTGTTTCATATAGTGCACATCTAGGATTATAGGTGCATAAGCGAGTGTCAAATTTAGGCCAGAAATACAGCTTTTTGCTTACTGGGGTTAAAAAACCCTCTGATATACTGCACATCTGGGATTAGACTTGCTTAAATGACTGTCAAATTTAGGCAACAAATACGGCTTTTTGCTTACTGGGGTTAAAAACCCTCTAATATACTGCACATCTGGGATAGACATGCATAAGTGACTGTGAAATTTAGGCCACAAATACGGCTTTTTGCTTACTGGGGTTAAAAAAAACATGTGTTTCATATAGTGCACATCTAGGATTATAGGTGCATAAGTGAGTGTCACATTTAGGCCAGAAATACAGCTTTTTGCTTACTGGGGTTAAAAAACCCTCTGATATACTGCACATCTGGGATTAGACATGCATAAATGACTGTGAAATTTAGGCCACAAATATGGCTTTTTGCTTACTGGGGTGAAAAAAAACCCATCTGTTTCATATAGTGCACATCTAGGATTATAGGTGCATAAGTGAGTGTCACATTTAGGCCAGAAATACAGCTTTGGCATACTGGGGCATACTGGGTGAAACACACCCCTCTGTTTCATATACTGCACATCTGGGATTAGACTTGCATAAGTGACTGTGAAATTTAGGCCACAAATACGGCTTTTTGGTTACTGGGGCATACAGGGGTGAAAAAAAAACATCTGTTTCATATAGTGCACATCTAGGATTATAGGTGCATAAGTGAGTGTCACATTTAGGCCAGAAATACAGCTTTTTGTTGACTGGGGTTAAAAAACCCTCTGATATACTGTACATCTGGGATTAGACATGCATAAGTGACTGTGAAATTTAGGCCACAAATACGGCTTTTTTCTTAATGGGGTGAAAAAAAAACATCTGTTTCATATAGTGCACATCTAGGATTATAGGTGCATAAGTGAGTGTCACATTTAGGCCAGAAATACAGCTTTGGCACACTGGGGCATACTGGGTGAAACACACCCCTCTGTTTCATATACTGCACATCTGGGATTAGACTTGCATAAGTGACTGTGAAATTTAGGCCACAAATACGGCTTTTTGGTTACTGGGGCATACAGGGTTGAAAAAAAAATCTGTTTCATATAGTGCACATCTAGCATTATTGGTGCATAAGTGAGTGTCATATTTAGGCCAGAAATACAGCTTTTTGCTTACTGGGGTTAAAAAACCCTCTGATATACTGCACATCTGGGATTAGACATGCATAAGTGACTGTGAAATTTAGGCCACAAATACGGCTTTTTGCTTACTGGGGTGAAAAAAATACATCTGTTTCATATAGTGCACATCTAGGATTATAGGTGCATAAGTGAGTGTCACATTTAGGCCAGAAATACAGCTTTTTGCTTACTGGGGTTAAAAAACCCTCTGATATACTGCACATCTGGGATTAGACTTGCATAAATGACTGTGAAATTTAGGCCACAAATACGGCTTTTTGCTTACTGGGGTTAAAAAACCCTCTGATATACTGCACATCTGGGATTAGACATGCATAAGTGACTGTGAAATTTAGGCCACAAATACGGCTTTTTGCTTACTGGGGTTAAAAAAAAACATCTGTTTCATATAGTGCACATCTAGGATTATAGGTGCATAAGTGAGTGTCACATTTAGGCCAGAAATACAGCTTTTTGCTTACTGAGGTTAAAAAACCCTCTGATATACTGCACATCTGGGATTAGACATGCATAAGTGACTGTGAAATTTAGGCCACAAATATGGCTTTTTGCTAACTGGGGTGAAAAAAAACCATCTGTTTCATATAGTGCACATCTAGGATTATAGGTGCATAAGTGAGTGTCACATTTAGGCCAGAAATACAGCTTTGGCACACTGGGGCATACTGGGTGAAACACACCCCTCTGTTTCATATACTGCACATCTGGGATTAGACTTGCATAAGTGACTGTGAAATTTAGGCCACAAATACGGCTTTTTGGTTACTGGGGCATACAGGGTTGAAAAAAAAATCAGTTTCATATAGTGCACATCTAGCATTATAGGTGCATAAGTGAGTGTCATATTTAGGCCAGAAATACAGCTTTTTGCTTACTGGGGTTAAAAAACCCTCTGATATACTGCACATCTGGGATTAGACATGCATAAGTGACTGTGAAATTTAGGCCACAAATATGGCTTTTTGCTTACTGGGGTAAAAAAAAAAATACATCTGTTTCATATAGTGCACATCTAGGATTATAGGTGCATAAGCGAGTGTCAAATTTAGGCCAGAAATACAGCTTTTTGCTTACTGGGGTTAAAAAACCCTCTGATATACTGCACATCTGGGATTAGACTTGCTTAAATGACTGTCAAATTTAGGCAACAAATACGGCTTTTTGCTTACTGGGGTTAAAAAACCCTCTAATATACTGCACATCTGGGATTAGACATGCATAAGTGACTGTGAAATTTAGGCCACAAATACGGCTTTTTGCTTACTGGGGTTAAAAAAAACATGTGTTTCATATAGTGCACATCTAGGATTATAGGTGCATAAGTGAGTGTCACATTTAGGCCAGAAATACAGCTTTTTGCTTACTGGGGTTAAAAAACCCTCTGATATACTGCACATCTGGGATTAGACATGCATAAGTGACTGTGAAATTTAGGCCACAAATATGGCTTTTTGCTTACTGGGGTGAAAAAAACCCATCTGTTTCATATAGTGCACATCTAGGATTATAGGTGCATAAGTGAGTGTCACATTTAGGCCAGAAATACAGCTTTGGCATACTGGGGCATACTGGGTGAAACACACCCCTCTGTTTCATATACTGCACATCTGGGATTAGACTTGCATAAGTGACTGTGAAATTTAGGCCACAAATACGGCTTTTTGGTTACTGGGGCATACAGGGGTGAAAAAAAAACATCTGTTTCATATAGTGCACATCTAGGATTATAGGTGCATAAGTGAGTGTCACATTTAGGCCAGAAATACAGCTTTTTGTTGACTGGGGTTAAAAAACCCTCTGATATACTGTACATCTGGGATTAGACATGCATAAGTGACTGTGAAATTTAGGCCACAAATACGGCTTTTTTCTTAATGGGGTGAAAAAAAAACATCTGTTTCATATAGTGCACATCTAGGATTATAGGTGCATAAGTGAGTGTCACATTTAGGCCAGAAATACAGCTTTGGCACACTGGGGCATACTGGGTGAAACACACCCCTCTGTTTCATATACTGCACATCTGGGATTAGACTTGCATAAGTGACTGTGAAATTTAGGCCACAAATACGGCTTTTTGGTTACTGGGGCATACAGGGTTGAAAAAAAAATCTGTTTCATATAGTGCACATCTAGCATTATTGGTGCATAAGTGAGTGTCATATTTAGGCCAGAAATACAGCTTTTTGCTTACTGGGGTTAAAAAACCCTCTGATATACTGCACATCTGGGATTAGACATGCATAAGTGACTGTGAAATTTAGGCCACAAATACGGCTTTTTGCTTACTGGGGTGAAAAAAATACATCTGTTTCATATAGTGCACATCTAGGATTATAGGTGCATAAGCGAGTGTCACATTTAGGCCAGAAATACAGCTTTTTGCTTACTGGGGTTAAAAAACCCTCTGATATACTGCACATCTGGGATTAGACTTGCATAAATGACTGTGAAATTTAGGCCACAAATACGGCTTTTTGCTTACTGGGGTTAAAAAACCCTCTGATATACTGCACATCTGGGATTAGACATGCATAAGTGACTGTGAAATTTAGGCCACAAATACGGCTTTTTGCTTACTGGGGTTAAAAAAAAACATCTGTTTCATATAGTGCACATCTAGGATTATAGGTGCATAAGTGAGTGTCACATTTAGGCCAGAAATACAGCTTTTTGCTTACTGAGGTTAAAAAACCCTCTGATATACTGCACATCTGGGATTAGACATGCATAAGTGACTGTGAAATTTAGGCCACAAATATGGCTTTTTGCTAACTGGGGTGAAAAAAACCCATCTGTTTCATATAGTGCACATCTAGGATTATAGGTGCATAAGTAAGTGTCACATTTAGGCCAGAAATACAGCTTTGGCACACTGGGGCATACTGGGTGAAACACACCCCTCTGTTTCATATACTGCACATCTGGGATTAGACTTGCATAAGTGACTGTGAAATTTAAGCCACAAATACGGCTTTTTGGTTACTGGGGCATACAGGGTTGAAAAAAAAATCAGTTTCATATAGTGCACATCTAGCATTATAGGTGCATAAGTGAGTGTCATATTTAGGCCAGAAATACAGCTTTTTGCTTACTGGGGTTAAAAAACCCTCTGATATACTGCACATCTGGGATTAGACATGCATAAGTGACTGTGAAATTTAGGCCACAAATACGGCTTTTTGCTTACTGGGGTGAAAAAAATACATCTGTTTCATATAGTGCACATCTAGGATTATAGGTGCATAAGTAAGTGTCACATTTAGGCCAGAAATACAGCTTTTTGCTTACTGGGGTTAAAAAACCCTCTGATATACTGCACATCTGAGATTAAACTTGCATAAATGACTGTGAAATTTAGGCCACAAATACGGCTTTTTGCTTACTGGGGTTAAAAAACCCTCTGATATACTGCACATCTGGGATTAGACATGCATAAGTGACTATGAAATTTAGGCCACAAATACGGCTTTTTGCTTACTGGGGCATACTGGGGTGAAAAAAACACATCTGTTTCATATCGTGCACATCTAGGATTATAGGTGCATAAGTGAGTGTCACATTTAGGCCAGAAATACAGCATTTTGCTTACTGGGGTTAAAAAACCCTCTGATATACTGCACATCTGGGATTAGACATGCATAAGTGACTGTGAAATTTAGGCCACAAATACGGCTTTTTGCTTACTGGGGTGAAAAAAATACATCTGTTTCATATAGTGCACATCTAGGATTATAGGTGCATAAGCGAGTGTCACATTTAGGCCAGAAATACAGCTTTTTGCTTACTGGGGTTAAAAAACATCTGATATACTGCACATCTGGGATTAGACTTGCATAAATGACTGTGAAATTTAGGCCACAAATACGGCTTTTTGCTTACTGGGGTTAAAAAACCCTCTGATATACTGCACATCTGGGATTAGACATGCATAAGTGACTGTGAAATTTAGGCCACAAATACGGCTTTTTGCTTACTGGGGTTAAAAAAAAACATCTGTTTCATATAGTGCACATCTAGGATTATAGGTGCATAAGTGAGTGTCACATTTAGGCCAGAAATCCAGCTTTTTGCTTACTGAGGTTAAAAAACCCTCTGATATACTGCACATCTGGGATTAGACATGCATAAGTGACTGTGAAATTTAGGCCACAAATATGGCTTTTTGCTAACTGGGGTGAAAAAAAAAACATCTGTTTCATATAGTGCACATCTAGGATTATAGGTGCATAAGTGAGTGTCACATTTAGGCCAGAAATACAGCTTTGGCATACTGGGGCATACTGGGTGAAACACACCCCTCTGTTTCATATACTGCACATCTGGGATTAGACTTGCATAAGTGACTGTGAAATTTAGGCCACAAATACGGCTTTTTGGTTACTGGGGCATACAGGGGTGAAAAAAAAACATCTGTTTCATATAGTGCACATCTAGGATAATAGGTGCATAAGTGAGTGTCACATTTAGGCCAGAAATACAGCTTTTTGTTGACTGGGGTTACAAAACCCTCTGATATACTGCACATCTGGGATTAGACATGCATAAGTGACTGTGAAATTTAGGCCACAAATACGGCTTTTTTCTTAATGGGGTGAAAAAAAAACATCTGTTTCATATAGTGCACATCTAGGATTATAGGTGCATAAGTGAGTGTCACATTTAGGCCAGAAATACAGCTTTGGCACACTGGGGCATACTGGGTGAAACACACCCCTCTGTTTCATATACTGCACATCTGGGATTAGACTTGCATAAGTGACTGTGAAATTTAGGCCACAAATACGGCTTTTTGCTTACTGGGGTGAAAAAAATACATCTGTTTCATATAGTGCACATCTAGGATTATAGGTGCATAAGTAAGTGTCACATTTAGGCCAGAAATACAGCTTTTTGCTTACTGGGGTTAAAAAACCCTCTGATATACTGCACATCTGAGATTAGACTTGCATAAATGACTGTGAAATTTAGGCCACAAATACGGCTTTTTGCTTACTGGGGTTAAAAAACCCTCTGATATACTGCACATCTGGGATTAGACATGCATAAGTGACTATGAAATTTAGGCCACAAATACAGCTTTTTGCTTACTGGGGCATACTGGGGTGAAAAAAAACACATCTGTTTCATATAGTGCACATCTAGGATTATAGGTGCATAAGTGAGTGTCACATTTAGGCCAGAAATACAGCTTTTTGCTTACTGGGGTTAAAAAACCCTCTGATATACTGCACATCTGGGATTAGACTTGCATAAGTGACTGTGAAATTTAGGCCACAAATACGGCTTTTTGTTTACTGGGGTTAAAAAACCCTCTGATATACTGCACATCTGGGATTAGACATGCATAAGTTACTGTAAAATTTAGGCCACAAATACGGCTTTTTGCTTACTGTGGTTAAAAAACCCTCTGATATACTGCACATCTGGGATTAGACATGCATAAGTGACTGTGAAATTTAGGCCACAAATACGGCTTTTTGCTTACTGGGGCATACTGGGGTGAAAAAAAAACATCTGTTTCATATAGTGCACATCTAGGATTATAGGTGCATAATTGAGTGTCACATTTAGGCCAGAAATACAGCTTTGGCATACTGGGGCATACTGGGTGAAACAAACCCCTCTGTTTTATATACTGCACATCTGGGATTAGACGTGCAGAACTGACTGTGAAATTTAGGCCACAAATACGGCTTTTTGCTTACTGGGGTGAAAAAAAAACATCTGTTTCATATAGTGCACATCTAGGATTATAGGTGCATAAGTGAGTGTCACATTTAGGCCAGAAATACGGCTTTTTGTTTACTGGGGTTAAAAAACCCTCTGATATACTGCACATCTGGGATTAGACATGCATAAGTTACTGTGAGATTTAGGCCACAAATACGGCTTTTTGCTTACTGTGGTGAAAAAAAAACCATCTGTTTCATATAGTGCACATCTAGGATTATAGGTGCATAAGTGAGTGTCACATTTAGGCCAGAAATACAGCTTTTGCTTACTGGGGTTAAAAAACCCTCTGATATACTGCACATCTTGGATTAGACATGCATAAGTTACTGGGAAATTTAGGCCACAAATACAGCTTTTGCTTACTGGGGTCAAAAAAAAAATCTCTGATATACTGCACATCTAGGATTATCACTGCATAAGTGACTGTGAAATTTAGGGCAGAAATACGGCTTTCTCATACTGGGCGAAAAAAAAAACATCTGTTTCATATAGTGCACATCTAGGATTATAGGTGCACAAGTAAGTGTCACATTTAGGCCAGAAATACAGATTTTTGCTTACTGGGGTTAAAAAACCCTCTGATATACTGCACATCTGGAATTAGACGTGCATAAGTGACTGTGAAATTTAGGCCACAAATATGGCTTTTTGCTTACTGGGGCATACTGGGGTGAAAAAAAAAACACCTGTTTCATATAGTGCACATTTAGGATTATAGGTGCATAAGTGAGTGTCACATTTAGGCCAGAAATACAGCTTTTTGCTTACTGGGGTTAAAAAACCCTCTGATATACTGCACATCTGAGATTAGACATGCATAAGTGACTGTGAAATTTAGGCAACAAATACGGCTTTTTGCTTACTGGTGTTAAAAAACCCTCTGATATACTGCACATCTGGGATTAGACATGCATAAGTGACTGTTAAATTTAGGCCACAAATACGGCTTTTTGGTTCCTGGGGTAAAAAAAATAACATCTGTTTCATATAGTGCACATCTAGGATTATAGGTGCATAAGTAAGTGTCACATTTAGGCCAGAAATACAGCTTTGTCATACTGGGGCATACTGGGTGAAACAAACCCCTCTGTTTTATATACTGCACATCTGAGATTAGACGTGCATAAGTGACTGTGAAATTTAGGCCACAAATACGGTTTTTTGCTTACTGGGGTGATAAAAAACCATCTGTTTCATATAGTGCACATCTAGGATTATAGGTGCATAAGTGAGTGTCACATTTAGGCCAGAAATACGGCTTTTTGTTTACTGGGGTTAAAAAACCCTCTGATATACTGCACATCTGGCATTAGACATGCATAAATTACTGTGAAATTTAGGCCACAAATTCGGCTTTTTGCTTACTGGGGTGGAAAAAAAACATCTGTTTCATATAGTGCACATCTAGGATTATAGGTGCATAAGTGAGTGTCACATTTAGGCCAGAAATACAGCTTTTTGCTTACTGGGGTTAAAAAACCCTCTGATATACTGCACATCTGGGATTAGACATGCATAAGTTATTGTGAAATTTAGGCCACAAATACAGCTTTTGGCCTAGCTTTTGGATCCAGCACGTTCACATTATCTCCCACCCAGTCTTCTGCAAAAAGCGCACAGGTGGCGCCTGAAACCCATGCCCATCAGTCTGTCACATCACCCCCGTGCATATCGGGGAACCTGTATGAGCCTCAAGTCATGCAGCAGTCTCTTATGCTGTTTGAAGACTCTGCTGGCAGGGTTTTCCAAGGGCATCCACCTAGCCCTTCCCCAGGGGTGGAAGACATAGAATGCACTGACGCACAACTACTTATGTTTCCTGATGAGGACATGGGAATACCACCTCAGCACCTCTCTGATGATGACGAAACACAGGTGCCAACTGCTGTGTCTTTCTGCAGTGTGCAGACCGAAAAGGAGGTCAGGGAGGAAGACTGGGTGGAAGACGATGCAGGGGACGATGAGGTCCTAGACCCCACATGGAATGAAGGTCATGCCACTGACTTTCAGAGTTCGGAGGAAGAGGCAGTGGTGAGACTGAGCCAACAGCGTAGAAAAATAGGGAGCAGGGTGCAAAAGCAGAGCAGCCGTCGCCAAAACTGTTCGCCTGTTACTGGCCACCGTCACCAGGGACCGAGCACACAAGGGCAGCTTCAAGGAGTTCCCTGGCATGGCACTTCTTCACACAATGTGCTGACAACAAGACGCGAGTGGTTTGCACGCTGTGCCATCAGAGCCTGAAGCGAGGCATTAACGTTCTGAGCCTTTGCACAACCTGCATGACCAGGCATCTACACTCACCTAAAGAATTATTAGGAACACCTGTTCTATTTCTCATTAATGCAATTATCTAGTCAACCAATCACATGGCAGTTGCTTCAATGCATTTAGGGGTGTGCTCCTGGTCAAGACAATCTCTTGAACTCCAAACTGAATGTCAGAATGGGAAAGAAAGGTGATTTAAGCAATTTTGAGCGTGGCATGGTTGTTGGTGCCAGACGGGCCGGTCTGAGTATTTCACAATCTGCTCAGTTACTGGGATTTTCACGCACAACCATTTCTAGGGTTTACAAAGAATAGTGTGAAAAGGGAAAAACATCCAGTATGCGGCAGCCCTGTGGGCAAAAATGCCTTGTGGATGCTAGAGGTCAGAGGAGAATGGGCCGACTGATTCAAGCTGATAGAAGAGCAACGTTGACTGAAATAACCACTCGTTACAACCGAGGTATGCAGCAAAGCATTTGTGAAGCCACAACACGCACAACCTTGAGGCGGATGGGCTACAACAGCAGAAGACCCCACCGGGTACCACTCATCTCCACTACAAATAGGAAAAAGAGGCTACAATTTGCACGAGTTCACCAAAATTGGACTGTTGAAGACTGGAAAAATGTTGCCTGGTCTGATGAGTCTCGATTTCTGTTGAGACATTCAAATGGTAGAGTCAGAATTTGGCGTAAACAGAATGAGAACATGAATCCATCCTCTGATGGCTACTTCCAGCAGGATAATGCACCATGTCACAAAGCTTGAATCATTTCAAATTGGTTTCTTGAACATGACAATGAGTTCACTGTACTAAAATGGCCCCCACAGTCACCAGATCTCAACCCAATAGAGCAACTTTGGGATGTGGTGGAACGGGAGCTTCATGCCCTGGATGTGCATCTCTCAAATCTCCATCAACTGCAAGATGCTATCCTATCAATATGGGCCAACATTTCTAAAGAATGCTATCAGCACCTTGTTGAATCAATGCCACGTAGAATTAAGGCAGTTCTGAAGGCAAAAGGGGGTCCAACACCGTATTAGTATGGTGTTCCTAATAATTCTTTAGGTGAGTGTACATGCGAGACACGGGCTGCAGTGGAGTAAGCACCTTCAAAACCAAGAAAGGGCTCCTCCTGCTCCCTCTTCTGCTGCTGCCTCGGCCTCTTCCTCCGCCTCTGAAGGAACGTTGGCACCTTCCTCCCAGCAAACAGAGGATGTTTTACCAACACCACCACCTCTGTCACCAAGCATCTCCACCATGTCACACGGAAACGTTCAGCTCTCCATCTCACAAACCTTGGAGAGAAAGCGTAAATTCCCACCTAGCCACCCTCGATCCCTGGCCCTGAATGCCAGCATTTCTAAACTACTGGCCTTTGAAATGCTGCCATTCAGGCTGATGGAGACGGACAGTTTCAAACAGCTCATGTCGCTTGCTGTCCCACAGTACGTCGTTCCCAGCCGCCACTACTTCTCCAGGAGAGCCGTGCCCTCCCTGCGCAACCAAGTATCGGATAAAATCAAGTGTGCACTGCGCAACGGCATCTGTGACAAGGTCCACCTAACCACAGATACGTGGACCAGTAAGCACGGCCAGGGACGCTATATCTCCCTAACTGCACACTGGGTAAATGTAGTGGCGGCTGGGCCCCAGGCGGAGAGCTGTTTGGCGCACGTCCTTCCGCAGCCAAGGATCGCAGGGCATCATTCTTTGCCTCCTGTTGCCTCCTCTTCCTACTCGGCTTCCTCCTCCTCTTCTACCACCTCCTCATCCGGTCAGCGACAGACCTTGACCACCAACTTCAGCACAGCCAGGGGTAAACGTCAGCAGGCTGTTCTGAAACTGATGTGTTTGGGGGACAGGCCCCACACTGCGCAGGAGTTGTGGCAGGGTGTAGAACAACAGACCGACGAGTGGTTGCTGCCAGTGAGCCTCAAGCCCGGCCTGGTGGTGTGCGATAATGGGCGAAATCTCGTTGCAGCTCTGGGACTAGCCGGTTTGACGCACATCCCTTGCCTGGCGCGTGTGCTGAATTTGGTGGTGCAGAAATTCATTCACAACTACCCCGACATGTCAGAGCTGCTGCGAAAAAGTGCGGGCCGTCTGTGCGCGCTTCCGGCGTTCTCATCCTGCCGCCGCTCGGCTGTCTGCTCTACAGCGTAACTTCGGCCTTCCCACTCACCGCCTCATATGCGACGTGCCCACCAGGTGGAACTCCACCTTGCACATGCTGGAGAGACTGTGCGAGCAGCAGCAGGCCATAGTGGAGTTTTAGCTGCAGCACGCACGGTTGAGTCGCATTGCGGAACAGCACCACTTCACCACCAATGACTGGGCCTCCATGCGAGACCTGTGTTCCCTGTTGCGCTGTTTCGAGTACTCCACCAACATGGCCAGTGGCGATGACGCCGTTATCAGCGTTAAAATACCACTTCTATGTCTCATTGAGAAAATACTTAGGGCGATGATAGAAGAGGATGTGGCCCAGGACGAGGAGGAGGAGGAAGAGGGGTCATCTCTAACACTTTCAGGCCAGTCTTTCAGATGTGGCTCAGAGGGAGGTTTTTTGCAACAGCAGAGGCCAGGTACAAATTTTGCCAGCCAGGGCCCACTACTGGAGGATGAGGAGGAGGAGGATGAGGAGGATGGGGATAAAGCATGTTCACAGCGGGGTGGCACCCAACGCAGCTCGGGCCCATCACTGGTGCGTGGCTGGGGGGATACGGAGGGCGCAGATGATACGCCTCCCACAGAGGACAGCTTGTCCTTACCTCTGGGCAGCCTGGCACACATGAGCGACTACATGCTGCAGTGCCTGCGCAACGACAGCAGAGTTGCCCACAGTTTAACGTGTGCTGACTACTGGGTGGCCACCCTGCTGGATCTCCGTTACAAAGACAATGTGCCGTCCTTAATTCCCTCACTGGAGCGTGATTGGAAGATGCACGACTACAGGCGCACGCTGGTAGACGCGCTCCTGAGAGCATTCCTGACTGATTCCGGGGGACAAGTGGAAGCACAAGGCAAAGGCAGGGGAGGAGGAAGAGGTCACCAACGCAGCTGTGTCAGGGCCAGCACCTCAGAAGGCAGGGTTAGCATGGCCGACATGTGGAAAAGCTTTGTCACCTCGCCACAACAACCGGCCCCAACTGCTGATATGGAACGTCTTAGCAGGAGGCAGCATTTGAACAACATGGTGGAACATTACCTGTGCGCACGCCTACACGTACTGACTGATGGTTCTGCCCCATTTAACTTCTGGGTCTCCAAATTGTCCACATGGCCAGAGCTTGCCCTGTATGCCTTGGAGGTGCTGGCCTGCACTGCAGCCAGTGTACTCTCTGAACGTGTATTTAGCACGGCAGGAGGCGTCATTACAGACAGACGCAGCCGCCTGTCTACAGCCAACGTGGACAAGCTCACGTTCATTAAAATGAACCAGGCCTGGATCCCACAAGACTTGTCTGTACCTTGTGCAGAATAGACAGTTCTAACAGCCTCAACCATCCATCCTTGTACCCAAGTGCACTTATTCCTTTTTTTTTTTTTTATATGTCCCAATATTTTGGGGGATACTCCTATGTAGAAATGCAAAATAACACACATCTGTTTTGGCTACCTATTCCTCCTTTGCCGCCGCTTCCACCTAGAGCGCCACGTGAGCCTACACGGCCACATCCACCCATTCACTGCCTCCTCAACCTCTTCCTCCTACATCATTCCTAATTATTATTTTTTTCAAGGTCTTTTATGTTTTTTTTATTCATTTCCCTATCCACATTTGTTTGCAGAGCATTTGTACATTTTGCTGCCTTTTGCAGCCAAGAGCCATTTTAGTGGCCAAAGGTTCGGGTCCCCATTGACTTCAATGGGATTCAGGTTCGGGGTCAAGTTTGGGTCAAGTTCGGGTCCCGAACCCGAACTTTTTTTTCAAGTACGGCCGAACCTGCCGAACCCGAACATCCAGGTGTCCGCTCAACTCTACTCAATATATTTTTCCTTTATTTATAAAAAAAAAAAAATTTACCAAACATTTGGAAGAATTCACAATTTTCTAAATTAGAATGTCTCTACTTTTAAGACAGATAGTAAGGCCTCATAAAATTGTTATTAGTCATTATTTCTTATATGTCTACTTTATGTTGGCATCATTTTGTAAATGTAATTTAATTTTTTTTTAAAAAAACATTTTTTTTAAGCACCAATTCAGATATAAAGGGATTTTAAGGGGCTTACATAATGGAAAACAACCATAAATGACTACATTTTAAAAACTACACCCCTCAAATTATTCAAAACTGAGGTTACAAACTTTGTTAACCCTTTAGGTGTTCCACAAGAATTAAAGGAAAATGGAGGTAAAATTAAAATATTTCATTTTTTATGCAGATTTTTCATGTTAATCAATTTTTTCTTGCAACACAGCAAGGGTGAACAGCAAAATAAACCTTAATATATATTACTCTGATTCTGCAGTTTATAGAAATACCCATATGTGGCAGTATACTGCTCTATGGGCACGTGGCAGTGGTCAGAAGGAATTAAGCGCTATATGGATTTTGGAGACAGATTTTGCTAGAATGGTTTTTAGGCACCATTTTGTAATTTTGTATTTGAAGAGACCCTGACGTACCCCTACAGTGGAAACCCTCAAAAAGTGATCCCATTTTGGAAACTACACCCTTTAAAGAATATAATAAGGGGGTACTGAACCCTTTGACCCGCTAAGCGTTTTACAGAAATTGGAAACTCTTGACTGTAAAAATGAGTTTAATTTCTTCCCATAAAAGGTTGCTTTAGCCCCAAATTTTTCATTTTGACAAGGGGTAACAGGAGACAAAACGCACCCCATAATCTGTTACCCATTTTATCCTGAATACAGCAACACCCCATATGTGGTGGCAAACTGCTATGGGGGCACATAGCAGGATTCAGAATGGAAGGAACGCCATATGGTTTTTGCAGCGCAAAGGCACCATTGGTTTATTATTTTTTGTGATTGTGGGGGCTAATTTTTTGCAGGATGAGGTGAGGGCATCATTAGTATCATTTTAGGGTACATAAGACTTTTTGATTGCTTGGTATGTCAGTTTTTGGTGACAAGGTGAAAAAAATTGCTGTTTTGGCATAGTTTTATATATTTTTTTACAGTATTCACCTGAGAGGGGCATATCATGTGATATTTTTATATGTTGTTATGGACGCGGCAATACCCAATGTGTCTATTATTTTTATTTTTGTTAAGTTTTGCACAGTATATACATTTTTGAACTGAATAAAATCTTGTTTTTGTGTTGCCATTTTCTGAGAGCCATATTTTTTGCAGGATGAGATGGCGGTTTCATTGGTACCATGTTGGGGTACATAAGACTTTTTGATCGCTTGGTGTTACACTTTTTGTGAGGCAAGGTGACAAAAAATGGCTGTCTTGGCATAGTTTATTTTAAATTTTTTACAGCATCTCAGTTGATAGTTTTATAGAGCAGGTTGTTACGGATGTGGCAATACCCAATGTGTCTATTATTTTTATTTTTGTTAAGTTTTACATAGTAAAAGCATTTTTGAACAGAATAAAATCTTGTTTTTGTGTTGCCATTTTCTGAGAGCCATATTTATTTATTTATTTTTTTGGCGATTGTTTTAGGTAGGATCTTATCTTTTTTTGTGGGATGTGATGGTTGGTACCATTTTGGGGTACATACGCCTTTTTGATCGCTTGGTATCACACTTTTTGTGAGGGAAGGTGACCAAAAAATTGCTGTTTTGGCACAGTTTTTTTTTTACACTTTTGGGGTTCTGATCCCCTCTCCAATGCATTACATTACATCTGTATTGTAATGCATTGGCTGTAAGTGTATTACCACTAATATAGTAATACACTTGCAGCCTTCCTGACTGTGAGATCCAGGCTAACAGGGAAGGCAGCACGATGCCTAAGGAAGCCATCGGACTGTCGTCCCAGCCATCGGGTCCCCGTCACAGCAGTGTGGGGACCTGATGGGGGCAGAGAGGAAGCTCCCTCCATATACACACCTAGCACATGCTGCGGTCAGGGCTGACCGCGGCATAGTCAGGGTTAATGTGCCGGCATCAGTGTTTTTACTGATGTCGGTGCATACAGCAGGGTTACGGCTAACGGGAACAGCTGGTCCCTTGCAGGTGATTGAGCGGGTGCAGTTCCTGCACCCGCCAGATAAGCGCACTTTAGTACTACGGCACTGGTCGGGTGTAACGGGGTGCCGAAGGCGCACTCGGTCTCCCATCAGCCGCAGACCTGCTGCTTAGCTTCGGGAGCGAGGATCTGTGTTTGACCTCGTTCCCAGGGCAGCTTTGCTAGCTGGGAGGCTCCCTGTTCCTAGGTCTGCCTTGAGCGCCGAGCTGATCACTCGGTGCTCGACTGGTCGGTCTGTCGGTCATGTGATGCTGGCCACGTCACATGACCCTCACTCCCCACTATAAATACAGACAACCTGCTGGCCACAGGTTGCCTGTTAATTTTAGGTATCTGGTGATTGTTTTGTTCCTGCATACTTACCTGATCCTGTGTTCCCTGACGATTCTCTGCCTGCTCCTCCTGTACTGCGCATCTCTCCTGGTATCCTGACCCCAGCTTCCACCTGACGATTCTTTGCGGACTCCTGTTGTACTTCGTTTCTCTCCTGGTATTTGACCTCGGCTTTTCCTGACTATTCTCTGCTCATTCCTTAGTACTGCGTAGCTCTCTAGGTATTGACCCGGTCCATTTCACGTTCCGTTATTTGTCTTGTCTGTCTTCCCAGCACGTATCCTAAGTTAGAGACTGCCGTCTAGTTGTCCCCTGTCATTAGGACTTGCGAGGCAAGTAGGCAGGGCCAGGGGTGAGGGTGGAGCGCAGTGGTCACTATCCTCCCACCTGTGTGTAGTGTATGTTACCGTCACATCGGGAAGTGGTTAATACTAATTTAAAGTTTGTATTCAAAATCTTGCCCGATTTCCGACTGCTTAACGGAATAATAATCATTTGTTAGCATGCAGGCGAATATACATCATATAGAAAATCACGAGAATTTGTCTGCTCCAAGGCACCAGTCCAAAAACAATTTCTTAAAATAGGATAGCTTTTTTGTTTACCAGTATTTCCTGTATACTTATAACCATTTTGGTTCAAAATCATTATAGGCATTATAACTCAGGATAATAACTGTACAGTCAATGACAACCTGCAAAGTATTTAGTATGACTAGCTAAGAGAGCTGAATGCTTGAATGTTGTTAGAGATGTTTAATCATGAGTGGCACTAATCCTCCATTTTGTCCAATGGCAGGGGACTTGATATGTGAAACGTTTTATGTTATAGAAGTTAGTGCCTTTTTACACAAACCAAGGATTGGGCCAATTATCGGGAGCCAATAATTGGCCAAAGTAAAGGTGGCACTCATCTGTTGGGTGATCAATGAAATCAATCAGATCTTTTGCTGTCTTTGCTTCTTCTCCTATTATCCTCATCATTTGTCAGTTCATAGATGCCAGCATTTTATGTGGAAACTAAAATTGTCATTTTTCAGCAGCACATCACCCTGTGAAAACAAAAATATGCAAACTGAATGGTGGATGAACAGTCATAAAAGTGATTGTTCATTCTCTATTCATTTTTCATTGGGCTATATGAAAGGCCCTTTAAAGGGGTTGTCTTCTTTTTATTATTGATCCTCACGATAGGTCATCAATATCAGTGATAAAGAGAAAATAAAAAAGAGAGGATTATGGTACAATATACAAATCAAGGGTGGTCAGCCCAGAATAGAGCAAAGTACCTAAGGATATTGGGCGCCAGGAGGGTGGAGTAAAAAGAGATTGAGATAGGTGAGCAAATTAATGCAGGTGAGCAGATTAATGTAGTGGGAAGGCAGCACAGGTGTTAATGGGAGTGGGACAAAACCCACACCCAAATGGTAGTAGTAATAAGAAGAGACGGACACAGGTGGAGCCAGGCAAATTCCTCCTGTGAACCGTCAAAGAAAAAACACACCCAATAAGGCGCCACTCCCTAGTGTAAATAAATAGTTAAAGCACCAATATCGGATGGTGTGTATAGTAGGATAAATACAGAATATGCATCAGTATAAATAATTTAAAAAATAAGTTGAAATAAAATAAAATAAAATCTGTATGCACTCACTTCACTGGGGGGTAGTCAACCGGATAAACTCAAGACACCTGAGACTTTGAACCCCCCTGGCCAGGATCACACGTAGAAATGTTGGAAATTGATGGCAGCCCACGTCTGGAGGTTTCTGATCAATCACTTTATTTTGACAAATAATGTATGGCTCAATGCGTTTCGGGGTTCTGGATGCCCCCTTCTTCAGGAGTAATACAAAGGTCAATACATACAAATAATCTTAAAAAAACATAATCCTTTAACATAAGGCTTTAGGAACAATTTATAAGGAAACTTATCCTAAACATTTTGCTGGCAAATCCCTAAAGCAGCCAGATACCAGAACACCCCCTGCTATGCACACTAACTCTCAAGAACCCCCTCCCCCTTCCCCCCCATACCTTGTAGTTTGAAGAGGAAATCCTCCTTTTACCCCTTAGAAAGTAGGGGCCCACATCTTAAGTGCTTTTATAGCATGGTTATGGATGATCTGAAGGGCGCCATGGGTAATCCATCCATCAAATCCGACCAGGATTGCAACAACATCCCTTTAAGAAATAGTGTTGAGCGTGAATATTCGAATTACGAATTATAATCTCGAATATCGGCACTTCGAGAATTTAAGAATATTTAGAATATTTAGAATATAGTGCTGTATATTCGTAATAACGAATGTTCGTCTTTTTTTTTTCCATCTGAACATGATTCGTCCCTGCTTCTTGCTTGTGGGCCAATGACTCATTGGCCAACCAGCAAGAAGCAGGGAGGAATCATGTGTTCATGTTCAGATGGAAAAAAAATTATGACTATTCTAAAAAATGAATATAGCACTATATTCGCTATATTGCTATATATTAGTTTTTTTTGAATATTCGCTTTATTGGTATATATTATTTTTTTAGAATATTACAAATATTCTAAAAAACTAATATATAGTAATATAGCACCAGATACTAATCCCTCCCTTCTTTTAGCTTGGGGGAGAATATGTAGAATATACTATATTCAATATAGTATATTCTACATATTTGCCCACAAGCTAAAAGAAGGAAGGGATCAGTGTCTGCCTGTGTACTGTTTAAAAAAAAATAAGAAGAATTTTCGTCATTAGTATTACCAATATATATCACTATTCATTGAATATAGTGCTATATATTCGTAATTACGAATATTCCTTTATTTTTATATATTTTTTGTTTACACAGTACACATCACAATGATGTGCACTGTGTAAAAAAATAAATATATGAATTTCTATTTCAAGTCAACCAAAATGAAGCATAGCTGCATTCATTATGTGGGGACATTTTACCGGCAGTTCTATGTAACTCCTGAACACATGGTGCCTTCAGAACAGACTCCAAACTCCGCTCTGCAGAATGACAGTCTAGTTGGTCCACTTTGCCTGTCAGCCACTTCCTGGTGACGTCTGACCCGGGCTGTGTGACACTAGCCCCCCCCCCCCTTCCCCCGGGTGTAGACAAGCCTCGCATCTAAAAGCTTATTCTGCAACGTGACCTGCGATCAATGATCCGGGCTGCGCACTGGAGGCAGCTGTCAAGGACCGCACCAGCAGCCGGGGACCGCGGCTGAGTCTTTAAAGATGGTATGGTGAACTAATCCCGGCGGCTGAGCAGGGGACACACCATGGCCGAGGCAAGCTGGCTCATCACTGCCTTCTGTGCTCAGACGGGCACAGGATAGATGCGTCCTGCCATTGGCCGGAGCACAGCTATGTGTGGTGCTGATAGTGTATGGGTGGGGAGAGCGGCGGTACCCATTCCTCCCCACAGACAAAAGGTGGATGAGAGAGCCGCTGCTAAAGACCGCCACTCCTACTGCCCTCTGGCTTGTAGGAATCAGCACATGGTGAGGCTGTCTGCCCTACCGTAGAGTTCTTCCACAGACTCAATGTGCCCGATATGGAAACTGATAGCAGGCGGATGCAGGCGGCGTGTCTAACTAATTTAGTACTTATTTTTAGTGTGGTTTCAAAAAGTAAAAATAATGTAAAAAAAAAAAATACAATGTAAAATTGTGCTTTTTTTTGCATGTTAACGCGTTCCTGCTGCACACTTACAACATGCTGCTGTCAGAGGTGTCTTAGTTTATTTATGGTTTTTCCCTGGTCTGGTGGGGGCCCATTCCTGAGAACACATTCCTGCTGCACAGTGCACACTTAGAACCTGCTGCTGCCTGTCCTGCTGAGTTATGCCGAGCTATGTGTAGGCCTTATACTCGACCGTTACCATCTACCAGCTACTGATGCTGCTGCTGTCTGTCCTGACCCTGATGACTTATGTGTGGGCTTTATACTTCACCGTTACAAATACCTGCTGCTGTATGTCCTGACTAGTGATGGACGAACATCTGCCGGGACGGTTCGCGAAGCGATCGTGCGAATGCGATCAAATGTTCGCGAACCGCAAGTTCGCAGCAGGTCCCATTCAGCGGGCAAACCTGAAAAACCTTCAGCTCATATTTGCAACCAAGAAATAATTACTAGAAGTGCACAAATAGTCCTACAACATGACAGTCACATACCAGATGTATTATTCGAATTTGCAATCTCCATTAATTTTTTTTTCCAATGCGAAATATCGGGAATATAATTTTGCAAATGCACTATACAGTACCCAAATGCACTATAAAGAAAGTATATTGGTATATAACACCCCGCTTCAATCAGTTTTTTTGGGGGACGACTGGTATATCACACCAGTAGAAATTATTTGTTACAATAACGCTTGTCCCTCTATATACCTGCAGTATTGCAGCAGAACCGCACACAACTGCCGCACAATACAAATGCACTATAATATACTTTCTAACATAGAAAGTATATTATAACATTGTACAAGGAAGGCAATCCATTAGAATATACACAAAGATAAAACGCAACCTTTAATAATGTTACTATGAGGGTCCATTCACACGTCTGTAAGTGTTTTGCGGATCCGCAAAACACGGACACTGGCAAAGTGCATTCCGCAATTTGTGGACCGCACATCGCCAGCACTATAATAGAAAATGCCTAATCTTGTCTGCAATTGCGGACAAGAATAGGACATGTTCTATTTTTTGGCGGAAACGGAAGCACAGATGCGGAAGTGCGGATCCGCAAATGCGGATGTGGATCTGCAAATGTGGATGCGGACAGCACATTCCGGCCCCATTGATAATGAATGGGTCTGCACCCGTTCCGCAAAATTGCGGAACGGATGCGGACCCATTTTGTGGACGTGTGGATGGAAAAGATATCCCTCAAAATGAAAATAAATTAAATTATTAAAGTTAAGCAAAAAGCATAGATGTGTTAGGCAATAACAAGTGCTCGGCGGCACTAAATCAGAAACCATATGTCCTACCACAATCCGGGGGGTTCCAGTACACATCGATAAATCCAGGAGGGAAAGCAAAAAAAACATCCATCTCTGGGCTAGATGATGATGTGGTATTGAAGGACAGGGTGGGCAAAGAACTGTCCCTGATATTGCCCTACAGGGGGTGCTATTCTGGCCCTGATAGCCTAACCACAGACCACCCGCCCTGATAAGAGTGACCTAGTCAGGAACCTTACCCTATATAAAAATGGCCCTAGTAAGCCCCTAGCCACTAGGCCCCTTACTTCCAGGTGATCACTATATAGATCTATGTGTTTTTGACTCATTATAAAAGTATATTATAAGTATATTGCACCCCTCTGTGTATCACACCTATCGATAGCGCACCTATACTAGTACTTAAAATGACTTTTGTGGCCCTATTAGCTAGCGTTTGGTGTCCTTAACAGTCTGTCCCTGCTCCACACAGCAACCTCTCCCTACACTGGCAAAACACTGAATGTAAAATGGCGGCCAGATCAGGTTTATTTATAAGGTAGGGGGTATGTCCATGTGTTGAAACGTCTCAATTGGCTGTCCTGTACCACCTGATGGATGTGTCATGGGTCAAAGTTCTTCACAATGTAAAAGAATTTGTCGGGTGCGAATTTCTCCATATGTTCGCATGTTCGGCGAATCGCGAACACGCAAAGTTTGCCGCAAAACGACCGCCGGGAGAACCGCAAGGCCATCTCTAGTCCTGACACTGCTGAGTTATGTGTGGGCCTTATACGACAGTGTTACCAAGTACCTACTTCTGTCTGTCCTGACCCAGATTAGTTTGACCCTGGACTAAAGGGGCCCTACAACTAAGTTATCAGTTAAAATTACCCCATAACATAACATTATAAAAAAAAAATAACGCACGTGTTATAAAACATCAAAAACTATTTATTAACAAAAACATTTTTAAAAAGCCTCTACGGCAACTTTTTCAGTTTGCCACGTAGCGCCCCCATTTCCTGCATCCCTTGAAGGTGCATCCCTTGAAGCTGCATCTGGGCTATGCGTTTGATACATTTCTTGAGTACTGCTTTTTAAATAAAAAAAATAATTGCAATTCAGGTTACAAGACAATTAGTGCATTGTGTGGAGTATGTGATTAAACACTGCCGATTTACATCTAGATTCAGTAGTTATAGATTTTTATGTTAATTATAGTGTTTGCTTAGTGATAGTTCGGATAGAGTATGTTATTTATTTGGTTAGTTAATAGTTTTTAGCTAGTTTACAGAGTTACGGTGCAGTTTTGTTGTTTTATAGTACTGTAGTTTCTGTTGTCCACTAATTGTTGGCACTTTTAAACAATTCACGACCGGACCATAATAGTACACCGCAGCAGGACGTGACTTGACGCACAGGGACGTACTATTATGGACCAACACACACCCGGCCCTCCGGCATAATCGCTTGGGAACCGGAGTGCTAAGGCTGCTCAGCTAAACAGGCAGACATGTTAACTAAGTGCTGCTGTTGTTCATATTGCAGCTCCGGAGATGCAGGGTGGTGGTGGGGGGGGGGGGGGACGTGGGATGTTTGTGAATATGTTATGTATATCTAATTATATTGATGTGTGCACATATTTACCCTCCTGGTGGGGGGGTGTAGACATCCTCCTCCTCTTCTGGAGGTGGGGGAAGGTAATCCCATGGCTGTGAGGGTCCGGGCTGCTCTGCCTCTACCTGCACCATTTTTCCCACATCAGGTGGGGGAGGGGCCACAACATTATTGGAGGGCCCGGGTTGCTCTCCCTCCTCCGAAGCCTCCTCATCTGTGGAGACCTCCACCACGTGTAAATCCTTATTTGTTCTTCGGTGGCTGATTGATGGAGCGGGAACCCCTGTAATCACACAATGTTAAGAATTTAGACAAACAAATCATAACAAAGGTAAAGATCAAGAAATTCCTATATGGAGAGATCTGATTATGGGATTATGATTATCCCCATGGTGTATTTGCCCCATTTTGGTGTTAAATAACATGCCAAAACCAGTGTTACAGATGGGTAAAACTAGCCTAAGTTACAAGGTAGGATGAGGTAACAGGGGATTTGTTAGGAAGGTGCCCTATAGGGTATTGTGGCTGGGTGCGAGGATTATGTTGAACAGCGCAGGTGGGGAATTTAGCGGTGAATAGAGGATGGAAACAGAAGAACCTAGGGTGGGCCAGAGGGGTGAAAGGGGAGTGGTTTGCTCTGAAAAGCGCCGAAGGGCATGGGCACTGGACGCTTCAACACCTATAGAAGCTAATTAGCAGATGAAATAAAAGCGTTTTTCACAGAATACAGGCGATGGACAGCAATATGAAAGGTAAGATTTTAATAGGGGGAAGGTAAGGGAGATCATGATGTCAGTGGTGTAAAATGATGATTTTACATGAAAGGCTCCATTTAATAAGTTTTAATGTATTTATTAATTTGTTAAGCTATTCTTTAATAAAGTTGGCAGAGGCCTAATTTATCCATTTATATTAGGTATCCATGTGGCTTATTTAATTATTGGTTTATGAGGTTAAGTTAATGGGGTGTGTATATATATACAGTGGGATGCGAAAGTTTGGGCAACCTTGTTAATCATCATGATTTTCCTGTATAAATCGTTGGTTGTTACGATAAAAAATGTCAGTTAAATATATCATATAGGAGACACACACAGTGATATTTGAGAAGTGAAATGAAGTTTATTGGATTTACAGAAAGTCTGCTATAATTGTTTAAACAAAATTAGGCAGGTGCATAAATTTGGGCACTGTTGTCATTTTATTGATTCCAAAACCTTTAGAACTAATTATTGGAACTCAAATTGGCTTGGTAAGCTCAGTGACCCCTGACCTACATACACAGGTGAATCAAATTATGAGAAAGAGTATTTAAGGGGGTCAATTGTAAGTTTCCCTCCTCTTTTAATTTTCTCTGAAGAGTAGCAACATGGGGGTCTCAAAACAACTCTCAAATGTCCTGAAGACAAAGATTGTTCACCATCATGGTTTAGGGGAAGGATACAGAAAGCTGTCTCAGAGATTTCAGCTGTCTGTTTCCATAGTTAGGAACATATTGAGGAAATGGAAGACCACAGGCTCAGTTCAAGTTAAGGCTCGAAGTGGCCGACCAAGAAAAATCTTGGATAGACAGAAGCGACGAATGGTGAGAACAGTCAGAGTCAACCCACAGACCAGCACCAAAGACCTACAACATTATCTTGCTGCAGATGGAGTCACTGTGCATCGTTCAACCATTCGGCGCACTTTACACAAGGAGATGCTGTATGCGAGAGTGATGCAGAGGAAGCCTTTTCTCCGCCTACAGCACAAAAAGTGCCGCTTAAGGTGGGCTAAAGCACATTTGGACAAGCCAGCTTCATTTTGGAATAAGGTGCTGTGGACTGATGAAACTAAAATTGAGTTATTTGGCCATAACAAGGGGCGTTATGCATGGAGGAAAAGGAACACAGCATTCCAAGAAAAACACCTGCTACCTACAGTAAAATATGGTGGTGGTTCCATCATGCTGTGGGGCTGTGTGGCCAGTGCAGGGACTGGTAATCTTGTCAAAGTTGAGGGACGCATGGATTCCAGCCAGTATCAGCAGATTCTGGAGACCAATGTCCAGGAATCAGTGACAAAGCTGAAGCTGCGCCGGGGCTGGATCTTTCAACAAGACAACGACCCTAAACACTGCTCAAAATCCACTAAGGCATTTATGCAGAGGAACAAGTACAACGTTCTGGAATGGCCATCTCAGTCCCCAGACCTGAATATAATTGAAAATCTGTGGTGTGACTTAAAGAGAGCTGTCCATGCTCGGAAGTCATCAAACCTGAATGAACTAAAGATGTTTTGTAAAGAGGAATGGTCCAAAATACCTTCAACCAGAATCCAGACTCACATTGGAACCTACAGGAAGCGTTTAGAGGCTGTAATTTCTGCAAAAGGAGGATCTACTAAATTTTGATTTCATTTCTTTTTTGTGGTGCCCAAATTAATGCACCTGCCTAATTTTGTTTAAACAATTATAGCACACTTTCTGTAAATCCAATAAACTTCATTTCACTTCTCAAATATCACTGTGTGTCTGTGTGTGTCTCCTATATGATATATTTAACTGACATTTTTTATCATAACAACCAACGATTTATACAGGAAAATCATGACGATTAACAAGGTTGCCCAAACTTTCGCATCCCACTGTATATAATCTATAATCCCATGCAAATTAAGTGGGGGGTGTATGTAATGGACGGGGCCTTTCACCGGAATACTGAATGATGTTTGCAGTTTATGTATATATAAACAAAAAGACCTATATATTTATGTGTGTGTGAAACGTATGAAATCATCCGGTGAGATCAAACATTTGTACCGCGCTGTGTGTATAACTATATATATACACTCACAGTGAGGTAGAGATGTATGATCTAACCGGATGATTTTGTATGTGTCACACCAGGTATTAAAGGGAACCTGTCACCTGGATTTTGGGTATAGAGCTGAGGACATGGGTTGCTAGATGGCCGCTAGCACATCCACAATATCCAGTCCCCATAGCTCTGTGTGCTTTTATTGTGTAAAAAAAACTATTTGATACATATGCAAATTAACCTGAGATGAGTCAGAGCTTGAAAATATGACTCTTCTCTGGTCACACAAGTATGACTCTTTTATGTTAATTTGCATAAAAGGCGGGAAGTACAAAAATGCATAATACTTATTGAATTCGTCTGCAAATGAAATTAAAAGTGTAATTTATATGTTTAGGGTAACACAATGAACATTTAGAAGCGCTCAGTGAGGGTAGCATAGTAGAGGTGACAGGTTCCCTTTAAGTAATCATTTTTAAAGGGATGAAATACGGATGTAGTAGAGTTAACTAGTGTTGAGCACGAATATTCGAAAAGCAAATTTTTATCTTGAATATCGCCACTTCGAGAATTCGCAAATATTTCGAATATAGTGCTATATATTTGTTATATCTGAACACATGATTCCTCCTTGCTTCTTGCTTGAGGGCCAATGAGTCATTGCCCCACAAGCAACTAAAGCAGGGAGGAATCATGACTTCAGATGAAAAAAAATGACAGATATTCTAAAAAAACTAATATATACAGTAGCACTATATTCAATATAGTGCTATACAGTATATTCGTATTTTAGAAAAATACACTGTTCCCTTCAGATGGAAAAAAAATGAAGAAAATAAAAAAAACAATATATAGCACTATATTGGATATAGTGCTATATATTATTTTTTTAGAATATTCGTAATGACGAATATTCAAAAAAATTTATATATAGCACTATATTCAATATAGTGCTATCTATTCGTATTTTAGAAAAGTCGTAGTTTTTTTCCATCTGAAGAGAACAGTGTTCAGTGTTCACTTCAGATGGAAAAAAATGACGACTATTATAAAATACGAATATATAGCACTATATAGAATATAGTGCTATATATTAGTTTTTTAACACACGCCTGTATTGATCGCGTAATATTCGCATATTACGCGATCATTACCTTGCTGATTTTCGAGTAAAAAAAAAAGTAGAATATAACAAATATTCAAATTCGCAAATATTTGATGAATATTCTACAAAATTTTAGCAAAATATCACGAATTTGAATTTGACCCCTGCCACTCATCACTAGAGTTAACACACATGCTTTATGAGATGTGTTATGTAAACTAAATGCAACTAAATGCGTTAAGCTACTTTTAAAAAATGGCTTTTGTTTCAAGATAAAGCGATGAGTTAAGAAATTTGAGTTAAGAGGTTGTGTGTTAACCCTACTACATCTGTACAGATTAGCAGCATAACAGAATATATACATTATAGAGTGTTGTAGAGAGAGATACAAAAGTCATGTAAGCATTGTACCTAGGAATAATCTTTGACTCATCTCTGTGATCTGATCAGACTGAAAGCGCTTCAGATCACACCACTTTTTCTGGACGGCGTTCCTTCTGTGCCTCAGTCCAATTTTTTTATATAATTCAAAACGGAGAGCCCTGATGATGGCCTGCTTCTACTCTCTTTTCTGTGTCCTGTCATACCCCCGCACCAACATTCGCTGCAGGATAAAGATGCAAACATACAGTATGATCAAATTTTTTTTAAATACAAGTTTTCAAATAAATGTCCTCAACAAAACAGCAAAAAGTAGTTACGTCTTTGAAGGGTAAATAGTAGATTTAATGTTACTGTTATAAAATCAAATTGTATTGCGATTGTATGTGTGTGGGGTCTGAGCAATCAGATATTGGCCAGCTAAGCAGAGATGTACCTGTCTAGTGAAGTGATGGTACGGTATGGGGTGTACTGCTGGTTCGCCTCCCCGTGGTGCACCCTGGGTAATGCTAAATGAACCAGCAAATACTTACGGTCAGACAAAGAAAACTTATGGACATAAAATATAAACTATTCAAGTAAATACTGCAGAGTGTCCCATAGAAGTAAATAGGGATGCCATACCTGTAATTACACCTGCTCACCACTGGAGTTGCTGTGGCAAGCAGATAAACAGAGAAGAGAAGGCAGCGCTCATACGAACGCTGCCTTCTCTTCAAACAACTGACCAGCGGGAGTGCTGGGAGTTGGACCCCCACCAATCTGATATTGATGACCTATCCTGAGGATAGTACAAGAAAATTTGGACTAAGACATTCATAGTCGCAGGTGCACATCCATAATGCTAGCATGCAGAAAGCAAACAAAAAAAACATCTGCAGAAGCCAACTTGATGAAACACATTTGATTAAAACTGTGCGCAAAGAGCAAAGTAAAGTAGGTGAAATTTTTCAGAAATTTTCAAAAACCCAATTTTTAGGGACCATCACTTTGTGAGGCTTACATAATAGAAACCACCCAAAAATGACCCCATTCTATAAACTACACCCCTCAAGGTATTCAAAACTGATTTTACAAACTTTGTTTACCTTTTAGGTGTTCCACAAGAATTAATGGAAAATAGAGCTACAATTTCAAAATTTCACTTTTTTGGCAGATTTTCCATTTTAATAATATTTTTCATATTTACAAAGCAAGGGTTAACCATACTCAATATTTATGGCCCTGATTCTGTAGTTTACATAAACACCCCATATGTGGTCGTAAACTGCTGTACGGGCACACGGTAGGGCGCAGAAGGAAAGGAATGCCATACGGTTTTTGGAAGGCAGGTTTTGCTGGACTGTTTTTTTTGACACCCATGTCCCATTTGAAGCCCCCTGATGCACCCCTAGAGTAGAAACTCCATAAAAGTGACCCATCTAAGAAACTACACCCCTCAAGGTATTCAAAACTGATTTTACAAATGTTGTTAACCCTTTAGGTGTTCCACAAGAATTAATGGAAAATAGAGATAACATTTCTAAATTTCACTTTTTTGGCAGATTTTCCATTTTAATAATTTTTTTCCAGTTACAAAGCAAGGGTTAACAGCCAAACCAAACTCAATATTTATGACCCTGATTCTGTAGTTTACAGAAACCCCCCATATGTGATTGTAAACCGCTGTACGGGCACACGGCAGGGCGCAGAAGGAAAGGAATGCCATACGGTTTTTGGAAGGCAGGTTTTGCGTGTCCTGCCGGGCGGCGGTGATCGGAACAACACATGACGTACCAGTATATCATGGGTCCTTAAGGACTCGGGAAACATGCCATACCGGTACGTCATGTGTCCCTAAGGGGTTAATTCAGAATAATCCCTACTCCCCAGTTTTATTGTTTGTATGTGTAATGTTGTTTGCTATCCTGAGGATAGGTCATCAATTGTAAAAAATGGACAACCTCCCGTCTGCCCATTGACTATAAACATCCGGGAGGTGGATCTCTATTTCTGAAAGCATGTTCTAAAACCTCCTGCAGCTTTCCCCTCTGTGCTCAGCCCCTGTACATAGAAGCTCCGTGACTGAGCTCCCTCCTGACAGCCAAGAATATGAAGCTTTACCCTGAGACCTTTTTTCCTGGTCTCCGAGCTTTTGAACGCTCTGACAAGCAGCCAGAGCTATCACAAATGCATGTACCATCTCCCTCTCATTACTGCCAGTCAGAGAGGGAGATCGGTATTTAAACTAGGCATCGCGATCGCAATGTAAACTGTAAGCCCTGGAGATCATGATCTCCGGGGCATGTGAGCGCTGTAATTTCCAGTTACAGCGCTCAGAAATGCTTGTACCGCCTCCCTCTCATTAGCGCTGGCAGGAGAGGGAGATCGGTACATACACACTCCACCCTGCGATCCCCCAGCAGCTGTTTTCACCTGGAAACCAATCAGCATGGTCTCCAGGGCATGTGACCGCCGGAGCCGGGTGAGTGCAGGAGCTGTGAGGTCTTTCAGAGACCTCACAGCTCCTGCACTGAGGCTGTACAGCGCTGTATTGCGCTGTACAGCCTCTCTGGGGGGTGCATTTCTCCTGTAACTGGGGATACTATGCCAGCCACAGTTACAGGAGAAATCAACAGTGGGAAAAAAAAAAGTGAAGTTAAATGTCCCCCAGAGGTCTTGTATGACCTTATGGGGGACGAAAAGGGTAAAATAAAAAATAAAAAAATAAAGTGTTAAAAAATAAAAAAAAAGGTTTCACATGTAAAAAAAAAAAAATTCCCCAAGTAAAAAAAATGTAAAAATAGAAAAAATTCAATAAAATAGACATATTTGGTATTGCCGCATCCGTGACGGCCGGCTCAATAAATATATCACATGATTGACCCAGTCCGATAAATATCATAAAAATAACAAAGAACTGTGTCAAAAAAAGCCATTTTTGTCACATTATATCACAAAAAGTGCAGCACCAAGTGATCAAAAAGGCGTATGTTCCATAAAATGGTACCAATAAAACCATCACCTCATCCCGCAAAAAATTAGCCCCTACATAAGATAATATTTAAAAAATATATATAAATATAGCTCTCAGAACATGGACACATTAAAACATAATTTTTTTGTTTCAAAAATGCTATTATTGTGTAAAACTTAAATAAATAAGAAAAAGTATACATATTAGGTATCGCCATGTCCGTAACGATCTGCTCTATAAAAATGTCACATGACCGAACCCCTCAGGTGAACGCTGTAAAAATAAATAAATAAAAACTGTGCTAAAACAACCAAATTTTTGGTCACCTTGCCTCATAAAGTGTTATAATGAATGATAAAAAAATCATATGTACCCAAAAATAGTACCAATACCCTTATCCCCTAGTTTCCAAAATGGGGTCACATCTTGGGAGTTTCTACTGTAAGGGTGCATCAGGGGGCTTCAAATGGGACATGGCATCTAAAAACCATGTGGCGCTCCTTTTCTTCTGCGCCCTGCCGTGTGCCCATATAGCAGTTTATGACCACATGTGGGTTGTTTCTGTAAACTGCAGAATCTGGGTAATAAATATTCAGTTTTGTTTGGCTGTTAACGATCGATGTGTTAAAGAAAAAAATTGGATTAAAATGGAAAATCTTCCAAAAAAGTGAGATTTTTATATTTGATCTCCATTTTCCTTTAATTCTTGTGGAACGCCTAAAGGGTTAACAAAGTTTGTAAAATCGGTTTTAAGTAACTTGAGGGGTGTAGTTTCTACAATCGGGTCATTTATGGGGGTATCCATTATGTAGGCCCCACAAAGTGACTTCAGACCTGAACTGGTCTAAACTTCTAAGCCTCCTAACGTCCTAAAAAAATAAAATTAAATTTCCGAAATGATGCCAACATAAAGTAGACATATGGGGAATATTAAGTAATAAATATTTTATGAGGTATCACTTTCTGTTTTAGAAGCAGAGAAATTAAAATTGAGAAAATTGCGAATTTTTCACAATTTTTGGTAAATTTGGGATTTTTTCATAAATAAAGGTGAAATATATTGACTCAAATTTATGACTAGCATGAAGTTCAATGTGTCACAAGAAAACAATCTCTGATTGGTTTGGATAAGTTAAAGGGTTCCAAAGTTATTACCACATAAAGTGAGATGTCAGATTAGCAAAATTAGGCCTGGTCCGGAAGGGGGCAAATGGCCCAGATGTCAAGTGGTTAAATGAGCACAGATTGACTTGTTGTGTTGTATGTTGATGATAATTTAGAATTTCTTAAAATCAGAAAAGTCCCATATAAAGCATACCTGATGGCTACTTTATACAACTGAGGTTAGTAGCAACAAGTAAAAGCAGCAACAAGAAAAGTACTCTATGGTTCAATGTACATGCATATCCTCAAATGATGACTGCTGGCTAATGATTCTTCTGAATTTCTCTATGGAGTTCAAACTAAACCACTAGGGATGAGCGAATCGACTTTGGAGGAAACATCCAAAGTCGATTTGCATAAAACTTTGTACTAATACTGTACGGAGCAGGAACTCTGTACAGTATTAGAATGTATTGGCTCCGATGAGCCGAAGTTATTGCTTCATAATAACTTCATAAATTTATTTGTACTGTAAAAAAAACATTTCCTGAACTCGGGTTCGGTTCCAAGGTACCACTTAGAACCGAACCAGTGTTCGGGAAATTGTATTTTACAGGACAAATTAATTTATGAAGTTATTACACAAAGTCTCACGAGACTTCGCGAATCAATAAGTCATCGGAGCCAATACATTCTAATACTGTACGGAGCTCCTGCTCCGTACAGTATTAAAACAAAATTTTATGCAAATCGACTTCGGATGTTCCATCCGAAGTTCATTCGTTCATTCCTATAAATCACCAACTCTTACTCAACACGTTTTAATATATTGGCCTTAAAGGGGTTGTCCCCCGAAAAATATACTACATTTTTCAAACCAGCACATGGATCTGAATACTTTTGTAATTGCATGTAATTAATTTAGTATAGCCATTGAGTTATTCAATGAAATCTGTGTAGCGCCACCTGCTGTAAACTCTTTTTCTAATTTCTCGATCCTGCTCACTGAGATGAAAGTACATGCTCAGTTCCATTCTTCAACTGCCACCAGCTGCACTAGAAAGGAAGCATCTCCTGAGAAAATGCATGCCCCCTGAACTGCCAGCTTGAAATAAATCTAGCAGAGCAATTGGAGCAATGAATGCGGAAATACAGAGTTGGTTCTAAGTTTGTTAGAAAGAAACTGCCAAATACTGTATGAAATCGAATTTTCATTTTTTACATTATCATGAGATGGTAGTTAATATTCACACCCCCTTCCCCCCCAAAAAAAAATTTAATTGCCAAATATTTTATATTTGTATTACACACTTATTTCCTGTTTTTTAAAGCTTCTTAGTGAGCCAATCCCTTTAAATGAATATGGCTAGATTTAAAGGGATTGTTCCCCTCAGGACCCAACTCTATGAGACAGAATGGAGAGCTGCTCTAGTGGGCTCTAGCTATCTATGTAATACAATGATTCCCCCGGCAAATGAGCGGTTTTGGGGTGACAGGAGTCAGACTAATGGTTATCAGCTGACCTACTCTTCACAACCTATGCCAGCCCATGCTATCTCACAATTTTTCTTATCATGCTCACAATTTCTAATATTTTGATTATCTAATAAACTATATTGGTATACACCTCACTAAACTCTCCCCTCTCCAATACACCCTGAATGCAGCAGGCAGGATCATCTCTCTGTGTCTAATGGCTA
Organism: Bufo bufo; assembly: GCF_905171765.1. Lineage (NCBI taxonomy): Eukaryota > Metazoa > Chordata > Amphibia > Anura > Bufonidae > Bufo > Bufo bufo. Next base: position 521,223,936 of record NC_053390.1, on the reverse strand, counting down.
CTGCGATGTAACCATATTATGCCAGTTATGGTGGCTCAAGCCACAGATGCCAAGTAACCAGACAACTTAAAACATAACTAATAAATAAAACCACAGACACCAAAAGCTTTTTGAAAATAATTGGCCGCAATGTTTTATTAAGGGCAACATGAATAAATATGTAATATATTAGCATAATAAATAATAGCCATAGTAAATTAAAAACCATTTAATATTAATATTCATCATCAGTTAATACAACACATCCAATATCAACCAAATTAAGCAAATTATCAGATTAGGGAGGGCAGGTAGGGTGCAGGTCTTCAGATCTTCTTCAAACATCAGACCCTGGAAAACACTCTGCCACCAGCTGCACTAGAAAGGAAACATCTCCTGAGAAAGTGCACGCCCCGTGAGCTGTCAGCTTGAAATAAATCTAGCAGAGCAATTGGAGCAATGAATGAGGAGATACAGAGTTGGTTCTAAGTTTGTTATAATCACAGATGGCCATCCTTTAAAACTTAGCCTTTATTAATACAGTATTTAAAAATTAAAAAGCACATAAGATACCCCTAATAGAGCTGCTATCTAAGTTTGTTAGAAAGAAACTGCCACATACTATATGGAATCTGATCTGCCAGTTTCACTATTTCTCATCTTCCATTTGCTGTTGTTGAGGTTCTTCAGGGATCTGTTGTAGGTCTTCTCCTCTTTTCAATCTGCATTGCTATAAAGTATCTCAGATTTTGCTTTCAGTACCATCTCTTATGCTGATGACACCCAATTATATACTTACAAAAAGACCTTGTGGCACTCTGCTATTCAATGCTTGGGTAGGGTTCCCACACCTTATTGTAAAATTAGGAAAACTCCAGCACAAAGTGATTAATGTCCAACAAATCAGTATTTATTTCATAAGCGGCTGCATCAATTCTGATGTTTCGCCAATCCAGCCTTTATGAAACTGGTGCACTGTATGATGTGGACAGAAGGATAGGAATAAGGCACTCAGGATAATAAGTGCATCCGCACTAGAGGAAATGCAAGTAAACAGGCAATACTCATGGTCAGGTAACAGGCCAAGGTCAGAGAAGGCAGAATTCCTGCAAATTTGTGAAAGTAAAACACTATAAGGGCAGGTAGCTGAGGGTTAGTATGAAAAACAGGTAATGGTCAGGCAGCAGGGGGTCAAAATTGGTAGACAGACAGAGCTATGGTACACTGGCAGACAATTAGGATAACACTAGTGTTGATCGAGCATCAAAGTGCTTGGGTGCTCTGGTGCTTGAGTAGAATACTTTGGGATGCTCGGGTGCTCTACAGAGCACCCGAGCACAATGGAAGTAAATGGGAGAACCCGAACATTAAAACAGGCACCCCCTGTTCTCAAGATGGGAGGGTGCTGAATCCCACTGAGGTCTATGCAGAAGATTGCTGTACAGTGCAGGAATCCCCAGAGTGTGAGTCCGCGCTTTGACTCCGTATATAGCTATGTCCACATATGGAGTCAGTGCTTGGGGACACCCAGTGTATTTAAATCTAATTTAGCCTCTATTTCTGAAAAGTTTCCGCCATGATTTGAACTCACAACCTTCTACACTAGAGGCAAGAACCTTAACCACTCAGCTATAAAGCTGAATTATAAACTGTGTCTGTTTACACAGCAGAAGTATTATTTTAAATTTAACTGCAGGTTAACATGCATCTCTATAGTGTAGTGGTTAAGGTTCTTGGCTCTAATGTAGAAGGTTGTGATTTCAAATCCCTGCAGAAACTTTTCAGAAATAGAGGCTAAATTTGATTTAAATACACTGACTCGAGCATCGCGATGCTCGAGTCAAAATGGTGTCCGGCCGAGCATGCTTGATCAACACTAGATAACACATCTTCATTAGTAAACTAGAAACCTAAAGCTCAGGCACCTTTATACAGGGGAAGGTGCCTAAAATACCCACAGATGCCCAGTCATAGGCTGTAACAAGTCAGGGTGTGTGTGCTGTCCCTTTAAGAGTCATCAAAAATTTGTCCTAAGGAGGAACCTTGCTGGAGGAGCAGGCCACAGCCTCCTAAGAGAAGACACATGGGCCCAGCGGGGATGGAGCCAGGAGACTTTTTCAGAAGCAGCAGGAGAAGAGTGAAAGATGTGGGGGCCATGATTGTTCCATGCAACAATGGGCATGGAGCACCACCATAATAGTACCCCCTTTACATTATGCCCTCTCTATGGAATGGATTTTTACAGAAATCACTTTAGGAGGACACGGATAGGAAGACGCAGCTTGTGCCAGCAGCTGGTACTCCAGAAGGAATAGACACAGGAAGAGGGACCATCAGTTGGTGTCAATACACAATGATTCATTAGTGTGGTTATTATACTAAAACTCCACCCATGGCAGCAAAGCAGCCCAGTCATCTTGGTGTTTGTTAATGAAGTGGCCCTAATAGTTAGTTAAGATCTGGATGATAAACTCCACTTGTCCATTGGTTTGAGGATAATAGGCAGATGAAAAGTAAAATTTTAAATCTAGAAGGTTGCAGACTGTTCTCCAGAATTTGGACATAAACTGAACTCCCTGTGCAGACAATATGTAGAGAGGAAACCCATGAAGTCGGAAGATGAGTTCAATGAATGATTCAGCTAGCAGGCTTGATGAGAGTAGCTCAGGCAGAGGTACAAAGTGGGCTATTTTAGAAAAATGATCTGACACCATGCAGATGACCATGTAACCATAGGACAATGGTTAATCGGTAATAAAGTTCATGGTGATGTGCTGCCACAGAACCACAGGCAGGAGCAAAGGATGGAGGAGTCCTGTAGGTTTATGTTTTGAAGTCTTATTTTGAGCACAAGTAGTACATGCAAAGACAAAATTTTGTATGTCCTTGGTCGTGCAAGCCCATCAATAATGTCGGGTAAACAAGTCAGCGGTTTTATAAAAGTCTTAATTGCTGGTAAGCTTTGAATTATGTCCACAAATCAGAATGTGTCTTCTCTTGGCTGAAGAGCTCAATGTTTTGCCTGGTGGAATGTTCCTCAGCTGAATGGTATCATCTGGAACAATACAAGCAGGATCTCTGACATGCTGAGGCTCCTCTAGATTATCAGTGGGGTTGAAAGAATGGGACAGAGAACCCACCTTACTATTCTTTTCTGCAGACAGAAAGTATAAGATAAAATTAAAACGGGCAAAAAATAAAGATCAGCGGGCCTATTGAGGATTTAGTCATTGTGCAGACTGTAAACAGGTCAAGTTTTTATCATCAGTGTAAATAATGACTGGGTGGCAAACAAGTGACACTGGAGACATCACGCAGTGAAGATAAAAAGGCTTGCTTGAGGGCCCAAAAGGATGTCTCTGCTTCAGGAGTCTATTCCTTGGAATTTGCCTCCATGCGGGTAAGGATGGAAATCAGCACTGTTTAGGGTTTGAGAAATGTAGGATAAACTGCCAGTAGTCATTTGCAAAGCCCATAAAGCATGAAATAGCTCACAGGCTGGTTGGCTGAGACCAGTTTAACACAGCAGACAACTTCCCTGGGTCCATTTCTATGCCTTGATCTGACTATCACATCACTATCATGGCCATCACAGGTATTAAATGCCATCTTCCATTCATCTCCTTCATGAATCCGGATCAAATTGTAGGCCACGCGCAGATCTATTTAGCGGGTATTTATTTTTCACAGTTATCTTATTCAATCCGTGGTAATCAATACAAGGTCAAAGATTTTCATCTTTCTTCTTGTCAAAGAAGAATCCGGCTCTGGACAGAGATAAAGATTTGAAAATAAAGTCCATTTCCAAATTATCTTTGCTGTGTTGGATCATAGCTTATGTTTCTGGAAGAGATAGTGGTAGACGTGACCATGAGGATTGTGCTGTACAATCATGGGGATGATGGGAATGATGGCAAGTTTTGTGGAACTAGTGGAGTCAGGACAGGCAAAACAGTGTTTAGACTTTGGGAATGCGATATAACAGGCTTAGTTGAACTGTAAAAAAACAGATGTGCGCACCATAGGGTAATTCTGTGAGTACAAAGGTATATGCAAGGATAAATTGCAAGGCTCATCTTACGTGGTTGTGCAAATGTAGGCACAACACTAATAAAAGTTTGTCAGGAAAGTTTGGACGCCTGGATATGGCGGTCTGCAGCCACGGGATCAAAGAGGATCTTCTTGTTGGAGATGCCTGGAATCCCCAAGAAGATAATTGGTACAAAGAAAACAAATATGTCCCACGGCGCGAAAAACCGTCAGCCAGTCCCCAAGATCAGGATAGGAATCTTTTATTGCAGCGATACAACGCGTTTCGGGGAATCACTCCCCTTCATCAGGTACAAAAAAGCTGCACTCAACTGCAGACTTTGGGAATGGCATGCAAAATCTCAACAAAGTATCTGTCCACAGTTCTAGTCCAAGACGATGCAGGCAGAGCCAAGGAAGCCCCAGAAGTAGATAATTGGTAGAGATAGGCAGGACATACAAAATAATTTCTCCACTTGAAGCTCCAAGACTCAGTGACATACTTTACATGGTGTCCCTTGGCTCTACAGTGAAGGCACAGATTATTGGAATTCCTGTGCAGATGTACCTTATCAGATAACCTGACCCTCTCTACTTGCTTGGGTTCTGATGCAGGAGTTGAGGACAGAGGAGCAAGAAAAATCAGCGGTCTGTGAAAAGCTGGTGCCAACTGAGGAAGTTTTCTCTCTAGACCAGCTTCTTTGGCTTGTTTCTGTAACTGCAGATAAATATGGGTTGTAAGGGACCTCTAGTGTAGATAGCACATCACGACCCACCAATTCATCCTTAATACTCCCTGACAATCCCTCCCAAAATGCTGCCATTAATGTCAACTCAGAGACCAAAGTGTGGAACTGAATGACATATTGCCAGACAGTGAGCTTTCCCTGGCAAAGTTTCCATAAAGAGAAGGAGGAATTAGCAGCTAGAAATTATTGCCGATTTCGAATCACTAGATCACTTCTCTGGTTCCCTCCCATAATCTTGCGGAGGAGTTACAGGAGATGCGGCTGCTTCTGGAGGTTGTGGAACAACTGTTGTAGTTGTCAGGGCATTAAGGCAGGTGAATATGTTATTCATATATGACAGTAATTGCCTGAAATTTCTAGTAGACCCATTCAGGATGGGTCAGTGAGACCTATGGCCTGAATTTAATGTAGTGGGCTCGAGGATGTGGACCCTTTGTGACAAGTAACTGGTTTGACTTTGGGCTAGTCCTCTATTTTGCACTCTTTAACCCCTATGCAGGGGCTGCAAGGGAGCCACCGGGTCGCTACCTCTTGGAATAGTCATGGGACAGGGGTCAGAGACACTGGTGCAAGGCACTGAGGTAGCTTTAGTCAATTAACAGGTGGAGATCAAGGTAGAGCAAAGTGGGGTACTGCACTCTATATATGTTGGTGCCAGTGAAGGACTTGACAGTTAATCACAATGCATAGGAAATTATTTGCAGCACTTGAGCTGAAGTATGCAAATTAATCGATTGCTGCAATCAGATTTGCAATATCTCTTGTGGTTCAAAAGTTATCAATACAGAAAGTTGCAAAAACAACTGAGAATGTTCCCTGTGATGTACAACTATTTGATCTGTTCAATTTGTTGTCCCTGGTGCTAAATACAGAACTTTGAACTTTGAACTTTTTGACTTTCAAGATAGCGGCTATGTTTCGGACAGAGCCTAAAATATATATCCCCTTACCCATTACTTGCTGGGGTATTCAGATATTTCATTTTTTATTTTGTTTCTAAAATAAAAGGGTGTCCTGTGACTTTTGACTCACCCTGTACATAAACCTTAGTCCACAAACTGAGTAGTGTAATAAATTTTACTTTAGTTATACCCCTTTATTCTGTTTGGCTCAATACTGATATTTTTTGTATGTATTATTTTCTTTGCCCTATAAGGTCGTGTCTTATATTTATTTTACCAGACAGTCTATGCATTTAATCATCCATGTTTCTCCCTATAACTCCTATTCTATCTGTATATATCAATTACTTTATTATGATCTCTCCCTTTCCTATAGCAGCTAGTTTTCCTATAGCAGTCATTTCCTTCCTTTAGTACAATTCTCAATTATAATCATGAAATAAATGCCTTGCTCTATTTTAAATGGTGTCAAGGTATTGGCAATTTGCATAGCTTTTGGTTTAATAGTTTAGGTGCTAATCTTTAAATATAAGTAAGACATCTTTTTTCAAATCTAAATTATTTCATTCATTTTAAAAGAGTCCTGTTGAAGCTGTTGACTTCTTTCTAGCTTTCCCACAGTATATCAATTGCCCAAAGAGGAGTACAAAACTGTGCCCCATAAATCAAACAAAAAGCTTTAATAAGGTACTAATGGGGCTGCTAAATTATACCGTATTTACAACTTTACAGTATTCACAACTTTACAGTATTTACAACTTTTACAGTATTTACAACTTTATCATAAAATTTGATTTCCTTTTTCAGCTGCTGCTTGATACTGAATGTTGTTACTGAGCTTACTGGTGAAAAGTAACCCAAGTCTTTCTATTTCTCTGTTATTCCCAATTTTATTCAATTCAGTTTATATGCATTGTATTATAATGACTGTCTAGGTGTATTACGTACTCTGAAAATGCACCAAAATTGTGGTGTATTTTTGACACACAGGGCTGCATGTAGTCAAGCCCCTTTATAGTGAAGCCACACCTTCTTGTCGGACAAGGCAGAAAAAGTTTTGAAACATGTAAAATGGTTAGTAAATGTGATGCAAAGCATGCATGTTAGTTTTTTGGCGCCGACTGTTGGAAAAAAACTGGTGCATTTTCAACAGTACTGTAATTCTGCCCCACTCTCTCTTGGCCCTTAAAGGGCTTGTGAAGTGCTACAATATTGATTACCTATCCTCAGGATGATCAGCTGTTTGAAGAGGTAGTGGTGCTTGTGCAAGCACTGCTTTGTCTTCAAAATTGCCTGCAAGTTGTCTCCAAGTGAATGGTGTGAGCCGTTGTAATTACAATGTGCTGCTACTGTAAAGAAGATGACACGCAGATCATTTTGAAGAGAAAGCCCGTTCTCGCGTAAGCACTGCTACTTCTTCAAATACAGTACCTGATCAGTGAGGGCACCAGAAGTTGAACCCCCACTGATCAGATCTTCCTCTAACATCTGATCCCTGTGTGTGCCACATTTACCATTATAATATTTGCAATTGCCCCTTTCCAAACAAAACCAATGTACCTCTAATTATATTAGAGGTACTAAATGGAATTTTACTATTTTACACTATACTGGAGTTTGCCATAGTATACTTTGTCATTAGAAAATCAATGCATTTCATAGCATTTCCTGTATTCCTGACTGACACATTCCTTCACTGTATCTTTTATCTCTTTTTATCCATATTGCTAGCTCCATGTGTCTCGTAGGTTTACTTATTCTTTTTGTTTAGCCTTTTATGTAGTGTATCTTTTAGTACATATAATATCTAATACCATTGTTATCATATGTGTGTTGAAAATGTTTTGTTTAACAGCTTCACTCTTGATGGAATGTCTGCAAAAATGAATCAGAATATGTCGTAGGCAGCATTATCAAACCTCACAATATTTCACTACTTATTGACCACTTGCAAACAAAAAGTTTATTTTTTAAACAAAAGTAAAGATGTCTTATTTCCATATTTTAAAACTGATTGTGCTTACAAACTGGTCTTATTTTACATTCTTAATACTATAATATTATGTGCTCTTTAAACTGTAATGACAATTGTAATCCAGATTTGCTTGTATGAGCTAAGTAATTACATGGAGCATACAGTATTTAGAATCTCTGGTATAAATCCTGCATTATGTATACTTGTACTTAAAAAATAGAATGAATTTAGGATTAAATTAGTTTAACCAGATTCATTCACATGCCACTTACAAATATCTGGAAATTTCCAGATAAACCTAGTTTACTCACAAAAACACAAAATATTTCATTTGAATAAATAATACATTTGTTTATATGACCACAAAGTATAATTGATTGTACTGCTCTACTTAACCATGGGAGAAGCAAAACAACCAAGCATGTTCAAAATCTGTATTTCAAAACTTATCCTCAACATCAGACATTGTTTGTGAATCCTTTTAATTTTGGCAAATCTGCTGACAATTATCAGTTTTCTGGTCGAGAACACCTTGCACAGTTTGTTTTTGATAAAGCCACTGAATGATAAATTGGTTGATTATTAAGTAGAGATGAGAGAATTTCTCAAAATTTGTCTTAATTTGGGTTTTCGATTTGGCTGAACTATTCAAATTGGGTCTGAATCACTTCTAACAGAATCAAAAGTGCTCCAATTGGTCTGAAACTTTGTGTATGACACTCTGAGGCCTCCTAGGACTTTTTATCACCATTTTCTCTGTCTAAAAAACTAGCCCAATTTAAATTGCAAAAAAATTCTGATTCAGATCCACCTCAAATATTAACAAAATTTATTTTGAATCCACCTCGTCTAGAATCGATTTGCTCATCTTTAATAGTAAGTCTTTATAAAAAAAAATAAAAGACATGACAATCTTTGATCTCTTGTGTACTTAGTATAATATATAGAAAATAACCTTTCTATACTTCAGATCTCTCTCAATGATCTGCAATATGGCATAATACATTAATAGCCATATTTTATTGCTCCACCTACTACCATTAATAATGACAGAAACAACACAATACAATATTTGTCATATATTAATGACAACATATGCCTTAGGAGAGATCAGTGGTAAGTTAAATTAATAAATGTGAGAAAATGTATGCAAAACTATTCACTGAGTAGCATCCAAGGCAAATGGCCTACGAAATCCACAAAACCATGACAGGTTTCTGTGTCTGCAAAATGCTAACAGATTGTCAAAAAGGGTTAAAGCAGCTGTCCTCCACGGCTCCCTTCAGCTCTCGAGAGTGTGGAAAACTGTATTGTTTGCCGTAATCATGACACAGATCTGCATGTGTATGTCTTTAATAATTCATGTTGCAGCTTGTCTCACTGTGGGGACAGATGTCAGTGAAATCAGTGACAGCCGATCATGCTGATCCCAAACATAATCATGTGCAAGCTGATCCTGCAATGACACTGAGCCTTGGGAAAGGTGCTCAGCAGAACGAAAGACAAAGATTCACATAAAAAAAACCTGTAATATCTGTTACCTCAAAAGACAAATAGTTTTGAACAGCTCAGTTATTCAGTGGAATGACCAGAAGATTGTGTTCAATATATTACTTAGTTATATGGTCTGTCCCAATATTCAATTTCTCATATTAAAGGGGTTGTTTAAGATTAGAAAAACTTGGCTGATTTCTTATGGAAACAGTGCTTCACCTGTCCATGGCTTGTGTCTGGTATTATATCTCAGCTCTATTAAAGTGAAGGGGGGATGAACAACCAATTCAGGCAACCAATGGCAGGTGTGGTAATGGTTTTAGAAGGAAGCAGCCATCTTTTTCTACCCCTGGACTATATATATATATATATATATATATATATATCTATGACTGAAAATAAGAGGGCAATAATGTGAAAAGGGTGTGTTAATTAAAAACGTTTATAAAAAGTGAAATTGCAATGCACAAATCTAATTTATCACACAATGAGAAAGCAAAAGAAGGTTCCTGTAAATGCAAAGAAAAGAAAATATAACCAATGCCTGAGGGGTTTTATGGGCAGATACTTATTTTTAATGGGGCCAGAAAGGATTAAAAAAATAAGCATTACGCACCTCACCACTTACAAGTGCCCACTCAGCCACTTAGTGGCCGAGCAATATTCCAAGCCATTTCATCTGTGTCCAAGCTTGGAGCAGGAAGTGGAAAGCAGGGGGGACTGGCAGCGGCAGGGGATTGGTGAGTATATATATAAATCCCTTTAAAATAATTTGTGAATACTTTTGTTGTTCTATGTATTTTCCACGCTGTATGCTTTAAGCAGGATTTTTTTAAAAGTAAGGATAACCGAATGTATTCTAATGATTCTATTCATCTCATTAGCAAGAGTTCTTTACCTGCGTGGGGTGATCTCACCTGGCCCTGACAATATCGCCCCTGCGTTGCTGCTCCGAGTAGTAGCGCAAGCACACAGTCTCTGCTTCTACTACTTTAGCAGCGACTGCACATGCGCCACTACACCTCCAGGTAGCTGTGCATGAACAGTAGCTGCTCTGGAATAGGAAGCAGAGCCTCAATGCTTGCGCTGCTATTTGGAACAGCAGCGCTGGGGTGAGATTGTCAGGAATGGGCCAGATCTCCGGCCCTGTCTACCAAGTGTCAGGTGGGTGCTTCTTCACCTGCGGGACTGACCATCAGAGATGAAGAACTCTTGCTGATGAGACAAATAGATTTATTAGAATTTATTAACTCATCCCTACTTTTACCCATCAGGGAATGCCACTGATATCTTTCTTTTCGCTGCAGTTGTTGTAGTCTATGGCTGCCTGTTTATACTTCTTAATTGTTCAGTAGAGTTTGGGAGGAGAAGTTTTGGATATGAAAGTGCTGTTGTTTCCATTTACCTTTTCCTGTAAATGTCCATACTTTTTTTAAGTCAAATATATGCTGTCTGATTTTGAGTTATCCAGATGTCCAGCAGTGCTGGCAGCTCAGAATTGTCAGAAACTGGTTGCACGCAGGTACATCAATTTACTGGTTGAAGAAGTTGGGCCAAAAGTGGTCTTCATGGAAGAACTGTGGCCAGAAAGCCATAACTTTGACATAGAAACAATCAAATGAATATTTGACATTACATTGCCTTCAAAACAACATAAATTTTAGATGCACGTGCACTCAGTTTTTGAACGAACTCGGCTGGGAGGTTGTTCCAAACATCTTGGAGAACTACTCACAGATATTCTACAAACCGGATTCCAAAAAAGTTGGGACACTATACAAATCGTGAATAAAAACTGAATGCAATGATGTGGAGGTGCCAACTTCTAATATTTTATTCAGAATAGAACATAAATCACGGAACAAAAGTTTAAACTGAGAAAATGTACAATTTTAAGGGAAAAATATGTTGAATCAGAATTTCATGGTGTCAACAAATCCCCAAAAAGTTGGGACAAGGCCATTTTCACCACTGTGTGGCATCTCCCCTTCTTCTTACAACACTCAATAGACATCTGGTGACCGAGGAGACCAGTTTCTCAAGTTTAGAAATAGGAATGCTCTCCCATTCTTGTCTAATACAGGCCTCTAACTGTTCAATCGTCTTGGGCCTTCTTTGTTGCACCTTCCTCTTTATGATGCGCCAAATGTTCTCTATAGGTGAAAGATCTGGACTGCAGACTGGCCATTTCAGTACCCGGATCCTTCTCCTACGCAGCCATGATGTTGTGATTGATGCAGAATGTGGTCTGGCATTATCTTGTTGAAAAATGCAGGGTCTTCCCTGAAAGAGATGACGTCTGGATGGGAGCATATGTTGTTCTAGAACCTGAATATATTTTTCTGCATTGATGGTGCCTTTCCAGACATGCAAGCTGCCCATGCCACACGCACTCATGCAACCCCATACCATCAGAGATGCAGGCTTCTGAACTGAGCGTTGATAACAACTTGGGTTGTACTTGTCCTCTTTGGTCTGGATGACATGGCGTCCTAGATTTCCAAAAAGAACTTCGAATCGTGACTCGTCTGACCACAGAACAGTCTTCCATTTTGCCACACTCGATTTTAAATGATCCCTGGCCCAGTAAAAACGCCTGAGCTTGTGGATCTTGCTTAGAAATGGCTTCTTCTTTGCACTGTAGAGTTTCAGCTGGCAACGGCGGATGGCACGGTGGATTGTGTTCACTGACAATGGTTTCTGGAAGTATTCCTGAGCCCATTCTGTGATTTCCTTTACAGTAGCATTCCTGTTTGTGGTGCAGTGTCGTTTAAGGGCCCGGAGATCACGGGCATCCAGTATGGTTTTACGGCCTTGACCCTTACGCACAGAGATTGTTTCAGATTCTCTGAATCTTCGGATGATGTTATGCACAGTTGATGATAATAGATGCAAAGTCTCTGCAATTTTTCGCTGGGTAACACCTTTCTGATATTGCTCCACTATCTTTCTGCGCAACATTGTGGGAATTGGTGATCCTCTACCCATCTTGGCTTCTGAGAGACACTGCCACTCTGAGAAGCTCTTTTTATACCCAATCATGTTGCCAATTGACCTAATTAGTGTTAATTGGTCTTCCAGCTCTTCGTTATGCTCAAATTTACTTTTTCCAGCCTCTTATTGCTACTTGTCCCAACTTTTTGGGGATTTGTTGACACCGTGAAAATTGGAATCAACGTATTTTTCCTTTAAAATGATACATTTACTCGGATTAAACGTTTGATCTGTCATCTACGTTCTATGTATACAATAGGAATGGGCACAAAAAACACCTGAATTTCTAAAATTTACTTTGTCCTGTTGCAGATTATCGATAAATTTGTCTTATAACAGAAAAGTCAGAATTTACTCCAAAATAAAGACAAAACCAGTAAATAAAGGCTGAAAATGCTCTTCAGAGATCACAAATTTTATTTAAAGAATACTTTAAATACTTATAGTAAAAAGCTACTAGATCTTGAGTGGTCAAAAAATCTACTGTTGGCAGTTACCAGTAGTTATTCAAGAGCATCAAAGAGATAAACATAGTTTATATTTCTTAGATCTTGGTTACACCTTCAAAACTTTGGTTCATCTTGTTCATAACTTCCACAGTAATTATTATATTGTGTTCTCAGCTTGGTGTCAAGATCTAGTGAGGCAACTGATTCTCCACAGTGCCAGCCAATTCCTCCACTGTTCTTATATGGAACTTATATTCAAGAAGCCAACCGTTGCTTTCATATAGCTATCTTAGGTCGGATTCAAATTAATAAATTCAGACGTCAGTATTCTGAACACGTGTCTTAGCCTGACCACAGGATTAATGATCCAAACTCGTTGCATCTTTAAACCCACATCTTGTCTGGGACACAAGTCCTGAATCCAAATGTGTGTAGTCAGCCTTATGCTGTTGAAGTGTTTAGTCTCAGATAATTATTAAAGAAATATGTAAAGCAGAATGTATTGTGTGGTGCCATAAGGCATTGTAATTTTGACTAAAAGGCTAACTTTATAATGCAGAATACAGGAGAGAATGCAACAATTTGCCATCTTCATGTAAAATCAAAGAGGCACACAAAAATTTTAAACTAATACTTTGTTGAAGCACCTTTTGATTTTATTACAGCACTCAGTCTTTTTGGGTATGAGTCTATCAGCATGGCACATTTTGACTTGACAAGATTTGCCCACTCTTCTTTGCAAAAACACTTCAAATCTGTCAGATTGCAAGGGTATCTCCTGTGCACAGCCCTCTTCAGATCACCCCACAGATTTTCAATCGGATTCTGGTCTGGGCTCTGGCTGGGCCATTCCAAAACTTTAATCTTCTTCTGGTGTTGATTTGGATGTATACTTTGGGTCGTTGTCATGCTGAAAGATGAAGTTCCTCTTCATGTTCAGCTTTCTAGCAGAAGCCTAAAGGTTTTGTGCCAATATTAACTGGTATTTGGAACTGTTCATAATTCCCTCTAGCTTAACTAAGGCCCCAGTTCCAGCTGAAGAAAAACAGCCCCAAAGCATGATGCTGCCACCACCATGCTTCACTGTGGGTATGGTGTTCTTTTGGTGATGTGCAGTGTTGTTTTTGGGCCAAACATATCTTTTGGAATTATGGCCAAAAAGTTCAACTTTGGTTTCATCAGACCATAACACCTTTGCCCACATGCTTTTGGGAGACTTCAGATGTGTTTTTGCAAAATGTAGCCTGGCTTGGATGTTTTTCTTTGTAAGAAAAGGCTTTCGTCTTGCCACTCTACCCCATAGCCCAGACATATGAAGAATACAGGAGATTGTTGTCACATGTACCACACAGCCAGTACTTGCTAGATATTCCTGCAGCTCCTTTAATGTTGTTGCAGGCCTCTTGGTAGCCTCCCAGACCAGTTTTCTTCTGGTCTTTTCATCAATTTTGGAGGGACGTCCAGTTCTTGGTAATGTCACTGTTGTGCCATATTTTCTCCACTTGATGACTGTCTTCACTGTGTTCCATGGTATATCTAATGCCTTGGAAATTCTTTTGTACCCTTCTCCTGACTGATACCTTTTAACAATGAGATCTCTCTGATGCTGTGGACCATGGCTTTTGCTGTGGGATGCGACTAAGAACATTTCAGGAAAGACCAACTAGAGCAGCTGAACTTTATTTGGGGTTAATCAGAGGCACTTTAAATGATGGCTGGTGTATGCTGACTCCTATTTAACATGATTTTGAATGTGATTGCTTAATTCTGAACACAGCTACATCCCCAGTTATAAGAGGGTGTGCACACTTATGCAACCACATTATTTTAGTTTTTTTTTTTGTTTTCTTCTGTCCACGTAAAAGAGTTCAGTTTCTTTTTTAATTGAGTGGTACAGTATATAGGTCACATTAAAGGTGGAAAAAATTCTGAAATGATTTATCTTTTTCTCATTTTTTTTTACATCACAGAAACCTGACATTTTAACAGGGGTGTGTAAACTTTTTATATCCACTGTAGGTCCATATTTTGCTAGGATTGCCAAATTCAAGATCCTTCATTTGGTTGTAATGAAAGACATCTCATTTTGATTAAACTAAATTGTATATGAATAAAAGTGACATATATAGCTCAGTGCATGTTGTTTTCAACACTACAGTAGATTATATAAATGTGGTGCAGCCTAAGTTATATCCCACCATGTTGTATCCATGAAATGTATCAATCCAAAGATGTATACAATGTTTTTTTTTCTGCCGAATCCTGGCATGTTTGCAGAGTAGCGCCTGGATCTCCAACGGACCCCATTGTAGTCATTGAAGCCAGCGGCCATTCCAGTAACATCTGGCATCCCTGAACCAGAGAGCTGCAGCAGGCTATTCTCTGTCGTAAAGGCCTCCTGGCAGTGTGAAAGAAGACTTAGAAATAAACATTCAAAGGGAGATTTATCAAAACGGGTGTAAATGAAAACTGGCTTAGTTGCCCATAGCAACCAATCAGATTTCAACTTACATTTTTCAGAACTTCTTTTGAATTCGAATATGACTGGTCGCTGTGGCCAACTAAGCCAGATTTTCTTTACACCAGTTTTGATAAATCTCCCTCTCAGACTTTACTGTATGTACAAATTACAAATCAACAACTTTTTAACACTTTTAACTCCCTTCTCTGTCCCCCAGCGCCCCCACCCTCTCCTCTTTTCTCATCTGAGGACTTTGCCAAATACTTCAAACAAAAGATAGTCAACATCAGAGAAAGCTTCACTACACAGTCCCCACAGACCCTCTACACAACTGCTCGGCCCTCTTCTCCCAAAACCCGCTTCTCCACCATTACAGAAGAAAAACTCTCCACTCTACTCTCCAGATCTCATCTGACCACCTGTGCACTTGACCCAATTCCATCCGACCTCATCCCTAACCTCACCACAGTGTTTATCCCAGCCCTAACTCATCTCTTCAACCCATTACTAACCTCTGGTGTCTTCCCCTCTGCTTTTAAACATGCTACCATTACACCCATCCTCAAAAAGCCTTCACTTGACCCATCTTCTTTGTACAGTTATCGCCCCATATCCCTTCTTTCGTATACTCCCTCTTTGACCGCCTATAATCTGGCTTCCGACCCCACCACTCGACTAAGACTGCCCTTACAAAAGTCACCAATGACCTACTAACAGCCAAAACCAAGAAACAATACTCTGTCCTCCTTCTCATTGACCACAGAGTGGCACGACAACGAGAGATTGTGGAGGTGTCAGCAGCATGAGGAGGCCACAGAGTAGCACGATGACAAAAGATTGTGGAGGTGGCAGCAGCATGAGGAGGCCGCAGAGTGGCACGACGACAAAGTGTGGAGGTGGCAGCAGCATGAGTAGGCCACTTCGGCTCAGCACGATTTAATAATACACATTCTCTGGCACTAAAGGCTTGGCAAATTCATTGTCCGGGAATTTCCATCGAAGATTGGGATAATATTTTGGCGAAGTTAAGTTTAGTTTCTTATAATTTTAATCAAGTTTTGGTTCCATTTAATATAAAATATTTAATAACCTGAATAAAAAAAGTGTTGCCTAAGACAGGAGAGTCGGCCAGTCTGGTTATTCGAGAACGTGATTGCGATGGAGAAAGTATTCCAAAAAACAATTTCTCTCCACCTGGAGACGAATCCTGTCAAGATTGATGCAAGTGCGGTATCGGCTGCTCATCAAGCCATTACTTCTGGGAAAAACTGCCTGGCATGAACAGGCCTCTAGTAGCTACAGACAAAAAGAAGACAAAGCTTCAAGATTGCTTGGAGCCCTGAGGAGTAGCGAAGTTCATCAAGATTCAAACCATAACTACCAGCCCCTGGTCTCTTCGTCAGGTAAAACATTGCGAGTTCCTAGTCATCATGGAAAAAGCTTAGAATCAACATTGAAAAATATATGGCATCAGAGGTGTATGAGGATGCCATCACGATAGGACGGGTACGCCATCCTGGGCAGATTGTATATGTAGGCGACATACAGAATATAACCAGGAAACAGATTGAAGAATGGGGACAAGTCGATCTGATAATTTGCGGCAGTCGTTGTAATGAATTATCTGTGGTTAACCTGAGCCGAAAAAGCCTTTATGGGTGCAGTGGACAACTGTTTTTTTACTTTCCATGATTACTCAATAAAGTGTTGCCTAAGACAGGAGAGAATCGGACAGTCTTCTGGTTATTTGAGAATGTGGTTGCGATGGAGAAAGCATTCCAAAAAACTATTTCTCTCCACCTGGAGACAAATTCTGTCAAGATTGATGCAAGTGCGGTATCGGTTGCTCATCGAGCCAGATGCTTCTGGGGGAACCTGCCTGGCATGAACAGGCCTCTAGTAGCTACAGACAATGAGAAGACAAAGCTTTAAGATTGCTTGGAGCCCGGAAGAGTAGCGAAGTTCATCAAGATTCAAACCATAACTACAAGCCCCTGGTATCTTCGTCAGGGTAAACATCATGAGTTCCCAGTCATCATGGATGCGAAGGAGGACATTCTGTGGTGCACGGAGATGGAGAGGGTCTTCGGATTCCCCCTGCACTATACGGACATCTAAGAAATGAACCGCTGCTCCTGACAGAAGCTCCAGGGAAGGTCATGGAGCGTCCGGGTCATCCGGCATCTATTCGCCCCGCTGAAGGATTATTTTGAAAGTGTGTAGAAGCCACACTGCAGATGTACAATGGAGATACCAGATTTTATAATATTACATTATTATATAAATAAAAATAAAATAAAAAATGAAGCCCCTTCGTCACCCGGCTCCCAAGTGCGATCAGCTACATCATCATCATCATCGAGTACTGTCTGCACGTCATTAGGTCAGGAGCCTGACTGCTCGCAACACCAGCTCCCACTCCACTCTCCTCATCACTACTTTCCCGCCTAGTGGAGGAAAGTACAGAGGCAGGTTGAGGACAGGTGAGGGCACAGGGCCTGCTCCCGGGCCATGCCAACTAAGGTTTGTGTCTGACGAACCCAGCAACTGTTGGCTGGGGGTGTCTGATGTCACTTGGGATGAAGTGGATGACCGAATTAACCAATTAAGAACCGCTGGGTTGCTGGTCAAGACACGACCGCTAGATGACACCGAGAGCTCAGGCCTCTCGCTGCGACCGCTTCTGCCATGCCCCCTTACTCTGCTGCGACCTCTGCCTGTGCCAGAAACATTTAGGCCTCTGCCACTCCTCTGTGCATGGCCTGGCACTTCTCTGTCTGACATACTTTTAGCTGAACTAAATAAATTAAAAGCAAATTAAAACTCTCCTAAAAACAACAAAAATATTTTTCTTTTTGTACTAAAATAGACCACTAAACGCTTTCACCACAAATAACTGCAATAGTGAAGTGCGTATATATTTTTCTTTCTGTACTGAAATAGCCCACTAAACACTTTCACCACAAATAACTACAACAGTGAACTGTGCATATATTTTTCTTTTAGTACTGAAATATGTTACTAAATGCTTTTACCGCAAATAACTGCAACAGTGAACCGCGTATATATTTTTCTTTTTGTACTGAAAAATGTCACTGAACCCTTTCACCACATATAGCTGCAGAAGTGAACTGCATATATATTTTTCTTTTTCTACTGAAATACGCCACTAAATGCTTTCACCATATATAGCTGCAGAAGTGAACTGAGAATATACTTTACATTTTGTACTTAAAAATACGCCACTAAACACTTTCACCACAAATAGCTGCAGAAGTGAACTGCGTATATATTTTTATTTTTGTACTCAAAAAAATGGCTGATCTTAGGAAGACCAGCTACAGAACTCCACAACTATTTTGTATATTTCTTTTTGTACTGAAATATAGCACTAAACGCTTTCACCATATATAACTGCAGAAGTGAACTGCGTATATATTTTTCTTTTTCCACAGATATAAGCCACTAAAGGCTTTTCAACATAGCACTTGCAACCCAAGAACAAATTGCTGGAATGACAGAGCTGTATAATGGATCCCCAAATAATCTTTCCCTGCACTTGTAAATCATTTTTCTAGCACTGTCCCTAGCACCTTCCGACGTCTCCCCCTGCACTAAGATGCTGTGAATGATTCCTCCCTATCCTTTCCATGCACTTCTAAATCGTTTTTTCAGTTTTTTTGTCACAATGAAGTTTTTCCTATTGCTGTCCCTAGTGCCTTCTCACGTCTGTCCCTGCACTCTGAACGCTGGAAAATGTCTGAATCCAAGATGTCTGCCGTATTTATAGGACTGTGATATCACAGGGCTGGCTGGGGACTGATTGGCTGCATGCATGGCATTATGGGTTATCCCGCCTTACCAGAGTTCCTTGCCCCATGTACTCACATGTGTAGCAGCCATTTTAGCCGCCGTTTTATAAAAAATGGTGATTCATTACCACGAATCGCGAGGAAAATTGTATTCGTTGCAAATTACATTTTTCCTGAAATTTTGATCGAATTCCACTTCGTCAGCTTCGATTCGCTCAACTCTAACTATAAACATTATCAACTATTTTTACTTCATTTTTTTTGTGAGCTTCTCCGTTTATTTGGGGGTAACAATCTCCAATGAATGTACAGTACCTGTCAATTTGGTTCAATGAATTTTTTTTCAAACTCCTTCCTTATGCAGTCTTTTTTTGTCTTTTTCTATTCAGCTCCTAAACAGGCACCATCTTGAAAGTCCCAAGTACATGTTGGATGTGGATGTTGGGAAGGGATTAAAAGGTATAGTGTAAAACATGAAGTTGCAATACCAAGCAAAGCCACTATCCAAATGATGGCACTGTGGTTGGTAAGCTATGAAGTGGCCTCCTCAAACAGCTGACTGGATGGGGTGCTAGGAATTGGACCCCTGGTGGTCTCATATTGATGACCTATTCTGAGGATAGGTCATCAATATTAAACATAAAGAAAACCCATTAAATGCCAAATGCTGTGTATCTAGTGAAATAAGGACAAAAAACTAATGTTCATAATCCAATGAATAAATATACATATTACACACACTGTTAGCATGAGTGGTCAGAAATAGACTGTAAAACAGCAAACAAGATACAGAGTTACAGACACTTCAATAAAGACTCGGAATCACAGATACACAAATTACAACATTTATCCTTTCCTTCTGCTTTATAGTTTTGCCATTTTCATACTTTGCTCGATTGATATTTCAAGAGAATAGACAATCTTCCTATTTGATTTCATCAGCTATCCATGCATTTAAAAAGGACATTATTGTCTCATTATACTGGGATCACTTTGTTTTTTAGACAATAATTTCAGCCAAACAAAAAACCTACACAACCTTGATGTTATACATTTATATAGCCATGAAAATAAGATATATTTGTTTTCTTTTTATAAAGAGATATCTTGTTGCAACTTGAAAAGAATATACTCACTGACACGTAGCTTAAACAAACCTATTGCTACATAGCTCAAAATATAGAGCATGTGGGGTACTACTGAACCATAGTCACGTCATATACACTAATCACAAAACGTTAGGGATATTTGGCTTTCAGGTGAAATATATGGAAAACGTAAAAAGTTCACGCTACAGTGATATTATATTATGAAAGTAAGGCATTTAAAGGGAACCTGTCATAGGGATTTTGTGCATAGAGCCAGGGCCGGCGCCACCAGTAAGGCTCCTAGGGCGCTAAGTAGCAGGGGGCGCCCGGCGCCCGTTGCAAAAAAAAAAAAAATTAAAAAAAGTTGCTTATATAAGTTCGGGCGGCGGCTGAGGCTGAGCAATTGCCGCTCTAAAGAATCCTGCCTGCGCCTGCTGTGTCTGCTCTGTGCTGTTGTTAATGTAGCGTGGCCGAGCTCTGTTCGGTCCGCGGTCCAGGAGCTTTTGTTTCCTGTACCCGGCCGGACTGACAGGAAGTGCACACTAAGTGAGCACTTCCTGTCAGTCCGGCCGGGTACAGGAAACAAATGCTCCTGTACCGCGGATCGAACAGAGCTCGGACACGCTACACTAGAGGTGGGGGGGGGATGGAATGAGAGTGACAAGGGAGGGGGGGAGGAAATGATGAGAGTGACAAGGGAGTGGGGGGGGAATGAGAGTGACAAGGGAGTGGGGGGGAATGAGAGTGACAAGGGAGTGGGGGGGATGAAATAATGAGTGACAAGGGGGGAGGGGGGGGTGGAAATAATGAGTGACAAGGGGGAGGGGGGGTGGAAATAATGAGTGACAAGGGGGGAGGGGGGGTGGAAATAATGAGTGACTTGGAAATAGTGAGTGACAAGGGGGAGGGGGGGTGGAAATAATGAGTGACAAGGGGGGAGGGGGGGTGGAAATAATGAGTGACAAGGGGGGAGGGGGGGTGGAAATAATGAGTGACAAGGGGGGTGGGGGGGGTGGAAATAATGAGTGACAAGGGGGAGGGGGGGTGGAAATAATAAGTGACAAGGTGGGAGGGGGGGTGGAAATAATGAGTGACAAGGGGGGAGGGGGGTGGAAATAATGAGTGACAAGGGGGGAGGGGGTGGAAATAATGAGTGACAAGGGGGGAGGGGGGGTGGAAATAATGAGAGTGAGAAGGGAGGGGGTTGGAAATAATGAGAGTGACAAGGGGGGAGGGGGGTGGAAATAATGAGAGTGACAAGGGAGGGGGGGTGGAAATAATGAGAGTGACAAGGGAGGGGGGGTGGAAATAATGAGAGTGACAAGGGAGGGGGGGTGGAAATAATGAGAGTGACAAGGGAGGGGGGGTGGAAATAATGAGAGTGACAAGGGAGGGGGGGGAATAATGAGAGTGACAAGGGAGAGGGGGGGGGAAATAATGAGAGTGACAAGGGAGAGGGGGGAAATAATGAGAGTGACAAGGGAGAGGGGGGATAATGAGAGTGACAAGGGAGAGGGGGGGTAATGAGAGTGACAAGGGAGAGGGGGGGAATAATGAGAGTGACAAGGGAGGGGGGATAATGAGAGTGACAAGGGGGAGGGGGGAAATAATGAGAGTGACAAGGGAGAGGGGGAGGGGGGAAATAATGAGAGTTACAAGGGAGAGGGGGGAGGGGGGAAATAATGAGAGTGACAAGAGAGAGGGGGGTGGAAATAATGAGAGTGACAAGGGAGGGGTGGGAAATAATGAGAGTGACAAGGGAGGGGGGGGAATAATGAGAGTGACAAGGGAGGGGGGAATAATGAGAGTGACAAGGGAGAGGGGGGGAAATAATGAGAGTGACAAGGGAGGGGGGGATAATGAGAGTGACAAGGGAGGGGGGGAGAGTGACAAAGGAGGGAGGGGGGGAAAGAGAGTGACAAGGGAGTCCCCAGAGCCAGACTGCAGCCAGAGACCAGATCATTTTATTGTCCTGGTGGTAAGTAGACAATGCAATATGTTTATTATGTAATTGTTTAGTTATTAATACTACATTGGAAACTAATTTACCTCACATTTAGGGTCCATTCACACATCAGTGTGTGTTTTGCGGATCCACAAAACACAGACAGCGGCAATGTGCGTTCCGCACTTTGCGGACCGCACATTGCCGGCACTATTGCGGACAAGAATAGGACATGTTCTATTTTTTTCAGGATCGGAATTGCGGATCCGGGTCCGCAGTTCCGGATCGGGGCCGCACAAAATGTATAGGTCCGCAATTCCGTTCCGCAAAAAGAGACGGCTGCAAGAAGCTGGATTAACCCTAAGGGAAGCATAGCAGTTCTTTTAATTTAACAGCTGAGAAAGGGGTGGAACATGATATGGGCAGATCATCTGATAAGGGGGGGGGGGCGTCAATTTTTATCTTGCCTAGGGCGGCAAAAATCCTTGCACCGGCCCTGCATAGAGCTGAGGACATGGGTTGCTAGATGGCCACTAGCACATCCGCAATACCCAGTCCACATAGCTCTGTGTGCTTTTATTGTGTAAAAAAAACTATTTGATACATATTCAAATTAACCTTAGATGAGTCCTGTATGTGAGATGAGTCAGGGACAGGACTCATCTCAGGTTTATTTGCATATGTATCAAATCGTTTTTTTTCACAATAAAAACACACAGAGCTATGGGGACTGGGTACTGCAGATGTGCTAGCGGCCATCTAGCAACCCATGTCCTCAGCTCTATACACAAAATCCTGGTGACAGGTTCCCTTTAAGTAGAAGCATGTAATGGTGATTTCCTCATCTCAAACAATTTTGTGAAACAAAAACCAACAACAGTGGTGGATATACCCCCCACAAAAAATTTCAATGTCTCAAAAACTTGTCATGTGGCCTTGAGCATAAATTACAGCTTAACAATGATGTTTCATGCTATTCACAAGTCGACTTATTGTCTGCTGAGGCATGGCATCCCACTCTTCTTGAAGGGCGGCTCTCAGGTCATTGAGGTTCTGGGGTACAGAGTTATGAGCCTCTACATGGCGTCTTAGCTGATCCCATAGGTTTTCAATGGGATTCAGGTCTGGACAAAGTGCAGCCCACTCCATTTAAGGTACCCCAGTCTCCAGCAGCTATTCCCTAATGATGCCACCTTGATGATCTGGCACATTGTCATCTATGAAGATGAAATTAGGCCTGTGTTATTTATGCAGAGGCACAATGACTGGATTAATGATGTTATTCAAGTAGTATGGGCTTGTCACTGTACCATTCACTGTAGGTCAGTTCTGTATCGACTAGACACATCTGCCCACACTGTAACACCACCAAAGGCTCACTCGTGGCTGATGCATAGCGCTCTCCTTGACATCTCCAACATCGTTGACGCCATCATTTCTGCTCAGCATAAATCAACTTTCATCAGTGAACAGCACTGAGGCCCATTGGTCCCTCTTCCAGCATAGATTCCTCCTGGCCCATGCAAGACGATGACGTCTGTGGTCAGGTACCCTTGCAGGTTGTCTAGCACCCAGACCATGCTGATGTAAATGTGCCTGGAGTTGTGCGCCATTCATCATCTGGTTCCACAGGGCATTGTTCACAATGAAGCGGTCATCAGTGTGGGATGTGGCCAAAGGAGTCCACTTCTAAGCTTTTCTGTGACTCTTGCACTCTCTCTGAATATCTGTTGCAACCTGCTTATGACATTCTGTGACAGTCTAAACTCAGTGGCCACATCCGTCTGAGAACATCCTGCTTGAAGCCTTGCAATGGAGAGGTACTGTTGATCAGTTCTTAGGTGTCATCTTGGTCTCATGATGTCAAAATGTGAACATCATGATGAGGAGGACTGTTTAAATACCAATTCTAATTGAAAATTTTTGGGCAATTCATGGATCAAACACCTTTTGTGAATTTTGCCGTTAAGCTCCTTTTTAGAGAACAGCAAGTTGTGCAAAAAGTACTGAAACATTGAACAGTTGGACATGTGCATTCAAAAGTTTAGAGAAGGTCACATTAAGTTCACCTGTAAAGGTTAGAGTGCATTTTAGGTTTATCCGGAAATTTAACCTCAGACCAAATATCCCTAACTTTTCGTGAGTTGCCTTCATAGTTGCCTTCATATCTTGCCTTCATAGAGTGAAATAATATGGAAAATACCAATTCCAATGGAACATGCTACCATTCCGATTCATCTGGAATCCAGCTAAAAACTAGGGTTGAGTGAACCTGAACTGTAAAGTTCGGGTTCGTACCGAACTTTATTTTTTTTTGTACCCGTCCCCGAACATTTTCGTAAAAGTTTGGGTTCGAGTTCAGTCTTCGGCGATTTAATGGCGCTTGTTGAAAGGCTGCAGGGCAGCCAATCAACAAGCGTTTAACTAGTGTGCCCTTAGGAGCCATCACAGCCATGCCTACTAATGGCATGGCTGTGATTGGCCAAGTGCAGCATGTGACCCAGCCTCTATATAAGCTGGAGTCACGTAGCGCCACACGTCACTCTGCTATTACTAGTTGTAGGGATAGGATGCTGCTGCTGTGAGGGAGAGATTAGGAAAGACTCTGATATCTGCACTTGGTGTGAAGTCAGCATTCTACAGCGGTTTTGGTGGTGCAATGCAACATTTTTGTACCCTGCCCTGAGCCCAGTGAGACTGAAAAATTATTTTCAATCCATCTGTTAGTTAGGTGGGTGTCGGCTGCCATTTTGTGCAACAGCAGTGCACCAGCACTGCATATGTGCCAGGGACAATCATTTAATCCTGTTCTTGTAGTTCAGTGGGCAACATATACCCATTTTTAAAGTGCACCTGCACTGCATATGTGCCAAGGGAGAAAAAAATAATACCGTCTGTGAGTTCACTGACCTAGGGGGTGACATATCCCCATTTTTTTTTTTTGTAAAGTACCCCTGTGAGGCATTTCTGAGAGTGAAATATAATCAGTTAAATCCATCTGTTCCATTGTGGGGTGACATATTTACATTTTCTGTTGTAAAGTACCCCTGAGGCCTGCACTGCATATGTGACAGGCAGGCACATAAATTCAGCAAATCCATCTGTTCATTGTAGGGGTGACATAGCCACTATTTTTTAAGTAAAAAACCCCTGTACTTAATTTGTGAGAGTGTAATATAATCTCAGTTAAATCCATCTGTTTCATTTATGGTTAAAAAAAACCTTTTTATTTGGGCAATAAAGTACCTTTTTGTCCTGTGCTGTATTTCTGACAGTCCAATAAAACCGCCAAATACTGCAGTTAAATTTTTTGCTGAAAAATTCTAATTTTTGTTGCTATAAAGTACATTTGTGGCCTATGCTGCGTTCCTGTCAGTCAAATACAACCATTACGGTAAATACCGCAGTTACATTTTTTGGCTTCATATTTCCATTTTTGGGTGTAAAGTACCTCTGAGGCCTGCACATGTGACAGGCAGGCACATAAATTCAGCAAATCCATCTGTTCCATTGTAGGGGTGACATATCCACCATTTCTTATGTAAAAAACAAAACCTGTGCTTCATTTCTGAGAGTGAAATATAATCTCAGTTCAATCCATCTGTTTCATTTAGGGTTAAAAAATAAATAAATATTTGGGAGCAATAAAGTACCTTTTTGCCCTGTGCTGCATTTCTGGTAGTTAAAGAAATACAGTTAAATCCATCTGTTTCATTGTGTGTGAGAAAAAAACTTTTTTTTGGCAATAAAGTACCTTTGCTGCCTGCACTGCATAGCAGACCTGGCAATAAGTTTTAAAAACTCGTCTGTTCCATTGTTCGGTGACATTAACCCATTTTTCCCGTCCAAAAACCCCTGCTCTGCTTAGGTGACAGGGACCTAAATTTCTAAAATTTGTCTGTTCCATTGTTGGGTGACATTAACCTATTTTGGCTGTCAAAAAAACCCTGCTCTGCATTGTTCACAAGGAACTTAATTTAGTAAAAACTTCTGTTACTTCGGTGGGCGACCGCAAAAAAATTTGGAGAACGTCAAACAAGGGATGTGGCCCTGGTCGTGGTGCTGCTGGTAGTGGTGGAGCTCCTGTTGCAGGGAGAGGACGTGGTCGATCTGTACAAGCTACACGCCCAGGTGCAAATAGTCAACAGAACCTTCAGCATTATTTGGTAGGCCCGAATGCGGCTCTATGAATGGTGAGGCCAGAACAAGTACAGACGATATCAGATTGGGTGGCTAACAGTGCCTCCAGTTCCTTCACATTTTCTCCCACCCAGTCCCCTGCTAAAAGCTCAGAGTTGGCACCTACAGCTCATGGCCATCAGTCTTTCAACTCACCCCCTTGCAAATCAGGCAAGCAGTCTGAGCCCCAAGTCATGCAGCAGTCTCTTATGCTTTTTGATGACTCTGCTGGCAGGGTTTCCGTGGGCCATCCACATAGCCCTTCCCCAGAAGTGGAAGAGATTGAGTGCACTGATGCTCTACCACTTGTGTTTCAGGATGAGGACATGGGAAGACCACCGCACCACGTCTCTGATGATGACGAAACACAGGTGCCAACTGCAGGGGCTTTCTGCAGTCTGCAGACCAACAAGGAGGACAGGGGTAAAGAGTGGGTGGAAGATGATGTGGAGGATGATGAGGTACTAGACCCCACATGAAATCAAGGTCATGCGAGTGACGTGTGCAGTTTGGAGGAAGAGGCTTTGGTCGCACAGCTGCACCAGCACAGCAATAGAGGGAGCAGGGTGCAAAAGTGTCTGTTACATTCTTGGGTGACATTTTACCATTTTTGCTGTGAATAAACCCCTGCTCTGCATAGGTGACAGGGACAAAAATTTCTGAAAATCGTCAGTTACATTGATGGTAGACATTAACCCATTTTGGCCAGTGAAAAAACCCTGCTCTGCATTGCTGACAGGGAACTAAATTTAGTAAAAACGTCTGTTACTGACGCGCTGCTGATGACATTCCCATCTGACAGCGGGGGCTCAGTGGAAGCACAAGGCGAAGGCTGAGGAGGAAGAGGTCGCCAACGCAGCTGGGGCACCGCCAGCACCTCAGAAGGCACGGTTAGCATGTACGAAATGTGGAAAAGTTTTGTCAGCACGCCACAACAACCAGCACCACCAGCTGATATGGAACGTCTTAGCAGGAGGCAGCATTTCACCCAACCATTGTTGTACTCCAGCGCACTTTCTCTTAGTTTTATTTTTTATATTTCCCAATGTTTTGGGGCCTACCCAAATTTAAACAAAAAAAATAAGAAAATAAAAAACAAAACCAAAAACCTGTGTTGGCTACCTCCTCCTCCTCCACCGCCGCTTCCACCTACACCGCCACATCCACCGCCTCCTCAACCTCCTACTCAATATGGACCTCATCCTCCTAGATCAAGATTATAATTTTTTATTTTTACGTATTTTATGTTAGTTTAAGCAATTTCCCTATCCACATTTGTTTGCAGAATACTTGCCATGATCTTAACCACATTTTGCTGCCTTTTGCAGCCCTATAGCCCTTTCCATGACTTTTTTAGAGCCATTTTAATACTCCAAAGCTCGGGTCCCCATTGACTTCAAAGGGGTTCGGGGTCAAGTTCGGGTCCCGAACTCGAACTTTTTTGCGAAGTTCGTCTGAACCTGGCCAACCCGTACTTCTAGGTGTCCGCTCAACTCTACTAAAAACCCTAGTCTTGATGGTCCCTGAGCTACTGGAGCAGGTGCAGGCGTCGACATAAATCAAATGCCTTCTCCAGCAGTCCATGCACCAGACTAAATCTACGCCAGCTCATAGCACTCACTATTTACTCCAGTTTCTAGTGAAAATGATGACAAATGGGCCAGGGCTAGGCCCACAGGTCAGAGTAAAAATGTAACTTTCAATTAAATCTAGCCACAATGGCATTTAGAGAGTTGCAAAACTAACGCCAGAAGCAAAGCATAGGGGGATGATAAATCTCACCCTTAAAAAGGAACAACACATATTTTCAAACAGAGGATACAATGGAGAGAAGCATCAGTCATTATTTTAGGCTGGATTAACATAAAGCGTTTGGCACATTTTTAAGTGGAATTGTTGGTGTTTCTATTTTATTTATTTTTTGGTTAAAAAAGGGATCTGCCAGATGTTAGGGCTTATCAGTCCGGGGTAGTAGTAAAACCCAAGAGGAAAACTAATGCAAAACCTAATCCCATTATTTTCTATGCTTTTCGCTTTTCTGGCATCTGGAACATCACTTTTAACAATGGATTTCTTCTTTCATCATACAGAAAAACACAGTATGCAATATTTTTCTGTCCAGCTATGGATTTGTGTGCAGTGGTGTCCAGAACTGGAAAGAAGCCAGGTGTGAAGAATGGTATGCAAATAGAAGGGTCTGGTCTGGGGTCTAAATTAAATGTCTGATAGGTTCATGTCCCACCACTAAGATTCTTACTAGGGATGAGCGAACCCGAACTGTACGTAAAAGTTCGGGTTCGGGTTTGATGTTTGGCGCTTTCTTGGCGCTTTTTGAAAGGCTGCAAAGCAGCCAATCAACAAGAGTCATACTACTTGCCCTAAGAGGCCATCACAGCCATGCTTACTATTGGCATGGCTGTGATTGGCCAGTGCTGCATGTGACCCAGCCTCTATTTAAGCTGGAGTCACGTAGCGCCGCACGTCACTCTGCTCTGATCAGTGTAGGGAGAGGATGCAGCTGCTGTTAGGGCGAGATTAGGCAGGGATTAACTCAGCAAAAACACCTATTGAAGTGATCGATCTACAGCTGTGAATCATTCAACTTCTGCTAGTTAATTGCTCACTGTTTTTAGGCTGCCCAGCACGTTTTTCTGTCACTTTTTTCTGGGGTGATTGGCGGCCATTTTGTGTCTTGTGGTGCAAGCTGCCACCAAGTCCATTTAATCATCAATAGTAGTTTTTTTTTTTTTTTGCTATATCCTACATCAGGAGCTTGGCTGTGCTTATTGTCACTCCTAGAAACTCAGGATAGAATTTTCTATATTTTATTGAGGGGTTGAAATTCACTTGCAAAAATAGCAATCCCCTAAATCTGGTGTTCCAGCTTTGGCTAGCCAAGTGTAATACTGTCTGCTGTCTGGCAAAGGATATATTTTTTTCTGGGGTGAAATTCAATTGCCAAAATAGCAATACCCTAAATCTGGTGTTCCAGCTGTGGCTGGACAAGTTTTTTAGTGTCCGTCAAAGCATAGTTTTTGTTCTGGGTTGAAATTCAATTCCCAAAATAGCAATACCCTAAATCAGTGGTTTCTGCTGTTGCAGGCCAAGTTTATATCTGTCCGTAAAAGGGTATATTACACAAACTGTTAAATTACAATTGCTGAAAGCATAAGCCTGTAAATTTTCACGCACTATTGTGCATCTCACATAGTGTATTTCTGTCCATAAAAGGGTATATTACATTCAAGGTGCAAATTCAAGTTCTGATAGGGTTATAATCAATAACTTCACACGTTACCGTGCATCTCCAAGTGTAATTCTGTCCGTAAAAGGATACCTTTCATCCAGGGCCTAAATACTAGGCCTACAATTTATATTCAGCTAAATCTATGGTTCCAGCTGTGGCTGGACAAGTTTTTTAGTGTCCGTCAAAGCATAGTTTTTGTTCTGGGTTGAAATTCAATTCCCAAAATAGCAATTCCCTAAATCAGTGGTTTCTGCTGTTGCAGGCCAAGTTTAAATCTGTCCGTAAAAGGGTATATTACACAAACTGTTAAATTACAATTGCTGAAAGCATAAGCCTTTAAATTTGCACGCACTATTGTGCATCTCACATAGTGTACTTCTGTCCGTAAAAGGGTATATTACATTCAAGGTGCAAATTCAAGTGCTGATAGGGTCATCCTCAATAACTTCACACGCTACCGTGCATCTCCAAGTGTAATTCTGTCCGTAAAAGGATACCTTTCATCTAGGGCCTAAATACTAGGCCTACAATTTATATTCCCCGAAATATGTGGTTACTGCTGTGCCTGTATTAGTGTAATACGGTACTTAAATAGATAGCCAGATAGTGTTAGGTGCCTGTAAAAAAAGGCCTGAATTTGAACTCAATACATTGGGCCAAATAATTTTTTTATTATTGTGGTGAACGGTAACAATGAGGAAAACATCTAGTAAGGGACGCGGACATGGTCATGGTGGTGTTAGTGGACCCTCTGGTGCTGGGAGAGGACAAGGCCGTTCTGCCACAGCCACACGTCCTAGTGAACCAACTACCTCAGGTCCCAGTAGCCGCCAGAATTTACAGCGATATTTGGTGGGGCCCAATGCCGTTCTAAGGATGGTAAGGCCTGAGCAGGTACAGGTATTAGTCAATTGGGTGGCCGACAGTGGATCCAGCACGTTCACATTATCTCCCACCCAGTCAGTCCCACTGACTCATATGCAACGTGCCCACCAGGTGGAACTCCACCTTGCACGAGCTGGACAGACTGTGTGAGCAGTAGCAGGCCATAGTGGAGTTTCAGCTGCAGCACGCACGGGTCAGTCGCACTGCGGAACAGCACCACTTCACCACCAATGACTGGGCCTCCATGCGAGACCTGTGTGCCCTGTTGCGCTGTTTCGAGTACTCCACCAACTCCTCCGCCGTTATCATCGTTACAATACCACTTCTATGTCACCTTGAGAAAACCCTTGGGGCGATGATGGAAGAGGAGGTGGCCCAGGAGGAGGAGGAGGAGGAAGAGGGGTCATTTGAAGCACTTTCAGGCCAGTCTTTTAGAAGTGACTCAGAGGGAGGTTTTTTGCAACAGCAGAGGCCAGGTATAAATGTGGCCAGACAGGGCCCACTACTGGAAGACAAGGAGGACGAGGATGAGGAGGAGGTGGAGGAGGATGAAGCATGTTCACAGCGGGGTGGCACCCAACGCAGCTTGGGCCCATCACTGGTGCGTGGCTGGGGAGAAACGGAGGATGATGATGATACGCCTCCCACAGAGGACAGCTTTTCCTTACCTCTGGGCAGCCTGGCACACATGAGCGACTACATGCTGCAGTGCCTGCGCAACGACAGCAGAGTTGCCCACATTTTAACGTGTGCGGACTACTGGGTTGCCACCCTGCTGGATCCCCGGTACAACGACAATGTGCCCACCTTACTTCCTGCACTGGAGCGTGATAGAAAGATGCGCGAGTACAAGCGCATGTTGGTAGACGCGCTACTGAGAGCATTCCCAAATGTCACAGGGGAACAAGTGGAAGCCCAAGGCGAAGGCAGAGGAGGAGCAAGAGGTCGCCAACGCAGCTGTGTCACGGCCAGCTCCTCTGAGGGCAGGGTTAGCATGGCAGAGATGTGGAAAAGTTTTGTCACCACGCCACAGCTAACTGCACCACCACCTGATACGGAACGTGTTAGCAGGAGGCAGCATTTCACTAACATGGTGGAACAGTACGTGTGCACACCCCTCCACGTACTGACTGATGGTTTGGCCCCATTCAACTTCTGGGTCTCCAAATTGTCCACGTGGCCAGAGCTAGCCTTTTATGCCTTGGAGGTGCTGGCCTGCCTGGCGGCCAGCGTTTTGTCTGAACGTCTATTCAGCATGGCAGGGGGCGTCATTACAGACAAAAAGGCAGCCGCCTGTCCACAGCCAATGTGGACAAGCTGACGTTCTTAAAAATGAACCAGGCATGGATCCCACAGGACCTGTCCATCCCTTGTGCAGATTAGACATTTATAACTACCTCCCCTTAACAATATATTCTTGTACTCCAGGGCACTTCTTCATTCAATCCTTTTTTTATTTTCATTTTACCATTATAACCCAAAGTTGAATGAACCTCTCCTCCGTCTGGGTGCCAGGGGCCTAAATATCATAAACTGGCCTGTTCCAATGGTGGGTGACATGAAGCCTGATTCTCTGCTATGGGACCTCTCTCCTCTGTCTGGGTGCCGGGGCCTAAATATCTGACAGTTGCAGTGTCCTACTAGGTAAATGTGGGCACTACACAAGGGTCATTTGGGCCACGTTGTACTCCACCTCTTGTGGGACAGTGGCAGTGTATTTCACAGTACATTTTAATGCATTTTAATGTGTATTTAATGTGTATTTTTCCTGTGATATGTACAGCAGGCCTATTATGGTGTAGTTTAACATCCTAGACACTAGAGGGAGCTAGGGAGCCCCTAGTATATATACTTAGACCCAGACAGGGAGGGGTTAGTCTGTAGTCAGGAGTCTGTGGAGAGACAGAAGTGAGAGGACACCAGCCAGAGACAAGCTGAGGGCCTCCTCCTGACATGCAGCTAGACAGCCCAGGCTTCTAGTTGCCACCAGGAGGCTAGAGAGTGTGGATTAGCCTGCCTGAGGACATTGAGCCAGAGTTAGCTCAGAAGATTTGATACCAGGGGAAGAGTTGCCTCCTGAGAAAGCCAAGTTCCCACAAGCCAAGCAGAGCCAGGATTCCAGCTAGACAAGTAAGCTGAAGGGCAGAAGGATTTATACTTGAGGCAAGGATATATACCAGAGGAAGATTTCTACCAAGGATAAAAGCCAGCATTAGGGCATACGGGCCTTGGGATACAGACAGACAGGAGTTCTGAGGAACAGTGTACAGTATTTCGGAGGAGAAGGTACAGCCTGGTCTGTGATTGTGTTTAACCCTCTGAGTATCTTGCAAAGAACATTGTTGCCTGCCATTGATGTGAAAGCCTGCTTGTGATGTGATCCTGCTATATGGGACTGAACTTGCAAAAGTCTGTACAAAGTTAACTGTTTCAAGTAAAGAAAAGTTTGGTTCACCACCACACTGTGTTCCTCACTTATTACAACTATAAATCGGTGTGCCACCGTTACAGGCACTGGCGTCACGTATCTTAAAGGGACCTTGCCCTAGGCACATTAAACATCTGCAACATCCAGGGCACCTCATCCACCATCAGGCCTGGTCCCTATATACAGAGAGTGCCCCAGAGGACTTCTGTGCCAGCCTCTCCATCACTGCTGTACGCTGCCCAGGGTCATCCAACAAACTGTGAGTAACCCATAGCAACCCTCGTTTGCCTACGTAACTGTGACCTCACATCGCTATACCCAGCAGGCCTGCGTACTGCACAGTGGCCTGTTCCAGTGGTGGGTGACATGAAACCCTATTCTCTGCTATGACATGAAGCCTGATTCTCTGCTATGGGACCTCTCTCCTCTGTCTGGGTGCCGGGGCCTAAATATCTGACAGTGGCCTGTTCCAGTGGTGGGTGACATGAAGCCTGATTCTCTGCTATGGGACCTCTCTCTTCTGTCTGGGTGCCGGGGCCTAAATATCTGACAGTGGCCTGTTCCAGTGGTGGGTGACATGAAGCCTGATTCTCTGCTATATGACCTCTCTCCTCTGTCTGGGTGCCGGGGCCTAAATATCTGACAGTGGCCTGTTCCAGTGGTGAGTGACATGAAGCCGGATTCTCTGCTATGGGACCTCTCTCCTCTGTCTGGGTGCCGGGGCCTAAATATCTGACAGTGGCCTGTTCCAGTGGTGGGTGACATGAAGCCTGACTCTCTGCTATGACATGAAGCCTGATTCTCTGCTATGGGACCTCTCTCCTCTGTCTGGGTGCCGGGGCCTAAATATCTGAAAGTGGCCTGTTCCAGTGGTGGGTGACATGAAGCCTGATTCTCTGCTATGGGAACTCTCTCCAATTAATATTGGTTAATTTTTTTCTATTTTTTTTATTTTAATTCATTTCCCTATCCACATTTGTTTGCCGGGGATTTACCTACATTTTGCTGCCTTTTGCAGCCCTCTAGCCCTTTCCTGGGCTATTTTACAGCCTTTTTAGTGCCAAAAAGTTCGGGTCCCCATTGACTTCAATGGGGTTCGGGTTCGGGGCGAAGTTCGGGGCGAAGTTCGGATCCCGAACCTGAACATTTTCGGGAAGTTCGGCCGAACTTCTCGAACTCAAACATCCAGGTGTTCGCTCAATTCAAATTCTTACTTATAGGCTCAATGTTAGGTGGCTACCACAATCTCCATAGAATTCAGTGCAAGTGAAGCCACTTTTCCATTGAACTCTGGAGACTGTGATGGCTACAAGAATCACCAAAACCTTGTTCATCATGTGATATATAAAATCATCTTATATATGGCATTTAGCTCTGTACCAATCTTTTTGAATATTTGGTTTCTTTAAATTATGACACGTTCAGAATCCTAACAGGACACTTATAATGCATTTTAAAGCATTTAATACGTGTGATCAATAACATTTATGATTTTTTATCTGCAAGGCATATAGGAAACAATATACAATGTGTCCTTCATTCCAAAGTAGACAGAGATCCATCAGGCACAACATCTTTGTTAAAGCATATTTAATTCAGGGCGAGGGTTTTGAATATTTAGTAGTGCTCCAGGCTAGTGATTTTGTTGTAGCTTGGTTTCATGTCTTCATGAAGCCCTTGACAAAGGTCACAAACAATTTGCCTGTTCCTCTTATTAAAATAAAGATGGAAAGCATTGATGATAGTTCTGCCCAGCAGCTAACTCCATCATCTGTAGCCGTTCTAACATATGCTTGTGAGATAATGAAAAATATAGCATTAAATACAGTAGCAGATTGAATCTTGTTTCAGGGTAAATATAGTAAGTCCATTTTTTTCTTCATTTCCTCCAAACCTGTTTAGCATTAAGCTGTTAATATCATCAGTGAAACCTGACAAAATCATTGCATAATATTCTGCATCTTAAAATAGCGCTCATAAAATAGACAAAATTATGGCCATTACTCATACAGTAATTAAAACATTAAGTTATGCTCTCCTTCATACTTTGCCTAATAGGATTTTCTAGTTCTCATTTCAGGAAGTTGCTTGTTGTTCTCCAAAGAAAGTCACTTTTAAAATGAACCCATCTGCTAGAAACTCACATAAGTTTAATTCAAAACTTGACATATGTCAGAAATGAAAAATTAGCAATAGTAATGTACAGTGCTGCCCATAATTATTCATACCCCTGGCAAATTTTGACTTAAAGTTACTTTTATTCAACCAGCAAGTAATTTTTTGACGGGAAATGACATAGGTGTCTCCCAAAAGATAATAAGACGATGTACAAGAGGCATTATTGTGGAAAAAAAACATTTCTCAGCTTTTATTTACATTTGAGCAAAAAGTGTCCAGTCCAAAATTATTCATACCTTTCTCAATAATCAATAGAAAATCCTTTATTGGCTATTACAGCAATCAAACGCTTCCTATAATTACAAACCTGTCTCCACAGGTATTTTTGCCCATTCATCTTTAGAAATGAGCTCCAAGTCTTTCAGGTTGGAGGGTCTTCTTGCCATCACCCTGATCTTTAGCTCCCTCCACAGATTATCAATTGGATTCAAGTGTGGACTCTGGCTGGGCCACTCCAAAACATTAATGTTGTTGTCTGATAACCATTTCTCCACCACTTTTGCTGTTTGTTTTGGGTCATTCTCATGCTAAAATGTCTACTGGTGCCCAAGGCCAAGTTTCTCTGCAGACTGCCTGATGTTGTCGTTGAGAATCCTCATGTATTACTCTTTTTTCATGGTGCCGTTTACTGTGATTAGGTTCTCTGGTCCATTGGCTGAAAAACACCCCCAAAGCATTAGGTTCCCACCACCATGTTTGACAGTGGGGATGGTGTTCTTTGGGTTGAAGGGTTCTCCTTTTTTATGCCAAATGAAGGAAACATCATTGTGACCAAATAATTCAATTTGTGTTTCATCTGACCATAACACAGAAGACCAGAAGTCTTCTTCTTTGTCCAGATGAGCTTTTGCAAAGGTCAAACAATTACTTGCTAGTTGAATAAAAGTAACTTTAAGTAAAAATTTGCCTGGGGTATGAATAATTATGGGCAGCACTGTTCATAGCAATGGTGGCAGATGGACTGGGTTTAAAGTGCCATGGTGCTATGTTCAGCCGCAATATGTTACACAAGGTTAAACGGTTAAATATATAGTAATTATTAGAGGGTTTTCTAAATTGAGAATAGTGTTGTCATCATATTCAAAGAAACCAATCCTGTACAGAAATTCATAGCCATAATGGACCCCAAATGTCATTGTAAATGACTCTTTCTTTTGTTGATGGTGATATACTGGATATACAACCTAAATCAGACCTTTTCTTCAGAAAGGGTATGACCACACAGTCAGGTTTATGCATGCAGTCTTGGAAACTAAAACCAGGTATACATTTAAGAAAAGAGAAAAAGCCGTATATGTCCTCCTTTATACTTTCTCTCCTTTTATGATCTAATCCTGTTTTTGGCTTCCAAAACTGCATGTAGAAACATGACTGCATGACTGTACCCTAAAGGTGGCCAATTTTATGGACCCTGTGAGAGTCTCGGGGGGTCCCTATTACAGGCCTATAGGCACTACGTGTAGCACCATACGTTATTTATGTAAGAAATAAAATCTCTTCAATGATGGAGAATGCTTTCGCTTTTTTCTCATTGAATCTTAAAGCATAGTGAGATATGGAAACGGATACGGGGATATAGAAGCTTGTGGTTGAAATATTAGGTATATTTACAACATAGATCACAAGCTAATAGTATTTTATATTTTATGCTGATATGGACATTAGATGGCCTAGACTAGAATTCCTGTATCAATGTTTTTTTCAAGCCAGATAGAATACTGAAAAATGAGTGCCAGATAACTAGAAGCTTTTCAATTAGGAAGGCCATGCAGTAGTGTTAGCTGATTAAAGCCAACATTGGCTCCATATGCTTGCAGTTCCACCATATGCACACAGAGTCTGTCTTTTGAAAATTTTGGAAATTTAAACTTTATATACATTTTGTCGAGGTCTATTCATTCAATAAGAGCTTAAACAATATTTATTCCATATATTTTACGCCCAGTGATTAGCTAAGCAAAAACTAAATAAAAAAATAAAAAATGTAGATACACTATGTTGAGCGAACCCACAAAAGTTTGGGTTTGAGTTCGGTGTTCGGGCATTTAATAAAGCTTGTTGAAAGGCTGCAGGGCAGCCAATCAACAAGCTTTTAAGCTGTGGGCGCTTAGAAGCCATCACAGCCATGCCTCTATACCAGTTGGATCACGTTTAGCACCGCCCATCAGCTCTGAATAGTGCAGGCATAGGAAGCAGGCAGCTGAAGTGAGGGAGAGTGTTAGGAATTTCATCTGGCTATTTATTCTGTAGGTGAACTATAGTAAAATGTGGGGGCAATATACCAGCTTTGCACCCTGACACAGAAATATAATAATTCATCTGGCTGTTAATACTGTGGGTGACCTATAGCAATTTTTGTGTGTGCAATGCACCATCTTTATACCCCTGACACAAATATATAATAGTTAATCTGTCTGTTAGTTTTGTGGGTGACATATACCCATTATTGGTGTGAGATACACGTGCACTTTATACATGACAGGGAAATTAATATAGTTAATATGTCTGTTAGTTCGGTGGGTGACATATACAATTTTTTTGTGTGAGGTACTCCTGCACTGCATCCTTGACAGGGAAATTAATATAATTAATCCGTCAGTTTTTTCAGCGGGTGACATATACCCATTTTTGGTGTGAGGTACACCTGCACTGCATCCATGACAGGGAAATTAATATACTTAATCCGTCTGTTAGTTTGGTGGGTGACATATACTCATTTTTGGTGTGAGGCATATCTGCACTGCATATGTGACAGGGAAATTAATATACACTGCTCAAAAAAATAAAGGGAACACTTAAACAACACAATGTAACTCCAAGTCAATCACACTTCTGTGAAATCAAACTGTCCACTTAGGAAGCAACACTGAGTGACAATCAATTTCACATGCTGTTGTGCAAATGGGATAGACAACAGGTGGAAATTATAGGCAATTAGCAAGACACCCCCAATAAAGGAGTGGTTCTGCAGGTGGTGACCACAGATCACTTCTCAGTTCCTATGCTTCCTGGCTGATGTTTTGGTCACTTTTGAATGCTGGCGGTGCTTTCACTCTAGTGGTAGCATGAGACGGAGTCTACAACCCACACAAGTGGCTCAGGTAGTGCAGCTTATCCAGGATGGCACATCAATGCGAGCTGTGGCAAGAAGGTTTGCTGTGTCTGTCATCGTAATGTCCAGAGCATGGAGGCGCTACCAGAAGACAGGCCAGTACATCAGGAGACGTGGAGGAGGCCGTAGGAGGGCAACAACCCAGCAGCAGGACCGCTACCTCCACCTTTGTGCAAGGAGGAACAGGAGGAGCACTGCCAGAGCCCTTCAAAATGACCTCCAGCAGGCCACAAATGTGCATGTGTCTGCTCAAACGGTCAGAAACAGACTCCATGAGGGTGATATGAGGGCCCGACGTCCACAGGTGGGGGTTCTGCTTACAGCCCAACACCGTGCAGGACGTTTGGCATTTGCCAGAGAACACCAAGATTGGCAAATTCGCCACTGGCGCCCTGTGCTCTTCACAGATGAAAGCAGGTTCACACTGAGCACATGTGACAGACGTGACAGAGTCTTGAGACGCCGTGGAGAACGTTCTGCTGCCTGCAACATCCTCCAGCATGAC
This sequence comes from Bufo bufo, assembly GCF_905171765.1. Lineage (NCBI taxonomy): Eukaryota > Metazoa > Chordata > Amphibia > Anura > Bufonidae > Bufo > Bufo bufo. The sequence goes on along the minus strand of NC_053390.1, from coordinate 521,185,525 downwards.
CGGTTTGGCATTGGGTCAGTAATGGTGTGGGGTGGCATTTCTTTGGAGGGCCACACAGCCCTCCATGTGCTCGCCAGGCTGGAGTGTGTCAGCAGTTCCTGCAAGACAAAGGCATTGATGCTATGGACTGGCCCGCCCGTTCCCCAGACCTGAATCCAATTGAGCACATCTGGGACATCATGTCTCACTCTATCCACCAACGTCACGTTGCACCACAGACTGTCCAGGAGTTAGCAGATGCTTTAGTCCAGGTCTGGGAGAAGATCCCTCAGGAGACCGTCCGCCACCTCATCAGGAGCATGCACAGGCGTTGTAGGGAGGTCATACAGGCACATGGAGGCCACACACACTACTGAGCCTCATTTTGCCTTGTTTTAAGGATATTACATCAAAGTTGGATCAGCCTGTAGTGTGTTTTTCCACTTTAATTTTGAGTGTGACTCCAAATCCAGACCTCCATGGGTTGAAAAATTTGATTTCCATTTTTTAATTTTTGTGTGATTTTGTTGTCAGCACATTCAACTATGTAAAGAACAAAGTATTTCAGAAGAATATTTAATTAATTCAGATCTAGGATGTGTTATTGTTGTGTTCCCTTTATTTTTTTGAGCAGTGTATTTAATCCGTCTGTTAGATCGGTGGGTGGCGGTGATACATGACAAGCGCAGCCACCTGTTCACAGCCAATGTGGACAAGCTCACGTTCATTAAAATGAACCAGGCATTGATCCCACAGGACTTGTCCGCACCTTGTGCTGAGTAGACAAGTATACCGGCCGCACCCAGCTATTGTTGTACTCCAGCGCACGTTCTCTTTTCCATTTCCCAATGTTTTGGGGCCTTCCCAAATTTATAAAAAATAAAGAAAAAAAAAAAACTAAATGCAAAAACAGTGTTGGCTACCTCTTCCACATCCGCTTCCACCTACACTACCACATGCACCGCCTCCTCAACCTCCTACTCCACTTTGACCTCCGCCTCCTAGTTCAAGATTATTATTTTTTTTTTTTATTTCTATTCTATGTTGTTATTTTAAGTCATTTCCCTATCCACATTTGTTTGCAGGACAATTATCCTGCTCTTACCCCCATTTTGCTTCCTTTTGTAGCCCTCTAGCCCTTACTACGACTATTTGACAGCCATTTTATTGCACTAAAGTTCAGGTCCCCATTAACTTCATTCGGGTTCGAGTTCAGGTACGAGTTTGCGTCAAGTTCAGGTCCGGAACCCGAACTTTGACCCGAAGTTTGGTCGAACCCGATGAACCCGAACATCCACGGGTCCTCTCATCCATATACAGTCAGGTCCATAAATATTGGGACATTGACACAATTCTAAAATTTTTGGCTCTATACACCACCACAATGGAAATGAAACGAACAAGATGTGCTTTAACTGCAGGCTGTCAGCTTTAATTTGAGGGTATTTACATCCAAATCAGGTGAACGGTGTATGAATTACAACAATTTGCATATGTGCCTGCCACTTGTTAAGGAACCAAAAGTAATGGGACAGAATAATAATCATAAATCAAACTTTCACTTTTTAATACTTGGTTGCAAATCCTTTGCAGTCCATTACAGCCTGAAGTCTGAAACACATAGACATTACCAGACGCTGGGTTTCATCCCTGGTGATGCTCTGCCAGGCCTCTACTGCAACTGTCTTCAGTTCCTGCTTGTTCCTGGGGCATTTTCCTTTCAGTTTTGTCTTCAGCAAGTGAAATGCATGCTCAATCAGATTCAGATCAGGTGATTGACTTGGCCATTGCATAACATTCCACTTCTTTCCCTTAAAAAACTCTTTGGTTGCTTTTGCAGTATGCTTTGGGTCATTGTCTATCTGCACTGTGAAGCGCCGTCCAATGAGTTCTGAAGCATTTGGCTGAATATGAGCAGATAATATTGCCCGGAACACTTCAGAATTCATCCTGCTGCTCTTGTCAGCAGTCACATCATCAATAAATACAAGAGAACCAGTTCCATTGGCAGCCATACATGCCCACGCCATGACACTACCACCACCATGCTTCACTGATGAGGTGGTATGCTTAGGATCATAAGCAGTTCCTTACCTTCTCCATATTCTTCTCTTCCCATCACTCTGGTACAAGTTGATATTGGTATCATCTGTCCATAGGATGATGTTCCAGAACTGTGAAGGCTTTTTTAGATGACGTTTGGCAAACTGTAATCTGGCCTTCCTGTTTTTGAGGCTCACCAATGGCTTACATCTTGTGGTGAACCCTCTGTATTCATTGTAATTGGGATAATGAAGGAATAACACACACCTGGCCATAGAACAGGTGAGAAGCCAATTGTCCCATTACTTTTGGTTCCTTAAGAAGTGGGAGGCACATATGCAAACTGTTGTAATTCCTACACTGTTCACCTGATTTGGATGTAAATACCCTCATGGTGGTGGTGTACAGAGCCAAAAATGTTACAATTATGTTGATGTCCCAATATTTATGGACCTGACTGTATATGCACCACATATTACATGCACTATGTTTTTGGTCCGGACCGATGCCAAAATATGCAGAAAATGTGCCAAAAAACCACATGGACACATACGGAGCAGTTTTTTGGCACTTTCCATCCATTTACAGTGAAAACTTAACTGCAGACTCTGCACCACGTGGAAAAAAGCTAGTGAAAGGGAGGCTGTTTTTAGGCGCTTCTTGGAGCTGATTTAAGGTGGTAATGTGGCCAAAAAAAAAGTGGCATCTGGTTGTGGGCCTGGTTGCAACTGCTCCATGGCCATGTCATTGTGCAGACACGGACAAAGTGAACTGATGCTGTATAAGGTTAGTTGCACTCTAGCATTAAAAATCCAGTAGGCTGTTTCGTCAGTTTTTTTCCGGATGATTCTCTGCATATTTGCCGGCTTGCAGCCAGATCTCCGCCGATCCCCACTATAGTCAATTAGGCCGGACAGAATGCTCAGAGATCCAGCAGGATGTTATCTGCCAGAAAAGTCTGCCGGATCTCTAACGATAGTGTGCAACCAGCCTAAGAAATACCGAATTTTCTACATATGTACTGTATATTAGAAAACAATATGAATTCTTTTTCTATAAATAAATATGAAAAATTTTATCTAAAATATAATTATTCATCTTTACAGACATTTTGCTATCTGTTTAAATTTTATTAAACACACATTACATTTTTGCCCTCAAGTCTTTGAAAATATATGTTATGTGGCATTTGATGTGAATATTCCCAAAGTTTTACATTTCATTCCGTAATTTTACTATAATGACTATAATAATCTGTTTTTATTAAAACATTTTCTACAATTTCAGGCAAAGTAAGAAATCTAATAGAATTACCCAAAGGAATGAATCTGTCTTTTATTGGCAGGAAATAAATTGTGCAAAATGTGCCAATGAATTATTAACCACCTTGGAGTACTGAGACAAGTGTCTTTTTTATTTGTAAGGAGTCTGTTCGGTCTTTAAGTTAGTGGAAAGACTATTATGCCTCAAGCAAAAATAACTAATTGTGGTAGCAATTTATCAGCCCCAGAGCTGTTGTTTATACTAATATTCCCTTGGTGCATTTGGATATTTCTTTGGTTATAAAGTAATTTTTTACTTAAAGATAATTGTGTAATTACATACAACGCAGTTTTTTGGACAAAATGTAACTTTGATTCTCAGCAGGGCTAGAGTGTCAGCGCTCAGCTTCCAACAGAAAGCAAGAAGATGGAAATTTGATTGTTGACTATTAGTGTTGGTCGAGCACAAAAGTGCTCGGGTGCTCGAGTAGAACACCTTGGGATGCTCGGGTGAACTACAGAGCACCCAAGCACAATTGAAGTCAATGGGAGAACCCGAGCATTAAACCAGGCAAACCCTGCTCTGAAGAGGGGAGGGTGTCTGGTTCATAGTAAAAGATCAGAAATTGATGGAAACACCACTGAAATGGTTCGGGAACAGCATGGGGAGGATGTCTGGATGCATCTTAGACTCCCAGGTCGCTGATGGGAACAATTTTGTCCGAGTAGTACGCCACTTTTACAGACTGACAATAATACACACCAAACCGAAGATAAAATCGATTTTAGAGGAAAAATTGTTGGGAAACATTCTTTCCTGTATATTTACTTGTATATAAAGTACAGTCGTGGCCAAAAGTTTTGAGAATGACAAAAATATTGGAAATTGGAAAAGTTGCTGCTTAAGTTTTTATAATAGCTATTTGCATATACTCCAGAATGTTATGAAGAGTGATCAGATGAATTGCATAGTCCTTCTTTGCCATGAAAATTAACTTAATCCCAAAAAAACCTTTCCAATGCATTTCATTGCTGTCATTAAAGGACCTGCTGAGATCATTTCAGTAATCGTCTTGTTAACTCAGGTGAGAATGTTGACGAGCACAAGGCTGGAGATCATTATGTCAGGCTGATTGGGTTAAAATGGCAGACTTGACATGTTAAAAGGAAGGTGATGCTTGAAATCATTGTTCTTCCATTGTTAACCATGGTGACCTGCAAAGAAACGCGTGCAGCCATCGTTGCGTTGCATAACAATGGCTTCACAGGCAAGGATATTGTGGCTACTAAGATTGCACCTCAATCAACAATTTATAGGATCATCAAGAACTTCAAGGAAAGAGGTTCAATTCTTGTTAAGAAGGCTTCAGGGCGTCCAAGAGAGTCCAGCAAGCGCCAGGATCGTCTCCTAAAGAGGATTCAGCTGCAGGATCGGAGTGCCACCAGTGCAGAGCTTGCTCAGGAATGGCAGCAGGCAGGTGTGAGCGCATCTGCACGCACAGTGAGGCAAAGACTTTTGGAAGATGGCCTGGTGTCAAGAAGGGCAGCAAAGAAACCACTTCTCTCCAAAAAAAACATCAGGGACAGATTGATATTCTGCAGAAAGTATGGTGAATGGACTGCTGAGGACTGGGGCAAAGTCATATTCTCCAAAGAAGCCTCTTTCCGATTGTTTGGGGCATCTGGAAAAAGGCTTGTCCGGAGAAGAAAAGGTGAGCGCTACCATCAGTCCTGTGTCATGCCAACAGTAAAGCATCCTGAGACCATTCATGTGTGGGGTTGCTTCTCATCCAAGGGAGTGGGCTCACTCACAATTTTGCCCAAAAACACAGCCATGAATAAAGAATGGTACCAAAACACCCTCCAACAGCAACTTCTTCCAACAATCCAACAACAGTTTGGTAAAGAACAATGCATTTTCCAGCACGATGGAGCACCGTGCCATAAGGCAAAAGTGATAACTAAGTGGCTCGGGGACCAAAACGTTGACATTTTGGGTCCATGGCCTGGAAACTCCCCAGATCTTAAACACATTGAGAACTTGTGGTCAATCCTCAAGAGGCGGGTGGACAAACAAAAACCCACTAATTCTGACAAACTCCAAGAAGTGATTATGAAAGAATGGGTTGCTATCAGTCAGGAATTGGCCCAGAAGTTGATTGAGAGCATGCCCAGTCGAAATGCAGAGGTCCTGAAAAAGAAGGGCCAACACTGCAAATACTGACTCTTTGCATAAATGTCATGTAATTGTCGATAAAAGCCTTTGAAACGTATGACGTGCGTGTAATTATATTTCACTACATCACAGAAACAACTGAAACAAAGATCTAAAAGCAGTTTAGCAGCAAACTTTGTGAAAACTAATATTTTTGTCATTCTCAAAACTTTTGGCCACGACTGTACAAGTGCTGCCAAAAATTACAAGGAAGAGGCACTCCGATACAACCTGTATATCACATAAAATAGGGTACAATTGTTCAGGTAGTGGTACTCCTACACTCATAAAGCCTATGCACTAAGGGAAAGGGCTGCCAAAAATTACAAGGAATCGGCACTCCAATACACCCTTTTTCACACATAAAGGAGAACATCATAAACACCCTTAAAAAATTATGATTGCTTGCGCTGACATAAGGCCAGATTCTCTGTTACGGGACCTCTATCCTCTGCCTGGGTGCCTGGGCCTAAATGTGTGACAGTGGCCTGTTCCAGTGGTGGGTGACGTGATGCCTGATTCTCTGCTATGACATGAAGACAGATTCTGTGCTGACATAAGGCCAGATTCTCTGTTACAGGACCTCTCTCCTCTGTCTGGGTGCTGGGGCCTAAATGTGTGTCAGTGGCCTGTTCCAGTGGTGGGTGACGTGAAGCCTGATTCTCTGCTATGACATGAAGACAGATTCTGCGCTGACATAAGGCCAGATTAAAAAAAAAAAAAAAAAAAAATTATGATTGCTGGCCTGCTGGTGACCCTCAAAAACATTAGGAGCAAGGACCTGCTGGTGATCCTCTAAATCATTAGCAGCGAGGGCATGCTGCTGATCTGACCATCTAGAACAGGCATCCTCAAACTGTGGCCCTCCAGCTGTTGTAAAACTACAACTCCCACAATGCCTTGCTGTAGGCTGATACCTGTAGGCTGTTCGGGCATGCTGGGAGTTGTAGTTTTGCAACAGCTGGAGGGCCGCAGTTTGAGGATGCCTGATTTAGAACATTAGGGGTGAGGGCCTGCTGCTGGGATGACCATATAAAACATTAGGGGTGAGGGCCTGCTGCCGAGCTGACCATCTAAAAAAATGTTGTGGGTGAGGGCCTGCTGCCGAGCTGACCATCTAAAAAATGTTGTGGGCGAGGGACTGCTGCCGAGCTGATGTGGCACAAACTGGCGCTCTACGCCACCAGTGTTTTGTCAGAGGGGGTATTTAGTGCTGCTGGGGGCATAATAACTGAAAAGCACATCCTAAAAATAACTGAAAGCGCATACAAAAATATTTTGTGGGTGAGGGCCTGATGCCGAGCTGACCATTTAAAAAATTTTGTGGGCGAGGGCCTGCTGCCGAGCTGACCATCTAAAAATTTAGGGGTGAGAGTCTGCTGCTAAGCTGAACCTCTAAAATATTATGGTTGAGGGCCTGCTGGTGACCCTCAAAAACATTATGGGTGAGGGCCTGCTGGTGACCCTCTAAAACATTATGGGTGAGGGCCCGCTGCTGAGCTGACCCTCTAAAACATTAGGAGAGAGGGCAGCCTAATAAGCATTTTGATATGATGGAGTAGGAGGAGAACGAGAAAAAGGGAGATTGAACCATATACCTTTTTTAGTGGTGCAGAAGGGGTGCATGGAAACACAGTGTATTCAATACACCATAAAAGCCACATTTAGAGTGCCTTTATGTTCAGACACTTTCCTCTGGTGGAGTAGAGAAGTCAGAGGTAGGGATGAGCGAACCCGAACTGTATAGTTCGGGTTCGTACCGAATTTTGGGGTGTCCATGACACGGACCCGAACCCGAACATTTTCGTAAAAGTCTGGGTTCGGGTTCGGTGTTCGGCGCTTTCTTGGCTCTTTTTGAAAGGCTGCAAAGCAGCCAATCAACAAGCGTCATACTACTTGCCCCAATAGGCCATCACAGCCATGCCTACTATTGGCATGGCTGTGATTGGCCAGTGCAGCATGTGACTCAGCCTCTATATAAGCTTGGGTCACGTAGCGCTGCACGTCACTCTGCTGATACAAGTGTAGGGAGAGGTTGCAGCTGCGACGTTAGGGCGAGATTAGGCAGTGATTAACTCCTCCAAAAGACTTCATTCAGTGATCGATCTACAGCTGTGGATCATTGAACTGCTTCTATTCAATTGCTCAGTGTTTTTAGGCTGCCCAGAGCGTTTTTCAGTCACTTTTTTCTGGGGTGATCGGCGGCCATTTTGTGGCTTGTGGTGCGCCAGCACAAGCTACCACCAAGTGCATTTAACCATCAATAGTGTGGTTATTTTTTGCTATATCCTACATCAGGGTCAAGCTTTTATCAAGTGCATTTAACCATCAATAGTGTGGTTATTTTTTGGCCATATACTACATCAGGGGCAGGCTGAGCTTGTGTCACCCAAGTGCATTTAACCATCAATAGTGTGGTTATTTTTTGCTATATCCTACATCAGGGTCAAGCTTTCATCAAGTGCATTTAACCATCAATAGTGTGGTTATTTTTTGGCCATATACTACATCAGGTGCAAGCTGAGCCTGTCACGAAGTGCATTTAACCATCAATAGTGTGGTTATTTTTTGCTATATCCTACATCAGGGTCAAGCTTTCATCAAGTGCATTTAACCATCAATAGTGTGGTTATTTTTTGGCCATATACTACATCAGGTGCAGGCTGAGCCTGTGTCACCCAAGTGCATTTAACCATCAATAGTGTGGTTATTTTTTGCTATATCCTACATCAGGGTCAAGCTTTCATCAAGTGCATTTAACCATCAATAGTGTGGTTATTTTTTGGCCATATGCTACATCAGGTGCAGGCTGAGCCTGTGTCACCCAAGTGCATTTAACCATCAATAGTGTGGTTATTTTTTGGCCATATACTACATCAGGGGCAAGTTAAGCCTGTCACCCAGCGCCAAAAAAATAGGCCTGACATTTATATTCCTCCAAATCAGTACTGTTTTCGCTGGTCAAGTTATTTTTAGTGACCGTAAAAGCACAGTTTTTGTTCTGGTTTGAAAAACAATTCCCAAATTTGCAATTCTCAAAATTAGTGGTTTCTGCTGTATCAGACCTACTTTAAATCTATCCCTAAAAGGGTATATTAGATTCAAGGTGCTGATAGGGTCATTCTGAAAAACTTAACACACACGCTACAGTGCAGATACAAGTCTAATTCTGTGATTAAATGTATACCTGTCACACAGCGCCTAAAAAATAGGCCTCACATTTATATTCCTCCAAATCAGTACTGTTTTAGCTGGTCAAGTTATTTTTAGTGACCGTAAAAGCACAGTTTTTGTTCTGGGTTGAAAAACAATTCCCAAATTTGCAATTCTCAAAATTAGTGGTTTCTGCTGTATCAGGCCTACTTTAAATCTATCCCTAAAAGGGTATATTAGATTCAAGGTGCTGATAGGGTCATTCTGAAAAACTTAACACACACGCTACAGTGCAGATACAAGTCTAATTCTGTGATTAAACGTATACCTGTCACACAGCGCCTAAAAAATACTGGTGTGCCTGTATTAGTGTAATACGGTACCTAAATAGATAGCCAGACAGTGTTAGGTGTCTGTAAAAAAAAGGCCTGAATTTTAATTCAATACATTGGCCCGAATAATTTTTTTCTTATTGTGGTGAACGGTAACAATCAGGAAAACATCTAGTAAGGGACGCGGACGTGGACATGGTCGTGGTGGTGTTAGTGGACCCTCTGGTGCTGGGAGAGGACGTGGCCGTTCTGCCACAGCCACAAGTCCTAGTGTACCAACTACCTCAGGTCCCAGTAGCCGCCAGAATTTACAGGGATATTTGGTGGGGCCCAATGCCGTTCTAAGGATGGTAAGGCCTGAGCAAGTACAGGCATTAGTCAATTGGGTGGCCGACAGTGCATCCAGCACGTTCACATTATCTCCCACCCAGTCTTCTACAGAAAGCGCACAGATGGCGCATGAAAACCAAGCCCATCAGTCTGTCACATCACCCCCATGCATATCAGGGAAACTGTCTGAGCCTCAAGTTATGCAGCAGTCTCTTATGCTGTTTGAAGACTCTGCTGCCAGGGTTTCCCAAGGGCATCCACCTAGCCCTTCCCCAGGGGTGGAAGAGATAGAATGCACTAACGCACAACCACTTATGTTTCCTGATGATGAGGACATGGGAATACCACCCCAGCACGTCTCTGATGATGACGAAACACAGATGCCAACTGCTGCGTCTTTCTGCAGTGTGCAGACTGAACAGGAGGTCAGGGATCAAGACTGGGTGGAAGACGATGCAGGGGACGATGAGGTCCTAGACCCCACATGGAATGAAGGTCGTGCCACTGACTTTCACAGTTCGGAGGAAGACGCAGTGGTGAGACCGAGCCAACAGCGTAGCAAAACACAAAGAGGGAGCAGTGGGCAAAATGAGAACACCCGCCGCCAAGAGACTCCGCCTGCTACTGACCGCCGCCATCTGGGACCGAGCACCCCAAAGGCAGCTTCAAGGAGTTCCCTGGCATGGCACTTCTTCAAACAATGTGCTGACGACAAGACCTGAGTGGTTTGCACGCTGTGCCATCAGAGCCTGAAGCGAGGCATTAACGTTCTGAACCTTAGCACAACCTGCATGACCAGGCACCTGCATGCAAAGCATGAACTGCAGTGGAGTAAACACCTTAAAAACAAGGAAGTCACTCAGGCTCCCCCTGCTACCTCTTCTGATGCTGCCGCCTCGGCCTCTTCTGCTGCTGCCGCAGCCTCGGCCTCTTCCTCCGCCTCTGGAGGGACGTTGGCACTTGCCGCCCAGCAAACATGGGATGTACCACCAACACCACCACCTGCGTCACCAAGCATCTCAACCATGTCACACGGCAGCGTTCAGCTCTCCATCTCACAAACATTTGAGAGAAAGCGTAAATTCCCACCTAGCCACCCTCGATCCCTGGCCCTCAATGCCAGCATTTCTAAACTACTGGCCTATGAAATGCTGTCATTTAGGCTGGTGGAGACAGACAGCTTCAAACAGCTCATGTCGCTTGCTGTCCCACAGTATGTTGTTCCCAGCCAGCACTACTTCTCCAAGAGAGCCGTGCCTTCCCTGCACAACCAAGTATCCGATAAAATCAAGTGTGCACTGCGCAACGCCATCTGTGGCAAGGTCCACCTAACCACAGATACGTGGACCAGTAAGCACGGCCAGGGACGCTATATCTCCCTAACTGCACACTGGGTAAATGTAGTGGCGGCTGGGCCCCAGGCGGAGAGCTGTTTGGCGCACGTCCTTCCGCCGCCAAGGATCGCAGGGCAACATTCTTTGCCTCCTGTCTCCTCCTACTGAGCTTCCTCCTCCTCTTCTTCCACCTGCTCACCAGCCACACACCTTCACCACCAACTTCAGCACAGCCCAGGGTAAACGTCAGCAGGCCGTTCTGAAACTCATATGTTTGGGGGACAGGCCCCACACTGCACAGGAGTTGTGGCGGGGTATAGAACAACAGACCGACGAGTGGTTGCTGCCGGTGAGCCTCAAGCCCGGCCTGGTGGTGTGCGATAATGGGCGAAATCTCGTTGCAGCTCTGGGACTAGCCGGTTTGACGCACATCCCTTGCCTGGCGCATGTGCTGAATTTGGTGGTGCAGAAGTTCATTCACAACTACCCCGACATGTCAGAGCTGCTGTACAAAGTGCGGGCCGTCTGTTCGCGCTTCCGGCGTTCACACCCTGCCGCTGCTCGACTGTCTGCGCTACAGCGTAACTTCGGCCTTCCCGCTCACCGCCTCATATGCAACGTGCCCACCAGGTGGAACTCCACCTTGCACATGCTGGACAGACTGTGCGAGCAGCAGCAGGCCATAGTGGAGTTTCAGCTGCAGCATGCACGGGTCAGTCGCACTGCGGATCAGCCCCACTTCACCACCAATGACTGGGCCTCCATGCGAGACCTGTGTGCCCTGTTGCGCTGTTTCGAGTACGCCACCAACATGGCCAGTGGCGTTGACGCCGTTATCAGCGTTACAATACCACTTCTATGTCTCCTTGAGAAAACACTTAGGGCGATGATAGAAGAGGAGGTGGCCCAGGAGGAGGAGGAGGAAGAGGGGTCATTTTTAGCACTTTCAGGCCAGTCTCTTCGAAGTGACTCAGAGGGAGGTTTTTTGCAACAGCAGAGGCCAGGTACAAATGTGGCCAGACAGGGACCACTACTGGAGGACGAGGAGGACGAGGATGAGGAGGAGGTAGAGGAGGATGAGGATGAAGCAGGTTCACAGCGGGCTGGCACCCAACGCAGCTCGGGCCCATCACTGGTGCGTGGCTGGGGGGAAACGCAGGACGATGACGATACGCCTCCCACAGAGGACAGCTTGTCCTTACCTCTGGGCAGCCTGGCACACATGAGCGACTACATGCTGCAGTGCCTGCGCAACGACAGCAGAGTTGCCCACATTTTAACGTGTGCGGACTACTGGGTTGCCACCCTGCTGGATCCACGGTACAAAGACAATGTGCCCACCTTACTTCATGCACTGGAGCGTGATAGTAAGATGCGCGAGTACAAGCGCACGTTGGTAGACGCGCTACTGAGAGCATTCCCAAATGTCACAGGGGAACAAGTGGAAGCCCAAGGCGAAGGCAGAGGAGGAGCAAGAGGTCGCCAACGCAGCTGTGTCACGGCCAGCTCCTCTGAGGGCAGGGTTAGCATGGCAGAGATGTGGAAAAGTTTTGTCACCACGCCACAGCTAACTGCACCACCACCTGATACGGAACGTGTTAGCAGGAGGCAACATTTCAATAAGATGGTGGAACACCCCTCCACGTACTGACTGATGGTTCGGCCCCATTCAACTTCTGGGTCTCCAAATTGTCCACGTGGCCAGAGCTAGCCTTTTATGCCTTGGAGGTGCTGGCCTGCCCGGCGGCCAGCGTTTTTTCTGAACGTGTATTCAGCACGGCAGGGGGCGTCATTACAGACAAACGCAGCTGCCTGTCTACAGCCAATGTGGACAAGCTGACGTTCATAAAAATGAACCAGGCATGGATCCCACAGGACCTGTTCATCCCTTGTGCAGATTAGACATTAACTACCTCCCCTTAACAATATATTATTGTACTCCAGGGCACTTCCTCATTCAATCCTATTTTTATTTTCATTTTACCATTATATTGCGGGGCAACCCAAAGTTGAATGAACCTCTCCTCTGTCTGGGTGCCGGGGACTAAATATGAGACAGTGGCCTGTTCCAGTGGTGGGTGACGTGAAGCCTGATTCTCTGCTATAACATGAAGACTGATTCTGTGCTGACATGAAGCCAGATTCTCTGTTACGGGGCCTCTCTCCTCTGTCTGGGTGCCTGGGCCTAAATATGTGACAGTGGCCTGTTCCAGTGGTGGGTGACGTGAAGCCTGATTCTCTGCTATGACATGAAGACTGATTCTCTGCTGACATGAAGGCAGCTTTTCTGTTACGGGGCCTCTCTCCTCTGTCTGGGTGCCGGGGCCTAAATATGTGACAGTGGCCTGTTCCAGTGGTGGGTGACGTGAAGCCTGATTCTCTGCTATGACATGAAGACTGATTCTCTGCTGACATGAAGGCAGCTTTTCTGTTACGGGGCCTCTCTCCTCTGTCTGGGTGCCGGGGCCTAAATATGTGACAGTGGCCTGTTCCAGTGGTGGGTGACGTGAAGCCTGATTCTCTGCTATAACATGAAGACTGATTTTGTGCTGACATGAAGCCAGACTCTCTGTTACGGGACCTCTCTCCTCTGCCTGGGTGCCTGGGCCTAAATATGTGACAGTGGCCTGTTCCAGTGGTGGGTGACGTGAAGCCTGATTCTCTGCTATGACATGAAGACTGATTCTCTGCTGACATGAAGCCAGATTCTCTGCTATGGCATGAGGAGACTGATTCTCTGCTGACGTGAAGCCAGATTCTCTGCTATGGGACCTCTGTCCAATTGATATTGGTTAATTTTTATTTTAATTCATTTCCCTATCCACATTTGTTTGCAGGGGATTTACCTACATGTTGCTGCCTTTTGCAGCCCTCTAGCTCTTTCCTGGGCTGCTTTACAGCCTTTTTAGTGCCAAAAAGTTCGGGTCCCCATTGACTTCAATGGGGTTCAGGTTCGGGACGAGGTTCGGGTCGGGTTCGGATCCCGAACCCGAACATTTCCGGGAAGTTCGGCCGAACTTCTCGAACCCGAACATCCAGGTGTTCGCTCAACTCTAGTCAGAGGCAATCCAGGCCTTGTTCATTTTTATAAGAGTCAACTGGTCAGCATTTTCAGTTTACAGGCGGATGCGCTTTTCAGTTATTATGCCCCCAGCAGCACTAAATACCCGCTTTGACAAAACGCTGGTGGCGTAGAGCGCCAGTTTGTGCCACGTGTCCATCTTGGACACCCAATAGTTGTAAGGCACAGAGGGAACACTGAGGACACTGACCCGGTCTGCTACGTACTCCTTCACCATCTTCCAAAATTTTTCCCTCCTTGAGACACTAGGCCACGCATCAGGGTGAGGGTGCTGGCGAGGTGTCATAGAACTGTCCCAGGCCTTGCAGAGTGTTGCCCTGTCTCTGTTGGAACTGTTGTGTGTTCCTCTCATCTCCCCTCCTCGGTTGGCAAAGGAACTACGTACTCTGCAGCCAGCATTGTCAGCTGAAAATTTTTGGAGCAATTTTTCCACAAGGACCTTCTAGAATATCACCATTTTGCTTGTCTTCTCCACCATAGGAATGAGAGATGAGAAGTACTCTTTGTAGCACGGGTCGAGAAAGGTGAACAACCGGTAATCGGTGTTGGCCAAAATGCGTACAACGAAAGGCAGCCTAACATAAAATCAGCCATGTGTGCCAGAGTCCCAACAGATAAGACTTCGCTGTCCTCATCAGGAGGATGACTCTCAATCTCCTCATCCTCTTCCTCCTCTTCTTCCCATCCACACTGAACAGATAGAATAAAACTTCCATGGGTACTACCCTCTGTAGCGAAGGCAACCGTCTCCTGCTCCTCCTCATTATCCAATTTGCGCTGAGAAGATGAATTGAGAGTGGTCTGGCTATCACCCTGTGTACTGTCTTCCCCCATTTCCACCTCTTCCATATGCAAAGCATCCGCTTTAATTGTGAGCAGCAAGCGTTTGAGTAGACACAGAAGTGGGATGGTTACGCTGATAATAGCGTTATTGCCGCTCACCATCTGTGTTGATTCCTCAAAGTTGCGTAAAACCTCACAGTGGTCAGACATCCATGCCCACTTGTTGCTTGTGAAGAGCGGAAGCTGACTGGAAAGGCAACGACCATGTTGCAGCTGGTATTCCACTACTGCCCTCTGCTGCTCACAAAGCCTGGCCAACATGTGGAACATGGAGTTCCAGCGTGCGCTCACAACAGTCGGTGAGCTGCCAATTGCAAGCGCTGCTGCAGCATTGCCAGACTGGCGGCAGCTGTAGATGACTTTCGGAAATGGGCACACACGTGGCGCACCTTCACCAGTAGCTCAGGAAAATTGGGGTAGGTTTTGAGAAACTGCTGAACCACTAGGTTGAACAACAGCGCTAGGCATGCTATGTGTGTGAGCTTGTCAAGCTCCAAAGCCGCCACCAAGTTATGGCTATTATAAGACACAACTATGCCTGGTTGTAGGTTGAGTGGCGAGAGCCACAGCTCAGTCTGGTTCTGCTGCCACAGCTCTGCAGCGGTGTGCTGTTTGTCACCTAAGCAGATCAGTTTATGCACAGCCTGTTGCCGCTTCCCCACTGCTTCCAGCTACTGACTGATGTCTGACTGGTGCTGCAAGATGATAATTCAGAGGTGGAAATGGAGGAGAAGGCAGAGGAGGAGAAGGGGGGGTTGCAGCCGGCCTCCACAACGTTCATCCAGTGTGCCGTCAGGAAAATCTAGCATCCCTGGCCAAAAGCACTTGTCCATGTGTCAGTCGTTAAGTGGACCTTCCCAATAACTGCGTTGGTCAGGGCACAGGTGATGTTACGGGACACATGCTGGTGTAAGGCTGGGACTGTACACTGTGAAAAATATTGGCAGCTGGGGAGTACCACGGGACAGCTGCCGCCATCAGGCTGAGGAAAGCCTCAGTGTCCACAAGCCTAAATGGCAATATTTCCAGAGCCAGCAATTTGGAAAGGTGCGCATTTAGTGCTATGGTCTGTGGGTGGGTGGCTGGTTATTTGCGCTTTCGTTCAAAGGCCTGGGGCATAGACATCTATACGCTGCACTGGGACACAGAAGTGGATGTGCTAGCTGATGGTGCTTGAGAAGGTCCAGGTGCATGGCATCCAGGCATGCGTCTTAAACAGGGTATTGGCCAGCACGTAACACAGGGGAAGAGGAGGCAGTGGTGTGACCCGCAGACACTGGTTGTGGACCCAGGCGTTTGGCCCACCTTTGATGCCATGTGGTGGACCATGCTGGTGGTGGTGGTGAGGTTGCTAGTATTCACGCCCCTGCTCATTTTGGTACGGCACAGGTTGCAAATGACAATTCTTTTATCGTCTGCATTTTTCTCAAAAAAGCGCCAGACTGCAGAACACCTACCCCTTGGCAATGGAGATTGCCGCATATGCCGCAAGGGGGTGCTCTGTGGAACAGTGGTGGGCCTGTTTATTGTGGCCCGCCTTCTCCCTTTTGCCACCCCACTGCCTCTTCCAGCCTTTTGCCGTGCTGCGGATCACTCCCCCTCTGTACTTCTGTCCTCGCTCGGCTTGCCACCTTCCAAGGTTGGGTCAGTGACTTCATCCTCCGGCACCTCCTCTTCCACTTCTTTACACTGGTCATCCTCCTGACTTGTTGACCTAGCAACAACCTCACTTATTGACAACTGTGTCTCATTCTCTTCATCAACCTCTTGAGACACTAATTGCGGTTGACTTATTGGTAACTGTGTCTCATCATCATCATCCACCTCGTGAAACACTAATTGCCATTCCCCATTGTTATCTTCTTCTGACTGTGGATGCTTCAGAGTTTGGGAATCATGGCACAAGATATCCTCATGTCCCTCATCAAGCGGGCTTGGCGAGAGGCCCAAATTAAGGAATGGCGATAAACAGCTCCTCAGAATATTCAAGTGTGGGATCACTTGTTTGCCAAGGCTCTCCATGGTGGGAGGAAGGAGTCTCAGGGTGAAGATTCTGCTGACCAGACTTTTGGCTACTGAGACTGGACTTTGTGGAGACAGGTTGATGCTTAACCGACTGGAACTATTATCTGCTGCAATCCAACCGACCACCTGGTTGCACTGGTCTGACTTCAAGAGTGGTACATGAAGCTAGGTATCGTGGATGATTGTCTTTCTTGTACTCTGGCAGCAGGCACAGTTTCACCGCACCCAGGGCCACAGCCTCTGTGTGCACCATCAGCAGCACAGCTACTTCCTCATCCCTTACTGCTTGCCTTGCACATATTAAATGGTATATATGCTTGTAAGTATGTCACACGTACAGTAGTGCAGGTTTTGTAAGTGTATGCGCAAAAAAAGTACACAGAATGTCACTAATATTTAGGATGCACATACATTAGACAGGAGGTATAGTGCAAGTAATTTCGCTGTCACCACCGCCTAAAAAAAAATTAGACTGAATTAATGTCACTGATCTTTAGGTTGCAGAAACGTTATACAGGAGACATAGTAGCTAACATAGTATATAAGGCCGAAAAAAGACATTTGTCAATCCAGTTCGGCCTGTTATTCTGCAAGTTGATCCAGAGGAAGGCAAAAAAAAAAACTGTAAGGTAGAAGCCAATTTTCCCCACTTAAAAGGAAAAACATTCCTTCCCGACTCCATTCAGGCAATCAGATAACTCCCTGGATCAAAGACTAATCTCTAATAGCTATAGCTTGTAATATTATTACACTCCAGGCCCCACTTGAACTCTTTTAGTGAACTCACCATCACCACCTCCTCAGGCAGAGAGTTCCATAGTCTCACTGCTCTTACCATAACGAATCCTCTTCTATGTTTGTGTACAAACCTTCTTTCCTCCAGGCGCAGAAGATGTCCCCTTGTCACAGTCACAGTCCTGGTGATAAATAGATGATGGGAGAGATCTCTGTACTGACACCTGATATATTTATACATAGTAATTAAATCTCCCCTCAGTCGTCTTTTTTGTAAAGCGAATAACCCTAATTTTGATAATCTTTCAGGGTACTGTAGTTCCCTCATTCTAGTTATTACTTTAGTTGCCCTCCTCTGAACCCTCTCCAGCACTGCTATGTCTGCCTTGTTCAAAGGAGACCAGAACTGTACACAGTACTCCATGTGTGGTCTGACCAGTGATTGATAAGGTGGTAGGACTATGTTCTCATCACGGGCATCTATGCCCCTTTTGATCCAACCCATTATCTTATTGGCCTTGGCAGCAGCTGTCTGACACACATACAGACATTTTCTCCCAGTCCAAACATTCTCATTTTATATATTAACCTTTTATGCGGTACAGTGTCAAATGCTTTGGAGAAGTCCAGATATACGACATCCATTGATTCCCCGCTGTCAACTCTAGAACTTATCTCCTCAATGAAACTGATTAAATTAGTTTGACATGACCGATCCCTCATGAAGCCATACTGATATTGCGCTATTTGCTTATTTTCATTGAGGTGCTCCAAGATAGCATCTCTTAGAAAACCTTCAAACAGTTTACCCAGGGCGGATGTTAAACTTACCGGCCTATAGTTTTCAGGCTCTGATTTTGGACCCTTTTTGACTATTGGCACCACATTTGCTATGCGCCAATCCTGTGGAACACTCCCTGTCAGTATAGAGTCCTTAAATATCAGAAATAAGGGCCTGGCTATGACATTACTTAATTCTCTTAGGATATGGGGGTGTATGCCATCTGGCCCTGGCAATTTGTCTATTTTAATCTTTTTAAGACGCCGCTGTACTTCTTCCTGGGTCAGACAGGGCACTTTTAATTGGGAATTTGCATTTCATCTGACAGTTTATTTTCTGAATACAGTGGAGAAAAAAAAAATATTTAATAGCTTTGCTTTCTCCTCATCACCCTATGCAACTCCCCCCTTATGACTCTGTAAAGGGCCGACACATTCAGATTTATACTTTATACCATTTATATAATAGAAGAACATTTTTGGGTTAGTTTTGCTCTCTTTGGCAATTAATCTCTCGGGCTCTAGTTTGGCCGCTTTTTATTATTTTTTTACATATTTTTTCAGTGCTTCCTTACTAACCTCCTGTTTTAGTGATTTAAATGCTTTCTTTTTGTCATTTATTGCTTTCTTTACAGTTCTATTTATCCACATAGTTTTTTTCTTGTTCCTTAACCTTTTATTCCCATAACGTATATACCTCTCACAATAAGATTTTAGAAAAAAGAAGAGAATAGGAGGCCGCGCCTCGTGTGTGTCGCTGTATGACAGGATTTGATGCTATATATAAAGTTGTGCTTACCGTTATGTGTTGCACCACAACGACTATAGTTAGCCTTGATGGTATTTTCCCGTACAGCGTGCGGGGTGCCTGTATTGCTGCCAAGGTTCTTTGCCCGTGCCTCAGATGTGGCCGTTGGGATAGGAAGATCCGTGTAGAAAGAATGATGATTTGAACCTTTTTTGATTGGCGCTGTAGGCAGAAAACTTGATACCAGTTGTTTATTGGTAAAGGGAAAGCTTTTATTATTATGTCAACGTGTTTCAAGGGCGCACAGCCCTCTTTATCAGGGCAGTAAAATGCAACAAGAGTGGGATACGCACGAGCGGGGGAGAAGGCTGGGAGAGGGCAGCTGGAGGTATCCGCCTCTTTCTATTTGTGTGACAGCGGAGGACTGCCCAAGTTTCGCCCACTTGTCAAGCGGTGTCCAACCGAACATGAGTGACACCCGGGCGGTCGGCATCAGATGGTTGTTATAGCTGACTAGAACTATGGGGCTGGTAGAGGGTACTTATATTGACTGCCCCTGTATCGCCCCCACTTGCCAGGCGATGTCCGAAGAGACGGGCATGACAGACGGGCTGTCGGTATCTGCTGATTGTTAGAACTCAGCTGCACTGACCAAGACAGTAGCGCTTGCCGAGGATGTTGACACTCGAGCGCAGCGGCTTGTGCTATCCCCGGTGAGGTGCCGAGGGTGGGAGCTGAAATAGATAAGTATCGTGCCGCCGGTATTGCGAGCTCCAATGTGGCAGTGGGCCCGGAGACAAGAATGTATTATAAAATGTATAGATGGCCAATGGCATGTTAGTAGGAGTGGGGGGTGGCTATAGCATTACGGTATCAGCTCCAGTGTGATATAGCAGTCACAGGGCAGCAGGGAGAGAGAGCCATGCATGCAGTTTAAGATTTGAATGGCCAGTATTTTCCTGTCTCAAAAAGTGATAGAATCAGAGTTGGTATATATTCTGTCAGATATGCCCTGTACGTCGCAGAGGATGCTGCAATGATGTATCCTCGAATGTGGTGTCTGTATGCAGAGGACATTCTAGTCTGTCTGTGCTCTAAATAAGGGCTATTTTCAGGCAAGTATATGTTGGCATTGGATCATATATCATAAATCAAGACTTGTAGTAGGGGTTATAGATTACAATGGGGGATAATCAGTTGTGAAGTCGCTATTGATGGATGTAGTTCTTCTTCTGACTGTCTGTTTTCGAACCTATACAAATAGGTACTCAGGTGGTATTGGATTTAGCGTTGAATAAACGATAAAGGATAGTAAGGGAATAAAACTGAATAAAACATAAGAATAGGGAATTACATAAAACAATTATAATAAAAACAGAAAAAACTTCAAAGAGTCCAACGAAAGATCACATGGATTAGAGACCTCTTGCTTATGGGTGCATGTGGCTAGCTAAAATCTTAGCATGTTGTGGTGTCTATGGCGTATCAAGCCTACATCACTTTATTTGGGCGTTCGGGGCCTATTCAGGGTATACTAGAGTATAGTTTCACTAATTTCATTTAATCCGTAAGGAGTGAGTGTATCTAGTTGGTATATCCAGTATACCTCTCTCCTTTGAAGGTTACTGATACTGAATCTGTTAAATGGATTTTCTGGTATGAAGTCTATCAGAGTTATTGTAAGTGGGTGTTTTTCTTTTTCTATTGTGGACGCACAGTGTCTGGAGATACTGTGTTTGAGATACTGTTTTTGAATATTATGTCTATGTTGGTTCAAGCGACAGTGCAAAGCCTGTGTTGTGCGTCACACGTACTGAAGGCCGCACTTGCATTCTATGAGGTATATTACGTAACAGGTTTGGCATGTCATCCGATATTTTATTTCAAACGTGGAGCAATTTTTTTAAAAGTAAAATGTGTGCGGTTATGGGTGATGACTTTGCAGCATAAGCAGCGTTTGGTTCCACATTTATAGCTGCTCTTTAGTTCATGTGTCTTTTCTCTCTGGGTTGTTGCGTTTTGTCTTGGCTTACTGGGAGCTAGGATGTTCCTAATAGTGGGAGCCCTTCTATAGATTATCCTTGGTTTAGGGGACAGGAATCTTTCTAGGTAAGGGTCTTGTTGCAAAATGTGCCAGTGTTTAGCAATGCTTCTGTTGTAGGCATTTTTGATAAGTCTCTTGGGATATCTCTTATCTAATGATGAGCGAGCATGCTCGGCCGAGTACCGGTTCGGCTCGGCACGTGGCGGTACTCGGCCGAATACCACGTGTGCTCGTCGCATTGCTCGAGTCTCCTTCCCACACATTTGGCGCCTTTTAAGCAGCCAATCAACGTTCAGGTAATTCTCTTCAGTATAATGCCATAGCCATGTTAGCTATTAGCCTTACACTGATTGGCTGGCCGGAACACGTGATATTCGTTAATATAGGAGCCGATGTCCCGCACTCGAATCATTCAGCATCAGGGAAAACAGACAGTAGGCAGGGATAGATAGCGTTTTGCTGGAAATTCACAGATTTAACTAAAAAAAAACTATTGAAAGACCAAACAGTCCTCTTAACCACTTCCCATCTGGGCCCTTTGCCCCCTTCCTGACCAGGCCAAATTTTGCAAAACGGACATATCTCACTTTATGTGGTAATAACTTTGGAACGCCTTTATTTATCCAAGTCATTCAGAGATTGTTTTCTCGTGACACATTGTACTTCATGATAGTCATAAATTTGAGTCAAAATATTTCACCTTTATTTATGAAAAAATCCCAAATTTACCCAAAAATGTAAAAAAATCGCAATTTTCTAAATTTCAATTTCTCTGCTTTTAAAACAGAAAGTGATACCTCATAAAATATTTATTATTTAACATTCCCCATATGTCTACTTTATGTTGGCATCATTTTGGAAATGTCATTTTATTTTTTTAGGACGTTAGAAGGCTTAGAAGTTTAGAAGCAATTCTTCAAATTTTTAAGAAAATTGCCAAAACCCACTTTATAAGGACCAGTTCAGGTCTGAAGTCACTTTGTGGGGCCTACATAGTGGATACCCCCATAAATGACCCCATTGTAGAAACTACACCCCTCAAGGTATTCAAAACCGATTTTACAAACTTTGTTAACACTTTAGGCGTTCCACAAGAATTAAAGGAAAATGGAGATCAAATTTTTAAATTTCACTTTTTTGGCAGATTTTCCATTTTAATCAATTTTTTTCTCTAACACATCGATGGTTAACAGCCAAACAAAACTCAATATTTATTACCCAGATTCTGCGGTTTACAGAAACACCCCACATGTGGTCGTAAACTGCTGTATGGGCACACGGCAGGGCGCAGAAGGAAAGGAACTCCACATGGTTTTTAGATGCCATGTCCCATTTGAAGCCCCCTGATGCACCCTTACAGTAGAAACTCCCAAGAAGTGACCCCATTTTGGAAACTAGGGGATAAGGTGCCAGTTTTATTAGTACTATTTTTGGGTACATATGATTTATTGATCATTCAATATAACACTTTATGGGGCAAGGTGACCAAAAAATTGGTTGTTTTAGCACAGTTTCTATTTATTTATTTTTACAGCGTTCACCTTAGGGGTTCAGTCAAGTGACATTTTTATAGAGCAGATTGTTACGGACGTGGCGATACCTAATATGTATACTTTTTCTCATTTATTAAAGTTTTACACAATAATAGCATTTTTGAAACCAAAAAATTATGTTTTAATGTGTCCATGTTCTGAGAGCTATAGTTTTTTTATTTTTTGAGAGATTTTCTTATGTAGGGGCTCATTTTTTGCGGGATGAGGTGACGGTTTTATTGGTACCATTTTGTGGGACATACGCGTTTTTGATCACTTGGTGTTGCACCTTTTGTGATGCAAGGTGACAAAAATTGCTTGTTTTGACACAGTTTTTTTTTTTTTTTTTTTTACGGTGTTCACCCGAGGGGTTAGGTCATGTGATATTTTTATAGAGCTGGTTTTTACGGACGCGGCAATACCTAATATGTATACTTTTTTTTATTTGTTTCACTTTAACACAATAATAGCATTTTTGAAACCAAAAAAATTATGTTTTAGTGTCTCCATGTTCTAAGAGCTATAGTTTTTTTATTTTTTGAGAGATTTTCTTATGTAGGGGCTCATTTTTTGCGGGATGAGGTGACGGTTTTATTGGTACCATTTTGTGGGACATACGCGTTTTTGATCACTTGGTGTTGCACCTTTTGTGATGCAAGGTGACAAAAATTGCTTGTTTTGACACAGTTTTTTTTATTTATTTTTTACGGTGTTCATCCGAGGGGTTAGGTCATGTGATATTTTTATAGAGCTGGTTTTTACGGACGCGGCAATACTAAATATGTCTATTTTACTTTATTTTTTCTATTTAAATTTTTTTTTTTTTATTCCTAACTTGGGAACTTTTTTTTTTTTTACATGTGAAACTTTATTTTATTTTATTTTTTCAACCCTTTATTTTTTTTCTTTTTTTTTACACTTTTCGTCCCCCATAAGGTCATACAAGACCTCTGGGGGCATTTACTTCACTTTTTCTTTTTTTTTTCACAGTTGATTTCTCCTGTAACTGGGGCTGACATAGTAGCCCCAGTTACAGGACAAATGCACCCCTAGAGAGGCTGTACAGCAGCAATCCAGCGCTGTACAGCCTCACAGCAGGGCTGATCGAGGTCTCTGAGAGACCTCACACAGCTCCTGCACTCTCCGGTCACGGCGGTCACATGACCGCCGGGCCGGAACAGGAAGCGCACAGCGCTTCCTGCTCTGCAGACACAGCGCTCGGTGAGCGCTGTGTCTGCAGCGATCGTGAAGGCAGGGACACCTGGGCACTGTCCCTGCCTTGTCTTAGGGTTGCCCTGCTGTCACTGACAGCGGGCAACCCGATCAGCAGCTGCACGATTAGCGTGCAGCTGCTATTTCTGACAGGACGTTTTAAAACGTGCTGTCAGAAATAGACGTCCACCCATAGGACGTTTATATCCTATGGGCGGACGTGAGGCGGTTAAGGACTACAGTGTGTTTTTGACAGCAGTGCAACACCATTTTTTTTTTTTTTACCAGGGGTTAAATTCAGCAGTATCAGGGACAAGCGTGTTCAGGAAGGGACAGATAGTGCAGGGCTGGAAAATCGCTTTTTTAAGTACCCTAAAGCTTTTAAAAGACAGAAAGATTTGATATTAGTGAGATCTACAGTACGCCATCAGAAAGCAGTGTGTTTAGCAGACATTATAAAAAGGGGCTTATTCACTAGAATGTGTCTGCAAGTGAGATCTATAGTACGCCATCAGAAAGCAGTGTGTTTAGCAGACATTATAAAAAGGGGCTTATTCACTAGAGTGTGCCTGCAAGTGAGATCTACAGCACGCCATCAGAAAGCAGTGTGTTTAGCAGACATTATAAAAAGGGGCTTATTCACTACAGTGTGCCTGCTAGTGAGATCTACAGTACGCCATCAGAAAGCAGTGTGTTTAGCAGACATTATAAAAAGGGGCTTATTCACTAGAGTGTGCCTGCAAGTGAGATCTACAGCACGCCATCAGAAAGCAGTGTGTTTAGCAGACATTATAAAAAGGGGCTTATTCACTAGAGTGTGCCTGCAAGTGACATCTACAGTATTCCATCAGAAAGCAGTGTGTTTAGCAGACATTATAAAAAGGGGCTTATTCACTAGAGTGTGTCTGCAAGTGACATCTACAGTATTCCATCAGAAAGCAGTGTGTTTAGCAGACATTATAAAAAGGGGCTTATTCACTAGAGTGTGTCTGCAAGTGAGATCTACAGTACGCCATCAGAAAGCAGTGTGTTTAGCAGACATTATAAAAAGGGGTTTATTCACTAGAGTGTGTCTGCAAGTGAGGTCTACAGTACGCCATCAGAAAGCAGTGTCTTTAGCAGACATTATAAAAAAGAGGCTTATTCACTAGAGTGTGCCTGCTAGTGAGATCTTCAGTACGCCATCAGAAAGCAGTGTGTTTAGCAGACATTATAAAAAGGGGCTTATTCACTAAAGTGTGCCTGCAAGTGACATCTACAGTATTCCATCAGAAAGTAGTGTGTTTAGCAGACATTATAAAAAGAGGCTTATTCACTAGAGTGTGCCTGCAAGTGAGATCTACAGTACGCCATCAGAAAGCAGTGTCTCTAGCAGACATTATAAAAAGGGGCTTATTCACTAGGGTGTGACTGCTAGTGAGATCTTCAGTACGCCATCAGAAAGCAGTGTGTTTAGCAGACATTATAAAAAGGGGCTTATTCACTAGAGTGTGTCTGCTAGTGAGATCTTCAGTACGCCATCAGAAAGCAGTGTGTTTAGCAGACATTATAAAAAGGGGCTTATTCACTAGAGTGTGCCTGCAAGTGACATCTACAGGGAGTGCAGAATTATTAGGCAAGTTGTATTTTTGAGGATTAATTTTATTATTGAACAACAACCATGTTCTCAATGAACCCAAAAAACTCATTAATATCAAAGCTGAATATTTTTGGAAGTAGTTTTTAGTTTGTTTTTAGTTTTAGCTATTTTAGGGGGATATCTGTGTGTGCAGGTGACTATTACTGTGCATAATTATTAGGCAACTTAACAAAAAACAAATATATACCCATTTCAATTATTTATTTTTACCAGGGAAACCAATATAACATCTCAACATTCACAAATATACATTTCTGACATTCAAAAACAAAACAAAAACAAATCAAGGACCAATATAGCCACCTTTCTTTGCAAGGACACTCAAAAGCCTGCCATCCATGGATTCTGTCAGTGTTTTGATCTGTTCAACATCAACATTGCGTGCAGCAGCAACCACAGCCTCCCAGACACTGTTCAGAGAGGTGTACTGTTTTCCCTCCTTGTAAATCTTACATTTGATGATGGACCACAGGTTCTCAATGGGGTTCAGATCAGGTGAACAAGGAGGCCATGTCATTAGATTTTCTTCTTTTATACCCTTTCTTGCCAGCCACGCTGTGGAGTACTTGGACGCGTGTGATGGAGCATTGTCCTGCATGAAAATCATGTTTTTCTTGAAGGATGCAGACTTCTTCCTGTACACACTGCTTGAAGAAGGTGTCTTCCAGAAACTGGCAGTAGGACTGGGAGTTGAGCGTGACTCCATCCTCAACCCGAAAAGGCCCCACAAGCTCATCTTTGATGATACCAGCCCAAACCAGTACTCCACCTCCACCTTGCTGGCGTCTGAGTCGGACTGGAGCTGTCTGCCCTTTACCAATCCAGCCACGGGCCCATCCATCTGGCCCATCAAGACTCACTCTCATTTCATCAGTCCATAAAACCTTAGAAAAATCAGTCTTGAGATATTTCTTGGCCCAGTCTTGACGTTTCAGCTTGTGTGTCTTGTTCAGTGGTGGTCGTCTTTCAGCCTTTCTTACCTTGGCCATGTCTCTGAGTATTGCACACCTTGTGCTTTTGGGCACTCCAGTGATGTTGCAGCTCTGAAATATGGCCAAACTGGTGGCAAGTGGCATCTTGGCAGCTGCACGCTTGACTTTTCTCAGTTCATGGGCAGTTATTTTGCGCCTTGGTTTTTCCACACGCTTCTTGCGACCCTGTTGACTATTTTGAATGAAACGCTTGATTGTTCGATGATCACGCTTCAGAAGCTTTGCAATTTTAAGAGTGCTGCATCCCTCTGCAAGATATCTCACTATTTTTGACTTTTCTGAGCCTGTCAAGTCCTTCTTTTGACCCATTTTGCCAAAGGAAAGGAAGTTGCCTAATAATTATGCAAACCTAATATAGGGTGTTGATGTCATTAGACCACACCCCTTCTCATTACAGAGATGCACATCACCTAATATGCTTAATTGGTAGTGTGCTTTCGAGCCTATACAGCTTGGAGTAAGACAACATGCATAAAGAGGATGATGTGGTCAAAATACTCATTTGCCTAATAATTCTGCACGCAGTGTACAGTACACCATCAGAAAGCAGTGTCTCTAGCAGACATTATAAAAAGGGGCTTATTCACTAGGGTGTGCCTGCTAGTGAGATCTTCAGTACGCCATCAGAAAGCAGTGTGTTTAGCAGACATTATAAAAAGAGGCTTATTCACAAGAGTGTGCCTGCAAGTGACATCTACAGTACGCCATCAGAAAGCAGTGTGTTTAGCAGACATTATAAAAAGGGGCTTATTGACTAGGGTGTGTCTGCTAGTGAGATCTTCAGTACGCCATCAGAAAGCAGTGTGTTTAGCAGACATTATAAAAAGAGGCTTATTCACAAGAGTGTGCCTGCAAGTGACATCTACAGTACGCCATCAGAAAGCAGTGTGTTTAGCAGACATTATAAAAAGGGGCTTATTGACTAGGGTGTGTCTGCTAGTGAGATCTTCAGTACGCCATCAGAAAGCAGTGTGTTTAGCAGACATTATAAAAAAGGGCTTATTCACTAGAGTGTGCCTGCAAGTGACATCTACAGTACGCCATCAGAAAGCAGTGTGTTTAGCAGACATTATAAAAAGGGGCTTATTCACTAGAGTTTGCCTGCTAGTGAGATCTTCAGTACGCCATCAGAAAGCAGTGTGTTTAGCAGACATTATAAAAAGGGGTTTATTCACTAGAGTGTGCCTGCAAGTGAGATCTACAGTACGCCATCAGAAAGCAGTGTGTTTAGCAGACATTATAAAAAGGGGCTTATTCACTAGTGAGTGCCTGCTAGTGAAATCTACAGTACGCCATCAGAAAGCAGTGTGTTTAGCAGACATTATAAAAAGGAGCTTATTCACTAGAGTGTCGGCTAGTGAGATCTACAGTACGCCATCAGAAAGCAATGTCTTTATCAGACATAATAAAATGGGGCTTATTCACTAGAGTGTGTCTGCAAGTGAGATCTACAGTACGCCATCAGAAAGCAGTGTGTTTAGCAGACATTATATAAAGGGGCTTATTCACTAGAGTGTGCCTGCAAGTGACATCTACAGTATTCCATCAGAAAGCAGTGTGTTTAGCAGACATTATAAAAAGTGGCTTATTCACTAGAGTGTGTCTGCAAGTGAGATCTACAGTACGCCATCAGAAAGCAGTGTGTTTAGCAGACATTATAAAAAGAGGCTTATTCACTAGAGTGTGCCTGCTAGTGAGGTCTACAGTACACCATCAGATAGCAGTGTGTTTAGCAGACATTATAAAAAGGGGCTTATTCACTAGAGTGTGCCTGCAAGTGAGATCTACAGTACGCCATCAGAAAGCAGTGTGTTTAGCAGACATTATATAAAGAGGCTTATTCACTAGAGTATGCCTGCTAGTGAGATCTACAGTACGCCATCAGAAAGCAGTGTGTTTAGCAGACATTATAAAAAGGGGCTTATTCACTAGAGTGTGTCTGCAAGTGGGATCTACAGTACGCCATCAGAAAGCAGTGTGTTTAGCAGACATTATAAAAAGGGGCTTATTCACTAGAGTGTGTCTGCAAGTGAGATCTATAGTACGCCATCAGAAATTAGTGTGTTTAGCAAACATTATAAAAAGGGGCTTATTCACTAGAGTGTGTCTGCAAGTGAGATCTACAGTACGCCATCAGAAAGCAGTGTGTTTAGCAGACATTATAAAAAGGGGCTTATTCACTAGAGTGTGTCTGCTAGTGAGATCTACAGTACGCCATCAGAAAGCAGTGTGTTTAGCAGACATTATAAAAAGGGGCTTATTTACTAGAGTGTGTCTGCTAGTGAGATCTACAGTACGCCATCAGAAAGCAGTGTGTTTAGCAGACATTATAAAAAGGGGCTTATTCACTAGAGTGTGCCTGCTAGTGAGATCTACAGTACGCCATCAGAAAGCAGTGTATTTAGCAGACATTATAAAAAGGGGCTTATTCACTAGAATGTGCCTGCTTGTAAGATCTACACCGCACCATCAGAGAATTTTTTTTCGGGGGAAATCTACCTAATTTGTGCCACATCTGTGTGTGCATTCAATCCGCAACCGTTATATTCAGTACTCCAGCAGAGAATTATTTATATTTTGGGCAAATTTAACTAGTTTTGGGCACATCTGTGTGTGCATTTAGGCCGCAACCGTATATACAGTATTCCAGCAGAAAATATCGGAGCCATCATGCACCACGTCACGGTCACTCAGCATGGCAAGGGGTCCTACCACTACGCTAACTATGGTGCGAACAAGGTCTGAAGGTGATGAAATCCAGCTCACAGCCAACTAGCCAGTATAGTCAGTGTCATATCCGTTTGGTGCATTTTTTCTGTGATTTATATGATTATATTTTCATCCGCACAATGCTCCGTTTTGTGTAGGACGCCTTTGTGGTGCATGTGGACCGCGCCGACATCCTCCATTGTATGCATTTTTTTGCTGGGTATAGTCGTTTGCTGCGGTCCACATGCGGTGGGGCTGCTCCCCCAATGAAAAACACGCTACAGTGTTAGGGGTTGAGCAGCTCCCCCAGAATTGCCACTATATTTCTGTGTTTGTGTCTTGTTTTATATGTAGTGTATGTGCCTTTACCTGGCATTCAAACACTCTTTTGCACTTGGTGACCTCCATCACATGGTCTGATATAGGTGTGGCTTGCAGTCTGGCTTTGTTCACATTGCACTAGTTGTCCTGCTAGGTGGTTGTGTGGAAGCTTGGCTGTGAGCTGGATTTCATCACCTTCAGACCGTGTTCACACCATAGTTAGCGTAGTGGTAGGACCCCTTGCCATGCTGAGTGACCGTGACGTTGTGCATGATGGGCTCCGATATTTTCCTGACAGGAATATATTGGCAAAAGTCTCAGCTTTTAATATCTGCATTTATGACTAGCCAGTATAGTCAGTGGCATATCCGTTTGGTGCATTTTTTTCTGTGATTTATATAATTATTTTTTCATCCACACAATGCTCCGGTTTGTGTAGGATGCCTTTGTGGTGCATGTGGACCGCGCCGACATCCTCCATTGTATGCATTTTTTGCTGGGGATAGTCGTTTGCTGCGGTCCACATGCGGTGGGACTGCTCCCCCAATGAAAAACACGCTACAGTGTTAGGGGTTGAGCAGCTCCCCCATATTTGCCACTATATTTCTGTGTTAACATCTGTGTGTGCGTTCAATCCCCAAACGTTATATACAGTATTCCAGCAGATAATTTTTTTTATTTGGGACACATTTAACTACTTTTGGGCACATCTGTGTGTGCATTCAATCCACAAACATTATATACAGTATTTCAGCAGAGAATAAATTTTATTTGGGACAAATTTAACTAGTTTTAGGCACATCTATGTGTGCGTTTAGGCCGCAACTGTATAAATAGTATTCCACCAGAGAATTGGGGCGCTTGCGGCTTCCAGCTCACCGACTGTTGTTGGACGTGAGCACGCGCTGGAACTCTACGTTCTACATGTTGTCCAGGCTTTGTGAGCAGCAGAGGGCAGTTGTGGAATACCAGCTGCAACATAGTCGTCGCCTTTCGAGTCAACTTCCACTATTCACAAGCGAGGAGTGGGCATTGATGTCAGACCTCTGTGAGATTTTAAGAAATTTTGATGAATCCACACAGATGGTTAGTGGCGATAACGCTATAATCAGCGTAAGCATCCCACTTCTGTGTCTACTCAAACGATCGCTGCTCACAATTAAGGATGACGCTCTGAATGTGGCAGACGTGGAAATGGGGGGGAGACTTTAGTGTGGGTGATAGCCAGGCCACCCACATTTCGTCTTCTCAGCGCAAATTGGACCATGACGAGGAGGAGGAGGAGGAGACAGTTGCCTCTGCTACAGAGGGTACTACCGACGGAACTTTAAATCCATCGGTTCGACGTGAATAGGCGCAAGGGGGTGAGGAGATGGAGAGTCATCCTGACGTCAACATAGACGTCTTGCCTGTTGGTACTCTGGCACACATGGCTGACTTCATGTTTGGCTGCCTTTCCCGCGACCCTCACGTTAAACGCATTTTAGATGACATGGATTACTGGGTGTTCACCCTTCTCGACCCCCACTACAAAGAGAACTTCTCATGTCTCATTCCTGTGGTGGAGAGGGCAAGTAAAATGGTGCAATTCCGGAAGGTCCTTGTTGAGAAATTGCTCCAAACATTTCCATCTGACAAAGCTGGCGGCAGAGTCCGTACTTCCATAGGCAAATGAGGAAGGCAGACAATGGGAACACACTCCAGTTCAAACAAGGGCAGGGCAACACTCTCCAAGGCATGGGACACTTTCATGACACCCTGCCAGCAATCGCACCCTGAAGCGCGGCCTACCTTCCAAAGGAGGGAAAAGTTTTGGAAGATGGTGAAGGAATACATCGCAGACCGTGTCAGCGTCCTCAATGATCCCTCGGTGCCTTACAACTGCTGGGTGTCCAAGCTGGACACGTGGAACGAACTTGCGTTCTATGTCTTGGAGGGGCTGGCCTGCCCTACCGCCAGCGTATTGTCTGAGCGTGTATTTAGTGCTGCTGGTGGCATTATAACAGATAAGCGTATCTGCTGACAGGTTGACTCAGATAAAAATGAACAAGGCCTGGATTGCTCCTGACTTCTCCACTCTACCAGAGGAAAGCTGAGCGAATAAGGAACAAAAACGCAATTTAAATGTATGCTTTATAATTCCAAGATTCAGATGCACCCTTTTCACCGCAAAAAAAGGGTATATGTTTGAATTTTGTTTTCTCCTCTTCCTCTTCCATACAGTATATTTGCCCTCACTACAATGTTTTATAGGGTCCACTCACCTTCAGGCCCTCACCTCCAATGTTTTATACAGTCTGCTCACCTGTAGGCCCTCACTACAATGCTTTATAGGGTCCGCGTACCTTTAGGCCCTCACCTCCAATGTTTTATACGGTCTGCTCACCGGTAGGCCCTCACCTCTAATATTTTATTCGATCTGCTCACCTGAAGGCCCTCACTACAATGTTTTATAGGGTCCGCTCACCTTCAGGCCCTCGCCTCCAAAGTTTTATACGGTCTGCTCACCTGCGGGCCCTCACTACAATTTTTTATAGGGTCCGCTCACCAGGCCCTCACCTCCAATGTTTTATATGGTCTGCTCACCTGTAGGCCCTTGCCTCTAATGATTTATACGGTCTGCTCACCTGTAGGCCCTCATCACATATAATGTTTTAGAGCATCAGCTGAACAGCAGGCCCTCACATATAATGTTTTAGAAGGTCAGCAGCAGGCACTCGCCCTAATTTTTTATAGGGTCATCAGCATGCCCTCACTCCGAATGTTTTAGAGGGTCACCAGCAGGCAATCAAGGATAATTTTTCAATGGTGTGTATGATGCCCTCTTTTATGTGTAAGAAAGGGTGTATTGGAGTGTTGGTCCCTTGTAATATTTGGCAGCCCTTTCACTTAGTGCATAGGCTTTAGGAGTGTAGCAGTGTACCTGAACAATTGTAGCACCATGTGAATGAGGTCCTCCTTTATGTGTAAGAAAGGGTGTATTGGAGTGTTGGTTCCTTGTAATTTTTGGCAGCACTTACACTGTATATACAATTGAATATACAGGAAAGAATGTTTCCATCACTTTCAGACCTTTTCCTATGAACCAGGCACCCTTCCCTCATCCGAGCAGGGGGTGCCTGGTTGTCTCCCATTGACTTCCATTATACTTGGGTGCTCGAGTACCCGAACACCCGAACACTTTGGTGCTCGCTCATCACTACTCTTATCTATTGTTGGCAGAAATCCTCATTATATGTACAATTCTGTCTGATGCGCTTATATTGGCTGTAGGGGATATTTAAAAAAAAAAAATTATGGTGTAAACTTGTGTAGCGTATGTAGCTGTTTATATCCACTGATTTAAAGTATGTTTTTGTTATTAGGTGATTGTCTTTGTTGGTGATGATGATATCTAGGAACTTTATCTCAGTTTTATTGAAATTTGGGGTGAAGGAGATCCCCCAATCCGTATTGTTCAATTTTTGGCAAAGTTCTAGGGCTTGGTTTTCATCTCGGTACCAGATAATGAAAATATCATCTATGTATCTTTTATAATAGATGATCTGCTTGTTAGGAGTTACTAGGTTGATAATATGTTCCTTTTCGAATTCCCCCATAAAGAGGTTCGCGATAGACGGTACTACTTTCGTACCTATCGCGGTCCCCCTACATTGATGGTATGTGATGTTGTTATAGATGAAAAAGTTATTCTCAAAGCGAAGGCTTTCCAAGAGGAATTCTGCTTGTGGGGTTTTTATTGTAGCGTTATGGAACAAAGTAGTGCCGATACATTGTATGCCTAAATGATGTTGTATATTTCAGTAAAGAGCTGTAACATCCAAGGTGAGTAGAGCATATGTATCTTTCCATGTGATGTTTTTGAGTTCACGGATTAGTTGGCTCGAATCATGAAGGTAGCTGGGTAAGTTACGGACATATGGTTGTAAGAAAAGGTCCGATTGCCGATTTTGTGTTTTATATAATGGGTCTCCCTGGTGGTTTCTCAGTGTTTTTATGGATTTTAGGGAGATGGTAGAAGTAGGGGATGCAGGGCGACTTAGGTAGCAGGAAGTTTTTTTTCTTTTTTGTTGATATATTGCTTATCATATGCCTTGTTTATTAAATTTGTCAGCCTTTTATTTAAATCAGGGAATAGATTTTTGGTAATTTTCTGGTAGTACGTAGTGTCATTTGACAGGTGGGCGGTACTTGGGCAGTCCTCTGCTGTCACACAAATAGAAAGAGGCGGATACCTCCAGCTGCCCTCTCCCAGCCTTCTCCCCCACTCGTGCGTATCCCGCAGGATAGGCGGGCGTGACAACAGCACATCCCCACTGCTAGACTAACCGATAGAGGCTGAAAATCTATATCCACCCACACTGTCACTCAAATAATACTCCGCCCGCAACCCTACTGCCATTCTGTTGTCACTGCTCTTGTTGCATTATACTGTCCTGATGAAGAGGGCTGTGCGCCCTTCAAACGCGTTGACATAATAATAAAAGCTTTCCCTTTACTAAGAATCAACTGGTATCAGTTTCTTGCCTACAGCGCCGATCAAAAAAGGTTCAAATCATCATTCTTTCTACACAGACAATAAGATTTTAGGATGCTTTTAAAAATATCCAATTTTGTGGCTGTATTTTTATTTTTGAGAACTTTGTCCCAGTTAGTTAGGCCTATGGCCTGTCTTAGTTGGCTAAATTTGTCTTTTTTGAAGTTTGGAATTGTTGTTCCTACCTGAAGAAACTGTATTTTAAATGATAATTTGAAGGTCATTACTTTATGGTCACTATTTCCCAGGTGTCCCCCAACCTGCAAATCTGTTGTTCTGTCAGGTCTATTGGTTAATATTAAGTCTAGTATGGTGTCACGAGGGTGTCAAGTGCCATGTCTGACTCCGCTATACCCGGGGTCAGGAAGTCGCAGCGGGTGGCTGCGCGCTCTATGTATAAAGATAGTGCTGTTTTTTAATGGTAGCTTTCTGGGTTTGCCTTGCAACCCTTTTTGGCTCACTCAGGGATCCGTAGCTTCTTCTCCTCAGCTGTTTCTTGTCCAGCACTCCCAACCTCCTTTTTTTTAACGTGTCTGCTGCTGACAATAGTGTTGCCATCTGCAGCCTGTGCTAGTCAACGCATAAGTCACGGTAAGCCCAACACTTACCTAGGGACGACCGCCTTAAGAAGGCACCTGGCCTCCCATCACCGAGCCCAGTGGGAGCAACACCGTCAGAACCCACAAAGCCACACTCCTGGCACTCCCTGTCCTGCCTCTTCTCCTTCTCCTCTCTCCTCCCAGTTGTCCTCCACTCCACCTTCCACCGTGCCATCGTCGCATTCATCTGGCAAAAGGAAGGCTTCCTTGCCCCAAATGTTTGAGCGAAAAAAGATGATGACGCCGGATAACCCTCTTGCCCAACTGCTGATGGCTGGCTTGTCGGAACTGCTAGCCCGCCAACTACTGCCATATAAACTGGTGGGCTCAGAGGCCTTTAGAACATTTGTGGCCATTGGCACACCGCAATGGAAGGTCCCCGGAAGGAAATATTTCTCCCAGAAGGGCATCCCGGATCTATATGGCCAGTGAATGTATCTCTGGCACACAGTGTCGGTGCCAAGATACATCTGACCACAAACACGTGGTCTAGCGAACACAGGCAGGGAAGGTACATAACTTTTACTGCCCACTGGAAGAACCTTCTTACAGCCGTCAAGTATGAAACCATTTGCACACGTGTGGATTTGGTGTTACCGCCACGGATTGCATGCAGGCCTGCCTCTTCTTCTCCTCCTCCATCCTCTGTCTCCTCCTCGGCTGACTCCTCCTTTTCCACTGCTACCGCCTCTTCCGCTGCGCCCCCCAAGCTCCCCTGTGCTGTGGCTGTTGTGCCTAGAAACCAAGAGCCACACTGGTCCTGCACTCCTTTCAGCTTTGCGGTCATAGGCTGATCAGTGGCAATTTGACAGTTAGTAAAGTGGTGTGCGACAACCCTGCCAATCTGCTGAGCGCGCTGAAACAGGGTAAACACGGCACACGTCTTGAACTTAGTCGTGTAGTGATTTGTTGCCAAATACCCCGGGGTCCAGAACATCTTATGGCAGGCCAGGAAAATCTCTGGTCATTTTAGATCTTACACGGCCATGGCTCTCCTTGCTGATGTTCAGCGGCGACTCCACCTGCCCATCAGACGTCTGATTTGTGACTGCCCGACGCACTGGAACTCCACCTTGTACAGTCAGGTCCATAAATATTGGGACATGGACACAATTCTAACATTTTTGCTCTATACACCACCACAATGGATTTGAAATAAAACAAAGAAGATGGGCTTTAACTGCAGACTGTCAGCTTTAATTTGGGGGTATTTACATCCAAATCAGGTGAACGGTGCAGGAATTACAACAGTTTGCATATGTGCCTCCCACTTGTTAAGGAACCAAAAGTAATGGGACAGAATAATAATCATAAATCAAATTTTCACTTTTTAATACTTGGTTGCAAATCCTTTGCAGTCAATTACAGCCTGAAGTCTGGAACGCATAGACATCACCAGACGCTGAGTTTCATCCCTGGTGATGCTCTGCCAGGCTTCTACTGCAACTGTCTTCAGTTCCTGCTTGTTCTTGGGGCATTTTCCCTTCAGTTTTGTCTTCAGCAAGTGAAATGCATGCTTAATCGGATTCAGGTCCGGTGATTGACTTGGCCATTGCAGAACATTCCACTTCTTTCCCTTAAAAAACACTTTGGTTGCTTTTGCAGTATGCTTTGGGTCGTTGTCCATCTGCAGTGTGAAGCGCCGCCAAAGAATTCTGAAGCATTTGACTGAATATGAGCAGATAATATTGCCCGAAACACTTCAGAATTCATCCTGCTGCTTTTGTCAGCAGTCACATCATCAATAAATACAAGAGAAGCAGTTCCATTGGCAGCCATACTTGCCCACGCCATGGCACTACCACCACCATGCTTCACTGATGAGATGGTATGCTTAGGATCATGAGCAGTTCCTTTCCTTCTCCATACTCTTCTCTTCCCATCACTCTGGTACAAGTTGATCTTGGTCTCATCTGTCCATAGGATGTTGTTCCAGAACTGTGAAGGCTTTTTTAGATGTCGTTTGTCAATCTCTAATCCGGCCTTCCTGTTTTTGAGGCTCACCAATGGTTTACATCTTGTGGTGAACCCTCTGTATTCACTCTGGTGAAGTCTTCTCTTGATTGTTGACTTTGACACACATACACCTGCCTCCTGGAGAGTGTTTTGATCTGGACAACTGTTGTGAAGGGTGTTTTCTTCACCAGGGAAAGAATTCTTTGGTCATCCAACACAGTTGTTTTCCGTGGTCTTCCAGGTCTTTTGGTGTTGCTGAGCTCACCAGTGCGTTCCTTCTATTTAAGAATGTTCCAAACAGTTGTTTTGGCCGCGCCTAATGTTTTTGCTATCTCTCTGATGGGTTTGTTGTGTTTTTTCAGCCTAATGATGGCTTGCTTCACTGATAGTGACAGCTCTTTGGATCTCATCTTGAGAGTTGACAGCAACAGATTCCAAATGCAACTAGCAGACGTGAAATGACCTCTGGACCTTTTATCTGCTCATTGTAATTGGGATAATGAGGGAATAACACACACCTGGCCATGGAACAGCTGAGAAGCCAATTGTACCATTACTTTTGGCCCCTTAACAAGTGGGAGGCACATATGCAAACTGTTGTAGTTCCTGCACCATTCACCTGATTTTGATGTAAATCCCCTCAAATTAAAGCTGACAGTCTGCAGGTAAAGCACATCTTTTCTCTTTCTTTTCAAATCCATTGTGGTGGTGTATAGAGCCCAAAATGTTAGAATTGTGTCCATGTCCCAAAATATATGGACCTGACTGTATATGCTTGATAGGCTGCTCCAGCAGAAACGTGCAGTTAACGACTACCTGTACGGACTCTGCGGCGGGACAGGTTCTGGGGAGCTTTTTTTTTTTTTCACCGCGCCAGTGGCTGGTCCTGCGCAATGCATGCAGACTTCTGCGGCCATTTGATGAGATCACCAAACTGGTCAGTTGCAGCCAGGGTGCCATCAGTGACATCGTACCTTACGCCTTATTTCCGGAGCGTGCTTTGCGTTGTCATTGATCAAGCCGTCGAGGAGCAGGAGCAAGAAGATGAGGAAGTCACAATGCTGGATGAATTTCCAGGGGGGACTACTCCATCTGAGACAAGTCAACAGGAGTCTGAAGAGGAGTCAGAGGAGGATGGTGCCAGGGCGGAGGAGGAGCAAGAAGAGCATGCTTTAAACCTTTCTGGGATCCCTGGTGTTGTCCGTGGCTGGGAGAGGAGACCGAGATCGACATTATCCTGGATGATGAGCAGGAGCCAGGCCACTCCACCGCTTCCAGTTTAGTGCAAATGGGGGTCTTCATGCTCCAGTGTTTGAAGAGGGACTCCCGTGTAAAAAGCATAAAGGGCAAGGACCAGTACTGGGTGGCAACGTACTTAGACCCCGGTACAAACACAAAATGGAGGACATGCATCACAGATGTCTGTCAGAATGCAGCTCTTCCAGGCCTTGCTTTGAGAAATGCTGCAATCTGCTTTTGCGGGCGCTGGCAGAGGAATTTCCACTCACAGAGAAACAGTTGCGGGTACCAATCCAACAGCGCATGTAGGAAGAGGGCGGTTTGAAGATGTGTTGGTCACTTCGGATATGAGATCATTTTTGTAGCCAACCCATTGACAGCCGCCCCCCGGATCCAGCCTCAGGAAACGCCTAGACCGACAGGTGTCCGATTACATCGGTTTAACGGCCGATGTGGATGCTCTGAGAAGCGAGGAACCCCTGGACTACTGGGTGTGCAGGCTTGACCTGCGGCCAGAGCTGGCACAATTTGCCATGGAACTCTTGGCTTGCCCCTCGTCCAGTGTCCTGTCCAAAAGGACGTTCAGCGCAGCAGGGGGGATCGTGACCGATAAGCACACTTGCCTAGCTCACGACAGTGTGGACTACCTCACATTTCTAAATATGAATGAGGCATGGATCTCGGAGGAATTCAACACATGTGACGACCACGTTTAATTTAATTTCCTTATGAAAGCCCATAAATATCCGCCACCGCCCAGAACAAATAATGGTCCCTATCTTAGGTAAATACAGCAGCATAAAAGGCCTTTTCTGTCTGCTGAATGCTTAATGTTTTGGGCCTCGGAGGAATTCAACACCTGTGACGACCATGTGTTTCAACTATTATCATTAGGGTTTTTTTCAAGAGGGGGGATTTTGTTAGCCATGTTTTTAATCCAACTTTATATTTTTAGTTCTTTTAAACATACGGTATGTATTTGACCTGTATTTGTACTGGCCTTCAGTAAACTTGATATCCATTGACCGTGTAATCTACCTCCAGCCACATAATCACTTGATCTTTTCTGTACGGTGAATGCATAATTTTTGGGGCATGTAATACACTGGCCTGCTGTAAAATTTATATCCAATGAACGTGTAATCTACCTCTAGCCACATACTTACTTGTTCTTTTCTGTACGCTGAATGCATAATTTCTGGGGGCCTATGGTCCACTGGCCTGCTGTAAAATTGATATCCAAAGACCGTGTAATCTACCTCCTGCCATATACTTACTTGTTCTTTTCTGCACGCTTAATGCATAATTTTTGGGGCCTGTAGTCAACTGGCTTGCTGTAAAATTGATATTGAATGACCGTGTAATCTACCTCCAGCCACATACTTACTTGTTCTTTTCTGTACGCTGAATGCATAATTTTTGGGGCCTCTACTACACTTGCCTGCTGTAAAATTGATATCTATTGACCGTGTAATATACCTCCGGCCACATAGTCACTTGATATTTTCTGTCCGGTGAATGCCTAATGTTTGGGGCATGTCGTCCAGAGGCCTACAGTAAAATTTGTATCCATTGAGCCACATAATCAGAATTTCTTTTATGTCAGGTGAATGCCTAATTTTTAAGTCCAGTACTCCCGTGGCCTAAAATAACATTTTTCTAGGCTCCGACAGGGCACATTTCAGAGAATTTCCCTTTAAGAGGCATAAATATGTCCCCTGATTAAGATACATATTTTTTGTAAGAATTGTTGTCATTGTTCCCCCTTTAGTATGTCACTGTCCATGTTGTGGGACTATTTGTGCACTTCTACTAAGTATTTGGTGGCTGCAAATATGAGCTGAAGGTTTTTCAGGTTCGCCTGCCATTAAAGTGAATGGAGTCAACCGCGAACTTGCGGTTCGCGAACATTTGATCGCGCAATTATTTTTGCGAATCGTCCCGGCCGATGTTCGCCCATCACTATTTATTTATTTTTGTAAAATTGGGAAGGCCCCAAAACATTGAGAAATGGAAAATAGAACGCAATAAAAAGTGCGCTGGACTATAACAATGGCTGGGTGCAGCCGGTATACTTATTCAGTTTATTCAGCAGTGCAGGTGTACCTCACACCAAAAATGGGAATATGTCACCCACCGATTTAACAGACGGATTAACTATATTAATTTCCCTGTCACTGATGCAGTGCAGGTGTACCTCACACAGAAAATGGGTGTATATCACCCATTAAACTAACAGACGGATTAACTATATTAATTTCTCTGTCACAGATGCAGTGCAGGTGTACCTCACAAAAAAAATGGGTATATGTCATCCACCAAACTATCAGACGGATTAACTATATTAATTTCCCTGTCACGGATGCACTGCAGGTGTACCTCATACAAAAAATGGGTATCTGTCACACACCAATCAAACAGACGGATTAACTATATTAATTTCCCTGTCACGGATGCACTGCAGGTCTACCTTACACCAAAAATTGGTAAATGCCACCCACCGATCTAACAGACGGATTAACTATATTATTGTCTCTGTCACGGATGCAGTACAGATGTAAGTCACACAAAAAAATGGGTATATGTCACCTACCGATCTAACAGACATGACAAAACTGTATAGAAAGGTTATTGAATACTATGTTAGGACAATCGGAAAACTATTTGTCGCCCTAATGATATTGATCTAGGTGTGCAGTTCCACCCATGCCATCCAACAGATGCCAAATAATTTAGAGGTTTACTAGTTATCAGTCAGATGAGAGCTGGTTTGGAATATCTCATAGTGCACAAGGCTGCCATTGTAAGGTATGCTGGCTTTTATCTGTCACATGGATAGATGGATGGCTTGTACATACCAGGCTTTTGGCATATAACCTTTGTGTGGTTGTCTATTGTATGTCGTACATAATAGGAGTCTAAGAGGCATCCAGCTATCCTCTTAATGCTGTTGCCAAACCTGTCACGGATGATGTTGCAGATAGCTGGAACTAATGAATAAACGTCCGACTGAGCCCTATAAAACCCTAAGAGCTCTCCCTGACTGCTATGCCCATGCAAGGGTCTCAATGGTAGACTGCATGCCCACATACCTAGACTGTGTGACACCTAAAAACCCTATAATAGTGAGGGGACATGACCACCGGCTCCCTGCACTTAATACGGAAGGAGTCAGGG
This sequence comes from Bufo bufo, assembly GCF_905171765.1. Lineage (NCBI taxonomy): Eukaryota > Metazoa > Chordata > Amphibia > Anura > Bufonidae > Bufo > Bufo bufo. The sequence goes on along the minus strand of NC_053390.1, from coordinate 521,144,707 downwards.
TCACCTAGAATCAAGCCAGAAAGGAAACACAATACATGAAAACACTTATCTGAGTAAACAGCAGCAGCAGCCTCCAGCAGCGAACACTTCATCCAGGAAGTAGTATAAACCGCAAAGTGAGGCAGTATGGGAGGGAATATAAATGGGAGACAATTAGTCTAAATAGGTGACACCTGGGAGAAGGAAAGGAGATGACAAAGTGAAACCAAAACAAAGAACATCATGCAAGAGGTAGAGAAGGATGTCTGCCAGAACTTCTCACAGAACTGGTGGTGACAGTACCCCTCCCTCTACGGGTGGACTCCGGACACTCAGAGCCCACCTTTTCAGGATGAGACCTATGGAAAGCCCTGATGAGACAAGTGGCCTTAATGTCCGCCACTGGGACCCACATCCTCTCCTCAGGACCATAACCCTCCCAACGAGGTACTGGAGAGAACCACGGATAATGCGAGAATCCACAATCCTAGAGACCTGAAATTCAAGATTACCATCAACAACAATCGGAGGAGGAGGCAAAGAGGAGCGTACAGTGGATTAAACATAAGGTTTTAATAGGGACCTGTGAAAAACATTATGGATCTTCCAAGTCTGAGGAAGATCAAGACGGAAGGCAACGGGATTGATGACGGACAAGATCTTGTAAGGCCCAATAAACTTAGGACCCAACTTCCAGGAGGGAACCTTCAGTTTGATATTCTTTGTAGACAACCACACCAGATCACCCACATTCAGGTCCGGACCAGGCACACGTCTCTTATCCGCCACATGCTTATATCTCTCACTCATCCTCTTCAGATTACCCTGAATCTTTTGCCAAATAAATGACAAAGACGAGGAAAATCTCTCCTCATCAGGTAAACCAGAAGACCCCTCTCCAGAGAATGTCCCAAACTGTGGATGAAACCCATATGCACCAAAAAATGGTGACTTATCAGAGGACTCCTGGCAACGGTTATTAAAAGCAAACTCAGCAAGGGACAAAAAAAGAATACCAATCCTCCTGATTCTCCGCCACAAAACAGCGCAAATATGTCTCCAGATTCTGATTGACGCATTCGGTCTGACCATTCGACTGCGGGTGAAAAGCAGAAGAGAATGACAACCGAATCCCCAAGCGAGAACAGAAGGCCTTCCAGAATCTGGAAACAAATTGCGTGCCCCTATCAGAAACGATGTCTGAAGGAATGCCATGCAATTTAACAATGTGATCAACAAACGCTTGCGCCAACGTCTTAGCATTGGGTAACCCAGGAAAGGGAATAAAATGCGCCATTTTGCTACAACGGTCCACTACCACCAGAATCACAGTCTTCCCCGAGGAACGAGGCAGGTCTGTAATGAAGTCCATGGACAGATGCTGTGGCGAAAATAACCTCACCACTGGGTTTTGGAGGGGCCTGGTTGCCAGCCTCTTGCCCCAGGATTATGGGCCCTCTCATCAGCCCATGCAAAACTTAAACCCCATGGCGATTTGACTGTGTTTGTGGCATCTGAGCGCTCAGATCCAAGCCATATGGGGACATGTGGGGTTTTGAGGTGTGTGACAGAACCAATCTGTCTGTGTAATTGTATTGTATGTTATGTGATGGTACCCAGATAGCTAATTTTATTGTATTTGTGTATTCTGAGTGCTATTCACCTAATGATATGCACTCAGACTTGAGCTATCTGGGAATATGTTAAATGTCTGTGTTTGCTGTGAGGGTGTGACATTGTGTGTTTGGGTGGTGATTCCTGTCCTGTTGTTCCCACATGTGTATTGGTGATTTCCCTTTGTCCTGAGAGATAATTGAATTGCTCCTCGGGTGTCTCCAGGGCAGAGAGGAGGAAACCATGATGCATTGTGGGGATGTGTTGTATCTGTGTATCCTGAGTGCTACGTATCTGTCCTGTGTCACAGTCTTTCTTCTGGTCCCCTAGGGGCGTGTACACCAGATGGGGACCTGCATAAATACGGGCGGGTAGCCCTCAATAAAGTGTTCCTGTTTTACACTCAACATAGAGCCTCGTCTCATGTGTGTGAAGATTGCTATACGTGTATACTCCCCTAGCTATTACTCCTAGCTCTTGTAAGAGCTGTTCCTGGTTCCTGTGGTGGTATAGGTGTCGAGCGGAGTGCTTGGAGTCCTCGGGAGGCACTGGAGGTACCCGGTCGGGGTGCCAGGAGATCCGTTACAGATGCATCCAATGATGAGAAGGAATGGGTAACGGGAGGAGAGAACCCGATGGCCGTGAATGAGGGACCTTGGCATGAGCGCAGGTCTCGCAGGCTGCCACAAAACCCTCAACCGTCTTACGAAGAGCCGGCCACCATAATATCCGAGCAATGAGATCCACTGTGGCTCTACTCCCCGGGTGCCCAGCAAGGACAGTATCGTGGTGCTTCTTAAAAACCTTGTGTCGTAAAGCGAGAGGCACAAACAACTTCCCAGGAGGACAAAGATCAGGAGTCTGCCTGGGCTGCCTGAACCTCTGCCTCCAAACCAGGATAAAGAGCAGAGACGACCACCCCTTCAGCCAAAATGGGACCCGGGTCTTCAAAGTTCCCCCCTCCCGGAAAACAACGTGACAGGGCATCCGCCTTCACATTTTTTACCCTAGGGCGGAACGTGACAACAAAATTAAACCTAGAAAAGAACAAAGACCATCTGGCCTGTCTCAGGTTCAGACGCTTGGCCGTTTCCAAGTAGGCCAGATTCTTATGGTTGGTAAACACGGTAATAGGGTGTCTGGCTCCCTCTAACCAATGGCGCCATTCCTCAAAAGCTAATTTGATGGCCAACAACTCCCTATCTCCCACATCGTAATTTCTCTCTGCAGAGGAGAGTTTCCTTGAGAAACAGGCACACGGTCGCCATTTGGCAGGAGAGGGACCCTGAGATAAGACCGCACCCACACCCACCTCAGAAGCGTCTACCTCAACAATAAAAGGTAGAGAGACATCAGGTTGTACCAAAATGTTAGTGGAAGCAAAACTCTCCTTGATACTAGAAAAGGCTTTAAGCGCATCTACCGACCACGAGGAAAAATCCACACCCTTTTTAGTCATATCAGTGAGTGGCTTAACAACAGAGGAATAATTCAAAATGAACTTTCTGTAATAATTGGCAAAACCCAAAAACCGCATCAGTGCCTTCTGATTCTCAGGAAGCTCCCAATCAAGCACAGCGCGGACCTTCTCAGGGTCCATGCGAAATCCAGAAGCGGAGAGAAGAAAACCAAGAAATTGAATCTTCGGAACCGCAAACACACATTTTTCCAGTTTAGCGTACAATTTATTCTCCCACAGAATCAGTAAGACCTGACGTAGGTGGTCCCGATGAGTCTTGAAATCAGGAGAAAAAAATCTAAATGTCATCTAGATACACCAGAACAAATTTCCCCATTAAATGATAAAAAATGCTGTTCACAAAATGTTGGAAGACGGCCGGAGCATTCATCAAACCAAAGGGCATACCCAAATTCTCGAAATGACCCTCAGGGGTATTGAAGGCCGTCTTCCATTCGTCCCCTTCCCTGACCCTGACTAGGTTGTATGCCCCTCTTAAATCCAACTTAGAAATTTTTTTAGCCCCAACAATCTGGTTAAACAGGTCCGGGATCAGAGGAAGCGGATATGGGTAACGAATTGTGATACGGTTCAGCTCCCTGAAATCCAGACAAGGTCTTAAAGAACCATCTTTTTTCTTAACAAAAGAAAAAAACAGCGGCAACAGGTGACTTCGAGGGTCGGATGTGTCCCTTTCTTAGGCTCTCAGAGATATAAGTACGCATAGTGACTCTTTTAGGTTGGGAGAGATTGTATAAACTTGATTTTGGCAGCTTGGCGCCTGGGATGAGATTAATAGGGCAGTCGTACTCCCGGTGAGGGGGCAACTCCTGGACACCACTCTCGGAAAACACATCCGAAAATTCAGAGAGAATAGATGGTACAGTCTTGGTAGAAACCTCTGAAAGAGATGCCGTGAGGCAATTCTCTCTGCAAAACTCACTCCAACCATTTATTTGCCTTGCTTGCCAATCAATGGTGGGGTTATGTTTAGTGAGCCAGGGTAGCCCCAACACTAGAGTAGTAGGTAATCCGCTTAGGACGAAACATGACATATCCTCAACATGAGCATCACCCACAGTCAAACGGATATTGTGAACTATGCCCTTTAACGATTTTTGAGATAGTGGAGCGGAATCGATAGCAAAAACAGGTATATCCTTTTCCAAAGTGCATACCTGGAAACCATGCGTTATTGCAAATTGATTATCAATGAAATTGACAGCTGCTCCACTATCTACAAAAATTTCACAAACAATGTTCTTGCTGTCTAGCGCCACCCTGGCAGGTAGGAGAAAACGGGAACTACAAGCAAACGGCAAACCTTCAATTTCCGCATCAACCTTGCCAATAGTAGCAAATGGAAAGTTTTTAGAGGGTTTTTTTCTTTTTGTTTTTTTTTGTTACCCTCAGAAAACTCCATTAATCTCCTAGAGGGGCAAACATTAGCCAAATGATTTATACCCCCACAACAGAAACAAACCCTCCTCTGAGAGCTGAATCCTCTACTATCAGAGGCAAGCAAACCCAGCTGCACGCCCTCCTCCTCAGAGGGTATTGAGACAGACTGAGACCCCTGCGCATTGAATGAGACAGCCCCACTGTCCTTGGGCTGAATATGACAGGAAAGAGTAGTCTCCTCTCTCTCTCTAAGACGCCTGTCAATACGAACAGCTAGAGACATGGCAGATTCTAACGAGGCTGGTCTCTCATGAAAAGCAAATGCATCTTTCAATCTTTCCGAAAGACCATGGCAAAATTGACTTCGGAGTGCAGCATCATTCCAACCAGTATCAGCTGCCCATCTCCGAAATTCAGAACAATATATCTCTGCAGACTGTTTACCCTGGCATAAAAGACGCAGTTTAGATTCAGGCAGAGCAATATGATCCGGGTCATCATATATCTGCCCCAGGGCTACAAAAAATTCATCCACCGATCGAAGGGGCCGTGCCCCCACCGGCAGCGAAAAGGCCCAAGACTGAGCTTTATCCCTGAGCAGTGAGATGATGATCCCCACCCTCTGCTCCTCATCACCAGAGGAATGGGGAAGTAGGCGAAAATGGAGTTTGCAAGCCTCTCTAAAGCAAACAAAATTCTCACTACCCCCGGAGAACGTATCCGGAAGCGAGATCTTAGGCTCGGAACAAACTCCATGAACACCAGCAGAACTGGTCACCTGAAACTGAGACACAGTTTTACCGAGATCTGCTACCTCCAGCAAAAGACCTTGCATGCGGTCAATCAAGGCTGAAACCGGATCTATGCTTAAGACGGTTATGCCGGTTTATAATGTCACGGATGATGTTGCAGATAGCTGGAACTAATGAATAAACGACCGACTGGCTTGATCCCAAACTAAGGAGCATATAGGTGAGCCATATAAAACCCTAAGAGCTCTCCCTGACTGCTATGCCCATGCAAGGGTCTTAATGGTAGACGATTGCATGCCCACGTACCTAGACTGTGTGACACCTGAAAACCCTATAATAGTGAGGGGACACGACCACCGGCTCCCTGCACTTAATACGGAAGGAGTCAGGGTCACCTAGAATCAAGCCAGGAAGGAAACACAATACATGAAAACACTTATCTGAGTAAACAGCAGCAGCCTCCAGCAGCGAACACTTCATCCAGGAAGTAGTATAAACCGCAAAGTGAGACAGTATGGGAGAGAATATAAAAGGGAGACAATTAGTCTAAATAGGTGACACCTGGGAGAAGGAAAGGAGATGACAAAGTGAAACCAAAACAAAGAACATCATGCAAGAGGTAGAGAAGGACGTCTGCCAGACCTTCTCAAGAGAACTGGTGGTGACAAAACCATTTTGATGGGGTTTCCATCAATTTCTACCCTTTATTTATTAACCAGACACCCTCTTGTGCCTGGTTGTTTCCATTGACTTCCATTGTATTCGAGCACCCGAATTATTTGGCCGAGCACTCGGATCTGCATTTCATAGCAATGTTCGAGCCGAACAGGTATTTGGCCGAGCATGCTCGCTCATCACTACTGATAACCCCTCCTCCATGTACCAATAGCTCTTCACAGAAAGGAGAAAAAGCTGAGATATAAATGTATAAATTACAGGTTTTACTGAATCTTTTCCTACAAGTATACATATATATATATATAATCGAATAGAAAGCAGGACTGCACTCCAATATGTGATGAAAAAATCAAAGCAGTTTATTCACCCATGTTATGGCAAAGTTTGCGACGTTTCAGCTCTTGCGAGCCTTTCTCAAGCATAGAGACAGTGAAAGTGAGCACATTTAAAGCATTACAAAAAGTGTTACTCCCATCAGGGTGTGGTTACAATCATCTTAAATTACAGACATGTGTTACACTTATAAAGTGCATGTTTAACATAGTGACTAGTGTTATACGTTCTATCATACCAGGATACTATCCCTCTTATATAGAACAAGACATATATAGAACTTGTGCTCCAATTAGAATCATAAAACAGTGCAGACCTACTGAATGGGGATCCCAGGAGTGAAACTCGGAAAGCCATGGAGCCCACATATACCATCATGTTCCCTATGCGTCTCGATCTCCTCAATGCGCATGCCCAGAGCAACAACATCATGTGAATCACAATGAGAGAATAGTGCGCATGCGCTCTATAGGGTAACATCTACCAGCGCCATTTTAGTTCAGGGAAAAGTGCCCTAAATGTCCCTTCTATATTCATCACGTAAATGATAACTATACAGAGTATGTACTCAAAGCCGTGACTATAGAACGGAACACATAGAGAATGTGCAACAGACCGCAGCAGGGATCTCCTACAGATACCAGCATCAGGACCGGGATCCCCACCTCTCGGGAGGGACACCGGACTATGGGGCCGTGTACGTCGGAAGGGGACATCTCCATGAACCCCGCCGACCTACCTAACCCACTTGCTGGAAAAAGCGGTCATAGAGGGATTATCCCTCAACATTACAGAAAACAGCAGCGCACTATAGCTTGATAATGTGTCTGGAGTAGCGCATATACAATAGGACACCGTAGTTGGTACTGGGCTGCACCGCTTCCAACAAGTTAAAGTCCAGGGATCCGCATCCAGCATCGTGAGAGTTAAAAATTCTAAGAGGCAAGAAAAAAATATATATTAGTTTCCAACTTTATACTCTGTTGTGTTTGTAATTGCATATAGTACTTTCACAATTCTCAGACACTATTACAGGTACGGTGGAAAATATAACACATAAATGCATGGAAAAAGGGGGCGAGCAACAGATCACCAGGCACCTATCTGAACTCCACATTTAATCCTCTAGGGTGCAAGCTATCTAAATCATAAATCCAACGCAATTCTCTTTTTTTGAGAATAGCTAGACGGTCTCCGCCTCTCCTGGGGAGTTCAACATGGTCCAGAATCCAGCATCTTAGATCCCGCTCAGAGTGCCCAAGGGATCCAAAATGCCTGGAGACCGGAAGATCAGCACGTTTTTTTCTTATTGAATTCCTGTGATTGTTCAATCTTAATTTTAATTCTGTGGACGTTTCACCAATATATATTAGGTTACACGGGCATGCTAACACATAGATTACATGAGATGATGAACAATTTAAATGGAACTTGATGGGATATTCTTTATGTGTAGAGGGATGTATAAAGGATCTAGCTTTACATATATAGCGACAATTGACGCAATTGAGACACGGGTAACACCCATGTCCCGACTGCGACAATGTTCGCTGTACGCTGATTTTCTTAGGGCCTACATCCGCTCTGACCAAATGGTCCTTGATGTTTTTACTTTTCCGATATGATAAGAGGGGAGGAGACTTCAGTTCGGGTACGTCTTTGATAGACCTGCCAAGGATGCTCCAATTCTCCTTGAGGATACGTCCCATCTCCACACTACACTCAGAGTATGTGGACATGAAAGGTATCCTCTGGATTCTCTGTGAAGCAGATGAAGTTTTTTTGGGGCTATTGAGTAAAATCTCATTTTTTTGATCATCTAGCAATCGGTGGGGGTAACCCCGTTCCCTAAATTTACCTGTCATCTTATCCAATGTGGATACTAACTCAGTCTGTTTTGATATAATACGTTTAGCACGTAAAAATTGTGAGTGCGGTAGGTGTTTAATTAAACTACGAGGATGACTACTTTCGTATCGTAGAATAGTATTCCTGTCAGTTGGCTTGATGTATAGGCCTGTATTGATCAGACCATCAACCAATCTGACATTGGTGTCAAGAAAGGATAATTCTGTCTTGGAGTAAGACACAGTGTATTGGAGGTCAGGGTCAATGCTATTCAGATATTTATGGAACTCAACCAATTGGGGTTCTGTGCCTGACCACAGGAGGAAGACGTCATCTATGTACCGCCACCACCCAATGACATATTGGAAGTGGTGGGATACATAGATGAAGTCCTCCTCCATGTGCCGCATGTAGATATTTGCGTACGTTGGGGCCACATTGGAGTATTCTCTCATTGTGATTCACATGATGTTGTTGCTCTGGGCATGCGCATTGAGGAGATCGAGACGCATAGGGAACATGATGGTATATGTGGGCTCCATGGCTTTCCGAGTTTCACTCCTGGGATCCCCATTCAGTAGGTCTGCACTGTTTTATGATTCTAATTGGAGCACAAGTTCTATATATGTCTTGTTCTATATAAGAGGGATAGTATCCTGGTATGATAGAACGTATAACACTAGTCACTATGTTAAACATGCACTTTATAAGTGTAACACATGTCTGTAATTTAAGATGATTGTAACCACACCCTGATGGGAGTAACACTTTTTGTAATGCTTTAAATGTGCTCACTTTCACTGTCTCTATGCTTGAGAAAGGCTCGCAAGAGCTGAAACGTCGCAAACTTTGCCATAACATGGGTGAATAAACTGCTTTGATTTTTTCATCACATATTGGAGTGCAGTCCTGCTTTCTATTCGATTATACTATTGGGGATTGCCGTTGCCCCCCTTTTGGACATTGCACCCACTTGCCAGGTTGGTGCTCCCGTTGGACTTTCTTTTTTTATATATATATATATATATATATATATATATATAAATCTGCTCCACTCCTCCTGCTCTATAACATGATGCTGTCAGATTGCACTGCATTTTTGGTGACAGGTCCTCTTCAGGACGGATAATGATACTTCATAAAATAGTTATTAATTAACATTCACCATATGTCTACTTTATGTTGGAATCATTTTGTAAATGTCATTTTATTTTTTTGGATGTTAGAAGGCTTGGAATTTTAGAAGCAAATTTTTAATTTCTAAAACCCACTTTTCAAGGACAAATTTGGTTATGAAGTCAATTTGTGGGGCTTATATAGTAAAAACCACCCGTAAATGACTCCATTTTAGAAACGATATTCCTCAAATCATTCAAAACTGATTTTACAAACTTTATTGTAATGGAGGTGAATTTTCCATTTAATCAATTTTTTTTCTGTAAAACAGCATATTTAACAGTTAAACAAACATCAATATTTATTACTCTGATTCTGCAGTTTACAGAGACACCCCATGTGTGGTCGTAAGCTACTATGGGGGCACATAGCAGATCTCCGAAGGGAAGAAGCGCCATATGTTTTTTGGAGGGCAGATTTTGCTGCAATGGTTTTCAGGCACCATGTCACATTCAAAGAGATCCTGAGGTACCCATAGAATGGAAACCCCAAAAAAGTGACCCCATTTTGGAAGCTACACCTGCTGTACTCAGAAGGTTGTAAACTGCGGGACTCAGAAGGGAAAGATCATCATATGCTTTTGAGGGCAGATTTTGTTGGAATTGTTTCCGTGTACCATGTCACATTAGAAGAGACCTTTTAAATAGAAAATTGCTGCACGCGGCTTTTTATTTGCAGTTCAAGGCATTTAATTCATATCACATCACACAGAATTCATGATCCAGTAATTTCTCAGAAGCGCAATTGATTATAGGTATTCTATTACGTGACCAGACGTTTCGGCCTGTCAAGGCCTTCTTCAGAAGTCTATTATCTATGGCAAAATAACATAGATGCTATGAGGCACTGGATATATTCACGCAAAGAAATGAAATAAATAAAAGGGAAACAAGTGCATAATCAAGTAGGTCGATTGAGTAAACAAATAAACAAGTACGGAACAGGCAGTACATGTGGCATCCTGCACTCACAAATCAAATACATTACAGAATATATATAAAGAGAAGGAAACGTGGTAACTTGACATGGTATGGGTAAGTCTGGTGGGAGGCAAAATCATACATAGACATTACTTGTATATAAAATATAGGATGTAGAGTATAGGATGTATAAAGGGGCCATCCCAGTGAAGGAATGAGGTCCAGTTGGAAAAGTGTGACTAAGTCTATAATGTGGATTGAGTGGGTGTTTAACCACCTCAGCTCCCCTAGCTTAAACACCCTTAATGACCAGACCACTTTTTACAATTCTGCACTACACTACTTTCACGGTTTATTGCGCGGTCATATAACTTACCACCCAAATGAATTTTTCCTCCTTTTCTTCTCACTAATAGAGCTTTCATTTGGTGGTATTTCATTGCTGCCGACATTTTAACTTTTTTTGTTATTATTCGAAATTTACCGAAATTTTTGCAAAAAAATGAAATTTTTCACTTTCAGTTGTAATTATATATTTTTTAAACTACATTTCTATATAAATTTCTCTCTAAATTTATTGTTCTACATGTCTTTGATTAGAAAAAAATGCAATAAGTGTATATTTATTGGTTTGGGTAAAAGTTATAGCGTTTACAAACTATGGTACAAAAATGTGAATTTCCGCATTTTGAAGCAGCTCTGACTTTCTGATCACCTGTCATGTTTCCTGAGGTTCTACAATGCCCAGACAGTAGAAAAACCCCACAAATGACCCCATTTCGGAAAGTAGACACCCTAAGGTATTCGCTGATGGGCATAGTGAGATCATAGAACCTTTTTATTTTTTGTCACAAGTTAGTGGAAAATGATGATTTTTTTTTTTTCTTACAAAGTCTCATATTCCACTAACTTGTGACAAAAAATAAAAACTTCCATGAACTCACTATGCCCATTACGAAATACCTTGGGGTGTCTTCTTTCCAAAATGGGGTTACTTGTGGTGTAGTTATACTGCCCTGGCATTTTAGGGACCCTAATGCGTGAGAAGTAGTTTGAAATCCAAATGTGTTAAAAATGCCCTGTGAAATCCTAAAGGTGCTCTTTAGAATTTGGGCCCCTTTGCCCACGTAGGCTGCAAAAAAGTGTCACACATGTGGTATTGCCGTACTCAGGAGAAGTAGGGCAATGTGTTTTGGGGTGTCTTTTTACATATACCCATGCTGGGTGAGAGAAATATCTCTCTAAAAGACTACTTTTTAAATTTTTTTATACAAAGTTGTCATTTTAGAGAGGTATTTCTCTTACCCAGCATGGGTATATGTAAAAAGACACCCCAAAACACATTGTCCTACTTCTCCTGAGTACAGAGATACCACATGTGTGACACTTTTTTGCAGCCTAGGTGGGCAAAGGGGCCCAAATTCCTTTTAGGAGGGCATTTTTAGACATTTGGATTCCAGACTTCTTCTCACGCTTTAGGGCCCTAAAATGCCAGGGCAATATAAATACCCCACATGTGACCCCATTTTGGAAAGAAAACACCCCAAGGTATTCCATGAGGGGCATGGCGAGTTCATAGAAGATTTTTTTTTTTTGGCACAAGTTAGCGGAAATTGATATTTTTTAGTTTTTTCTCACAAAGTCTCCCTTTCCGCTAACTTGGGACAAAAATTTCAATCTTTCATGGACTCAATATGCCCCTCAGCGAATACCTTGGGGTGTCTTCTTTCCAAAATGGGGTGATTTGTGGGGTGTTTGAGGGTCTCCGCAATCATTACATGTATGGCCAGCATTAGGAGTTTCTGCTATTCTCCTTATATTGAGCATACGGGTAATGAGATTTTTTTTCCGTCCAGCCTCTGGGCTGAAAGAAAAAATGAACGGCACAGATTTCTTCATTCGCATCGATCAATGTGGATGAAAAAATCTCTGCCAAAAATGAGGGGTAAGGCGTCTGCCAGGACATAGGAGCTCCGCCCAACATCCAAACCCACTTAGCTCGTATGCCCTGGCAAACCCGATTTCTCCATTCACATCAATCGATGTGGATGAATAAATCATTGCCGGTATTTATTTTATTATTTTTTTTATATACAAAGCGTTTGCCAAAGCATATGAACACCGCCCCTCAGCTCATATGCCTCGGCAAACGTATCTTTTTTACTGCAGAGGAGAAATCTCGTCTTGCAGCGCCGCATACACCGATTTTTGTGTAATCTGACAGCAGCGCAATGCTTCTATCAGAATGCACATCAGTGCTGCAGCTCGTTCATCGGTTTGTCCACCTAGAAGGTAAAAAAAAAAAAAGAAAAACCAGGCCGCAACGCAATAAATTTATTAACATTAACTTTATATATAACATTTGAACATTAACTTTTATAAACTTTATTTAACTTTTTGAACAGAACATTAACTTTTTTGCTTACCGGTGATTTATTTTTATTTTTTTACCTTTATAGGACAAACCTCTCGTTCCCCATGGGACAATGTGCAAAGCGCAAATCGCCCAGAGATGTGGCGAAGTACATTATGCACTTTGTCCCAGGTGAAAGGAGAGGTTTGCAGCAGCTGTGAGTTAAAGGGTCCTAATAGCCCTGTGTGCCTGTCCTGTGTAACGCAATCCCTATGCTAAGTGTACCTGTGTGTGGTACTTCCGGAAACACTCCCCTAAGCATAGGGCAGGGTGGTCAGGGCAGTCATAACAGAAATAGCGGGTGTCACGCCTTATTCCACTCCTGCTACAGACACAACATCTTTTTCGGGGTGGCGCTTGGGTTGAGGTACCAGAAACGACACTGGGGAAATGTCGCTCGTGTAGACGGCTCACTACACTGGTGGATGGGGCCACGGAACCTCCTGGATACAGGAGGTTCTCGATGATCTCTTCCTGAAATTTGAGGAAGGATCCTGTTCTCCCAACCTTAGGCCTCATGCACACGACCGTATTTTTTCACGGTCCGCAAAACGGGGTTCCGTTGGTCCATGATCCGTGACCGTTATTTCGTCCGTGGGCCTTCCTTGATTTTTGGAGGATCCACGGACATGAAAAAAATGTCGTTTTGGTGTCCGCCTGGCCGTGCGGAGCCAAATGGATCCGTCCTGAATTACAATGCAAGTCAATGGGGACGGATCCGTTTGACGTTGACACAATATGGTGCAATTTCAAACGGATCCGTCCCCTATTGACTTTCAATGTAAAGTCAGGAGTTAATATACCATCGGATCGGAGTTTTCTCCAATCCGATGGTATATTTTAACTTGAAGCGTCCCTATCACCATGGGAACGCCTCTATGTTAGAATATACCATCGGATTTGAGTTACATCGTGAAACTCAGATCCGACAGTATATTCTAACACAGAGGCGTTCCCATAGTGATGGGGACGCTTCTAGTTAGAATATACTACTAACTGTGTACATGACTGCCCCCTGCTGCCTGGCAGCACCTGATCTTTTACAGGGGGCTGTGATCAGCACAATTAACCCTTCAGGTGCCGCACCTGAAGGGGTTAATTGTGCGTATCATAGCCCCAGGGGGCAGACCCCCCTCCCTCCCCAGTTTGAATATCATTGGTGGCCAGTGTGCGCCCCCCCCCCCGTCCCCCCCTCTATTGTAATATCATTGGTGGCCAGTGTGCGCCCCCCCCCGGCCCCCCCTCTATTGTAATATCATTGGTGGCCAGTGCGGCCCCCCTCCCTCTATTGTAATATCATTGGTGGCCAGTGTGCGGCCTCCGTCGGCCCCTCTCCCTTTATTGTAATATCATTGGTGGCCAGCGTGCGCCCCCCCCTCCCTCTATTGTAATATCATTGGTGGCCAGGCAATAGGTCGGTGCAGCCAGGCAGCAGGGGGCAGTCATGTACACAGTTTGTAGTATATTCTAACTAGAAGCGTCCCCATCACTATGGGAACGCCTCTGTGTTAGAATATACTGTCGGATATGAGTTTTCACGAAGTGAAAACTCATCTTTGAAAAAGCTTTTATGCAGGCGGATCTTCGGATCCGTCTGTATGAAAGTAACCTACGGTCACGGATCACGGACGTGGATGCCAATCTTGTGTGCCATCGTGTTCTTTTACGGACCCATTGACTTCAATGGGACTGTGAACCGTTGTCCGTCAAAAAAATAGGACAGGTCTTATTTTTTTGACGGACAGGAAACACGGATCACTGATGCGGCTGCAAAACGGTGCATTTTCCGATTTTTCCACGGACCCATTGAAAGTCAATGGGTCCGCGAAAAAAAACAGAAAACGGCACAACGGCCACGGATGCACACAACGGTCGTGTGCATGAGGCCTTACTGTAGAGAACAAAACTATTATATGCAGCCAATTGAATCAAATATACAGACACCTTCTTTTACCAGCGTCTGGTGCGTCGGGAAACTAAATAAGGAGCCAACATCTGGTCATTGAAGTCCACCCCTCCCATGAGCAAATTATAGTCGTGGACTGAGAGGGGCTTTTCAATGACACTGGTTGCCCGTTCTATTTGTATTGTCGTGTCTGCGTGAATGGAGGAGAGCATGTAAACGTCACGCTTGTCTCTCCATTTCACCGCGAGCAGTTCTTCATTACACAAGGCAGCCCTCTCCCCCCTTGCAAGACGGGTGGTAACGAGCCGTTGGGGGAAGCCCTAGCGACTAGGTCGCGCGGTGCCACAGCAGCCAATCTGTTCTAGGAACAAATGCCTGAAGAGGGGCACACTTGTGTAAAAATTGTCCACATAAAGATGGTACCCCTTGCCAAATAAGGGTGACACCAAGTCCCAGACTGTCTTCCCACTGCTCCCCAGGTAGTCAGGGCAACCGACCGGCTCCAGGGTCTGATCTTTACCCTCATAGACACTAAATTTGTGCGTATAGCCTGTGGCCCTTTCACAGAGCTTATACAATTTGACTCCATACCGGGCGCGCTTGCTTGGGATGTATTGTTTGAAGCCAAGGCGCCCGGTAAAATGTATAAGGGACTCGTCTATGCAGATGTTTTGCTCAGGGGTATACAAATCTGCAAATTTGGTGTTAAGGTGGTCTATGAGGGGCTGAATTTTGTGGAGCCGGTCAAAAGCTGGGTGGCCTCTGGGACGAGAGGTGCTGTTGTCGCTAAAATGCAGGAAACGCAGGATGGTCTCAAATCGTGTCCTGGACATGGCAGCAGAGAACATGGGCATGTGATGAATTGGGTTCGTGGACCAATATGACCGCAATTCATGTTTTTTTGTCAGGCCCATGTTGAGGAGAAGGCCCAGAAAAGTTTTCAATTCGGAAACTTGGACGGGTTTCCACCGGAAAGACTGGGCATAAAAGCTTCCCGGGTTGGCGGCTATAAATTGAGTGGCATACCGATTTGTTTCTGCCACGACTAAGTCCAAGAGCTCCGCAGTCAAGAACAGCTCAAAAAACCCCAGTGCCGATCCGATCTGAGCTGTCTCAACCCGAACTCCAGACTGGGCGGTGAAAGGGGGAACTACAGGTGCGGCTGAAGTTGGGGGCTGCCAATCAGGGTTTGCCAGCACCTCAGGGACTCTAGGGGCTCTACGGGCCTGTCTGTGCGGTGGCTGCGACGGGGGAACTAATGCACGTGCCACCGTACCAGCTTCAACTGCCCTTCTGGTGCTCGTTACTTTACCATGTTGTACGGCAGTGCTGGTACTAGGTCCAGGGTGGGCTGCGCTGCTGGTGTATGCCTCACCACGTAATCTGACAGCGCCAGCCCCACTCTGCTGCCCTTGAAGCGGATCCTGCGCAACCTGTGGTCTAGAAGCACGGGGCCGGGTACGCCTGGTGGTATCAGGGACCCCAACCTCCTCGTCCGAACTTTGGGTCAGACTGCCACTGCTTTCTACAGGTTCGTATTCTGACCCGCTGGATTCGTCAGATGAGGGTTCCCATTCCTCATCCGACTGGGTCAGAATCCTGTAGGCCTCTTCAGAAGAATACCCCTTATTTGCCATTTGGTCAACTAAATTTAGGGGGTATTCCCTGAGACTACCCAAGAAAAAAAGCAAGCCTGTCTTACAAATGGGAGGCTAGCGAAGTACCGGAAGCCGCTGCGATTGATAAAAAATATCAAAACAGATTTTTTTTTTATTGCCGCAGCGCTTGTAAAGTGATTGTGCAGTGATAAAAAAAAAATATTACTTTTTGTCACTGCGCCGGGGCGGGCGTGGGTGAACGCACGTGTGGGCGACCGATCAGGCCTGATCGGGCAAACACTGCGTTTTGGGTGGAGGGCGAACTAAGGTGACACTAATACTATTATAGATCTGACTTTGATACTATACAGATACTATAAAAGTACCAATGCTGATTAGCGATACGCTAATCAGCGAATCAGTGACTGCGGTGCGGTGGGCTGGGAGCTAACCGTCGCTAACTACCTAACAAAGGGGCCTAAACTATCCTAAACCTAACTGTCAATACTAGTGGAAAAAAAAAGTGACAGTTTACACTGATCACTTTTTTCCCTTTCACTACAGGGAGTGCAGAATTATTAGGCAAATGAGTATTTTGACCACATCATCCTCTTTATGCATGTTGTCTTACTCCAATGTCACGACCGGTATCCCAGCAGCAGTCGTGTCGCACCAGATGGAGGGGAAGGGGGACCCTTATCTACGGATGGGAATAGTATGGCCACCCCTGACTAACCCTAAGCTGGCACCTGTCTGCCCTGATACCCTAGACGGGGTGTGAACCCGTGCGGCGAGCAGGATGCCTAAATCCTCAGTCACCCTAACTAGCCTAGAGTGGGGAAAGGCCGATGGGAGCACTAGTCACCATCACTCATGTCTAGGAGAACAGCAGCAACAAACAAACTATAGCAGAGATAGACTTATCCAGTCACGAGCAGAGAAGGCGATCCCAATCACGACTGACAAGAGCTCCACAGCAACACCATCAAACGATCTCCTTCAAAGGTCAGAATAGAACTGGAAGTAAGGACTATATCTGGCAATGACTGCAAGTGAAACTGAAACTAATATAGTAGCTGGGAGTGGCAGACAGGACTCACCTGAGAAGGATGCCTACAAACTCCCAGTCAGGACAAAAAGGTTCACAAGGCAAAACCCGGATGACATACCCTGAACCATGGAGCAAACTCACAAGCTATCGCGAGTAGCAAGTCGCTACGACCTTCTCCTCCCAGACCTGTCTGGATCAGTCACAGTCGTGACAGTACCCCCCTTTCTACGAGGGGCCCCTGGACCCTCAAGACCAGGCCTCTCCGGATGGGAGCTATGAAAAGCCTGAATGAGTCTGTCCGCTTTTATCTCTGAAGCTGGAACCCACATTCTCTCTTCGGAACCATAACCTCTCCAGTGCACCAGGTACTGAAGAGAGCAGCAAACATATCGTGAGTCAACAATCTTTTCTACCTGAAACTCAAGACTGCCATCAACAACCACCGGTGGAGGCGGTAGTGGCAATGGTTCAGGAGGTTCTACATATCTCTTAAGCAGAGATCTGTGGAAGACATTATGGATCCTTAGAGTCTGAGGTAGCTCCAGACGAAAAGCCACCGGGTTAATGATCTTAATTACCCTATAAGGACCAATAAATCTCGGACCTAATTTCCATGAGGGAACCTTCAACTTGATATTTCTGGTAGATAACCACACCAAGTCATTCACCCCAAGGTCCGGACCTTCAGAGCGCCTCCTATCAGCCACACGTTTGTATCTACCACCCATTCTCTTCAAACTTTCTTGCACACTCTGCCACACTGAAGAAAGTGAAGACGCAAATCGTTCCTCCTCGGGAATCCCAGACGGCCCCCCCTCACTAAACGTACAAAACTGAGGATGGAAACCATACGCACCAAGAAATGGTGACTTATCGGTGGATTCTTGACTACGATTATTAATGGCAAACTCGGCTAACGGTAAATAAGATGACCATTCCTCCTGATTTTCGGAAACAAAGCATCTCAAATATGTCTCTAGGTTTTGATTGGTACGTTCAGTCTAACCGTTGGACTGTGGATGGAAAGATGAAGAAAACGACAGATGAACCCCTAAACGAGAACAAAAAGCTTTCCAAAATTTAGAAACGAATTGGGTACCACGATCCGAAACAATATCGGAAGGGACCCCGTGAAGCTTCACGATGTGGTCAATAAAAACCTGAGCCAGTGTGTTAGCATTAGGCAATGCGGCAAGAGCAATAAAGTGCACCATTTTACTGAATTTGTCCACAACTACAAGAATAACAGTTTTCCCCGCTGATACTGGTAGATCCGTAATGAAATCCATAGATAGGTGCGTCCAAGGCCTGTTGGGGATGGCTAGAGGTAAAAGACGCCCTGCCGGACGAGTATGATCTACCTTAGAACGAGCACAGGTAGCACATGCAGACACAAAATTCAACACCTCCACTTAGGCCACCAGAACCGACGAGACACTAATTCAGAGGTTGCCCTACTACCTGGGTGTCCTGCCAGTGTGGAGTTATGGTGTTCTTTTAGTATCTCCAGGCGTAAATTTTCTGGCACAAACAGTTTACCCGAGGGGCAGAAGACTGGGGCGTCCCCCTGAGCTTCCAACACCCTCCCCTCTAAACCTGAGTGTAATGCAGAGACCACCACCCCCTTTTGCAAAATGGGCTCTGGTACCTCAACATCACCCCCTCCAGGAAAACTTTGAGACAATGCATCCGCCTTAGTATTTTTTGCCCCCGGGCGATAGGTTATTACAAAATTAAACCTAGTAAAAAATAACGACCACCGAGCCTGTCTAGGGGTGAGACGTTTAGCAGACTCCAGATATAATACGTTTTTGTGATCAGTAATCACCGTGACGGGATGAACCGCCCCCTCCAAAAAATGACGCCACTCCTCAAAAGCCAACTTAATAGCCAAAAGTTCCCTGTTGCCAATATCAAAGTTCCTTTCTGCAGTAGACAATTTCTTCGAAAAGAAAGCACACGGACGCCATTCACCAGGGGACGGGCCCTGAGATAGTACCGCTCCCACCCCCACCTCTGATGCGTCAACCTCTACAATAAAAGGAAGCGAGACATCTGGCTGTACGAGAATAGGGGCCGAGGTGAATCTCTCCTTCAGAGATGCAAAGGCAGTTTTGGCTGCATGTGACCATTTGGAAAAATCGGATCCCTTTCGGGTCATGTCCGTCAGTGGTTTGACCACCAAGGAATAGTTCTTTATAAATTTTCTATAAAAATTGGCAAACCCCAGGAAGCGTTGCAATGCCTTCAGGTTCTCAGGCAGATCCCAGTCTATAATCGCCCGGACTTTCTCTGGATCCATGCGGAAACCTGAATCTGACAACACATACCCCAGAAATGGCAGTTCTTTTCCGGCGAACACACATTTTTCTAACTTAGCAAACAATTTGTTGGCCCTTAATATCTGCAGTACTTGTCTCACATGGATCTTATGTGTATCCAGATCCGGGGAATAGACCAGGATGTTATCAAGATATATCACAACAAATCTCCCGATAAGGTGACTAAAAATATCGTTGACAAAATGTTGGAATACCGCAGGCGCATTAGTAAGACCAAATGGCATGACCAGATTTTCATAATGCCCTTCCGGAGTATTAAAAGCCATCTTCCACTCATCCCCCTCTTTGATGCGAACCAGGTTATAGGCTCCTCTGAGATCCATCTTGGAGAACCATTTAGCACCAGCAACCTGATTAAAGAGGTCGGGAATGAGAGGAAGAGGATAGGGATCTCGGATAGTTATCCGGTTTAATTCCCGGAAATCCAGGCAAGGACGTAGGCCCCCATCTTTCTTTTTAACGAAAAAGAACCCTGCAGCCACAGGTGAAGAAGAGGGTCTGATGTGTCCCTTAGCCAAACTCTCCGAAATATAATCTTTCATAGCCTTCCTCTCCGGGCCGGAAAGATTGTATAACCGGGTTTTAGGTAGTTTTGCCCCAGGTAATAGATTAATCGGGCAATCATATGGACGATGAGGTGGTAACCCCTGACAACCCTTCTCAGAGAACACATCCATAAAATCTGACAGAAAGGCAGGTAAAGATGTTACAGAGAGTGTAGAGCACCTACTACTCAAGCAGTTGTCCCTACAATGTTCACTCCACTCCACAATCTCCCCGGCCTGCCAATCCACCACTGGATTGTGAGTCACCAGCCAGGGAAGCCCCAATACCATAGGAGCCGGAAGACCGTCCAGGACATAACAAGAGATATGCTCTTTATGGAGGTCCCCTACCTGCAGATGGATATTATGGATGATCTGAGTTAACTCTTTCTGAGTAAGAGGGGAGGAGTCGATGGCAAAAACAGGAATAGTTCTGCGTATCGGTTCCGGAGTAAAACCCAGAGCCTGAGCAAACCGTGAATCCACCAAGTTGACCCCCGCCCCACTGTCCAAAAAGACGGAACAGATCTCAGTCTTATTGCCCGCCTCAACGGTAGCGGACAACAAAAACTGAGACATGCGTATGGAGCAAACGAATACGCCCAGACTGTTATTCTCCGCACAATCTGGGGACTCTAGTTTTCCGGCGGCTCCTTTGTTTGTGGTCTCTTGGGTTCTGAGGGACAAACCTTTACAAAATGACCCCTCCCCCCACAACGAAAACAAACCTCTGACCTACGGCGGAACTTAGGAGGATTCACCCGTCTAGTGGCGCCCCCTATTTGCATTGGTTCGACTGGATCATAACAAACCGATCCCTGCCCTATAGAGGCCTCCGAAAAATTTAATAGTCTCTCCCTGAGTCGTTTGTCGATTCTTATGGACAGAGACATAGCAGCCTCCAGAGACCCAGGGACCTCGTATACCGCCAGCGCGTCCTTTAATTTTTCAGACAACCCCTGGCTGGAACTGACTCCTAAGGGCCGAGTCGTTCCATAACGTATCAGTAGCCCACCTACTGAATTCGGAACAATATAGTTCAGCAGACCGGTTCTCTTGCCGAAGTCTACGTAGCTTAGACTCAGCCAGTGAGACCCTGTCCGGGTCATCATATACGAGACCCAGGGCTTCAAAAAACTCCTCCACTGATCGTAAGGCCGGAGAGTCTGATGGTAGGGAGAAAGCCCAAGCCTGCGGATCTCCTTGCAGGAGAGAAATTACAATGCCCACCTGTTGTTCCTCACCACCGGAGGATCTAGGGCGTAACCTGAAGAACAATTTGCAAGCTTCTCTGAAGGTTACAAATTGGTCTCTCCCTCCTGAGAACCTATCAGGTAAAGCCACTTTTGGCTCAGGAGTACCTTGGTTTCCCGTAGCAACGGTGGAACCCAAGGATGGCTGCTGCTGCTGCAGCACTGTTGCTTTTAATCCTGCCACTTCAAGGGATAATCCCTGTAATTGTTTCACCAAAACCGCAACCGGATCCATAGTGGAACAGAAAAATACAAAGCAAAACAGCAAGCAAAAAAAAAAGAAAAAAAATGAAATGTCACTTTTTTTTTTTAAAAGGCCAGATATACTGTCACGACCGCTATCCCAGCAGCAGTCGTGTCGCACCAGACGGAGGGGAAGGGGGAAACCTATCTACGGATGGGAATAGTATGGCCACCCCTGACTAACCCTAAGCTGGCACCTGTCTGCCCTGATACCCTAGACGGGGTGTGAACCCGTGCGGCGAGCAGGATGCCTAAATCCTCAGTCACCCTAACTAGCCTAGAGTGGGGAAAGGCCGATGGGAGCACTAGTCACCATCACTCATGTCTAGGAGAACAGCAGGGGAAGACAGCAACAAACAAACTATAGAAGAGATAGACTTATCCAGTCACGAGCAGAGAAGGCGATCCCAATCACGACAGTCCACGCCGGACAAGAGCTCCACAGCAACACCATCAAACGATCTCCTTCAAAGGTTAGAATAGAACTGGAAGTAAGGACTATATCTGGCAATGACTGCAAGTGAAACTGAAACTAATATAGTAGCTGGGAGTGGCAGACAGGACTCACCTGAGAAGGATGCCTACAAACTCCCAGTCAGGACAAAAAGGTTCACAAGGCAAAACCAGGATGACATACCCTGAACCATGGAGCAAACTCACAAGCTATCGCGAGTAGCAAGTCGCTGCGACCTTCTCCTCCCAGACCTGTCTGGATCAGTCACAGTCGTGACATCCAAGCTGTATAGGCTCGAAAGCCTACTACCAATTAAGCATATTAGGTGATGTGCATCTCTGTAATGATAAGGGGTGTGGTCTAATGACATCAACACCCTATATTAGGTGTGCATAATTATTAGGCAACTTCCTTTCCTTTGGCAAAATGGGTCAAAAGAAGGACTTGACAGGCTCAGAAAAGTCAAAAATAGTGAGATATCTTGCAGAGGGATGCAGCACTCTTAAAATTGCAAAGCTTCTGAAGCGTGATCATCGAACAATCAAGCCTTTCATTCAAAATAGTCAACAGGGTCGCAAGAAGCGTGTGGGAAAACCAAGGCGCAATATAACTGCCCATGAACTGAGAAAAGTTAAGCGTGCAGCTGCCAAGATGCCACTTGCCACCAGTTTGGCCATATTTCAGAGCTGCAACATCACTGGAGTGCCCAAAAGCACAAGGTGTGCAATACTCAGAGACATGGCTAAGGTAAAAAAGGCTGAAAGACGACCACCACTGAACAAGACACACAAGCTGAAACGTCAAGACTGGGCCAAGAAATATCTCAAGACTGATTTTTCTAAGGTTTTATGGACTGATGAAATGAGAGTGAGTCTTGATGGGCCAGATGGATGGGCCCGTGGCTGGATTGGTAAAGGGCAGAGAGCTCCAGTCCGATTCAGACGCCAGCAAGGTGGAGGTGGAGTACTGGTTTGGGCTGGTATCATCAAAGATGAGCTTGTGGGGCCTTTTCGGGTTGAGGATGGAGTCAAGCTCAACTCCCAGTCCTACTGCCAGTTTCTGGAAGACACCTTCTTCAAGCAGTGGTACAGGAAGAAGTCTGCATCCTTCAAGAAAAACATGATTTTCATGCAGGACAATGCTCCATCACACGCGTCCAAGTACTCCACAGCGTGGCTGGCAAGAAAGGGTATAAAAGAAGAAAATCTAATGACATGGCCTCCTTGTTCACCTGATCTGAACCCCATTGAGAACCTGTGGTCCATCATCAAATGTGAGATTTACAAGGAGGGAAAACAGTACACCTCTCTGAACAGTGTCTGGGAGGCTGTGGTTGCTGCTGCACGCAATGTTGATGGTGAACAGATCAAAACACTGACAGAATCCATGGATGGCAGGCTTTTGAGTGTCCTTGCAAAGAAAGGTGGCTATATTGGTCACTGATTTGTTTTGTTTTTGAATGTCAGAAATGTATATTTGTGAATGTTGAGATGTTATATTGCTTTCACTGGTAAAAATAAATAATTGAAATGGGTATATATTTGTTTTTTGTTAAGTTGCCTAATAATTATGCACAGTAATAGTCACCTGCACACACAGATATCCCCCTAAAATAGCTAAAACTAAAAACAAACTAAAAACTACTTCCAAAAATATTCAGCTTTGATATTAATGAGTTTTTTGGGTTCATTGAGAACATGGTTGTTGTTCAATAATAAAATTAATCCTCAAAAATACAACTTGCCTAATAATTCTGCACTCCCTGTAGGTGATTGACAGGGGTGATCAAGGGGTGATCAAGGGGTTAATTGGGGTGATGGGGGGTGATCTGGGGCTAAGTGTACTGTTTGTGTGTACTCACAGTGATGTGTGCTCCTCTGCTGGGACCAACCGACGAAAAGGACCAGCAGAGGAGCACAGAAGCCACTTAACACATTATATTTATAAATATAATGTGTTAACTGGCTTGTGATTCATTTTTTTGAAAATCATCAGCCTACCAGCGACGATCATTGGCTGGCAGGCTGATGACGAACTTGTCCTTTAACTTTTGCCGGCCCGCGATGCGCATGCGCGGGCCGGCTGTGAGCGTTATCTCGCGTCTCGCGAGATGACGCGCCGGCGCGTCCAGGAGGAATGAATCGAACGCCTCCGGAACGCAATCCTGCGTTAGGCGGTCCGGAGGCGGTTAAAAAGGAATCCAGGGGTCTAATGCTGGTGGCCGTTTGTAACGTAAATAGTAGGTATGAATAGCAGGGGGTCCCGGGGTCTTATGCTAGCAGCCGTTTGTTCTGTAATTACCTTAGTGCTGCTTCAATGTGGCTCCGGCACTGGATCACAGGATCTGTGTCTGAATGCTCGCCTTATTTAAAATGTATGGGCTCCCCAGAGTGGCGACCACACGGTCCGGACATTATGTGACACAGGCGCCGCAAGCGTGCGTTCCACCTGTGCGTCTCACGGCTCCGGTTCCAGCGATCGGCATCTCCAGGCTCCCTCAAGCGGGAATGGATGCTATGTACCTAAAAGCAGAGTCTAGTGAGTGACTCTATATAGGAGTGAAGTATATTAAAATTATATATGTATACTGGCGGAAACAGAGGCAATAAGAGTAGACTAATTTATTACAAAAGGGATTATCATTTTGCCCCACACCAAAACTTAACACATTCACATTGGGGCAAGAACTCCAAAGATTTTACCATACCCTAAGGTTGAAGGTTCACTTTAGTGAAACAGACCCAAAACCTAAATCCATTACGGAACCTTCAAACACTCTATCTATAACGACACTAGGCCTTAGGAATAAAAGCTCATTCATGCCTCCCCGGAACAAACATCCAGTGGAAACCTTTATCTCCTTTACACAGAACATGGTACAAGAAATCCTAAGTGAGAATGCCTTAGGCCAGTTCAAACATACCAATAATTTAGCAGCAGAAGAAAGAATGGCCCTACATTTCCTACAGACACACAGGGATATCATCATCAAACCAGCCGAAAAAAGGTGGTGCCCTGGTGGTAATGGATAAAATAGAATATCTCAAGGAGATTAAGCGACATCTGAGTGACAATATGACATATGAAATCCTGAGCCATGACCCGACTAGACATATCCAGGGATTGATATCCAACACTCTTCAGACATACACCAATCTTGGCATAATTGACTCCAAAACAGCTGCATTCCTCACAAAACAGGACCCCATCATTCCAGTCTTCTATACACTAGCTAAGATTCACAAAGATCTCAATAACCCTCCAGGACGCCCTATAGTGGCTTCCACTGATTCTATTCTCTCTACTTGCTGTCTACATGGAAAAAATTCTCACTGCGCTTGTTAAGACATCTAGATCCTTTCTTCTTGACACATCTGATTTCCTTTCTAAACTACAGAAACTTGATAGCATACCAAACTATACACTAATGACATTGGATGTCAACAGCTTATATACATCCATCGAACACGACAAAGGGATACAAGCAACAACCAGACTGTTACACACACAGTCTGGATTACACGACCAACAACAAGAATTTAGCAGAGAATTGTTAAAAATCATACTGACTAAGAATTTCTTCATGTTTGGGGACACATTCTATGGCCAAAGAAGGGTCTTAGCAATGGGGTCGAAGGTTGCCCCTCCATATGCAAATGCCTACATGATGGCATTTGAAGAGGATCATGTATATACACATCCCTTATTCCAGCAGTTTTCTGTCATTTGGCTTCGCTTTATAGATGACATCTTTTGCATATGAAGGGGACCAATATCTACCATAGACGAGTTTGTCCAGGACCTCAACCAGGTATATCCTGAACTAGGCTTCACCATGCATATAATCCAAAATTAAATCAGTTTTCTGGACACAGTGGTCAAACTAGACCATATAGGTAACATTACACTGGACCTCTATAGCAAACCTACTGACTGCAACAGTCTTCTCCAATACAATAGCTGTCACCCCAGAGCCACCAAAAATTCCCTTCCCAAATCACAGTACATGCGGGTGGACCGCATTATATCTGATAACGACACAAATGTAGCGAGACTAGATGAGATGACACAAAAATTCCAGACCAGGAGTACCCACAATCTCTCCTTGACTCAACAAGAAATAACCTGAGGGAAGCAAGTCCACCACTGACGACTGATTCCAAACGAGTGGCATGTGTCACCACTTATCATCCCCTCACACCCAAGATCCATCAGGCACTGACAAAAAATTTGCCAATACTCACAAAAGCATACCCCAACATAGAAGAGTTCTGTCAGCCACCACTTACTGTCACTACCAGAGTTTTGAGACGTTCTCACAGCTATGTTTCTCCACCCCTGTGATGATGTCACTACTAGAGCTTGGAGGAGTCCTCCCAGCTGTTCCTCCTGCGTTTGATTTCCCTGCCTTTAAATCACCCCTCCTCCTTTCTAGGTTGTGGATTATAGTTCTCATTTGAGTTGTAGCTCTTGTTTGGGTATCTTCACTTGTTAGCTATCATTTCACTGGACCTGTGTTCTGCTGCAGCAAGCACTCCGGATATTGCCAGCTGTCTTTGGATCCGTCTTCTCTGCGGCTGCAGCGCCTTCAGCTAAGTGTGCAGACATTGTTGTGTACCTGTTTATTTTCTGACTGGATCTGAGGCGGCCACGGTTCCCTCCATATACTGAGCAGGGCACCGGTGGCCGTGCCCCTTCCACTATTGTAGGGGTTACAGTGGTCATCAGTCTTAGGTACGTGGGCATGCCCCGTTCCACCATTTGGATCCGGGCATGTGCTTTAGCAGCATAGGGAGAGCTTTGAGGGTCTGACAGGGGTCACCCTTTATCCTCCCTAGTTTGGGTCCGGTCAGTAGCTCTATTAACTGTGTATGCTCTTGTTGCTCACATACAGCCGTGACATTATAATCCACCAAAACCGTCCTTTTGACATGGATCCGCTTTCTGGCCTGGTTGACCGCATGCAGGGTCTTTCTTTGGAAGTAGCGGATCTCCGTCAATCTATGTCTCAGCTTCAAGCATTGGGCTCTGCTCCGGCTCATGGAGTCTGTTGCGAGCCAAAGGTCTCACTTCCGGAAACGTTCTCCGGGGGCAGTGAGAATTTTGTTCGCTTCAGAGAGGCATGCAAACTCCATTTTTGCTTGTGTCCCCACTCCTCTGGTAAGGAGGAGCAGAGGGTGAGGATTGTCATCTCCCTGCTCAGGGGTAATGCTCAGACTTGGGCTTTTTCGCTGCCATCAGGGGATCCCTCCCTTCGATCCGTGGAAAGATTTTTTGTGGCCCTGGGGCAGATATATGATGACCCGGATCGTGTTGCTCTGGCCGAATCTAACTTACGTGTTTTATGCCAGAACAAACTGTCTGCGGAGCTTTATTGTTCTGAATTTCGGAGATGGGCAGCTGATTCAGGTTGGAATGATGCTGCACTCCGGAGTCAGTTCTGTCATGGTCTCTCAGAGAGATTGAAAGATGCGTTTGCTTTCCATGAGAGACCAACGTCCTTAGAGTCTGCCATGTCATTGGCGGTACGCATTGACAGGCGTCTAAGAGAAAGAAACTAGACCTCTCTGTCCAGCCATTGTCAGTCTAGGGGCAGTGGTGCGGACTCATTCAGTGTGCAGGGGCCTCATCCTGTCTCGCTCCCCTCTGAGGAGGAGCCCATGCAGCTAGGTCGACTTGCCCCTGATAAAAGAGGATTTAGTCCTCAGAGTATGGTGTGTTTTTGTTGTGGGGGCATAGCTCATTTGGCAAATGTTTGTCCGTCTAGGACATTCTTGAACTGTACTAAGAGCAATAATAAGAGAAATACCTCAAAAGGTAAATCATCAAATTCTGCTTCATCTGCTACTTTGGGCAAAGTTGATGTAGGAATTGATGCTTTTCCTCTGACCTGCAGTTCCCGTTTTCTTATTGACACTCAATTTGTAGCCATGCATGGTTTTCAGGTTTGCACATTAGAAAAGGATATACCTGTTTTTGCTATTGACTCTGCTCCACTCTCACAGAGATCCCTGAAGGGCATTGTTCACAATATCCGGCTAGCTGTAGGTGACACTCATGTGGAGGATATATCTTGTTTTGTCCTTAACGGATTGCCTTCTCCTCTAGCACGCCTCTACAATCTCTCACAACCGGAAAGAATCGCAATGCGAACCTATATCTCCGAGAGTCTCGATAAGGGGCATATTCGTCCCTCAAAATCACCTGTTGCCGCGGGGTTTTTTTTTGTTAAAAAAAATGATGGCTCTCTGAGACCTTGCCTAGATTTTAGGGAGCTTAACCGTATCACGATTCGCGATCCCTATCCCCTTCCTCTGATCCCGGACCTCTTCAACCAAATTGTTGGGGCCAAGGTTTTTTCCAAATTGGATTTGAGAGGCGCGTACAACCTGGTCAGGGTCAGAGAGGGGGATGAATGGAAAACGGCCTTTAATACTCCTAACGGGCATTTCGAGAATCTCGTTATGCCTTTCGGCCTGATTAATGCTCCGGCCGTCTTTCAGCATTTTGTTATTAGTATTTTCTACCATTTAATGGGGAAATTTGTATTGGTGTATCTTTATGATATTTAGATTTTTTCCCCTGATGTTCAGACCCATCAGGATCATCTTTGGTTCTGCAGATTCTGCGGGAAAATAAATTGTACGCCAAGCTGGAGAAATGTCTTTTTATGGTATCGGAGATTCAATTTCTGGGTTTTCTCCTCTCTGCTTCTGGTTTTCGCATGGATCCGGAGAAGGTCCGTGCTGTACTTGAGTGGGAGCTTCCTGAGAATCAGAAGGCATTGATGCGCTTTCTGGGTTTTGCGAACTATTACAGAAAGTTCATTTTGAATTATTCCTCTGTTGTCAAACCCCTTACTGACATGACAAAAAAGGGGGCGGATTTTTCCTCTTGGTCGGAGGAGGCGCTTGCAGCTTTTTCTAAGATTAAAGAGAGTTTTGCGTCTGCTCCCGTCTTGGTGCATCCCGATGTTTCCTTACCTTTTATTGTTGAGGTGGATGCTTCCGAGGTGGGTGTGGGTGCGGTTTTGTCCCAGGGCCCTTCTCCTGCCAAATGGCGACCCTGTGCCTTTTTCTCTAAAAAACTCTCCCCGGCCGAGAGAAACTATGATGTGGGAGATAGGGAGTTGTTGGCCATCAAGTTGGCTTTCGAGGAATGGCGCCATTGGTTGGAGGGGGCCAGGCACCCTATCACCGTTTTTACCGACCATAAGAATCTGGCATACTTGGAGTCGGCCAGGCGTATGAATCCGAGACAGGCCAGATGGTCTCTGTTCTTCTCCAGATTCAATTTTGTCGTCTTGATCTTCCACGGGTTTGGAAGATACATAATGTATTTCACAGATCTCTCTTAAAACCATATGTCCAGCCCACGGTACCCTCCTCTTTGCCTCCTCCTCCGATTTTGGTTGATGGCAATCTGGAGTTTGAGGTTTCCAGAATTGTGGACTCTCGCATTGTCCGCGGTTCTCTTCAGTACCTCGTTCATTGGAAGGGTTATGGTCCTGAGGAGAGGATGTGGGTTCCGGTGTCTGACATTAAAGCCACTCGTCTCATCAGGGCATTTCATAGGGCTCATCCTGAGAAGGTGGGTCCTGGGTGTCCGGAGTCCACCCGTAGAGGGGGGGGTACTGTCACTACCAGAGTTTTGAGACGTTCTCACAGCTCTGTTTCTCCACCCCTGTGATGATGTCACTACTAGAGCTTGGAGGAGTCCTCCCAGCTGTTCCTCCTGCATTTGATTTCCCTGCCTTTAAATCACCCCTCCTCCTTTCTAGGTTGTGGATTATAGTTCTCATTTGAGTTGTAGCTCTTGTTTGAGTATCTTCACTTGTTAGCTATCATTTCACTGGACCTGTGTTCTGCTGCAGCAAGCACTCCGGATATTGCCAGCTGTCTTTGGATCCATCTTCTCTGCGGCTGCAGCGCCTTCAGCTAAGTGTGCAGACATTGTTGTGTACCTGTTTATTTTCTGACTGGATCTGAGGCGGCCACGGTTCCCTCCATATACTGAGCAGGGCACCGGTGGCCGTGCCCCTTCCACTATTGTAGGGGTTACAGTGGTCATCAGTCTTAGGTACGTGGGCATGCCCCGTTCCACCATTTGGATCCGGGCATGTGCTTTAGCAGCATAGGGAGAGCTTTGAGGGTCTGACAGGGGTCACCCTTTATCCTCCCTAGTTTGGGTCCGGTCAGTAGCTCTATTAACTGTGTATGCTCTTGTTGCTCACATACAGCCGTGACACTTACATGCTACAAGAGGCCCCAGAACATTTGGGATAAACTCGTCAAAGCAGATATAGGGAGTTTCACCAGATTGCCAAAACAAATGTTCCTTAAAAGCCAAAGACAGGGAACATTTCCATGCCTCCATTGCGCACAATGCTCAAGTGTGATTAGGGGTGAATATGTCACTCACCCGCGAATCGAACGACTATACCCCATCAAAGGATTCTTTACGTGCGATTCCAGTTTTGTGGTGTACCTGCTGAAATGTCCATGTGGTCTCGCATATGTGGGTGAGACCACACAACATGTCCGTGACCGCATAAGTAAGCATAAATCCACAATTAGACTCTGACACGTGATGTTACCCATTCCACACCACTTTATTGAAAAGAAACACCAGATTTCGCAATTGCGATTCCAAATATTGGAACATACTGATCCACCCAGATGTGGCGGTAATCGGACTTTACTTCTGAAGCAAAGGGAAGCTCACTGGATCTATAAACTTGAGACTTTGTCACCGAATGGACTTAATCGTGAATGTGACTTCTTTATAAATGCATAAAATGTATTTATGATATTTGGATACTAACTCGTTCTTCATCTCTCTTCCAGGCCCGCTGATACGCTTATCACATCTAGTGAGGATGAGAAATACCTTACCTTCCCAACTCCCCCCCTTCACCCCCTTTTTTAACCCCCTTCCTTTTCCCCTTTTCCCTCCCTTTTGTCCCCCTTTTTTTTCCCTTTTTCCCTTTCCTCCCAATCCTTCCAGGGTAATCCTAGTACCGGGTTTGATTATCCTATATGTACCTAACGAGTCATACATTCTAATATGGTACACTATATGTACAATTGACAATTGCCCAGATTTGGGTCTTGTATATACAGTATATCAAGAGTGAATAGGTAGAGAGGGCTCACCTGTATATTCAAGAATGGAACAGGGTGCTCCTATCAAGAGGATTCACCCAATCCTCTAAAAAAGGTAAATCAGAGAAAGAAGTGGTAGGGCACACCAATATCAGGTACCACACGGATAATGGATGATGTAATATATTATTTTATTATATTATTAGTGATATACTTTTAACAACCATTCATAAAAATATCAGAAAAATATCATAAAAAATTTCATAAAATTTCATATAAAATATATAAAAAAGCTAGTACATATAAGAATTATTCAACTATATTATATAACTACAATAATACATATAACAACAGTAATGTATAACTCGTTTCGGAGTTGGCTACGACTCCTTCATCAGTGGCCACTGATGAAGGAGTCGTAGCCAACTCCGAAACGCGTTTGGTAACTGTCCCATGGAATAGAGTACAGCATCGGAGGATTTAAAGAGTTCAAAGGAAAAGAATGAGAAGTAAAGGATCGGTGATTTTTCTTTGTGAATAAGCGGAGATAAGCCGGACATTTGCCTGTTTGGAGAGCCAGCCTTGTGACATCGTCCACCTTTGCTGAATAATTGATTCATCTCCAATACAGCACGGCAATACACCGAAGATCCTGAAAGCCGCATCATCTGTACACGCTGGTATTTGTGTAATCACTGCTTATCACACGTGGGACGCCACCTGTGACGCAGTAATAGCCGACATCACTACATCAGAAATTGTGAGTACAAATAGCTTCGGCACTTCATTACTAAACCCAGCAACAGTGTAACATTTTAATACAGACCGCGACTGTTGAGTCGCAACAGTTGCAAATCTGGGACTATTCAAAAGACTCTATCTAAACAGATAAACTTTTCTCTTATATAGCAGCATTGATAGGGTTATTAACCCACTTGGAAGGATATCAATCACCTCTTCAAACGCACTTTGGCATACATATAGTTGAATTATCAGCACAAAGTATAGGAGTTATACATTACTGTTGTTATATGTATTATTGTAGTTATATAATATAGTTGAATAATTCTTATATGTACTAGCTTTTTTTATATTTTATATGAAATTTTATGAAATTTTTTATGATATTTTTCTGATATTTTTATGAATGGTTGTTAAAAGTATATCACTAATAATATAATAAAATAATATATTACATCATCCATTATCCGTGTGGTACCTGATATTGGTGTGCCCTACCACTTCTTTCTCTTATATACAGTATATACCCAATACTTTAATGATATAACCGTACTACTCTTATGGCCTCTGTTTCCGCCAGTATATATATAATTTTAAAACACTTCACTCCTATATAGAGTCACCCACTAGAGTCTGCTGTTAGGTACATAGCATCCATTCTTGCTTGAGGGAGCCTGGAGATGCCGATCGCTGTATCCGGAGCCGTGAGACCAACAGGTGGAAAGCACGCTTGCGGCGCCTGCGTCACATGACGTCCGGACCACGTGATCGCCACTCCAGGGTGCCCATACATTTTAAATAAGGCGCGCCTTCGGACACAGATCCTGTGATCCAGCGCCGGAGCTACATTGAAGCCACACTAAACGTCTGCTAGCATGAGACCCCAGGATCCCCTGCTATTCATACCTACTATTTACATTACAAACAGCCACCAGCATTAGACCCCTGGATTCCTTTTTAACCACCCACTCAATCCACATTATAGACTTAGCCACACTTTTCCAACTGGACCTCATTCCTTCACTGGGATAGCCCTTTTATACATCCTATACTCTACAATCATCCTATATTTTATATACAAGTAATGTCTATGCATGATTTTGCCTCCCACCAGACTTACCCATACCATGTCAAGTTACCACGTTTCCTTCTCTCTATATATATTCTTTAATTATTTGATTTGTGAGTGCAGGATGCCACATGTACTCCTGCCTGTTCCGTACTTGTTTATATGTTTACTCCATCAACCTATTTGATTATGCACTTGTTTCCCTTTTATTTATTTCATTTCTTTGTGTGACTATATCCAGTGCCTCATAGCATCTATGTTATTTTGCCATAGATAATAGACCGCTGAAGAAGGCCTGTCGTTTCACGTAATCTAATACCTATAATCAATTGCACTTCTGAGAAATGACTGGATCATGAATTCTGTGTGATGTGACATGAATAAAATGCCTTGAACTGCAAATTAAAAGCCGTGTGCCGCAATTTTCTATTTAATTTCCTACGACTGACAAGTCCTTGCTGGCACTGGCAACTATGGTGTGCGGTGCTCTACTTTTATAACACAGCATTTGAAAAGACCCTGAGTTAAGCCTACAGTAGAAACCCTCAAGAAGTGACCCCATTTTGGAAACTACACCCCCAATGAATTTTTCAATGGCTGTAGTGAGTACTTTGACCTACCGTATTTTTCGCCCCATAAGACGCATCCCCCCCCTCAAAAGTTGGGGGAAAAGTGCCCCTGCGTCTTATGGGGCGAATGCTGGCAATTTACATCGCAGTCTGCAATGCTGCAACATCGCAGACTGCGATGTATTAGTGAGGAGGGAGGAGGGACTGTAGTAGGCGGGGAGAGCGGCGGGGCAGGGCAGGCACTGTACTCTGGCCCCACCGCTCAGTATGTACTGTATTATACGTAGTGTTAATCATCATATCTAAACTGAGTAATGATGCGCTCCCCCTGCTCCACATGTGTACCGTACTTACCGATACACACGTCACGCTCCTGTAGTAAGCACTAGCAGCTAGCAGGCAGGCCGGGCGGCCGTAAATCACTGATGTCACATGCCTGCTCCGCCTGCTTCATTCATAAAGTACGTGGAGCAGGCTTGTGACCTCCGTGAGTTACGGCCGCCCGGCCTGCCTGCTAGCTGCTAGTGCTTACTACAGGAGCGTAACGTGTGTACTGGTAAGTACGGTACACATCGGGAGCAGGGGGAGCGGATCATTATTCAGTTTAGATATGATGATTAACACTACATATAATACAGTACATACTGAGCGGCGGGGCCAGAGTACAGTGCCTGCACTGCCCCGTCGCTCTCCCCGCCTACTACAGCCCCTCCCTAGGAATCTGTGGATGGGATAATGATACTGAGCGGCGGGGCCAGAGTACAGTGCCTGCACTGCCCCGTCGCTCTCCCCGCCTACTACAGCCCCTCCCTAGGAATCTGTGGATGGGATAATGATGGGGGGGTCTGTGGATGGCATTATGATGGGGGGATCTGTGGATGGGACTGTTATGGGGGGATCTGTGGATGACACATATAGCAGTGTCATCCACAGATCCCCCCCATCATAATGCCATCCACAGATCCCCACCACCATCATAATGCCATCCACAGATACCCCCCACCATCATAATGCCATCCACAGATCCCCCCCCCCACCATCATAATGCCATCCACAGATCCCCCCCACCATCATAATGCCATCCACAGACCCCCCTTCATAATGCCATCCACAGCTCCCCCCATAACAGTGCCATCCACAGATCCCCCACATAACAGTGCCATCCACAAATCCCCCACCCCATAACAGTGCATCATCCACAGATCCCCATTATAGTGTCATGCACAGACCGCCATTAGTTCAAACCCACAAAAAGCACACCTTTTGGTAAAAACATTTTCTCCTCAAAAACCTAGGTGCGTCTTATGGGCCGGTGCGTCTTATAGGGTGAAAAATACGGTACTAGGCGTTTCATAGAATCTAAAAACACTTTGCTATGAAAATGATGTTTTCATTTTTTATGGCGTTCCCCTGATGGGGTAGATTATGTGATATTTTGATAGGGCAGGCTCTTACAGATGTGGCAATACCCCATACAGTATGTCTTTTTTTTTAATATAATGCAATAAAAGCATTTGAAAAAATCCTGTTTTTGTTTTGTCATTTTATAAGAGCCATATTTTATTTACTTTACTGCTGATCGTCTTACATGGGGGCTTGTTTTTTGCAGGATGAGTTACCATTTTCATTGGTACCATTTTGGGGTACATAGTACTATTTGATCTTTACATTACATTGGTAATGTGACCATAAAAATGGCTATTTTGGCCCTTTTTTTTACGGCGTTCAGCTAACAGGGTAGATCATGTAATAGGTCATCAGTATCTGATTGGTGGGGGTCCGACCCCCAGACCCACTCCAATCAGCCATTTGAGGAGGCACTGGTGCTCTTGTGAATGCTGCAACCTTCTTGAAGCTTACGAAGCGCAGCGCCATACATTGCATAGCGGTTGTGCTTGTTATCGCTCTCAGCCCCATTCACTTCAATGGGGCTGAGCGCTATACCAAGTACAGTGCTGTGCTTGGTAAGCACGGAGAAGGCCATGGTGCTCACATGACCACTGCTGCCTTCTCAAACAGCTGATCGGCGGTGGGTCCCGGGTAGTGTTAAGTGAAGCGAAGAATTCAAAGCAGAATTTGGTCAAAAGTTTAGGAAAACAGTCTGCTTTTACGGTCACTACAAATAACTTGACCAGCTAAAACACTACAGATTTGGTTGAATAGAAATGTCAGGCCTGTTTTTTTTTTTTGCGCTATCTGACAGGTATAGGTTTAATCACAGAAGTAGACTTCTATCTGCACGGTAGCGTGTGTCTTAGGTTTTTCTGAATGACACTATCAGCACCTTCAATGTAAGATATCCTTTTTGGGATAGATTTCAAGTAGGCCTCATATACCAGAAACTAGTTATTTTGAGAATGGCAAATTTGGGGATTTTTTTTCAACCCAGAACAAAAAGTCTGCTTTTACGGTCACTACAAATAACTTGACCAGCTAAAACACTACAGATTTGGTTGAATAGAAATGTCAGGCCTGTTTTTTTTTTTTGCGCTATGTGACAGGTATAGGTTTAATCACAGAATCAGACTTCTATCTGCACGGTAGCGTGTGTCTTAGGTTTTTCTGAATGACACTATCAGCACCTTCAATGTAAGATATCCTTTTTGGGATAGATTTCAAGTAGGCCTCATATACCAGAAACTAGTTATTTTGAGAATGGCAAATTTGGGAATAGTTTTTCAACCCAGAACAAAAAGTCTGCTTTTACGGTCACTACAAATAACTTGACCAGCTAAAACAGTACAGATTTGGTTGAATAGAAATGTCAGGCCTGTTTTTTTTTACGCTATGTGACAGGTATAGGTTTAATCACAGAATCAGACTTCTATCTGCACGGTAGCGTGTGTCTTAGGTTTTTCTGAATGACACTATCAGCACCTTCAATGTAAGATATCCTTTTTGGGATAGATTTCAAGTAGGCCTCATATACCAGAAACTAGTTATTTTGAGAATGGCAAATTTGGGAATAGTTTTTCAACCCAGAACAAAAATGTCTGCTTTTACGGTCACTACAAATAACTTGACCAGCTAAAACACTACAGATTTGGTTGAATAGAAATGTCAGGCCTGTTTTTTTTTTGCGCTATGTGACAGGTATAGGTTTAATCACAGAATTAGACTTCTATCTGCACGGTAGCGTGTGTCTTAGGTTTTTCTGAATGACACTATCAGCACCTTCAATGTAAGATATCCTTTTTGGGATAGATTTCAAGTAGGCCTCATATACCAGAAACTAGTTATTTTGAGAATGGCAAATTTGGGAATAGTTTTTCAACCCAGAACAAAAAGTCTGCTTTTACGGTCACTACAAATAACTTGACCAGCTAAAACACTACAGATTTGGTTGAATAGAAATGTCAGGCCTGTTTTTTTTTTTGCGCTATGTGACAGGTATAGGTTTAATCACAGAATTAGACTTCTATCTGCACGGTAGCGTGTGTCTTAGGTTTTTCTGAATGACACTATCAGCACCTTCAATGTAAGATATCCTTTTTGGGATAGATTTCAAGTAGGCCTCATATACCAGAAACTAGTTATTTTGAGAATGGCAAATTTGGGAATAGTTTTTCAACCCAGAACAAAAAGTCTGCTTTTACGGTCACTACAAATAACTTGACCAGCTAAAACACTACAGATTTGGTTGAATAGAAATGTCAGGCCTGTTTTTTTTTTGCGCTATGTGACAGGTATAGGTTTAATCACAGAATTAGACTTCTATCTGCACGGTAGCGTGTGTCTTAGGTTTTTCTGAATGACACTATCAGCACCTTCAATGTAAGATATCCTTTTTGGGATAGATTTCAAGTAGGCCTCATATACCAGAAACTAGTTATTTTGAGAATGGCAAATTTGGGAATAGTTTTTCAACCCAGAACAAAAAGTCTGCTTTTACGGTCACTACAAATAACTTGACCAGCTAAAACAGTACAGATTTGGTTGAATAGAGATGTCAGGCCTGTTTTTTTTTTGCGCTGTGTGACAGGTATAGGTTTAATCACAGAATCAGACTTCTATCTGCACAGTAGCGTGTGTCTTAGGTTTTTCTGAATGACACTATCAGCACCTTCAATGTAAGATATCCTTTTTGGGATAGATTTCAAGTAGGCCTCATATACCAGAAACTAGTTATTTTGAGAATGGCAAATTTGGGAATAGTTTTTCAACCCAGAACAAAAAGTGTGCTTTTACGGTCACTACAAATAACTTGACCAGCTAAAACAGTACAGATTTGGTTGAATAGAAATGTCAGGTCTATTTTTTATGGGCTGGGTGACAGGCTCAACTTGCCCCTGATGTAGTATATGGCCAAAAAATAACCACACTGTTGATGGTTAAATGCACTTGGGTGACACAGGCATAGCCTGCACCAGATGTAGTATATGGCCAAAAAATAACCAGACTGTTGATGGTTAAATGCACTTCGGTGACACAGGCTCAGCCTGCAGCTGATGTAGTATATGGCCAAAAAATAACCAGACTGTTGATGGTTAAATGCACTTCGGTGACACAGGCTCAGCCTGCAGCTGATGTAGGATATAGCACAAAAAAACCGAACTATTGATGGTTAAATACACTTGGTGATAGCTTGTGCTGGCGCACCACAAGTCACAAAATGGCCGCCGATCACCCCATAAAAAAAGTGATCTAAAAACGCTCTGGGCAGCCTCAAAAAAGTGAGCAAGTCAATATTAGCACTTCAATGATCCACAGCTGCAGATCGATCACATAATGAAGTCTTTTGGAGGAGTTAATCTGCCTAATCTCGCCCTAACGTCGCAGCTGCAACCTCTCCCTATGCTTGAATCATCAGAGTGACGTGCGGCCGACGTGACCCAAGCTTATATAGAGGCTGGGTCACATGCTGCACTGGCCAATCACAGCCATGCCAATAGTAGGCAAGGCTGTGATGGCCTCTTGGGGCAAGTAGTATGACGCTTGTTGATTGGCTGCCTTGCAGAAATTGAAACTTGGAAATTTGCTAATTTTTCTAACTTTTTCGTAAATTTGGTATTTTTTATGCAAAAAAATTATCTTTTTTGACCCAATTTTTGCAATGTCATGGAGTACAATATGTGACGAAAAAACAATTTCAGAACGGCCTGGGTAAGTAAAAGCGTTTTAAAGTTACCAGCACTTAAATGGACACTGGTCAGATTTGCAAAAAATGTCCTTAAGGTGAAATAGGGCTGAGTCCTTAAGGGGTTAAGGAAGGTTTTCCTGCCTAAATGCTGTCAATCATCTCTGGTATCGGTATAGTAAGGACCAGCACTCGCTTCAGTAATAATTTCAAATAGATTTAATGGTCACATACAAATGATAAGTGACGCGTTTCGGCTACTGTGAGCCTTTGTCAAAACATGCGCGCACCGCACCGCTGAAAGCAGAAGTGCCGCTTGTATCTTCTCTTGGATTCATCTCTGGTATCATCACACAGGAGGACAGGGGCTGCTTCAGACACAGATGACCACGGTATCTGAAGGTTTACAAGTTCACCAACGGTACTACTGATGGTCATGGACATTAGTGCTGGGTGTCTGTTCCTTAAAACAGCAGACACCCGGCAGCCATGGCGCCCACTGCACTTGCCAGCAGACTCAATTATTTAATGCCCATCCGCTGATGTAAGATTACTGTTGGGAAAGGGTTAACTTTCAAGCCTTCATATTTAAATTTGGCCACCAAGTGGGAAGAATATGATTAGGCAAAGTGGCTTGGGTGTAACTGACTCATAGCAATTAATGACAAATTCATTTAGAACAAATCAAATTTCTTGGTGAACTTCTGTGAATTGGCCGAATCAAATTTTTCAAAACTTCTTTAATCTCTAGTTCCATGTGTTGGACCCCACCAATCAGATATCGATGACCTATTCTGAGGATAGGTTATCAGTATCAAAATCCCAGTAAATCCCTTTAATAATTCTTGACAGAAGCTCAGCCTTACAGGTCAATGTTATCCCCAGGTATAAAGAACCATCCAGAGGCCCAAGATCCTACTATAGCGTAAAAGAGCATACTCCTTTTATACTGTCGTCAGCTGATTCCACATAGATTTCTACAGAAAGAGGAGACAACAGAGTGGCCCAGTGAATGAGTGGTGAGCTGGAAGCAGAATGAGGAGACCACAGAGTGGCCTATTGACAGAGTGGGGAAGTGGCAGCAGCAAGAGGAGACCACAGAGTGGCCAGATACATAGAGGTGAGGTGGCAGCAGCATGAGGAGACCACAGAGTGGCCCAGTGACAGAATGGGGAGGAGGCAGCAGCAAGAGGAGACCAAAGAGTGGCTCTGTGACATAGTGGTGAGCTGGAAGCAGCATGAGGAGACTACAGAGTGGCCCAGTGACAGAGTGGGGAAGTGGCAGCAGCATGAGGAGACCACAGAGTGGCCAGATACATAGAGGTGAGGTGGCAGCAGCATGAGGATACCACAGAGTAGCCCAGTGACAGAGTGGGGAGGTGGCAGCAGCATGAGGAGACCACAGACTGGCCAAGTGGCATAGTGGTGAGGTGGCAGCAGCATGAGGAGACCACAGAGGGGCCCAGTGACATAGTGGTGACGTGGGGGGCAATACTAGTACTAGCTGAAGATGGTGGGTGGCAGTAGGAGCCCCTGGCAGCAGGTGTGTGGCATCAAGGTGGGTGACAGCATCAGAATAGAAGCTAAAGCGGGTAGCCAGAACAAACAGGTCGCTTTTGACAAAGTTTAGGTGTGGCATTATGAATGATGAACTAATGCGAGTTCTCCTTGGGGTAACTATGGTCCCCGCTGCACTAAACACCCGCTCTGAAAATAATATAACAAAAACAAAGCAGGTGCACTATGCGGTCTTATTAACCCTCATACTGGTGTAAAATTGAGAGATTAGCCAACATATCCTACTTGGAGGACATGTCTGAGCCCGAGCACCGCGCCAAGGTTTCTCAAATAGCTCGGGACCTAACGCTAAACCTACCTGGGCCGTATGGGCAATACCAGGAGCCAGTGGGCGAATTACAGGAGTGCAAGGTCTGACTCACAGCAATCTCCCAGTAACCTTCAGCATGTGACCATGCATACAATGGAAAGAGGGAGAGAGCTCTGAGCTGCCCACTTGCCCAGTAGTCCAGGGGATCTTCAATGTGGGGTGGCAGGGTGCACTCCAAGTATGCCACAACCTGCTGGTTCAGGTTCTGCTCTATGTCTAGCTGCTGGTGTGTGGCATCAAGGTGGGTGACAGCATCAGAATAGAAGCTAAAGCGGGTAGCCAGAACAAACAGGTCGCTTTTGACAAAGTTTAGGTGTGGCATTATGAATGATGAACTAATGCGAGTTCTCCTTGGGGTAACTATGGTCCCCGCTGCACTAAACACCCGCTCTGAAAATAATATAACAAAAACAAAGCAGGTGCACTATGCGGTCTTATTAACCCTCATACTGGTGTAAAATTGAGAGATTAGCCAACATATCCTACTTGGAGGACATGTCTGAGCCCGAGCACCGCGCCAAGGTTACTCAAATAGCTCGGGACCTAACGCTAAACCTACCTGGGCCGTATGGGCAATACCAGGAGCCAGTGGGCGAATTACAGGAGTGCAAGGTCTGACTCACAGCAATCTCCCAGTAACCTTCAGCATGTGACCATGCATACAATGGAAAGAGGGAGAGAGCTCTGAGCTGCCCACTTGCCCAGTAGTCCAGGGGATCTTCAATGTGGGGTGGCAGGGTGCACTCCAAGTATGCCACAACCTGCTGGTTCAGGTTCTGCTCTATGTCTAGCTGCTGGTGCTGGTAAATAGTTTCTTCAGTAGGAGGATGAAGAAAACTGCTCATCAGCGACTCTAGACTTAAGTTGCTGCTAATGGAGCTGGTACTGCTCTTGATCCCCACCCCACCCCCAGCAGCCATGGCAGTGGAACGTGAGCGCAGAGGGCCACCCTGGTCAGACTTGCGTGAGGATGGGCGATGGTGCGCATAGGCAGCAGCCAACTGACTACATAGGATGTCTCGATAGTAGTTCAGTTTGTTCTCCCTATCAGCAGGAGCTAAAAAAGGACCCCATTTGGACCGGTAACGAGGGTCTAACATGGTGGAGAGCCAGCAGTCATCTCTCTGCTGAAAGGTGACAATTCGGCTGTCGCTATGCAAGCAACTGAGCATGCATCGGGCCATTTGCACAAGTGACTTGGAGGGAATCCCTGCCTCCATCTCTAATGCATACTGCCATGGTGTGTTTGGGTCATCTGCCTCGTCTTCCTCATCGCCCTGTAGCTCCTACGGCTGCTCCTCCTGCCCCTCCTCTCCTGTCACCTGTGTAGAAAAAACAGCTATTTTACTATGCATTGCTTGTGCTTGAATGTCCTCCTCCTCCTCTAGTTTAGCCCCCACAGGGCTTATGTGGTCGTGAGATGTAGTTGCCACTTCTCCTGTCCCCTGGCCAGTCAGATTAAGCAGCTTCTGTTCCAGGACATAAATCAGTGGAACGATGTTGTCCATCCCTTAGTTCTGTCGACTGACAAATAACGTGACCTCCTCAAAGGGCCCAAGCAAACAGCAGGTGTCACGCATGAGCTTCCCCTGGCTAACATCGAAGTTACACAGGAGAGTACCTCTGTCTGCCTGTATCATCAAGAAATCATATAATCTGTTCAATTTATGGAAGGTGGAATTCTAATGTGTGGAAACGTCAGCCCATGTTGGGGGACGCCTTTCTGCCGCTGCAGTTAAAGGAGGGTGTGCTTTGCAGTGTACGAGTGGCTGAAGTGCATGCAAAGTTTCCTAGCCATTTTCAGGATGTCTTGCAGATGGGGTAAATACTTCAGGAACCGCTTGAAAACCAAATTGAAGCAGCGTTGATACCATGTTCTTCCCGTTGTTGGTCACCATGGTTCCAATTTTGAGTTGTTGAGGAGAAAGCCAGGATTAGATTTTTTGATGAAGGACAAGGAACAGTTCCTCTCCTGTGTGACTCAGTTCACCCAGGCAAACTAGGTGCAGAACAGCATGACACCGCCGTGCCCTGCACATGTCGTATGCTGGAGAAGCACTGTGAATTGTCCATGCAGTGGAGGCTAAGGACACAGTGGAGGATGAGGAGGCAGAAGGGGACATTGTCGCAGCACCAACGGCCAACCAGCGCCACTGGGTGATGCAGCGGTTGCTGCAGCAGGCTGGACCACCACATCGGAGCCACGGTTCTCCCAGGCCACTTTATGGTGATGCTGCATGTGTTGACGCAGGGCTGTGGTACCAACAATGGCACACTGGCCACACTTCACCTTCTGACCACAAATTCGGCAAATGGCCATGTTCACCTCCTCGGGCGGCTTAACAAAAAATGTCCACACCACAGAGTATTTCATTTTCCCCCAACACTCCACACTGACTGCCTAAACGAACCCCTGCACCGCTACTTTCCGAGCAGGAAGGCTCCCGCGAAGAGGGTGGTCTACCCTGGGCACATTTAGCTCCCAACCTCCCACTGCTGCCACCCTGCTGACTCCAAGCCACGCTACCACCTTGCTGGTTCAACCGCTGCCTCACGTGAAAGCTTCCACCCTCTTCTCCTGATGATGATGAATGAGGAAGCCCCTTCTTTACCAGGCTCCCAAGTGCGATCGGCTACATCATCATCATCCGCTACTGTCTGCATGTCACTGATGTC
This sequence comes from Bufo bufo, assembly GCF_905171765.1. Taxonomy (NCBI): domain Eukaryota; kingdom Metazoa; phylum Chordata; class Amphibia; order Anura; family Bufonidae; genus Bufo; species Bufo bufo. The sequence continues at coordinate 521,101,618 of NC_053390.1, read as the reverse complement.
CTCCTCAGGGCCAGAAACGTGACCTCTTGCAACACCGGCTCCCATGCGACTCTCACTACTTGCCTGCCTGCCGGAGGAAGCGGCGGATGTCTCCTCCAGATCTTGGCTGGGCAGTAGCTGCTGACTGTCCTCTAGTAGCTCATCCTCACTGAACAATGGAGCCGAGCCTAAGGCATATAATACTACTCGCGCTAAGGGGACAGAAAATGACAGAGGCAGGTTGAGGACAGGTGGGGGCACAGGACCTGCTCCTGGGCCATACCAACTAAGCGTCATGTCAGAGGAACCCACCAACTCTTGGATGGGGGTGTCTGATGTCACTTACAACGAAGTCGAAGACCGAGTCAACAATTCAAGCACTGCTGTGTTGCTGGTCAAGACACGACCGCTAGATGACACTGGGAGCTCAGGCCTCTCGCTGCAACCCCTGCTGCCACCCCCCCCCCTTTCTCCGGCTGCTACTCTGTCTGCGGCAGAAACATTTTGGCCACTGCCCATTCACTTTGAGGAGCCTGTTACCTGTCTGTCTGACATACTGTATAATATGTGAGACAGTGACAGGTCTCACACAGGGTTGAGGCAAGGAAGGGGTGGATAGTGCGGTCCACAGCCCTATTCCACCACAGGTGAGACCAGCTGGAAGTAATCAGGCTGGCATAAAGCACCTCCCAGGGTGTCAGCAAGGGAGGAGTGTGTTGCCTGTGGACAGAGGCCTGGAGGCCCTGTGTGGTCCAAGCCAGGAGGGCTGAGAGACCACTATTCCCCAAGAGACACTGAACTGGAGACAGTGGGCGTACTGTGCTCTGTACAGCCAGGAGGCTGTTGGACATTGGTTGAGAAAGCCGCATGTGTTCACAGGGTGTGAACAGGGACTTAGGTGAGTCAGGAATATTATGTTTAGTTAGAGCCTGGACGGGCGAGTGTTTATTATTTTTAGCATTTTGCTTGTGCTCGTGCATCACAATAAACTGTTTGGACCTGAAACCTGGTGTCCTGAAGACGTACCTGTGAGGATGATGCCCTGGTGTCGGATGCGGGCAAGTGGGCACCAGGGCATGACAACAGATTGCGAAGGGCACCACCAAGCATTGTCCGTGCGGAGATTATGTCCTCTGGGGGAAGTGGCCCGGTGTGGCGGAAAACCGAGGCCACAGAGAAAGTAAGGAAGCAGCTGGTGCAGGAAACAAATTCCTTGTTGAGGAAGCTGAGTGCTGCACTTGGAGAGGCTGTTCTGAACTTGCCTGAGAGTGGAGTGCTGGAGGAAAATATTTATGCCGTTGTCAAGGGTAACCGACGGAAAGAGAGTGAGATGGAGAGCTGTGCGACTCTCAGGAGTTCCGGTATTCCCTGGCAATGGGTACAGAGTCCTAAAATGGGCGGCTGGAGTGACCATCCAGAAGGAGACTGGAGTTGTGGTGTTTTCGATGGCAACGACTGCACTGAGAAGAATGTTCAGGTGACCAGGAACCAAGGGCTGGAGGTTCCCAACATCCCGGAGAAGGAAAATGACTGCTGTGGAGACGTGCGTACAGCATTGGGAGTGCCAAACCCGTTACCTGTGGGTAAGAGCGTTCCAGTTGTTTCTTATACAGCAGTTAAAGTGACAGGCAGCGGGGCTCTGGAGGTTGGGCATGTTGCTGACCAGTGCCCTAATGCTTCAGAAGCTCTGTGCTGTGGTATGAGCCGGCAGCAGTTGCTATCTGCCGAGCCAGTAGGTGTAAAAGCACCATTACTAGAGACTGCTACACAAATGTGTGACCTTGTGGAGAAGGGCAGTCCAGTCCAGGCGTTGTTGGACGCAGAGAGCCAGGTGATCCTGGTACTTGCCAGCCGGGTGGCTGAGAACTATGTGCGAGACTTTCATGGAGATAGCATGAACTGTCCGGTGGCTCTCCCTGAGTGTGAGACTCCAGTGCAATCTGGGACTTGTGAACTTCGTGATGCAGTTTCACATATACCTAATGTGTTATTGGGCGGTGATATCGTTTTGTTGCTGTGGGGTAAGGTAGACTTCTGCAGATAGTGACAAAACTCCTGTAGAACCTGTACCTATCCCTTTAAGTGAAGATCTAAGGGAGCTGCACTTTTACCTCCATGGGGAAAGAATATTGACCATTGAAAACAATGGTGCTGGTAAAGTGCAAAGTGATGGTGACAAGAGTGCGGAAATGCATAATGATAATATGATGTCATATGAAATATGTGGTGACAGTGATATGGCTTTTCCGTTGCAGGTTGTGGTTCCGAGGAGAAGCGCCCCCTGGTGGTAAATATGTAAATGATAATATAGCTTTATTTTCTGCATCTGCTATTTTTCATGAAGATCTATATGACTTGATCAAAAGATTTGAAGAAATGCATATAAGTAGTGTGGAGCAAAGCACAGCTCCAGTTCAGTGTTTGAAGGTGCAGGAAAATATGATAGGGCTAGAGGGTGTACCGAACGTACCAGGGGGTGGGCGGGGCTGACTGACTCACGCGCATAACAAAACACAAGGTGCATATTAAAATATATAACACTATATAAACTGACTATGGTCTCTGCTGCACTGGTCTCTGCTGCACTGGTCTCTGCTGCACTGGACCGTATTTTTCGCCCTATAAGATGCACCTAGTTTTAGAGGAGAACAATAAGAAAAAAATATTTTTCATTCCACCTCAGGTCAGACCAGCAATCAGACCCCCAATGTTAATCAGACCTCATATCAGACCCCCAATGGCTCAGATCAACCCCAAAACCTTTAGCCATCTATCAGCCCCCAATGTCAGCCATAAACCCCCCCAATGTCAGCCATAAACCCCCCCAATGTCAGCCATAAACCCCCCAATGGCAGCCATAAACCTCCCCAATGTCAGCCATAAACCCCCCCAATGTCAGCCATAAACCCCCCCAATGTCAGCCATAAACCTACCCAATGTCAGCCATAAACCCCCCCAATGTCAGCCATAAGCCCCCAATGTCAGCCATAAGCCCCCCAATGTCAGCCATAAGCCCCCCATTAGCCCCTCATGTCAGCCATAAGCCCCCCATTAGCCCCTCATGTCAGCCATAAGCCCCCCATTAGCCCCTCATGTCAGCCATAAGCCCCCCATTAGCCCTTCATGTCAGCCATAAGCCCCCCATTAGCCCCTCATGTCAGCCATAAGCCCCTATTAGCCCCTCATGTCAGCCATAAGCCCCCCATTAGCCCCTCATGTCAGCCATAAGCCCCCCTTTAGCCCCTCATGTCAGCCTAAAGCCCCCCCATTAGCCCCTCATGTCAGCCATAAGCCCCCATTAGCCCCTTATGTCAGCCATAAGCCCCCCATTAGCCCCTCATGTCAGCCATAAGCCCCCCATTAGCCCCTCATGTCTTCCCCATGTCCCCCAGGTCAGCCATCAGCCCCCAGTGCAAATAAAATAAAATAAAAAAAAACCACTTACCTCTCCTGCTCCTGGTCACCATCGCAATCCTCTTCATTCTTCATTCTGCTGTCGGCTGGCTGTGTATAGCGGCGCACAGTGTGAGGTCACAGAGCGACAATTTAACACAACCAATTAAAGTCGGTCAAACTATAATGAAGTAATGGGCTAGACCCTTGGTCAATATTAGAAATCACAGTGAACGGGTAGCTTTATAATATTTAAAACATAACATTTAATGATGTACGTAGATAAAATAATGGGCCCTACTATGCTTGACAAAGATGAATAGTTGCCACTAGTAACACTTATCTCCTGAAAAAATGGGCGGAGATATGGAGGGACCAATAAGGGATAGTAATAAAGTAGGGAGATAGGATGAAGGGTAGCCAGGTACCAAGGCAGAGAGACACAGTGCTGGGTCACTTTCCCTAGATCACCCTGTCTCTCTATATCCTCCTCCTATCTAACACAATATCCCTATTGCAACCCTTCCTTAAGATGGACTGCCCAGCTTTGCCCGATAGCCAGAAATGGTCCTTAGGTGGTTACCCTAGCACCAGGGGAGGGGGCAAAAAAGATGGCAAAGATAAATGTGATGAATCAAGAGCAAGCGAATCCACAACTGGTGTGAAATCGCCTACAGTACCAGACACGTTCATACACAAAATAAGATATGTTATCCAAAATAATTAATTAACACTTAATGATGGTGGTATAGTCCCGACGCGTTTCCTCAGTGTTACCTGATTCGTCAGGGGACAGAATTATATCTAGAGAGCCCTTAGGCTGGGCTCAGTTATCCAACAAAATAGGGTCACAGGGGGCACACTGATAAATCAAGCCCACAAAGCTTTTACAGTCTCCCTAGTGGTGGAGAACTGTACAGCAAATGAGGTATGAAGATGAACAATTGTGTGACCTCCAATCGGTCAACCGTTGTAAAGTTAGAGACCGAGACACCCTCTATTTTGTAAGGCCTGTGGTGATTCCTGGTATTTAATCCTCTATCCGTGTGGACAAAGAGATCTCAGGTGCTCAATGTTTAATGCACACCAATGTCCAGGTATAGGTGTCCAGACCTGGAGGATAAACCAGGAGTAACCAGAGGTCAATAGTCTTAACCAAACCTAGTTATATTGTTTGGTAAGACTTCAATCCAAACCTAGTAAACCGGTGATCATATATTCATAAATGCTTCTCATTAACTGAAAGTATCTATTCAATACACTTCCAATAAGAAAAGCATTCTGTCAGTTGATAGTATCAGTTTAACACACATTGTAACCGATCCCCCACCAGTGATGTCACTAGCGGACGTTTAAGAGACGGTACAACATAACTTATCTCATGCTAGTAACAGTCTGGTATAAAAGCATAAGGTAATGAGCAGCTTATCTGTCCAGTCGTTGGTAATGACCGTTCCCAGATATGGATGGATGGAGGGTATTCCCTGGCGTCCCGCGTGTAGCAGTGGCAGTGAGGCCAGGTTCGCGGGTCATTTAAAAAGCCGAGAGGCCCCGCCTCCATACAACGCCCCCTCATCGTCGAGACGCGTCATCGTCACGTGGTCCTGCCGCTGTTCCGCCTATGGTCACATGATACTCTGTTTTCCTATGACGTCTAGCGTGGAGGCGGATTCCTGTTACCAGGCAACCATGACAACGCTATGCTCTAATAATAGAGCCGAGGTCAGTATATGCCAGGTAGCCTGTCGGAACGCCGCCTTCCCTAGTTAGGTTACAGGCGGCTTAAAGTCTCCACTACACTTGCTTGAGGTGGTTGTTATAGTGAGATGCAGGGATGAAATCAAAGGGCAAGTAAGTTCAACCTCTGCTCCCACCACAATCTAACATGATTTCCATTGGTCCGTCAGGTCTGCGGTTCTCCTAATGGAATATTTAAGTTTATAAGCTGGTTCTTCAGGTGACTGTCGTTGGCACTTGATTGCTACAACGCAACCATGTTTCAATATGCCTCTACTGATCCGATCCCCAAAAGGGGAGGGTTTTGGTGACCTAGTTCGAGATGTCACTCCAACAGAAATTTTTGTTGTTGTCCAATTTGTTCTCACAGTAATGCAACCAATTACTGGGGGAAGCTAGGGGGGGGGGGGGGGGGGGGGGGGGGGGGACAACCGGATGGTTTCGCTCTTAGGGTACAATATAGCAGCCAAACGACAATTGCTCGTTTAGACCATTAGGGGCTACGGTTTGAAGATGGAATATCCACCAAGTCTCCCTCTGCAATATTTTCCGGTCCCAATCCCCACCCCTTTTGGGTCTTGCGACCAGTTCGATGCCCATAAACCTCAGTCCTGAGGCATCACCCCCATGCATCATGTTGATATGTTTAGCAATGGGTGTGTCTTTGTCATTTCTAATGTCCCCCAAATGTTCACCTATCCGGCGTCGCAACTCACGGGTGGTTTTCCCAATGTATTCAAGACCGCATATGCAGTTGGCCCTGTAGATCACTCCCCTGGTGCGACAATTAATGAAATGTCTGATTTGGTGACACTTGCCGGTGACATTGGCCTGGAATGACCGTCCCTTTTGAATGTGTCCACATGCCACACAACCACTACAGCGAAAACAGCCGATTGGACGTTGGAGCCATGTCTCTTTAGAATCACGTGTGTCGCTGTAGTGGCTGTGTACAAGGCGATCCCTAAGGCTCAGGCCCCTACGGTAGGTGACCTGTGCTGTTTCCGGGATAACCACCTTGATGTCTGGGTCCATGAGGAGAACCTCCCAGTGGTTCTTCAATATCTGTTTAACCTCTGCAGAACAATCATCAAAAGTACCAATAAGGCGTATTAAACCAGTATCCGGTATTTTAGGTTTAGGATAGAGAAGTTCATCTCTTTTACTACCACACGCTCTTTTGAAGGCACTTTTTAGAAAGAGCGACCTCACGCTGTGCGCAGCCCTGCACAGCCGATAGCCGAGCCGTGAACCAGGAAGCGGTGAGTACAGATCCTTCACCGCTCCCTGGTCCTTCTGTACTAATGAAGCGCTTCCATAATGGAAGCGCTTTATTAGTACAGCGTTAAAGACTGCCCTGATCGCCGCGGCCCGGCAAACCATCTTCCAGGGCCCGGTCCTGGGCCGCGGCCCGGCGGTTGGGGACCGCTGGTCTAGAGAACCCCTCTATTCTATAACCTAATCGCCTTCCTGAAAATAGACATAACTGTATGTCCAGGTGAGAAGTAACTTGGCGTACACTTACGTCCAAACTGTTAACAAACGCTGCGACATGAGAAAGTGACAGACAGAGGAGACTCCAGAGCAGCTGGCAGGGAACTAATCAGAGTAGTCCCTTGTGTGAGATCGCTCTGATTGGTTAGTTTGTATAGACTAACCAATCAGAGCAGAATACTGTGAAAAAGCCAGTTACAGTTTGTGTCAGTAAAGATTAGAGCCAGTACCCTGACCCCCCTCTCTGCCCCCTGCTGCCCCCTCTGTTCCTCTTTCCTCACCATGCACTAAATATACCACATGGCATGCTGAACCTTGGTGCACCATGCAGCATATTTATAATATGTGAGCAGCTCACGAACAGATTCCTGTTTTTGTTATCTCACCTCCATAAAATGGTATAAAAAGCATTTAAATGTCATATGTACTCCAAAATAGTACCAATACAACTACAGCCTATCCTGCAAAACACAAGCACTCACACAGCTACATTGATAGAACAATAAAAAGTTATGGCTCTTAAAAACTATCTTGAGCACATGCCATGATAGAAAATGCAGATGCCACTCTTTTCCTACTGATTGCTGCCGTATTCCAAAACAGTATATTGGGTGTTGCCATTAGAGATGAGCGAATTTATGAAAAGTTCTATTCGGCTGATTCGCTGCAGCAGGTGCAGTGAAAGGGAGCAGCGATAGCGCTGCCCTTCGTCATTGTACCCCTCAGATGCCGCGTTCATACAAGATTGCGGCATCTGAGTGTAAAAACTGTGTGAAATTAACATTAAAAAAAATGTCACCACGCACAGGTTTTTGGTCAAGATCTTCAATCAAGATGGGGGCTGGCGGCCCGTCGTGAGCAAATGGAGGAGGTAAGTATGATTTATTTTATTTTTTTTACACTATTTCAGGTTAAATCGATTTGCTTCAATGCAAATCAAATTTATCCTGAAATTCGGATCGAGTTCCACTTCGTGGGATTCGATTCGCTAATTTCTTGTTGCCATATTCAACTGGCTATTGGTTGAGTGGCGCAAGTGCAGGGCAGGAGCTCCACAGCTTGGACCTTCTATGCCAGGCATTGGGAGAGCAGCACTGGTACAGGCAGGAGCAGCAATGTGCTATGGAGCTGTCTATTGTAAGTCACTGTAATAACACCAATTCGTCACAGCAGGCTTGTTCCAATGCATTTGTCAGCTCAACATATGGATCATTCAGGGGATTTCAGTGTGGGAAACTGACTGGAACTGGTGTGCACCATGTTCCTCCCCATTATACCTAAATATCTATGGTTTGATCTTTTGACCATGAGTAATATTAACCCCTATATTTATAGCTATTTACAACTGTGATTACACTGTTTCTTTGCATTCGATTTATTATTATGAATAAGGCATTAAAGTTGTGTTTCTATTTAAGGAGTGTTAAAGACAGGACCTGTGCAAATTTGTACGGACAGGGCCTGTGAAAAACAGTTATGGATAGTTGTGGAATCACTGTGCCAGCCAACGGGTTTGGGCCAATCCTGAGGGCATTGTCTTGCAGTCCCCTCGTTTTCACCCTTTAACTTCTATACATTGATCTAGTCTTCACTGCACAGGTGTCACAAGACCACTACATCTTGGGATAGTCCCAGTGTAGTTGGCAGCTAACCCACGGATGTCAGAAACACCAGTGCAAAGCACCAGCAAACCAAACAATGCATGCAGAAAGAACCAGGCAAAGGTCAGACAGCAGAGCAAATGCAGAACTAGGGACACTAACAGACTTCAAGAACCAAGGCAGACAGATTTCAGGAACCCAAGTAGACAGACTTCAGGAACCCAGGCATATAGACTTCAGGAACCCAGGAATATGGACAGGAGCCAGCACACAGACAGACTAACAGAACCTGGGTAACAGAGCTGAAGATGACACACAGAGACAGATGGATTAAAACACTTTAGACTCTAAACACAACTGACTCTAGAAAGCTTAGAGGACCTGGCAAAGCTCTATGGAGACAGAGCAAGTTCTCAGTTGCGTAAGCAAAGATGCAGAACAGGAACGTTGAATATATAGCAAGCTGATAACTAATTAGTCTACCAGGTGCACATACACACAGAGCAGAGCAGATTAATCAATTCAGTAATCCCATGGAGGAAAGATCTAAGCACAATGGCCCAATTCACACACAGGCAGCCAACATTGTAACAAGGAGATAAAAAAGGTAACATTTTATTGAATCAGGAATGTTGGTTCGAAAACCCCTAAAATGTGAAGCCAAAATGAAAAAAAGAAGGTTAATGAGATCACCAATACACATCAAAAAGAAAACATGTAGTACCATACTGTACTGTAGAGAAGCGCACCTAAACAGTTAATTTAGTGTTTGTGCTTAGTAAGGCCTCATGCACACGGCAGTTGTTTTTCTCGGCCTCCGTTCCGTTTTTTTGGGCGGATAGGATGGGAACCCATTCATTTCAATGGGTCAGCAAAAAAATGCTGATAGTTCATCCGTTTGTGTTCCGCGTCCTTTGTCCGTGTTTCCCTTCAGCAAAAAAAATAGTGCATGTCCTACTTTTTTCACATTTGCGGACAAGGATAGGCATTTATTACAAGGGACCTGTGGAAAAAAACAGATGCCGCATCCGTTTTTTTTTTTTTTGCGGACGCACAATTTGCGGATGCAAAAAACAACTGTCGTGTGCATGAGGCCTAATACAGATGTTTTACCAGTAAAATGCCATGCTGATTCGCTGATCTTCTAATTAGTCACACATTAGAAGTCTCTGAGGCATTGTATGCTAGGTTACTTTCCCACCTCTGGTGTGAAACGCTGGCATGGCCATTGTGGCAGACAAGCAGAGGAACGGCCGGACACAAACCGCAGCACGTAGCGGTTTGTGTAAAAGCTGGTTCTCTGCTTGTCTGCCAGAATGTGGACGGATTTCCACCAGACCCCATTATACTTAATGGGGCCAGCAGACATTCCGTACACATCTGACAGAACTGGATCCAGAGAATTCTGCCGGACTTCAAACCGGAGATGTGAAAGTAGCCTTAAATGTGGTTTTAAGTTACAATTTCCCTGGAACGACCATTGCATGCTGAGAATATTGTATCCTAAGGCCATTTTAAATAGAAGGATTTCTGTATCCATACAAAAAGATCAGCTTGATGACAAAGATCCGCCTAGTTTCCTTACTAAACTAATTATTGATTCAAGTATTTCCTAAGGCCTCTATCACACTTGCGTTGTCCGGATCCGGCGTGTACTCCATTTGCCGGAATTACACGCCGGATCCGGAAAAACGCAAGTGAACTGAAAGCATTTGAAGACGGATCCGTCTTCAAAATGCGTTCAGTGTTACTATGGCACCCAGGACGCTATTAAAGTCCTGGTTGCCATAGTAGTAGTGGGGAGCGGGGGAGCGGTATACTTACAGTCCGTGCGGCTCCCCGGGCGCTCCAGAATGACGTCAGAGCGCTCCATGCGCATGAATGACGTGCCCATGCGATCACGACATCCATGAGCGCGGGGCGCCCTGATGTCACTCTGGAGCGCCCGGGGAGCCGCACGGACGGTAAGTATACTGCTCCCCCGCTCCCCACTACACTTTACCATGGCTGACAGGACTTTAGCGTCCCGGCAGCCATGGTAACCATTCAGAAAAAGCTGAACGTCGGATCCGGCAATGCGCCAAAACGACGTTTAGCTTAAGGCCGGATCCGGATTAATGACTTTCAATGGGCATTAATTCCGGATCCGGCCTTGCGGCAAGTGTTCCAGATTTTTGGCCGGAGCAAAAAGCGCAGCATGCTGCGGTATTTTCTCCGGCCAAAAAACATTCCGTTCCGGAACTGAAGGCATCCTGATGCATCCTGAACGAATTTCTCTCCATTCAGAATGCATGGGGATAATCCTGATCAGGATTCTTCCGGCATAGAGCCCCGACGACGGAACTCTATGCCGGAAGAAAAGAACGCAAGTGTGAAAGAGCCCTAAGTTTAACAGAAAATATAAAATTAAAATGTCTTCTGTAATTAAAATAATCCATTTAGTGTTTAGTAAGCCAAGCTACGATACAGGCAACTTTTTGCAGATCTGAATTAAATGTTTTAAAGGTAACCAACATTTAAAGGATATGAATTTCAAAGCATTAAATGGTGCCAAATTATTAAAATAAGAGACTATTGGAAAAAAACTTGAATGGTTATTTTATCCCTACATTAATGGAAATGTGTCACCAAAATGTTATCTGCTAGTTAAAAGCAGATGGTGACAAATCTTTTTTTTAATCTGTCTTCATTTCTTGATTGTAGATTTGTTTTATTTCCTGAATATGGTTATGGGGGCAGCCATCTAGCCTGAACTGTTCTGAACAGCATTTAGGAAGCATTAAGAAAATTGCTTTACGGCAGCCCCATTGGCTTTAGATACAATGGTCAGGAGGGGACCTCATTGATTTATGAGAGAGAGCTTTCTAGGCTCTGGGACCTGTGCAGAGGTCATTGTACAAGGTAAGAATAGATAAGCTTTGACAATCCTCTATTGTGAGAAGTGGATCCTGTCTTATCTATATACAGAGGTGATATAATTACATGCAGGATTAGCATTATAGATAAGCAAGTAACTGCAGCAAACCAATCTGTACAGACCAAGAAGTGGTGCCCATTATTAGGCTGAGTGTGCAGTCCAAAAACTGCATAATTGTAGGGTTTTGGTTTAAATATAGATATCGACATGGAATATTTAAAATAACCACCAAAATCCTTTAAAAAATTTAAGCATAAAATGTTTTTTAAACAATAGGTCATTTTCTGATTCCCTATAATTCCATTTATGTTAAGGAACTGATAAATGCAATATACTATTTTAAAATGATTTTATTTTTGATATGTTTTTTTTCAAAAGGGCCTTGACACTATATTTCTAGTCTGTCATATGAACAGAGAGCACTCTAGCACATTTTTTCAGATGGTGGTATTTTTTTATATACATCATTTTAAATATAATCTGGAATTTCCGGTATATCATTAAAAAAAATATCATACCATATTGAGGGCCCTTAAGTCAGTTAAATTTAGTGTTATCCACTGAACTGTCATGGCTTAGTAAATATAGGGTTAAGGCTTTGCTGAAACAGTAATGGTATTTTTTGATGAAAATTTCAAATCATGCTTGACAAAGTAAATCTTGACTTTTTCATGTTTAATCTTATAGGTTAGCATTAATATCTTAGATCTAGCACATTGTGACCCGCTTCTTCACATCACCATAAAACTGAGAAATCCTCCCATTCCTTCAAGCATCTGCTTATCTCTTTATTTTTAAATATTACAGCTCCTTAACATCTGTCTCCATAGCACATAATCTGACTGATGAAATATTTCATGTTTTCCTTGAGCTCCTGTCAATATGCCTCCCTGTTATTAGTTAAGCAGATGGCAGCACAGAAGGAGTAGTCTCAGCTTACCTGGTTGGCTTCATTAACAGGAAATATGATGTAAAAGATTTTGTGATATTTTGTATTATTGCTACAATAATATTAATACATTGTGCCACATTGATGCGGAGATATGTACTATTTGTCAACCAGAATTAATCCAATCGCGGTGGAGATGACAATTGTTCATTCATGGTTTTGGCAAACAAGTTGATGCCCAAATAATCCAGCGATACACAGATGTAGATTCTAAATGATGTCCTTTAATATGACAAACATTATGGTAAATATAATAATGTTTGACAACCTTGCATAGAAATTGGAAATGGAAGGAGTTGTGCTAAAAGTGAAGCTCCACTTTTGAGAAGGCCTATATAATTATGCTAAATGCATTTATTATTGAGATAATCACAACATAATTGACAGAGAAGGTTTTTTTTTAATAAAGCTCCACCACAGAGCCATAGTTTAATTCCAACTAAAGTACAAATCAGAATATCTTTACATTGCTTAGCATAGTTTTCAGTAAGATGTGTCTTAAGGCATATTAAGCAGACATTTGTCGTTCCTTCCAAACATGCAGCTATTACATGCAGTGATCTCCTCCATAGTATGGGGAGGAGCGATCGCTAATGCCTTCGCTCGTCCCCATACTGAAACCTTGTTTGCTGACAGCAGATCATGATTAGACAGCACAATCTGCCTCTGGCAAACAATGATTTTTAAACCTGTTGAAAGATTGGGATTGCCAGATGAATGATGAACTACGAACACTTGCTAACAATGATCTGGCAGACTATCTGACAGTCTAGGACAGGTTTAAAAGAGTTGTCTCACTTTAGCAAATAAAATGTATTATCTAGAGTAATACAAGGCACTTACTAATGTATTGCTATTGTCCATATTGCTTCCTTTGCTGGCTGGATTCATTTTTCCATCATATTATACACTGCTTGTTTCCATGGTTACGACCACCCTGTAATCCATCAGTGGTGGCAGTGCTTGCATACTGTAAGAAAAATCACTAGCCTATGTGAGCTACCATGGTCCCAACCACCAAATAGGCCAGCGCTTTTTTCTATAGAGTGCAAGCACAACCACCACCGATGAATTGCAGGGTGGTCATAACCATTGTAGGAAGGCGCAAGGGTCCGTCATTGACGTAAGGTATGTGTCACTGAGATTCTTGGCCTTGGTGAGGTAAGAGCCGCTAATTTCATGTGTCAGCGGCAGCTAGTGCTGGCTGACATGGTTTTCCTATTTAGTATGGCTGTAAAGCCGATCCGGGCTGGCTCTTACTGGGAGCAGCCAAAGTGCAGGGTGGGTGGCTTCTCCCCATGTTCCAGGCCGGGTCTTGGTTTGGGCTATAAAACACAGGCAGCACTAGCACTGTGGTAGGAATTTACACCTCTCTGACAGTGAAGCTCTCACAGTCCCTGTGTTGGGACCTGGGAGTTTGGGCCTGGGAAAAGGCTTGCTACCTTGTTGGCGTGAGAGCAGGTGGTTTCTGCTATGTCCAAGGACTTCTGCATTGCTGCATGGTGTGAACAAACACCAGACTCTAGGTGACTGTTTTCCTTGAAACTGACTTTTTGTTTTGCTTATCCTTATGTGTGAATAAACACCAAACTGTTTAAGTTAAAGACGTTGTCATTGCCTCTATACTGTGTCCGCAAGCCTGTCTACCAGAGAAAATCCCCACACCATGGAAACAAGCAGTAAATATTGTGATGGAAAATGAATCCAGCCAGCAAAGGAGGCAATATGGACAATCACATTACATTAGTAAGTGCCTTGTAATAACCTCCTCTACATAATAAATGCTACTTGCTGAAGTGAGACAAATACAGTTGTATTATTTTTCTGAGAAAATAATGTAGTATACTCCATTGAATACCATATATATGGAGCTTTTCTCTCTAAGAAACATTTCTTTTAGGGAGAAATAGCCCTAAAGATACAGACTGAAGGATGTAGATTTTGGTGAATAAGGCATATTCGTACATCTAGTAAGGGTAATCCCCTATATATTTCCACTCATCTTAATTTTGTAGCCATCTAACAGTCAAATACATCCACCATCTGGAAAAACTGGTATCTGGCCTGATGGATTTCTATGTGCCTTATTTGATTTCCTGGGTAAATAAGAATTGACAAACTATAGGTGTCTAGTTGTAGTTTATCCTCATCTGGTTGTAGTTTATTAATGAGAACATGCATGTTTATTTGATTGCAAAAACTGTATGTACTTCTTACACAAAAGCCCACTAATTAAAACGGCAATTCCTGTGTATTTATAAAATTAAGAAAATAAACTCATACCAAATAAAAAAGTGAAAAAAAATAATTAATACTGGCTGCACCAAACTCCAGTTTTCAATCTGATCTAGGAAATTTTTCAAACAGATAATTTCTATAGGCTATGACTGGCAAACCATTTTGATCTGGTTAATAGTGTCAGATAAAGGTCTACCTACAGCAGCCATGGCCTTCATAAATGATAATAACCCCAGGCACTTTTCGCACTGCCTCATAATCACTGACAAATATTATGACCATACTGTTACTGAAGAAATCCCAGTATACCAGGCTGCTTATATTGGTATTATTAACAATAGCACTACTAAAAAGGGACAAATAATACCGCCACATTATAAGCACATATTACCACCACATAGTGTCTGAATAATACAGCCTAGTGTCTGAATAATAAAGTTAGAGATTAAAATTATGCCCTCTAAGAATAATATGGCCCTCTTTATAAATTGCACAGTAATAGTGCCCCCTTTTTTGCCACCTAAGTGTCACTTTTAGTGCTTCCCACACATTTATAACGTCATCTTTAGGCCTACCTTAAAAAATAATTCCTTTTTTATGCCCTCACTCAGTAATTATGCTCCCTTTTATACCTTTTGCATAGTAATGCATCTATGTGTATCGCACAGGACTAATGCTCCCCGTAACTACCACATAGTAGAAATGTATCTTTTGTGCACCTCTCCCATAGCAATAGTGTTCCCTTTAGGTCTCATGCATTAATAATGCCTATTTTAACATCTCCACAAGGTAATAGTTCCCCCTCCAGGCACCACATGTAATAACGGCAGCTTGTGAACTGAGAGATTATTAGTGTCTCTTTTATGTACCACACTACCATTAATAGCTCCCACTTTGTGCCCCAGCAAGATATTTACAGAACACAATTCCCACTACAAATGGGCTGTCATCCTATATGTTCTGTCAGGTACCCGGTGTAGGCAGCACCATGCAGTTGTAATGTTGTGGAGTTACAGGCGGTTGATTTGGCGGCAAAGATCAAGACAGGACATTGAGTACAGCGCGATCAAGAGTTCTTTATGTAGTGTTCCACATGTGTGTAAGGGCCACTCCAAATTGCTATATGCCCTTTCAAGTCATCTAGCATAAATCACTGTAATTTCCTTTGTAAATGCTGCTAAATTCCTATCACAGGCTGTTAAAATGCATTACACACTACTAACACTAGAGGTCACTATAACATCATTTATATAGGTCAGCCACAGGAAGTTAGAGAGGAGAGGCAGTTGAGGGAGGAGAGTAAGTGAGGAGTCTAGGAGACAGACTCTGTCTCTGTTTTCCTGGGCTTTGCCCCAGGAGTTAATCTACTTGAACTTGTGGAGATTAGATCAGTCCTAGCTTATGGACTCCACAGCACCAAGTGACCGGGAGAAGCCTAAAAGCACCTGGACACAGCCTGACAACTAAGTACAAAGTTGACTGTTACCCTTTCTTTATGGACTATAGTTCAGACAACCTTTTCAAATAATGGAGCAGAGAGTTTGCCTGCCATGAGAGAGACCGCCCTTGGGTTGTATACTATTAGTACCAGAGGATCCATAGTATTGCAAGACTAAAAAGCCTGAGCAAGATCAGAAACCAAGTAGAGTATCCTTACCACTCCTGCATAAGTGGAGCTGTAACCTACATACATCACCTCACAGAGCCTGCTAATTGGGATTTGCTGCTTTACCATCTTTGTCAACTTCATGTAACACAAAGTATTGCTATTAATTGCTATTTACTGCAGGACTACAATTGACAAGTAAAGTTCCTGTTTGGTTCAACTACTGCCTCTCTTCACAGGAAGCAACAACTTTAGATCACTGAGCTCCAGACAGGCCATCTGCTTTTTCCTGTGTCATCCCCAAATTGCTTTGGTGGGAATGGAGACTTACATATGTGTGCTCCCTGAACACGCCCCATGTGAGTCACAAAGCCCTGAATAAGCATAAGGACTTCCCCTTCTACAATGGTAGCTGGCTGAACCACCAACACACAACTCCACTACTGCTGCACACAACAACTAGAGTTCCATATACAAAAATGACAACAATACACAAATGAAAACAAAAATTGAGGGACCACTCCACAGTACACACACACACTGACAGGCTGCTGGCCTTCTCAGTGTGCCACTTGTGTCCCAGGCTTAATGAGCCTGTGGCTTAGAATAGTAAACAATGGCTCTCTGCTATGCCATAGTTTTTAACTATATCAGCATTCTGCAAATACAGTTGAAAGTGGTGTTTACTGTTTACCCATGGATCGGGATCACCGTCCATAACATTCTTTCTGAAAATCATAACACTTAAATGACACTTTATGGATAATTATTAAAGTCTATGTACACCTTTAGGGGTAATTTGTTTTATTGTTGCTTTGTACTCATTTTGAGCTAAAGTGTTTTTTTTAATTAGTCTTTATTGGAAATATGGAGCCCTTTTTTTCTGTATGTAGCTGAGATGCTCTAGAAGCAGCCTCTGGATTTTCTGTCTTTTTCATCATTTGGGCAGCTGACAGGCTCCTTATCGCTGCTCTCTGACATTATAAACACTCATTATAACTCTATTTTAATCTTACTGATAAGAATGCGACTTAAATAATTGTTTATGATGACCTCTTAGTAGTTTAGAGATAAGGCACAAAGGGAAAGTGCCAGTCACTCAGTTAGAAAAACAATTAACCTTTGTGACAGAACAGCTCAATATTTTTAATAAAGCCCAATTGAAAATAATCATAAACAAAAATTAATCTCCGAAAGTGTACATAGTGGCAGTATTGTGATAATGCGAATCAGAACATCACAAGCTGTGCTCTTGGTCCAAGAGTATGTCTTCTTTATTGGCCTTATGTAATCAACCATTTGGGAAACAAACATCAGAGGCACAAAAAATGTTTAGTGAAAATCAAAATAGTCATAAACTGCATCTTAATACTGTAGGTTCACAATTTTGTGCTGAATCAGCCTCCAAATCTCCTGCATAGTTAAGTTAGATGATAAAACTCTGCTGCTAGAGGATGCTTACTCTATAATATCAGGCTTCAACACAATAATAAATTATTATACAGTAAGAACATTCACCTTAAGTCAGGAATTGTAATGCCCCACAACAATGGAAGAATAGCCTATGGCAGGGGCAGTGAACGTTTCAATAGAAATGAAGTTTTTAAAAATTTGATTTGGCTGATTCGCCGAACTTCAACTAGAATTTGATAGTTCCGAATTAATATGTGACAAATCGCAATAAATCAAGTATACCCAGGCCCCTCTGCCTCATCATATTCATCCCACATGGTGGCCCAATCTCAGTGTGCGGGCTTGGAAGTTAAACTGCAGGGAGAGTGTATTGCCATGTGCATTACGTTCTAGTGCACCCACATTCATAGTTTATCTGTTCTGTAGGTACTGTGCCGTCAGTATTACAAGTGTAATTTATCACCATCTAAATCACTGTGCAGTGTACCAAGATTATAGCTAATCCCTTCTGTTAAACAAAAAGAATACAGCACCCTTCAGTAAAGCCAAAAACCCATGCACGCCACTGCAGGAGCTGTGTCCAAATGGCTCATTAGTGGAACAAAATAAACAAATGGAGCAGCAAGCACCAATAGTAGTTAGATTAATATAGTAGTAGTAGGGGGATAAAAAAAAAGTAGATTTACTGTGCGACCAGATTACAAGACAATGTTAGCGTCAGGTCTAATTGACTGTAGACGTTAACAGTGCATATACATGATGTGGCCCCATGACAGAGTGTGTAGGTTGCAATAATGTGGCCGTAACAGTGACAATAGTGGCCCCCAAACAGAGTGGGTGGGAAGGGGGGCAGAAGCAATGGCAGGTAAGACTGATGTTCACATCTCTGTTCATTTTTCGGTTCTTCTGATCCATCAGAAGAAATATAAAACAAAAATGAATGCTGTATTTTGAGCATCCATTAAGCCTCTTTCAGATGGACAGTATTTGGTCAGTATTTTGCATTACCATTTGATCAGTAATTTTAAGCCAAAACAAGGAGTTGGTCCAAAACAAAGATAACATGTAATTTGTTACATGCGTGTGTTTTGGACCAACTCCTACTTTTGGCTTGCAAATACTGATCAAATATTTATGTGAAGTACTGAAAAGTGTAATAAGAGGCCTCATGCTCAATTTGTATCAGTTTTGGCCTGTACGTCTGAAATCAGTTTTTTTTTTAACAAGGAAAAAAAGTCCAGCATGCAGGACTTTAATGGCCTCTTTCACATGGTAAGTATTTGCTCAGTATTTTGCATTAGTATTTGATCAGTATTGTAAGCCAAAAAACAGGAGTGTGTCTAAAACAGAGATAACATGTATGTCACGACCTTAGACAGGGAAACACACTCAGACAGTGAGTCCTAACTGGAACCCAACCCGCTGTCCCTGCCAACTTGCAGAGCAAGCCCTAGGCGGCAAGTCCACAACTGGTCGACCGTCCGTATGCTGGTAAGTGCAGGGAGCCAAACCAAGCACCATTGGTAAAAAACTGCAGGAACCTGTTCACACAACTGGAAACCAAAACTGACAAACACACCGAGAATGATTGTATAAAAATAGATTGATAGCCGGAGGTCAATACAGCATCAAACAAAGAAAATCTAAAATAACAAGGCCAAGGGTCAAAACTGGATGGGAAACATGGTAAAAAAATCACAGAGCAGAGAGAGAGCTCCAAGTCAAGCCGAAGTCAAATCCAAATAGCAGCAATCCAAACGCAAAATAGTTACAGGAGAACAGTAAGGGAAATCCTTTAACTGGCAATGGTATACTGCCAGCAGGTGCTTTAAATAGAACAATGAGTCCCTGGATCAGCACAAGATAGGAACTCAACGCCCCATTGTACCAGGATACAAGGCATCCTGAGATAAGCAGGCTGATTAGTCACTCAGCCTGCATCACAAACACACTTAGGTGACACATATAACACTAATCTCCCCCAGAAAGCTTGTGTACTTGCATCGCCAAGGAGCGTGCCTCAAGTGCCATATCACCATGGGGTGTGGCTTAAGTGACACATCACCAGGGCCATGTCTTAGGGGGTGCGCTGAAGCTCGGACAGGTAAGTTGGAAACAATGTCATGGAAATATTTGTCATGGGTAGTGTTGATCGAGCACCAAAATGCTCGGGTGCTCGAGTAGAACACATTGGGATGCACAATGGAAGTCAATGGGAGAACCCGAGCATTAAACCAGGTACACCCTGCTCTGAAGAGGGGAGGGTTGTTTGGTTCATAGAAAAAGGTCAGAAATTGATGGAAACACCACTGAAATGGTTCAGGAACAGAATGGGGAGGATGTCTGGATGCATCTTGGACTCCCAGGTCGCTGCTGAGAACGATGTTGTCCGAGTAGTACGCCAATTTTAAAGACTGACAATAATGGGCACTAAACCGAAGATAAAATCGATTTTAGAGGAAAAATTGTTAGGAAACATTCTTTCCATTATATTTACTTATATATATAAAGTGCAAGTGCTGCCAAAAATTATAAGGAAGAGGCTCTCCAATACAACCTGTATATAACATAAAGGAGGGCCTCATTCACATTGTGGTACAAATGTTCAGGTAGTGGGACTCCTACACTAATAAAGCCTATGCACAAAGTGAAAGGGCTGCCAAAAAGTACAAGGAACCGGAACTCCAATACACGGTTTATTTCACATAAAGGAGGACATCATACACACTCTTGAAAAATTATGATTGATGGAATGCTGGTGACCCTCAAAAATATTAGGAGCAAGGGCCTGCTGGTGACCCTCTAAAACATTAGGGGCAAGGGCCTGCTGCTGATCTGACCATTTAAAACATTAGGGATGAGGGTCTGCTGCTGATCTGACCATCTAAAACATTAGGGGTGAGGGTCTGCTGCTGATCTGAACTTCTAAAACATTAGGGGTGAAGGTTTGCTGCTGAACTGACCTTCTAAAACATTATGGGTGAGGGTGTGCTGCTGATCTGACCTTCTAAAATATTAGGGGTGAGGGTTTACTGGTTATCTGACCTCCTAAAACATTAGGGGTGAGGGTCTGCTGCTGAGCTGACCATCTAAAACATTAGGGGCAAGGGCCTGCTGCTGATCTGACAATCTAAAGAATTAGGGGTGAGTGTCTGCTGCTGAGCTGACCATCTAAAAAATTAGGGGTGAGGGTATGCTGCTGAGCTGACCATCTAAAAAATTAGGGGTGAGGGTCTGTTGCTGATCTGACCTTCTAAACCATTAGGGGTGAGGGTCTGCTGTTGATCTGACCTTCTAAAACATTAGGGGTGAGGGTATGCTGCTGATCTGACTTTCTAAAACATTAGGGGTGAGGGTCTGCTGCTGATCTGACCTTCTAAAACATTAGAGGTGAGGGTTTGCTACTGATCTGACCTTTTAAAACATTAGAGGGGGAGGGTCTGCTGCTGAGGTGACCATCTAAAACATTAGGAGCGAGGGCAGCCTCATAAGCATGTTGATATGATGGAGGAGGAGGACGAGAAAAGGAAGATTGAACCATATACCCTTTTTTGTGGTGGAAGGAGTGCATGAGAATACAGTGTATCAATACACCATAAAAAACACATTTAAAGTGCCTTTATGTTCAGCCGCTTTCCTCTGGTGGAGTAGAGAAGTCAGGGGCAATCCAGGCCTTGTTCATTTTGATAAGAGTCAACCTGTCAGCATTTTCAGTTGACAGTCGGATGCGCTTATCAGTTATTATGCCCCCAGCAGCACTAAATACCCGCTCTAGCAAAATGCTGGCGGCAGGGCAGGCCAGCACCTCCAAGTTGTAGAGCACCAGTTCGTACCACGTGTCCAGCTTGGACACCCAATAGTTGTAAGGCACAGAGGGATCATTGAGGACGCTGACACGGTCTGCTACGTACTCCTTCACCCTCTTCCAAAACTTTACTCTCCTTGTGACACTAGGCCTCGCATCAGGGTGAGGGTGCTGGCGGGGTGTCATGAAACTGTCCTAGGCCTTGGAGAGTGTAGCCCTGCCTCTGTTGGAACTTCTGTGTGTTCCCCTCGTCTCCCCTCCTCGGTTGCCCAAGGAACTACGTACTCTGCCGCCAGAATTGTCAGCTGGAAATTTGTGGAGCAATTTTTCCACAAGGACCTTCGGGTATTGCACCATTTTGCTAGACCTCTCCACCACAGGAATGAGAGATGAAAAGTTCTCTTTGTAGCAGGGGTCAAGAAGGGTGAACAACCAGTAATTGGTGTTGTCCAAAATGCGTATAACGCGAGGGTCACAGGAAAGGCAGCATAACATAAAGTCAGCCATGTGGGCCAGAGTCCCAACAGACAAGACTTTGCTGTTCTCATCAGGAGGATGACTCTCAATCTCCTTATCCTCTTTCTCCTCTTCGGCCCATCCACGCTGAACAGATGGAATAAACCTGCTATGGGTACTACCCTCTGTAGCGGAGGCAACAGTCTCCTGCTCCTCCTCATCATCCAATTTGCACTGAGAAGAAGAATGGAGGGTGGTCTGGCTATGACCGTGTACTGTCTTCCCCCATTTCCACCTCTTCCACATGCAAAGCATCCGCCTTCATTGTGAGCAGCGAGCGTTTCAGTAGACACAAAAGTGGGATGGTTACCCTGATAATAGCGGCATCGCCGCTCACCATCGGTGTTGATTCCTCAAAGTTGCGTAAAACCTCACAGAGATCAGACATCCATGCCCACTCGTCGCTTGTGAAGAGCGGAAGCTGACTGGAAAGGCGACGACCATGTTATAGCTGGTATTCCACTACTGCCCTGTGCTGCTCACAAATAGGGTTGAGCGAACCTGAACTGTAAAGGATAAGGATTAGGTTCAGTGTTCGGCGAGTTAATGGCGCTTTTTGAAAGGCTGCAGAGCAGCCAATCAACAAGCGTTTAACTCGTGTGCCCTTAGATGTCATCACAGCCATGCCTGATAATTGCATGGCTGTGATTGGCCAGTGCAGCATGTGACCCAGCCTCTATATAAGCTGGAGTCACGTAGTGCTGCACGTCACTCTGCTCTTATTAGTGTAGGGATAGCATGCTGCTGCTGTGAGGGAGAGAATAGGAAAGAATCTTTTATCAGAAGTGCTTGTTTAACTCAGCGATCTACAGAGATTATCTTTTGTGGGTGCAGTGCACAATTTTTTTTACCCTGCCCTGAGCCCAGTGGCACAGAAAAATAACTTTTATCCGTCTGTTAGTTAGGTGGGCGTCGGCGGCCATTTTATGCAAGTTCAGTGCACCAAGGTTTTTCAGGTTCGCCTGCCATTAAAATGAGTGGGACCCGCTGCGAACTTGCGGTTCGCGAACATTTAATCGCGTTCGCGAACCGTCCCGGCAGATGTTCGTCCATCACTACTGCCCAATGCAGCAAGGGACCAAGCACACCAAAGCCAGCTCCAAGGAGTTTCCTGACGTGGCAGTTCTTCAGACAATTTGCTGACGACAAGACACGAGTGGTTTGCACGCTGTGCAATCTGAGCCTGAAGCGAGGCATAAATGTTCTGAACCTGAGCACAACCTGCATGACCAGGCATCTAAGTGCAAAGCACGAGCTGCAGTGGAGTAGACACCTCAAAAACCAAGAAAGGTATCTGGCTCCTGCTGCTTCCTTTTCTGCTGCAGTCTTGGCGTTCAGCTCTCTATCTCCCAAACACTGGAGCGGAAGAGGAAGTACCCCCCTACCCACCCGCGATCCCTGGCCCTAAATGCCAGCATTTCAAAATGACTGTCCTTTTAAATGCTGTCATTCCGTCTGGTGGAGATGGAGAGTTTTAAAAGCCTTATGGTGGTGGCTGTCTCACAATATGTCGTGCCCAGCCGCTACTACTTTTCCAGGCTAGACATCCGTTCCCTGCACAACCAAGTGGGGGATAAAATCAGGTGTGCACTGCGCTACGCCATCTGTGGCAAGGTCCACCTAACTATGGATACGTGGACCAGTAAGCATGGTCAGGGACGTTATATCTCCCTGACAGCTCACTGGGTAAATGCTGGGCCTGAGGCAGATAGCAGTTTGGCGCATGTCCTTCCACCACCGAGTATTGCAGGGCGCTTCAGTTTGCCTCCTGTTGCTTCCACCTAATACTCCGCTTCCTCATCCTCTATCGCCTCCTCATCCGGTCAGTGTAACACCTTCACCATTAACTTCAGGACAGCCAAGGGTAAACGACAGCAGGCGGTTTTAAAACGTATCTGTTTGGGGGACAAACCCCACACCGCGCAGGAGCTGTGGACGGGCATGAGTGGTTGGTGCAGTGAGCCTCAAGCTTGGCCTAGTTGTGTGCGATAATGGGCGAAATCTCGTAGCCGGTTTGACGCACATCCCTTGCCTGACGCATGTGCTGAATTTGGTGGTGCAAAGGTTCTTTAAAAATTTTAATTTTCGGGTGAAATTTACCAATTTTTAGCTGTGATATACCTCTGCTCTACCTAGTAGACAGGTAAATAAATTTTACTTATTTGTATGTGACATTTTCGGGTGAAATTCACCAATTTTTGGCTGGGATATACCCCTGCTCTACCTAGTAGATAGGGAAATACATTTCACTAATTCGTAGGTTACTTTTTTGGGTGAAATTCACAAATTTTTGGCTGTGATATACCCCTGCTCTATCTAGTAGACAGGTAAATAAATTTCACTAATTTGTCTGTTACATTTTCGGGTGCAATTCACCAATTTTTGGCTGTGATATACCCCTGCTCTACCTAGTAGACAGGTAAATAAATTTCACTAATTTGTATGTTACATTTTCGGGTGAAATTCACCAATTTTTGGCTGTGACATACACCTGCTCTACCTAGTAGATAGGGAAATACATTTCACTAATTTGTCTGTTACATTGTCGGGTGAAAATCAAAAATTTTGGGCTGTGATATATCCCTGCTCTACATAGTGGACAAGGAAATACATTTCACTAATTTGTCTGTTACATTGTTGGGTGACAAATGCTCATATTTTGCGCTAGAATGTACATTTGCGGCCTACACTGCATTTAGGACAGTACGAATCAGGTGAGGCCAGAACAAGTACAGACTATAGTAGATTGGGGGGCTGACAGTGCCTACAGTTAATTCGCATTGTCTACCACCCAGTCCCCTGCTGAAAGATCAGAGTTGGCCCCTACAGCCCATGGCCATCTGTCTTTCAAGTCACCCCCTTGCAAATCAGGCAAGCAGTCTGAGCCCCAAGTCATGCAGCAGTCTGTAATGCTTTTTGATGACTGTGCTGGCAGGGTTTCCGTGGGCCATACACATAGCCTTGCACCAGAAGTGGAAGAGATTGAGTGCACTGATGCCCAACCACTTATATTTCAGGATGAGGACATTGGAAGACCACCGCAGAATGTCTCTGATGATGACAAAACACAGATGCCAACTGCTACGGATTTATGCAGTCTGCAGACCGACAAGGAGGGCAGGGGTAAAGAGTGGGTGGAAGATCATGTGAAGAATGATGAGATACTAGAACACACATGGAATCAAGGTCATGCGAGTGACCTGTCTAGTTCAGAGGAAGAGGCAGTGGTAGCACAGAGGCACCAGCACAGCAAAAGAGGGATCAAAAACATCTGTTACATTCTTGGGTGACATTTTACCATTTTTGCCGTGAATAAACCCCTGCTCTGCATAGGTGACAGGGACATAAATTTCAAAGAATCGTCAGTTACATTGTCAGGTGACATTTTACCAATTTTGCAGTATACAAACCCCTGCTCTGCAGAGGTGACAGGGACCGAAATTTTAAAAAATCGTCTGTTCCATTGGTGGGTGACATTAACCCATTTTTGGCGATGAAAAACCCCTGCTCTACATAGATGACAGGGAATTCAATTTCAAAAATTTGTCTTTAATTGACGCGCGCCCCCTCCTTTTATTCGATGCTTCAACTTTAACAACTTGTCCCACATTTCCGCTCAATCACATTGGAGCCATTGACCTCCCTTGGATATGGCATCTCTTTCTCACGCTCCCTCTCCGGCATGAAACCCTGATTCGCCGCTAACCGTGATCAACATGGTAGACGCTGAAAAGAACATCGAAAGTTGATAGAGAAGATATCCAATTGGATCGTGGACATCACGGGGACGTGCGACATGGTTGACGTACTGAACGATGGGTCTGCCCCCTTCAACTTCTGGGTCTCCAAATTGGGTACTTGGCCTGAGCTTGCCCTTTACGCCTTGGAGGTGCTGGCCTGCCCTGCAGCCAGTGTATTGTCTGAACGTTTGTTTAGCACGGCTGGAGGGGGTCATCACAGGTTATATTTCCCAATGTTTTGGGGTGTACCCTAATTTAAACAAAATAAATATATAAATAAAAAAGTTAAACCAAAAAGCAGTGTAGGCTACCTCCTCCACCGCCGCTTCCACCTACACCGCCAAATACACCGCCATCTCAACCTCCTACTCCATTTGGACCTCGTCCTCCAAGATCAAGATTATTATTTTTATTTTTACATATTTTGTTATTTTAAGTCATTTCCCTATCCACATTTGTTTGAAGAGCACTTGCCATGCTCTTAAACACATTTTGCTGCCATTTGCAGCCCTCTAGCTCTTTCCATGACTTTTTTAGAGCCATTTTAGTGCTCCAAAGTTCAGTTCCCCATTGACTTCCATGGGGTTCAGGTTCGGGGTCAAGTTCGGGTCAAGTTCGGGTCAAGTTCAGGTCCCGAACTCAAACTTTTTTGTGAAGTTCGGCCGAACCCATCGAACCCGAACATCCAGGTGTCCGCTTAACTCTACTAGCAAAGTCTACCAACATGTGGAACGTGGAGTTCCAGCGTGTGCTCATGTCGCGCAACAGTCGGTGAGCTGGCAATTGCAAGCGCTGCTGGAAATGACTTTCGGGAATGGGCACACACGCGGTTAGTTAAGGCAAATTGGGGTAGCTTTTGAGAAACAGCTGAACCACTAAGTTGAACACGTGGGCTAGGCATGGTATGTGTGTGAGCTTGCCGAGGTCCAAAGCCACCACCAAGTTACGGCCTTTATCAGACACAACCATGCCTGGTTGTAGGTTGAGTGGTGAGAGCCACAGCTCAGTCTGGTCCCTTATACCCTGCCACAGCTCTGCGGTGGTGTGTGTTTGTCACCTAAGCAAGTTTCAGCCGGCCTGTTACCGATTCCCCACTGCAGTGCTACACTGCTTTCAGCTACTGACTGATGGCTGACTGGTGCTGAGAATTCAGAGGTGGAAGTGGAGGAGGAGGTGGAGGAGAAGAACGGCTTGCAGCCACTAATGTAGGTGGTGGCGGAAATCCTGATGGAAGTAGGGCCCGCAATCCTTGGCGTCGGTAGCACCCGTGCCATCGCAGGGTACGAGTCGCTCCCGGTCTCCACAACGTTCTCCCAGTGTGCCGTCAGGGAAATGTAGCGTCCCTGGCCAAAAGCACTTGTCCATGTGTCAGTCGTTAAGTTGACCTTCCCAATAACTACGTTGGTCAGGGCACGGGTGCTGGTGTAAGGCGGGAGCGGCACACTGGGAAAAATAGTGGCGGCTGGGGACTGAGTAACAAGGGATGGCCACAGCCACCAGGCTGTGGAATGCTTCGGTGTCCACAAGCCTAAATGGCAACATTTCCAGGGCCAGCAATTTGAAAAGGTGCGTATTTAGTGCTATGGTCTGTGGGTGGGTGACTGGGCATTTGCGCTTCCATTCAAAAGGTCTGGGGTATGGACATCTGTACGCTGCGCTGGGACACAGAAGTGGATGTGGTAGATGATGGTGCTTGCGAAGGTACAGGTGAAGGGCGGGAGGCATTCAGGCCTGCATCTTGGACAAGGGATTGGCCAGCTTATAACACAAGGGAAGAGGAGTCAGTGGTGTGACCCTCTGACACTGATTGTGGACCCAGGCGTTCGGGCCAACTATTAGGGTGCTTTGATGCAATGTGGCAGATCATGCTGGTGGTGGTGAGGTTGCTAGTGTTCACGCCCCTGCTCATTTTGTTACTGCACAGGTTGCAAATGACAATTCTTTTATCGTCCGCAATTTCCTCAAAAAAGCGCAAGACTGCGGCAAAACCTACCCCTTGGCAAGGGAGATTTCCACAATGGGTGCTCCAGGGAACAGTTGCAGGCCTGTTTATTGTGGCCCGCCTCCCTTTTTCCTCCCCTCTGTCTCTTTCAGCCTGTTGTGGTGCTGTGGATCCCTCCCCCTCTGTACTGCTGTCCTCGCTCTGCTTGCCACCTTCCCAGGTTGGGTCAGTGACTTCATCGTCCACAACCTGATCATCCACTCCCTCACTCTGGTCATCCTCCTGACTTGTTGACCTAACAACAATCTCACTTATTGACAACTGTGTCTCATCCTCATCGCGAACCTCTTGAAACACTAATTGCTGTTGACTTATTGGCAACTGTGTCTCATCATCATCATCCACCTCGTAAAACACTATTTGCCATTCCCCATCATCTTTTTCTGACTATGGATGCTCAAGAGTTTGGGAATCAGTGCACAAGATCTCATGTCCCTCTTCAAGCGGGCTTGGCGAGAGGGCCAAATCAAGGATTTGCGATGAAAAGAGCTCCTTGGAATATCCGACTGTGGGATCACTTGTTTGCCAAGGCTCTCCATGGTGGGAGAAAAGAGGATCAGGGTAAGGATTGTGTTGACCAGACTCTTGACTACTGAGACTGGACTTTGTGGAAGACAGTGTGGTGCTTAACCGACTGACAGCATTATCTGCTGCAATCCAACCAACCATCTGGTCGCACTGGTGTGACGTCGAGAGTGGTGTCCTGCGGCGCCCTGCAAACTGGGACATGAAGCTAGGTATCGTGGATGAGTGTGTTTCTTGTGCTCTGGCAGCAGGCAAAGTTTCACCGGGCACAGTGCCACGGCCTCTGCGTGCACCATCAGCAGCACAGCCACTTCCCCATACCTTACTGCTCGCCTTCAGCATATTTTATGGTATATATGCTTGCAAGTATGTCACACGTACAGTAGCGCAGGTTTTGTAAAATAGAATAACTAAGAATGTCGCAGCAGTTGAACAAAATGCATGCGGCAATATATTAGACCACCCTTTAATACTGAGGCACAATAAGTCTTTGTGTAAAATATCAGATTAACTATGATTGTTGCAGCAGTTGAAAAATATATATGCTGTGATATATTAGACAGCCCTTTAATACTGAGGCACAGTAAGTCTGTGTGTAAAATAACAGATTAACTATGAATGGTGCAGCAGTTGAAAAAGATGCACACAGCGATATATTAGATGACCCTTTAATACAATGGAAAAGGACTTTTTTTTTCTTTTTTATATATAAAAAAAACCTGAACCGTTATTTGTGCCCATATACATGTATTAGGAAGGAGCAAGACTGAATGTCTCTTAAAGGGTTCCATTTTGCATTCCATCCTAAAATTCTGTTATATTCCATTGTAGTGTCACGTTATAACAGAGTTATAACTGAATTCCTAACGCTGGTGAGAACCCACCCTAACTATGAATGCTGCAGCAGTTGAATAAGATGCACACGGTGCTTTATTAGACCGCCCTTTAATATTGAGTCTGAGGCACAGTAAGTCTATGTGTAAAATAACAGATTAACTATGAATGTGGCAGAAGTTGAACAAAATGTTGAAAATATATTAGACTGCCCTTTTATACTGAGACAAGGTAAGTCTATGTATAACACAACAGATTAACTATGAATGTCCCAGCAGTTCAACAAAATGCACGTAGCAATTACACTTAACCTGCAGTCTCCCTGCTGCCTCCCTATACTCTCCCTATGATCTTCCTTCACTGTCCCTGCACTCTCCCTATCCAATTTTCCTTTTTTAAACAGTTTTCAGTAACACTATCCCTAGCGCATGAGCGCTTGTCACGTCATGTCTCTCCTTATGCTGAGCAAACAGTAAAATGGCAGAGACCAAACGGGATGAGGCTTTTATAGGGCTGTGACATCACAGAGGATGGCTATCTGCATACTGGCTGGCTGCACAGCATTATGGGTGATCTTACATTCACTTTGTAACATGTGCACCCTCTATTTTAGAAAAATTATTTGTTACCACGAAGCAAAAGAACATAAAACAAAAAAAATAAAGTATCCTTTTTTTTGAGCATCCGTTATGCCTAGTAGTGCTTATTTTGCATCCGTTTTAGCCATTTCCTTCTGAGATCCGTTATTTTAGACGGAAAAAAAACAACTTTGTAGATTGACTTTTTTCCCCATCTAAAATAATGGCTCTCAGACAGAAATGGCTAAAACAGGTGCAAAATCAGCACAACTGAGCATTCCGGATGCTCAAAATAAAGGATCCAATTATTATTATTTTTTGACGAATCAGAAGAACCGAAAAAGAAATGGTGAGGTGAAAGTAGCCTTAGCTGGACTAATTAGCATTGAGTGTAATCCAGGCAATCACTCAATGCTAATTTAATTTTAGGGCGTGAATTCCCTGGGATAACTCTGGGCCAGAAGTCCTCCACTTCTTATCACATTAAGAAGATTATTTACAATAATGAGAATGAGCGTTGGTCGTGTGAATATTTAATTATACTCAGCGTTAGTGTAGACATCTTTATACTTATCTATGCATCCCCATTATTATTCAGATCAGATCCATAGAATAGAGTATAATACAATAGTAGAATATAATCCATAGAGCTAGTAGTGCAATTTATATGTGTGTGATGTAGCACTGTGACTGTAGTAAATTATATTTAGAGAATAAAGTGCCTCAGTGGCTCCCCAGTTGATCAATATGAATAGAGGTGCTCGATCACCGGTACACCTAAAAACCGTATAAATATATGAGATTAAAAAGTGTGCCATCACAATTCTTCTTTTTAATCTAAATTATATTTAGTTTACTTAGAAAGATAGATACATAATAGACAGATAGATAATAGATACATTAATAGTCTATTTATCTACACTATCTCATATCCATCTCTAGTGCACAAAATGCGCCCTACTGTTTTTCCCTTCACTATAATTTGTTCCTGCTTTCATATGAAATAATCCTACCAAGAATATAGGAAAACAAACTGCGATTAAAAATGAAAATAAATCTAGTAAAAAATACAAATACAGATCAGAATAAAATTTAGGAGGGTCAGGAGATAATGAAGATTATGTTTCCATATTAGGATTATGATTTTAGTTCTTTATTTCAATAAAAGTGGATATAGATCTTTTATATCAGGGACATGGCTTAGCTGTAAGGACAAAGTAATCTTCTGGGAATTATATACAAGGACTCCACATCATTTTTATTGGATGGCTGATGAACTGAAAAAAAAAAAAAAAAATCGAGGATAGAACTGCTTTAATTTCTAGCCTTAATTTTCATATAAATTGATACAGAAGAACAACGTATTAGACTGTTCTGGTTTCCCTAAAATATGTAGTTCATTAGATGCAAATAGGAGTCTTTTTTTACACTTCATTATCTGTGCACATCAAAATGCCCTCAACACTTTTAGGATTGTTATTTATCAGTTCCAATATTCTCTTTCAATGTGGTGTCTTTTGAAAAAAAAATTATACAATTTTCTACTTAACTGTTTAATTGCTGGCATGATACATATGCTAGATATACAAATGTGGATGTATCTATCTGATCATGCTACTATTATATTTTTTTTTTATATTATTGCTCATGATATCAACAAAGAACACCTTATAGGAGTTTACTTATTAGATGTTTTCTACCAATGGGTCACCCAATAAATGCCACATCTGAAAATGTGATCGACCATCCTTATATATAAAATTTTTCAAATCAAGATCATCATTTATATAAATAGTCAGAATTGAATTTACAAGTAAAAATCCTTGTGCCTTATGTAGCACGCTTTAACCCTTTAATAAAGAGACATGAACAGGACTTAAAGATTGTGAACACCTTCAGGGGAATTTTTTTTTATTATTGCATTTTACTCATTTTGGGCTAAAACTAATTTTTTCAGTTGCTCTTTATTAAAAATGTCCAGACTAATTCTTATCAAATGGCTTAAATAAGTGTTTAAAACATCAGGAGATCAGAAATGGTACCTACAAATGAGCCACCAGATGAATTCAAAGAAAACAGATTATGGCAGCTTGCAAACAGACTCATTTTTAACCCTTGTAGGGGTGGGTTCACATCAGCGTTATGGATTCTGTTTCTATTTTCCCTTCTAACATGGTTATAGTGGAAAATAACAGAATCCTTAAGACGGAAGTCAAAACGGAAGCCTTTAAGAGGCATTCCGTTTTGATCCTTCATAATACAAGTTCATGGGCAGCATAACGGGTCCGTCCTGGTTTCCATTATGCAGGAGTCCAGTCCTGCATAATGGAAACCAGGACGGATCAGTTATGCTGCCCATAGACTTGTATTATGACGGAATGCAAAACAGAAGCCTTTAAAAGGCATTCCGTTTTGCTTTCCGTCATAATAGAAGTCTATGGGAATCATAATGGATCAGTCTCGTTCACATTATGCAGAATGGAAAAAAAAAGTCCTATCGATAACGGAAATGGAATCCATAACGCTGATGTGAACCCACCCTTTCTCAGAAAAGGATGAGCATTTTTCATAAAAACCAATTGAAAAAAATGATATTTAGCACAAAATGAGTAAAATGACAAGGAGTGTAACTGCTCCCTCCCATTGAAGTGAATGGGTATGGAGGAGCCACAATTACACCTGCTCATTACTGTGATGTCAACAGCAAGCAGGTAAACAATAAAGTGAATGCAGAGCTTGAACAAGCTCAGAATGCTCTCCAAACAGCTGATCAGCGGGGGTCCTGGGAGTCAGACCACCTCCAATCTGATATTGATGACCTATCCTGAGGACAGGTCATCAATACAGGTAAGTGGTCAACCCCTTTAATGTTTGCAACTTTTTTATTTGTTGAACTGCCAAAATAAATTTGCAACATTTTTAATGTGACATACTGGGCTTTTTATTAATGTGTTTTTAGCTATTATTTTATATTATTATGTGTTTCTAGCTATTATTTTATATTATTTTTGTTTTATTTGGGAGAAATGGGAGAAAAAATGTAAAAAATTTTCAAACTATCGCTCTTATTCTTTAAATATGCAAACTCATACCAAAATTATGATCACGATGTAGGAGAAGAAATATACAGCGGCACTCACCAGTGTGTTGTATCAAAGCGGTGTTTTATTCCATGGACAGAATGTAGCAGGGGGCAGACAAATCTTAACCAAGCATCAAAACAGCGACGGTCGTTTCGCGCTACATGCGCTTCCTCAGGCTGTGCGTCAGCGCGTCTATTCGCGCCACCCTTTTAAATATCGGCGCTGCCCGTTGTCATAGTGATAGACAACAAAGTTGCGTCCACACAAAAGGTTAGTGAACAAATACACATACATATATAACGTAACAATGATAAATTCCATGTACTTCAATACCAAGTGACAATATCATATGCAACATATATCTATAGGAATGAACTCAAATCATTCCTGTCATTAAAATCCAAGCTCACCCAGAGCTTGCCTACACAAAATCCATCTTGCTTCTCTCTGCAGGAAGAGGCGGTGTCTATCCCCCCCCTGCAGTGGGGCGGATACAATCTCTAGCCCGGTGAAAGAGATACAATCCACGTTACCTCCATGAACACTTCTCACGTGATCTATAAATCTTGGGCAACCTTTTCCCATTTTTACGGAATTGAAGTGCTCCCTCACTCTTTCGAACATGCACCTGATTGTCTTCCCCATATAGAATCTACCGCAGCTGCAGAGTAGTAGACACACTACATATGTGCTCCTGCAGTTGATGAAACTTTTGATTCTATGTTGGGTACCTGCAAACTCAATATACTTCTTTTGAGAATTATGCTGACAAAGTGAACAACTGCCACATCGAAAGTTACCCTTTGGTATATTGCTTCTAAGCCAATTATTATCCTTAATGGGTTGGAACCTGCTTCTCACAAGTCTATCTTTAATCGTATGGCTTCTCCTGAAGGATATGAGTGTTTTTTGTTCGGTGAGTTCGCTCAGTGTTGCATCCCTCTTCAGAATGTCCCAATTCTTAAAAATTACTGAACGAATGAGTTCTGCCATGGGGCTGTATTTGAAAGAGAATGCAAACCTGGTGGCCCCATTCTCGGCCTTCATCTGTTTATTTCTACAGCCACTGCTAGTAAGTAGGTCATTCTGGGAGAAACCCTCCTCTACTCTCTTCATATCCCTATTAAGCAACTCTTCTGGGTATCCTCTCTCTAACAGTCGCTGCTTTAAATCCGATGCCTGTCTGTCGTAACCACTATCCTTACTATTTATTCTCCTCAATCTGACAAACTAGCCATAGGGTACGGCTTTTTTCACATTTCGTGGATTGAAGCTGTCATGGTGGAGCAAGGAGTTGGTCGCCGTGGGCTTACGAAAGCCCTCCGTGACCAGCTCGTCACCCTCAACCAGGACGGCCACATCCAGAAATTCCAATCTTGTACCTCCAAAATTTAGGGTAAATGTCATTCCCATGTCATTTGTATTTAGGTATTTTACAAATTCCCTGCATTCGATTTCAGTACCTTCCCATACTATGAATACGTCATCCACAAAACGTAAATACGTTTTCAAATGGGGTAAAAACGGATTCATAGTGGAATAAACAAACCTATCTTCTAATCTGGCAAGATACATATTTGCGAATGTGCAGGAGACGGGGGTCCCCATAGCTGTACCCAGCTTTTGCCTGAACCACTCGTTTCCAAACTGAAACACGTTGTTGGTTAAAATAAACTCAAGTGTTTTACCATTTAACTCACAAAAAATCAGGCTTTTTCCCAAATTAGTTACGATGTCAAGGCTGTAGAGGCTTTCCACATCGAGGGATAACAACTGGTACCCTTCCTGCCAATGTAATTCCTTTAAAGCCAACAAAAAATCATTGGTGTCCCTGAGATAAGCAGGGGCACTCACCAAAGCGGGTCTCAAAAGCCAGTCTACGTACTTAGACAAGGGCTCCGTCACTGAGCCAATCCCCGCCACGATGGGACGTCCCGGGGAGTGGCTCAGTGATTTGTGGACCTTGGGGAGAAAATACCACGATGGTCTAGCTGGAAATGAGGGAACAAGTTTGTCCAACATATTTTTAGGGAGGAAACCTGCCTCCACATATTTAGTAACAAGTGACCTGAGTTGGTGCTGGGTACTGGGTATGGGATCCCCCCGTTCCCTCTCATACACGCAAGTATCTCCCAGTTGTCTGAGGGCTTCACCTATATAGTATTCTCTAGACATGAGAACTACACTGCTCAAAAAAATAAAGGGAACACTTAAACAACACAATGTAACTCCAAGTCAATCACACTTCTGTGAAATCAAACTGTCCACTTAGAAAGCAACACTGAGTGACAATCAATTTCACATGCTGTTGTGCAAATGGGATAGACAACAGGTGGAAATTATAGGCAATTAGCAAGACACCCCCAATAAAGGAGTGGTTCTGCAGGTGGTGACCACAGATCACTTCTCAGTTCCTATGCTTCCTGGCTGATGTTTTGGTCACTTTTGAATGCTGGCGGTGCTTTCACTCTAGTGGTAGCATGAGACGGAGTCTACAACCCACACAAGTGGCTCAGGTAGTGCAGCTTATCCAGGATGGCACATCAATGCGAGCTGTGGCAAGAAGGTTTGCTGTGTCTGCCAGCGTAGTGTCCAGAGCATGGAGGCGCTACCAGAAGACAGGCCAGTACATCAGGAGACGTGGAGGAGGCCGTAGGAGGGCAACAACCCAGCAGCAGGACCGCTACCTCCGCCTTTGTGCAAGGAGGAACAGGAGGAGCACTGCCAGAGCCCTGCAAAATGACCTCCAGCAGGCCACAAATGTGCATGTGTCTGCTCAAACGGTCAGAAACAGACTCCATGAGGGTGATATGAGGGCCCGAAGTCCACAGGTGGGGGTTGTGCTTACAGCCCAACACCGTGCAGGACGTTTGGCATTTGCCAGAGAACACCAAGACTGGCAAATTCGCCACTGGCGCCCTGTGCTCTTCACAGATGAAAGCAGGTTCACTCTGAGCACATGTGACAGACGTGACAGAGTCTTGAGACGCCGTGGAGAACGTTCTGCTGCCTGCAACATCCTCCAGCATGACCGGTTTGGCATTGGGTCAGTAATGGTGTGGGGTGGCATTTCTTTGGAGGGCCGCACAGCCCTCCATGTGCTCGCCAGAGGTAGCCTGACTGCCATTAGGTACCGAGATGAGATCCTCAGACCCCTTGTGAGACCATATGCTGGTGCGGTTGGCCCTGGGTTCCTCCTAATGCAAGACATGTGGCTGGAGTGTGTCAGCAGTTCCTGCAAGACGAAGGCATTGATGCTATGGACTGGCCCGCCCGTTCCCCAGACCTGAATCCAATTGAGCACATCTCGGACATCATGTCTCGCTCTATCTACCAACGTCACGTTGCACCACAGACTGTCCAGGAGTTGGCAGATGCTTTAGTCCAGGTCTGGGAGGAGATCCCTCAGGAGACCGTCCGCCACCTCATCAGGAGCATGCACAGGCATTGTAGGGAGGTCATACAGGCACGTGGAGGCCACACACACTACTGAGCCTCATTTTGACTTGTTTTAAGGACATTACATCAAAGTTGGATCAGCCTGTAGTGTGTTTTTCCACTTTAATTTTGAGTGTGACTCCAAATCCAGACCTCCATGGGTTGAAAAATTAGATTTCCATTTTTTTATTTTTGTGTGATTTTGTTGTCAGCACATTCAACTATGTAAAGAACAAAGTATTTCAGAAGAATATTTAATTAATTTAGATCTAGGATGTGTTCTTTTTGTGTTCCCTTTATTTTTTTGAGCAGTGTACATTACCCCCCTTGTCCGCCGGCTTTACCACTACATCATTTCTGGAGCGAAGCCACTGCAGAGCTTTCTGCTCTTCAGGACTGGTATTAGGTTGAGCTGTGAAGTAAATAACAGCCCGAACATCTCTCATTACCTGATGTTGGAATATGTCAATGCTACTGCCCGCGGGCATAGGGGGGCAAAAAGTAGATTTAACTCCACATTTAAATGGATCCACAGAGGCATTACTAGGGAGTTCCTCAGTAATTCCTGTCCCATACAAAAATTACTTTTTTTTTAATGGGTTCCTTATCTTTGGTCACTCTTTTTGATGTGTATAGTTTAGCATAAACAGGCCAATAATGGTGACGATTTTGATTGGTGTCGAGAGACTGATAAAGTAATACAGAAAATAAGTAATGTTATTGCTGCTAAAGGTGGTTCTACAAGTTATTGATTCATGAAGTGTACGTTTTTCACACATGGCTTTCCCATTTTGGCTTCATTTTTTCTGAATAATAATGACACAATGGAATCTGTTGTGTGTTGTTCATCTAAGGTTGCATTACCTAATTCTTAGACCTTGTAAGGACTCTTTACACCCTACTTTCTATTACAAAGAGACAACTTTCTCTATATTAAAGTATATTACAAAAAATGTTCAATAACACTGTTCCTACACTATAATTAATTGGGATGAGTGAATCGGAGTTGACAAAGTGGAATTCGATCCGAATATCAGAAAAAATTATTATTTACACCGAATCTGAAGTTCCTCACGCTTTGTGGTAACGAAATGCATTTTTTTCCAAAAATTTCTGCTGCACGTGTTAGGACATGAAGCAAGGAACTCTGGAAACGAGGGATCACCCACAATGCCATGCATGCAGCCAATCAGCAGCGAGCCAGCCCTGAGATTTCACAGCCCTACAAATACTCTCAGCCATTTTCCAGTGTACTTAGTGTAGGGAGAGACGTGAGCAGGCGCTAGGCACAGTGGTAGAAGATACTTTAAAACTTTTATTTTGCTGTATAGAAGTTCAGGGAAAGGATAAGGAGGAATCATTCTACAGTATTGAAGTATAACAGGGTTCAGTAGGGTAGTTTAGAGCCTGGGTAATAGGAACAATCCTATTACACCTTGTTGCACTGACTGGTGATCCAAATTTCCATTATACAGCTCTGTAATTCCAGCAAACCATTCTTGTTATTGGGGTGCAAGTGCTGTTTGATAAAGAAATTAACAGTGTTTATTACAAGGAAATATTTATATGTCTTATTTGCCCTTGTGCGGTGCAGCTATATGTTCTAAAGCATTTTTTGGCTTGTATTAATCAGAAAAAAAAAGAGTTTATTAGTCGTTGTGTGGTAAGGTGAGAAGATTACATCCTTTTTGGCGTGTATTAGTGGCAAAAAAATATATATTATTTGCCGTTCAGCGGTGCAGTTGTATGTTCTTAAGCCCTTTTTGGCGTGTATTAGTGGCAAAAAAATATATATTATTTGCCATTCAGCGGTGCAGTTATATGTTCTAAAGCCTTTTATGGCGTGTATAAGTGGAAAAAAATAAGGGCCTATTTGCCATTCAGCGGTGCAGTTATATGTTCTAAAGCCCTTTTTGGCGTGTATTAGTGGCAAAAAAATACATATTATTTGCCGTTCAACGTGCAGTTATATGTTCTAAAGCCTTTTGCGCGTGTATAAGTGGAAAAGAATAAGGGCCTATTGGCCATTCTGAGGTGCAGTTATATGTTCTAAAGCCCTTTTTGACGTGTACTAGTGGCACAAAAAAATGAATTTGCCTTTGTGTGGTGAAGTGAGAAAATTGTATATTGTATAGTGTATTAGTGGCAAAAAAATAAAATTATATATATATATATATATATATATATATATATATATAAAAGTTGATGAGCAGCACACAAATCCAAAGCGGTGCAATTCCTGGAAACAGACCACGGACCTGGTCCTATTAGATATATGTAAAAAAGGCCAAGGCAGCACTCAAGTATCCGTGAAAAAAGGATATTTTAGTCACCCATGTGGAAACAGCAACGTTTACGCTCACTCCATGGAGCCTTTGTCAAGCCATGACTTGACAAAGACTCCATGGAGTGAGCTGAAACATTGCTGTTTCCACATGGGTGATTAAAATACCCTTTTTTCACGGATACTTGAGTGCTGCCTTGGCCTTTTTTACATATACTGTGTATATATATATATATATATATATATATATATATATATATGTATAAATAAAAAAGAAGAATGTGGGCAGCACCACTGTCTATGTAGTACAGTTGGAGTGCCAGCGGATGAGTAGGCGATCCACCTCCAAAAATGTAGGATAAAAGAATTCCGCAGCACATCCAAGTGGTAAAGAAGTATGAGAAGCTTGGAACCGTACCCGAG
The DNA here is from genome assembly GCF_905171765.1 of Bufo bufo. Lineage (NCBI taxonomy): Eukaryota > Metazoa > Chordata > Amphibia > Anura > Bufonidae > Bufo > Bufo bufo. The sequence continues at coordinate 521,063,063 of NC_053390.1, read as the reverse complement.
TTTGGAAAATAGTTTTTTACAGTAGAAATCAATTTATCAATTTATGAAGTTACTTACTACACAAAGTCTCGTGAGACTCATCGGAGCCAATACATTCTAATACTATACGGAGCTCTCACTCTGTACGGTATTAAAATGAAGTTTTATGCGAATCGACTTCGAATGTTTCATCCAAAGTCGATTCGCTCATCCCTAATCATCATCAACATCATCAGCTACTGGTTCTCCAGCTCTATCTACTAATCCTCTTCCTCCTCACCATCATCCTCTATAACAAAACGTGTAGGCAGGAAACAATAAAAATGTCTATTAAGGCTACTTTCACCTTTGCGTTTGGTGCGGATCCATCTTGGATCTGCACAGATGGATCCACACCGATAATACAACCGTCTGCATCCTTTCAGAACGGATCTGTTTATATGATCTTTAACATAGCCAAAACGGATCCGTCTTGAACACCATTGAAAGTCAATGGGGGGCGGATCCGTTTTCTATTGTGTCAGTGAAAATGGATCCGTCCCAATTGACTTCCATTGTGTGTCAGGATGGATCCGTTTGCCTCCGCATCGTCAGGCGGACACCAAAACGCTGCAAGCAGCGTTTTGGTGTCTGCCTCCAGAGCGGAATGGAGGTGGAACGGAGGCAAACTGATGCATTCTGAACTGAACCTTATCCATTCAAAATGCATTAGGGCAAAACTGATCCATTTTGGACTGCTTGTGAAAACCATTAAACGGATCTCACAAGCGGAAACCAAAACGCCAGTGTGAAAGTAACCTTAGTCAATGTGTGTGCCAAATGAACCCCAATCTGGCCAAGTTGCTAGCTGTGCAGTTGCTGTTGTACCACTTAGTGGCTAACACTGCCATCAGGCAACTGATGGTATGCTTTTAGCCTTGATGGAGGATACCTAGCCACCATTATTTCTCAAAAGAGCTGCACCTGTCTTGTACTCTCATGTGCCAGAGAAAATTGGCTGCTCGTTGGAATTGTTAATGAATGGCAACGTACATACCACCATTGAGACAGAGAACTAATAATGGGCAGGATCGGTACATTTTTTATGGGCCAATGGGTCAGTGTTTCACACAGCAATGGTGATGCCATGCCACAGCTTTTCTATGTTCTCAGTTGCTATATCAGTAGTACTGAAGATTCAGTTCTAGTCATCTAACTGGCTTTCTCAGTTAGAATGGCTTGTATGGGAATTTTCTGGCATGAAATACTGGTGAATTATACTTCCGTTATTGAGGTACGATGTCTGCATTTGCATGACTGATTCTAATAAGTGTGAAGGTGTAAAACAGGACAGATGGATGAACTTGGTTCTTCCATATATAGCTGGGTATCTAAAAACCTCAGAAGAATTTTTTATAAACATCATATCCCTGTCTATTTTAAACATGGCAACAAAATGAGACAGCGTTTGGCTCATCAAAAAGACCCTACTCCAAAACACAAAAAGAACAATATTGTGTATGCAGTCCGATGCAGTGAGGTCTGCAAACAATTATAATTTGGGGAAACAAAACAGTAGCTATATCAATGTATGGCCCAGTACAGAGGAGCCAACACCTGCAGTAAGGACTCAGCTATGCAACTTCATCTTAAGGAAAAAGGACACTAGTTTGATGACAGTGAGTAGAGATGAGTGAAGTTTTCAAAAATTAGATTTAGGTACTTTGCTGGATTTTAAATACATTCAGCTATATCCCAGCCTGAAGGGAAAATGTATCTCGGTGTGAATCACTGTACATTACAGCAACATATATAGCTAGTCCTTTCTGGTAGTGAAACAGTTAGGCCCCTTTCACACGGGCGAGTATTCCGCGCGGATGCGATGCGTGAGGTGAACGCATTGCACCCACACTGAATACCGACCCATTCATTTCTATGGGGCTGTTCACATGAGCGGTGAATGGGGTTGCGTGAAAATCGCAAGTGCGGATGCGGTGCGATTTTCACGCACGGTTGCTAGGAGACGATCGGGATGGAGACCCGATCATTATTATTTTCCCTTATAACATGGTTATAAAGGAAAATAATAGCATTCTGAATACAGAATGCATAGTAAAACAGCGCTGGAGGGGTTACATGTGACGTACCATGTGATGACCGGAGTGACGTCATCAAAGGTCCTGTTCCTATAATTAATGCTCACCACAGGTCCTATTCAACAAAGGAGACAGAAGGAGATGCCGGGCCGCGATCAAGTGGACTAAGGTGAGTTAAATTATTTTTTATTTTTTTAACCCCTCCAGCGCTGTTTTACTATGCATTCTGTATTCAGAATGTATTATTTTCCCTTATAACCATGTTATAAGGGAAAATAATACAATCTACAGAACACCGATCCCAAGCCCGAACTTCTGTGAAGAAGTTCGGGTTTGGGTACCAAACATGCGCGATTTTTCTCACGCGAGTGCAAAACGCATTACAATGTTTTGCACTCGCGAGGAAAAATCGCGGGTGTTCCCGCAACGCACCAGCACATTTTCCCGCAACGCCCGTGTGAAAGAGGCCTTACTGTGTGTCAGTATGACAGCCAGGTCTCATACAGTATATGGACGTGTGCATCGTCATGCAGGCCAAGAACAGTCCTAGCTAACCCTTAGCTAAAACAAAAGAAAAGCATATAGCCATCAGACGGATCAGAAGAAGGTTAAAATAAACTATAATATCAACAAGGCCAAACAGGGACACTAGTGGCCCCTGAACAGACTGGTGAGGGTGGCAACAGCTTGAGGAGTCAACATAGTGGCTCAGTGTCAAATTGTGGAGGGTGGCAACAACATGAGGAGTTAACATAGTGGCCCAGTCACAGAGTGGGTGAGGGGGGCAATAGCAGTGGCAGCAAAAGCACAAGATGGGGGCAGTAGTAGAAGATGGCAGCAGAGGTATCAGGTGTGTGGCATCAGACGGGTGGCAGCATCAGATTAGTGGCTAAAGCATGTGGCTAGAAGTAACGGGCCGTATTTCACAATGTTCTGGTGTAGCAGAACACTGCTGTCAGAACAGTACTACCAAAATGATTTAGTCTGTTGCATCAGGCAGTGGTATATGGAAATCCTGCTTGAACCCCACCTGATTCATCTTTATAAAGGTTAATCTCTCAAAATTTTATTTTGAAATGTGAGTTCTCTTTGGGTTAGCTTTGCTGGGCAGGACAGTTTGTCCAGGGCCAACTCTGCCAGTTGCGGCCACAGTTCAAGTTTGGCTGCCCAGTAGTCCAGGGGATGTTGCATCTGGGGTAACAAGGTGCACCCCAAGTATGCCACCACCTGCTGGTTCAGGTTCTGCTCCATGTCCTGCTGCTGGCTGATTTGTTCAGTAGGCAGGTGAAGAAACGTGCTCATTAGAGACTCAAGACTCAAGTTGCTGCTGATGGAGCTGGTGCTCCTGCCCCCCACCCCTCCTCCAGCAGTCATGGCAGTGGATTGTGAGCACAGAGGGTCCCCCCTGCTCAGACCTTTGTTAGTATGGGTGATGGCACACATAGGCAGCGACTAACTGACTACATCAGATGTCTTAATAGTATTTGAGGTTACCATCCCTCATAGTAGGTGGAAAAGGGCCCCCATTGAGGCCCAGTAGCGAGGGTCTAACATTGTGGAGAGCCAGAAGTCATCCCTCTGCCGAATGGTGATTAGTGATGAGCGGCAGGGGTCATATTCGAATTCGCAATATTCAGCAAAAAATTATTTTAATTTTCGAGAATTCGAATATTCGTTAGGAGTAGTGTTGGTTGTGAATTTTCATAATTTTTGTGATGCGAATTTTCGTGATGTGAATTTTCGTGATGTGAATTTTCGTATCAAGAATCAATGAGATCGTGAAAACTCAGATCTGATGGTATATTCTAACCCCCATGCGTTCCCATGGTGACGGGGACGCTTGTCGGGGAGGAGTAAGCCAAAGTGGAACAACTGTACAGATTTAAAAAAAAAGAAGAAGAATATTCTGGAAAACTAATATATTCGTATTTTAGAATATTCGTAATATTAAAAAACAAGAATATATATATCAATATAGCGAATATTCGAAAAAAACAAACAAATATTGAGCAATTTAGCTAATATAGTGGTATAATCTTCTTTATCTAATAATTGTAATTTTTTTCTCATCTGATGTTCAGATTGGAAAAAAATTACAACTATAGAAAAAAAAACATTATACCACTATATTAGCTATATTGTTCTACATTCGTTTTTTTTCTCGAATATTTGCTATATTGCTATATATTCTTGTTTTAGAATATAACGAATATTCAAAAAACGAATATATAGCACTATATCGAATATATTCCATTTTTAGAATATTTGTCTTTTTTTCCATCTGAAGTCATGATTCCTCCCTGCTTAAGTTGAGAAAAAAATTACAACTATTAGACAAAGAAGATTATAGCACTATATTAGCTAAATTGCTCTATATTCTTTTTTTTTTTATATTCGCTATATTGCTATATATTCTTGTTTTTGAATATTACGAATATTCTAAAAAACAAATATACCGTATTTGTTTTTTTAGAATATTCATCTTTTAAAAAAAAAATCTGTACAGTTGTTCCACTTTGGCATACTCCTCCCCCGACAAGAGTCCCTGTCACCATGGGAACACTTGGGATTAGAATATACCATTGGATCTGAGTTTTCACGATCTCATTGATTCTCACTACGAAAATTCGCATTACGAAAATTCTCATTACAAAAATTAGTAAGTCAAAGATATTGCAGCCTTCTCATTGGCCCACAAGCTAGAAGCAGGGAGGGATCATGTGTGCTGATTAAAAAAAATCTTGAATATTCCAAATTATGAATATATATCACTATATTCTAAATATTCACGAATTCTCAAAGTGCCAATATAAAAAAAAAAAATCGCAATTCGAATATTTGTGATCAACACTAATGGTGATAATGCAGCTGTCACTACACAAGCAACTCAGCATCCATCTGGCCATTTGCGCAATGGACTCAGAGGAACTGCCATGGTCTGTCGGGTCCTATGCCTGGTCTTCCTCATCACCCTCTAGCTCCTCCTGCCTGTACTGCTCCTCTCCTGTCACATGGGCAGATAAATCATATATTTCTGAATACAGTTCCTAGGTGATAATGTCCTCCTCCTCTTCCTTAACCTCCTCCTCCTCCTCCTCTGTCAGTTTAGCCCCCATAGGGCTCAGTTATCCTTGATATTTAGGCGCCACATCTCCTGTCCCCTGCCCAGACAGATTTATTGGCATCTGGTCCAGGATGTGAAGGAGTGGAATGACATCATATATCCTGCAGTCCTGGAAACTGACAAATAAAGTGGCCTCTTCAAAGGACCTGTGTAAACGGCAAGTGTCATGAATTGCCACTGGCTAACGTCGAAGTTACACAAGGGAGTACTCCTAGCTGAAGTGTATGCAGTTTCCTGGCCATTTTCAAGACATCCTGCAGTTAGTTACAGCTCCACATGTCGGTGCTGCCATGAACTCTACCAGACACCGACAAGCTGAAGGACTGGCCCACCTTCTGCTGTACATTCCTTTGGAGAGCCCAGGAAACTGTCTGTTGGCCATAGCGTACAGTAAGGCCCCTTTCACACGGGCGAGTATTCCGTGCGGATGCGATGCGTGAGTTGAACGCATTGCACCCGCACTGAATACCGACCCATTCATTTCTATGGGGCTGTTCACATGAGCGGTGATTTTCATGCATCACTTGTGCGTTGCGTGAAAATCGCAGCATGCTCTATATTCTTTTTTCACGCAACGCAGGCCCCATAGAAGGAAATGGGGCTGCGTGAAAATCGCAAGCATCCGCAAGCAAGTGGGAATGCGGTGCGATTTTCACGCACGATTGCTAAGAGACGATCGGGATGGAGACCTGATCATTATTATTTTCCCTTATAACATGGTTATAAGGGAAAATAATTGCATTCTTAATACAGAATGTTTAGTACAATAGGGCTGGAGGGGTTAAAAAAAGATAATAATAATTTAACTCACCTTAATCCACTTGTTCGCACAGCCCGGCTTCTCTTCTGTCTTCATCTTTGCTGTGCACAGAAAAAGGACCTGTGGTGACGTCACTACGCTCATCACATGGTCCGTCACATGATCCATCACCATGGTAAAATATCATGTGATGGACCATGTGATGAGCGCAGTGTCGTCATCAAAGGTCCTATTCCTCAAAGAAGAAGACAGAAGAGAAGGCGGGCAAGTGGATTAAGGTGAGTTAAATTATTATTTATTTATTTTTAACCCCTCCAGCCCTATTGTACTAAGCATTCTGTATTAAGAATGCTATTATTTTCCCTTATAACCATGTTATAAGGGAAAATAATACAATCAACACAACACCTAACCCAAACCCGAACTTCTGTGAAGAAGTTCGGGTTTGGGTACCAAAGATGCCGATTTTTCTCACGCGCGTGCAAAACGCATTACAATGTTTTGCACTCGCGCGGAAACATTGCGCATGTTCCCGCAAAGCACCCGCATCTTTTCCCGCAACGCCCATGTGAAACCAACCTAACTGTATCAGTAATGTAATGGATTAACTAAGAATGTGGCAGCAGCGGGATTGGTCGTCAAAACACAGACAGTGGCAGCTCTGGCCTGTTGCCGTGGCTGCTGCTACCACCCCCTTCTATTGTTGCTTCTTCAGACTGCTCCAGCAACAATTTTGCCACTGCCCATTCCTTTGGAGGGCCTGGCAACTGTCTCTTGGACATACTGTAGTGTAACACAAACTGTATATGTAAAATAAGTTATTCAGTGTCAATGTGGACACCCCACTAGCAGTAGAACAAGACAGGTTATTCACGTCAATTTCAGAATCAAGGCCTAATAGAATTGTTTATCTCGTCCGGTGTCAGTCCAAACTGATCAACCTGGTAAGTGATCAGCTTACATAGATAATTTGCAAGGGATGGTGACTTGCCTTTAACGGACTGACCACGGAGCCAATTCATTATATTGAGACGCAACTGTACACTGCTAGACCAGTTTGATAAGGAGGCTATGATGTTACAAAATAGATTTGAGGAAAAGGGATATAAGACTAGTGAATTGGAGAAAATAAAATCAGTAATAGCACTAATTGACAGGAAGACTCTTATTCACAAAAAGGTCAAAAAGGATGACAAAAAAGACCAACCAGAGAATAAAAATGACTCCGTCTTTAAAATCCCAATCATAACGCAATATAGCAAAAAAGAGAATGTCTTCAAAAAAATTGTCAAACGCCATTGGGATACTCTAAAACAAGACAAAGTAATAGGGGGAAAAATATCTAAATACCCATGCTTTGTATTTAAGAAGGCAAAAAACTTAGCCCCGTCTGTTAAAACAACAATAAAAAAGAATAACATACAAACAATACTCAATACAATGAAATAAAGTGGATTTTCAATTTGGACACTCTTGCACCAGGGGGACTGAATCAAGAAATTGAACTATTTTCTTTCCCCTAGAATTTATTATTAAAAAATCATATAAAATGTATATAATAATCCAATATAATCTATAAAAAGGTATTAGGATAACATAATTTTTAATTTATATTTATTTCTATTCATAATATACTTTACTATTTTATGTATCATAAAATATTCCCTTTGTCCTACATCTATAACATCAGTTAATAGAAGCCTACAATATAGTCTAACAATAAAAACTGAGTATATTGGATACGCTGGTAGTCTGTAAATTGGAGAACGAATGGTTAACTGGTGACCATGGGAACGGACGCCTATTTATTTGCAGAGAGAACAACTAACAACTATCCCTGAGGAAGAAATTCGTTAATTTCGAAACGCGTTGGAGGTTTTTTGGGTTGAGAAGGCATCCATCCTTAGTGTGACGTCACACGGAAGTAACGTCCTCGTGGATCACCAGCTAGGGCTTCCCTCGCGCGCACGAGTCACCGGCCGGGACCGCGCACGCTTGCAGAGGAAACCTGAAGATTCGGACATCGCAGTTATACTCCAGCACTATTACCAGGAAGCACAGTGAGGACCTCGCAGGTCAGTCCGCTACAGGCAAGTCACCATCCCTTGCAAATTATCTATGTAAGCTGATCACTTACCAGGTTGATCAGTTTGGACTGACACCGGACGAGGTTCTAAATAATAGCGGTGGATATATAGTTGGGGACATTATTTGATGTGGTACCTACCATGACATCTACCATTTGACACTGTTTAGTCAGCACAGTCTATTTATTACCTTGGTTTCTTTGATTCATTTTGTTTAGGGTTTAGGCAATTTATTCCCTGTCATAGACTAGCAGCGACACACTCATCTAAGTGTTGTTCAGTGCATTTAACATTACACCCTGTTCTATTTAATAAGGCAGCGCGGGTTTCCTTTGATTGTTTGTTGAGAATTGTTTATCTATTAAACAATGTGGACATCCCAATAAAAGTAGAAGCAGAAAGGTTATTCACCCCAATTTGAGAACCAAGTCCTAATAGAATTGCTTATGTAACAAACAAGGTTGACCCACCTCTAACAGTACAGCAAGACCGGTTATTCAACCAAATTTCAGAATCAAGGCATAATAGGATTGCTTATGTAATAAACAAGGTTGACATCCCACTAACAGTAGAAGTAGACAAGTTATTATACTATAAACCACCTAATATACCAGAGTCCACAGAAAATCTACTACTAAACGAGATAGACGAGGCGGCAAATCATAATGAGGTGGTTATTATGGGGGACTTCAACTACCCAGATATAGACTGGGAAACTGAAACTTGTATATCTCATAAAGGAAACAGGTTCTTGGCAATAACCAAAGACAATTACCTCTCCCAACTGGTTCAGGACCCGACTAGAGGGACAGCCATACTGGACTTAGTATTAACCAATAGGCCTGACAGAACAACAGACGTGCAGGTTGGGGGACACCTGGGAAATAGTGACCATAAAGTAATAACCTTCCAATTATCATTCAAAAGATCGTTTCTACAGGGAGGAACAAAAATACCAAACTTCAAAAAAGCGAAATTTAGCCAACTAAGAGAGGCCATAGGCCTAACTAACTGGGACAAAGTCCTCAAAAATATAAATACTGCCACAAAATGGGATATCTTTAAAAGCATCCTAAAATCTCATTGTTAGAAGTACATACCGTATGGGAATAAAAGGCTAAGGAACAAAATAAAACCAATGTGGATAAGTAGAACTGTAAAGAAAGCAATAAATGACAAAAAGATAGTATATAAATCACTAAAACAGGAGGGTAGCACGGAAGCACTGAAAAACTATAAGGAAAAAAATAGAACATGTAAAAAACAAATAAAAGTGGCCAAACTAGAGACAGAGAGATTAATTGCCAAACAGAGTAAAACTAACCCTAAAATGTTCTTCAATTATATAAATGTTAAAAAGTATAAATCTGAAGGTGTCGGCCCTTTAAAGAGTAATGAGGGGGGAGTCGCAGAGAGCGACGAGGAGAAAGCAAAGCTGTTAAATATTTTTTTCTCCAATGTATTCACTGAGGAAAATGACATGCAGAATGTAAAAATAAATTCCCCATTAAAAGTGTCCTTTCTGACCCAGGAAGAAGTACATCAGCGACTTAAAAAGATTAAAATAGACAAATTGCCAGGACCGGATGACATACACCCCCGTATCCTAAGGGAATTAAGTAATGTCATAGCCAGACCCTTATTTCTGATATTTGCGGACTCTATACTGACAGGGAATGTCCCACAGGATTGGGGCATGGCAAATGTGGTGCCAATATTCAAAAAGGGTCCAAAAACAGAGCCTGGAAACTATAGGCCGGTAAGTTTAACATCTGTTGTGGGTAAACTGTTTGAAGGTTTTCTGAGAGATACTATCTTAGAGCATCTCAACGGAAATAAGAAAATAACGCCATATCAGCATGGCTCCATGAGGGATCGGTCATGCCAAACTAATTTAATCAGTTTCTATAAGGAGGTAAGTTCTAGACTTGACAGCGGCGAATCAATGGATGTTGTATATCTGGACTTCTCCAAAGCATTTGACACTGTACCACACAAAAGGTTAGTATACTGTATAAAATGAGAATGCTCGGACTGGGAGAAAACATCTGTATGTGGGTAAGTAACTGGCTCAATGATAGAAAACAGAGGGTGGTTATTAACGGTACACACTCAGATTGGGTCACTGTCACTAGTGGGTACCTCAGGGGTCAGTATTGGGCCCTAATCTCTTCAACATATTTATTAATGATCTTGTAGAAGGCTTGCATAGTAAAGTATCAATTTTCGCAGATGACACTAAACTTTGTAAAGTAATTAACACTGAAGAGGACAGTATACTACTACAGAGGGATGTGGATAGATTGGAGGTTTGGGCAGATAAGTGGCAGATGAGATTTAACACTGACAAATGTAAAGTTATGCACATGGGAAGGAATAATGCAAGTCAACCGTACATAATAAATGGTAAAACACTCGGTAACACTGACATGGAAAAGGATCTAGGAATTTTAATAAACAGCAAACTAAGCTGCAAAAACCAGTGTCAGGCAGCTGCTGCCAAGGCCAATAAGATAATGGGTTGCATCAAAAGGGGCATAGATGCCCGTGATAAGAACATTGTCCTACCACTTTACAAATCGCTAGTCAGACCACACATGGAGTACTGTGTACAGTTCTGGGCTCCTGTAAACAAGGCAGACATAGCAGAGCTGGAGAGGGTCCAGAGGAGGGCAACTAAAGTAATAACTGGAATGGGGCAACTACAGTACCCTGAAAGATTATCAAAATTAGGGTTATTCACTTTAGAAAAAAGACGACTGAGGGGATATCTAATTTTAAAACATGACAGGAGGCTTCCTATTTTGCATTAACTCTCTTTACTAACTCCACAGCAGTAAAGAAAAAAAATGTAAAGAGTAACAAGTAGATCACTCCGCCGCATAGTATATAAGGGTCATGTTGCCTGTACACTTCCTCTTTCTTTACTGCTCCATCAGCAGACAGGTCAGACTTTTTGCTCCCCTGGAGCTATATTACTTCTTGTGCATTTATTTCTTTCTATATCGTATTATTATCATTTACCTCGGGTTCCTCAGGTCCCCCTCTAGCCTGGAGTGCCTCCTGGCTCCCTCATTTTCGCGGCCGTTTTCCCGCCATTTTCACAGCCGTTTTCCCGCCGTTTTCAGCCATCTTAATTTTACCTCATAACATCTCATTGGGGATTCAGTGTGACTGTACTAATTAGCTGTTACTCCCTCATTAGTGGTTTTCACCCCTGTGCCTATCTCAGACTACTATTCAGTTCTCTCTGTGCCTCATGTGGCTGGGTCAGTCAGGTCAGTGCTGCTGCCTGTTTATTATTGTGACCTGCACTTAAGGGTTTCAACCCTGTGCGACCGGGGTGAGCCCCCACTATTAATACGCTGCTTATTGGGAGACTAGCTGTTGCAGTTCTCTCTAACTGGGTGAGCCCCAGTTTATAAGGTCACTACTTTACCCTGCTGGGGTTTATACTGGGCTTTGTTCCCATACTATTAAAACTGACCATACGCCTGTTCTCAAGACCTGGGTGCCCGTTTATTACTGTGCCTTTCAGTGACATACCAGCCGACCCTTATCATGGAGAATTCCCAGAATGTCCCTGTAGACTTCCAGGCTATGATTAACGCAGCTGTCGCTGCCTCTGTGGAGAAGGCACTCTCCAAGGCCCGAGCTTCGGCTCCTGACGTACCTAAAACTCGCAGACGTCCACGACACGAGTCGGACTCCGACCTGTCCGACTATCAGACAGGGGATGAATCCCGCCATACGAAACGCCATGACAAAGGCGAGGACTATACACCCAAACCACCCAAGGGTAAGGCACCTGCCAAACGTAAAACTGCCAAACTTCACACTCCGGCCCCGCGTCAGGAGTACTCTTCAGAAGAAGAACAGGACCCTACCCACTCCATGTCAGTGCTAGATGAGTGGCAAGCTGACGCTTCAGAGTCTGATTACGACGCATGGGGCTCGGACGAGAAGTCTGTTTCCGCTTTCATGCAGGAGACCCTCCTGGGTGCGGCCCAGGCAAGAGGTATCGAAGACACTGCTGACGCAGAACCTCCTCTTGACTCAGACACCATTATGGACCCCTCAGGTCAGGCGATGTTCGATCCTCGCAACATACGACACCCCAGATGGGGTGAATGGTCGCCTCCGGAACACCTTTCCAGGTTCATGCACCTGTGGCTCCGCAAACCTCTGGAGAAAGAGGTCCGCAACCGACTCAGGTCTGAATGCCCACGCCCTTCCCTGCCGGATAAGGTCGCTCAGACCCCAGAATTTGACAAAGTTATGACGACCTTTATGATGCGCAGTGGCAGAGACCCTCGACGGGGGGTAGAGAAAGGCCTATGGGGCGCCCAAGATAACCTACTGGATTCCGTAGGCCCCCTGGCTCGCATTATGTATCTGGCGGATGATGCCTACGCCAAAGCCGATTCCTTTTCCACCGAGGACTTCAGGGAATGGGCACATGACATTCGTGAGTGGGCACAACGTTGTTTTTGTTTCATCGGAAACGCCAATGTTACGCTCTCTTCGGAGAGACGAAAAGCAGCGTTATTCCGTATTAACGGTAAATTAAAAAGAGATTGGGCCCCAGGCACAAGGGAAACTTTTCGGTGAACCATTCCTCAAGGAATTAAACAAACATGTCAACGTGTTCACCTCCCTTAATAAGGCGCAATCCTCAATGCGCAGTGTCTTCAAGAGCAACCCTAACAGAGGGGTTTTTGGAAGGGCTGGCCGGCAACGGGGCCATGCCGCCAGCCGATTTTGGCCTTCAGGCCCCCGTACTCAACCAACACCATTCTATCCGACAAGGGATTATCAGCAACTACCCTTTTCCAGAGGCTCGGATAGAGGCCGTGGAATCCGCGGACGCGGACGTTCCCGCTTTACTGCAGGTAAGGACCCATATTCCTCCATTGTTACCATGTACCCGCACTGCGGGCCGTATTTCCCTTTCTTTCCACAATTGGGCCGCCCTTTGCTCAGACGCTTGGATTCTACAAACAGTGCAGGGATATATCATAGACCTAATGGGAACCCCCTTTCAGGTTCAGCCCCCTCACCCCATCCACATGTCGTCTTTCGACCACAACCTCGTCAACGCAGAGCTACGCGAGCTTCGGGACAAAGGGGCTATTCAAACAGTCCACGAACAGGGAGGTTACTTCAGCAACATCTTCCTCGTGCGGAAGAAGTCGGGAGAATACCGCCCAGTTATCAATCTTCGCGCCCTCAACGCGTACGTGGTCTATCGCCACTTCAAGATGAAGGGCATCCACCTCCTGCGGGACCTTCTTCGCAGCAACGACTGGTTCGCCAGGCTCGATCTAAAAGATGCATACCTGTCAGTCCCGGTGCACCCGGACTGTCGAGCACTCCTACGTTTCCTCTGGCATGGTCGCCCTTGGCAATTCACTTGCCTCCCTTTCGGGCTCAGCTCAGCCCCATGGTGTTTCACCAAACTCCTAAAACCGGTGGTGGCCCACCTGAGGTCCAGGGGCATTCGATGCATCATCTACTTGGACGACCTCCTCCTGTTCTGCTCAGACGAACGCAGACTACGCCAAAACATTCACCTGGCAGTATCCCTACTGGAATCTCTGGGCTTCGTGGTAAACCAACAGAAATCGGAGCTGACCCCTACCCAGACGATACAATTCCTCGGCTTCGAGATCGACTCGACGACGTGCACTCTGAGGCTACCAACCTCAAAGATCGCAACCATTCGCAAGGAGATTCGCAGAGTTCTCCCACTCGATTCCATTCCTCTACGCACCCTGGCCAGGATTGTGGGACTCCTCTCAGCTTCCATTCAAGCCATATTTCCGGGTCCTCTCCACTACAGGGCCATGCAACGACTCAAGGCAAAATACCTTCGCCACAGACCTACCTACAATCAACCCGTCCCGGTGACGACAGAAGTTCGCGAAGAGCTGTCATGGTGGCTGGACAGCATGCAAGCCTGGAACGGCAAGGCCATATTCGGAGACACTCCAGATTTCGTTTTAGAATCAGACGCCAGCTTGTGGGGATGGGGTGCCACCAACGGAACCATCTCCACGGGAGGAGCATGGACGACGCAGGAGCTCTCCATGCACATCAATTGCCTCGAACTCCTAGCAGGATCCTTCGCGATTCGCAGCCTGGCTCGGGAGAGCTCCAATTGTTGCATCCTCCTTCGCATGGACAACATCTCCGCAGTCCAGTACTTCAACCGCCTAGGAGGCGCTCGCTCACGCCTACTGTCGGATATCACGAGGAACATCTTCGACTACTGCCTCCCTCGCAACATCACGTTACAAGCGGAATACTTGCCGGGAGAAATCAACCTCACAGCCGACTGGTTCTCTCGCCACTGGAGAGACGTCAGCGACTGGAAGCTGAACACGAGAATCTTCAGGGCCCTGGCAGCCCGGAGGGGTCCCTTTCACCTGGATCTGTTCGCCTCTCGCAACAATCACCAGACCCCGGAGTTCTTCAGCTGGCTTCCAGACCCGGAGAGCAAGGCGACAGACGTTTTTCTCCAACAATGGCCGGCGACAGGAGCCTACGCTTTTCCCCCATTCTCCATGATTGCGAGAACACTACACCAGATGCGGACACAGCAAATCAAACTGGTTCTCATAACGCCCTTGTGGCAGAGTCAACCATGTTCCCGGACCTCCTGGCCTCCTCCTACATGGATCCTCTCCTCCTTCCATCCTTCCAGGACCTGCTCACGGATCCCAAAGGATGTCTCCACCCGCTCATCCTGGAAGATCGACTACCCCTGGTGGCTTGGTCTCTTTCCGGGGTTCCTGGCGAGTCAGCGGACTATCGCAGACTGCTAGGAACCTCTTATGGGACTCATGGGCCCCGGGAACTAGACGCTGCTACCTTTCAGCTTGGGCCTCCTGGTCTACTTGGTGCATGGAATGGGACTCCGATCCATTTACGGCACCTGTTCCCATGATTCTCAATTTTCTTTCCTCCTTGTTTTCTTCTGGCCGCTCTTATCGCTCTATCAACGTCGTTCGCTCCGCGATTTCGGCAGCCCATACTCCCGTCGGGGACCTCCCGGTCGGCAAAGATCCTCTGGTCTGTCGCCTACTCCGCGGCATGCGGCTCCGCCGCCCCCCAGCCCCCAAATACCATCACCTATGGGACGTGGGACTGGTTCTCCGTATTTTCAGGGATTGGCCTCCGAATGACCGCCTCTCCCTTCGCCAACTATCCGCTAAGTGCGCTTTTCTCCTCTGTCTTGTGTCTTTCCGACGGGTGTCGGACGTTCGGGCCTTCGATGTCGATGCCTTTGAGGTGACCCCTGAAGGAGTCACTTTCCATATCTCTCGTCGCACTAAATCAGGTTTGACATCGGTCTCTTATCCCTTTTTTCCAGACGACCCGCAGCTCTGTGTTGTGTCCACCCTTCGCAGTTATGTTTCGGTTACCTCCTCACTCCGTTCCTCTACGTCGGGTCAACTCCTAGTTTCCTACGTGCGCCCTTACGCCCCAGTCTCTGTCACCATGCTGGCCCGTTGGATCCGCTGGATCCTTTCCCTCACGGGTATAGACCCCGCTTTCGGCGCCCACTCCGTTCGCGGAGCGGCGGCTTCAGCAGCCCTAATGGCAGGGGCGTCCCTTTCAGATATTCTCCGAACGGCGGACTGGTATAGGGAATCTACTTTCCGTACCTTTTATTTTCGCACTCCCCCTTCTGCTGGGACATCTCTTCTTCAGCTTTAAAATTGCAAAATAGGAAGCCTCCTGTCATGTTTTAAAATTGAAGATTATGCTAGCTTTAGTGTACTAATAATCTTAATTTTAATAAAGACAGGAGGCGAGTATTTTCCCTCCCTTCTATTCCCTACCCTGACTCTTTGGGGGAGTGAATCTCAAGGTGTCGGATATGGGGCTCGATTTTAATAATCTCTCTGTTTTTGGACATATTCAGAATTTCTCACCCTAAGTATTGCCTCCCTGACGGGCAGTTCTTAGTTGTATTACATACTTACACCTACCATACATTTAGCCACTAGATAATTTGCACGCTATTTGTAATGATTTAATTTTGCACTATTCCGTTAAAGCCCATAAGCGTGAATAGTTACGATTCTATACCTAACCTATTTTATACTCTCCTTTCAGCGTAACCCTCTTCAGGTCCTCCACTGGTCGCTGGTTTGTTAATCTTACGACCCCATAGGATGAGATGAGAGCTTCGTTCGGTCTTACCTCCAACCTCGTTTACCAGAAGTCTCCTCAAGTTCTGCTCGCCAGAAACCGCTGTTACAGTTTTCGTTGAATTTCTGGATGTTCGAGCTCAACCTGGACTTTGATATCGCTTTTAGAAAGAGGAAGTGTACAGGCAACATGACCCTTATATACTATGCGGGGGAAAATTGGCTTCTACCTCACAAGGTTTTTTTTGCCTTCCTCTGGATCAACTTGCAGGATGACAGGCCGAACTGGATGGACAAATGTCTTTTTTCGGCCTTATGTACTATGTTACTATGTTACTAACCCATATTAAGAATCTTGGCCTAATAGAATTGCTTATGTATAAACAATGTGGAACCCCGCTCTAACAGTACAGCAAGACATGTTATTCACCCATATTTCAGAATCAAGGCATAATAGAATTGCATATGTAATAAACAAGGTGGACCCCCCCTCTAACAGTAGAACAAGACAGGTTATTCAACCAAATTTCAGAATCAAGACCTAAATAGAAATTGTTTATCTATTAAATAATGTGGACACCCCAATAACAGTAGAGGTAGGCAGGTTATTCACCCAATTTGTGAATGAAGGCCTAATAGAATTGCTTATGTAATAAACAAGGTGAACACCACTCTAACAGTAGAACAAGACAGGTTATTCACCGCAATTTCAGAATCAATCGCTAATAGAATTGTTTTATGTAATAAATAGAGTTGAGCGGATACCTGGATGTTCGGGTATCGACGGATTCGGCCGAACTTCACAAAAAAGTTCACCAGAAGTTGAAGGGGGCAGGCCCATCATTCAGTACGTGTAGGCTGTGTGCACACATTACTGCTCCAACCATGTCGCACGTCCCCGTGATGTCCACGATCCAATTGGATATCTTCTCTATCAACTTTCGATGTTCTTTGATACGCCTACCATGGTGATCACGGTGGCGGGGAATAAGGTTCCAGGCCGGAGCAGGGAGCCTGAGAAAGAGATACCACATCCAAGGAGGTCAATGGATGAAATAAAATGTAATCGAGCGGAAATGTGGGACAAAGTATTGAAACATAAGCTTCCAAGTTAAGGAGGGGGCGCGCGGCAATTACCCACTCCCGACTCGGGGAGGTAGTGACGATAAATAACAATACAGGACTCTTAAGATGCCCTGGTTTTTGATTGATTAATAATAAAAAGGAAAGGGACAATTAAAAGACAGAATTTTAGAAATTTTAAGTCCCTGTCACCTATGCAGAGCAGGGGTTTATTCATGGCAAAAATTGCAAAATGTCAACCCAAGAATGTAACAGAAAAATTAGTGAAATTTTATTAACCTGTCTACTAGGGAGAGCGGGGGTCTATCACAGCCAAAAATTGTTGAATGTCACCCGAAAATGCAAAAGAAAAATTTGTAAAATTTATTAAGCTGTCAACTAGGTAGAGCAGTGTATATCGCAGCCAAAAATTGGTTAATTTCATCCGAAAATGCAACAGACAAATTTGTGAATTTTTTTAACCTGTCTACTAGGTATAGCAGTGGTATATCACACCCAAAAATTGGTGAATTTCACCCATAAATGTAACAGACAAATTCGTGATTTTTTTTTTTACCTGTTTACTAGTATTACCAGTGGTATATCACACCCAAAAATTGGTGAATTTCACCCAAAAATGTAACAGACAATTAGTGAATTTTTTTTACCTGTCTACTAGGTATAGCAGTGGTATATCACACCCAAAAATTGGTGAATTTCACTCCTAAAATGTAACAGACCAATTAGTGTAGTGACATAAAATAAATACGTACAAATAAATTTAAAAAAACTTGATTTATTGAGGTGGAGGTCCATATGGAGTAGGAGGTTTGAGGAGGCGGTCGGACGTAGCGGTGTAGGTTTTTTTAAATTTATTTATTAGGGTACACCCCCAAAAGAGTGGGAAATATCAAAAATACAACAATGAGCAAATTGCGCTGTAGTATTACAATGGCTGGGTAAGGCCGGTATGTACATGTCTATTCTGCACAAGGTACGGACAAGTCCTGTGCTAAACACACTTTCAGATAATACGCTGACTGCAGGGCATCCCAGCACCTCCAAGGCGTAAAGGGGCAAAGGTTCAGGCCATGTGCCCAATTTGGAGACCCAGAAGTTGAATGGGGCAGACCCGTCATTCAGTACATGTAGGCGTGTGTCACGGCCACCATGTGTCACGGCCAGTGGTTTGTTTTGTGACACTTTCCTTCACTTGGTTGCCCGTGGCAACGTGTGGTGTTGTGTGCATGTGGTGGCAGTGTCTCAGCCCTATGGCTGATCTCCTGGACATGATTGCCACGCATGCCGTTGTCCGCGGCAACAGGTGAAGTGTGTTTGTTTATGTGTGTATTCCCCTTTAAGAGTCCGTCTTCCCTTGCCTGGTGTTGGAAGGGTTAAATCCCTTCTGTGTGTGTGAACACTGGGTGTGTCTGTGTGGGTGTGGCTACTTGGCCCTATAAAGCCTCAGTGAATATCACTTGTCTGAGGGGTACTTCAGCCATGGTTAGCTGGAGCAGCCGCCTGTGTATTCCATCTGCCAGTGGGGGCCACCCTTGTGGTCATAGGTTTATGTATGGTGTTTAGAAGATGTTTATTTGGTCTTTGTTTATTGCAGTATATGGTTTCCTGGGTTCCCATGTGATGTCTGTGTGTGCGGTGTCCTTTGTGTTGTTTGTGGACAGCAGCACTTGCACGTGGGTTCCAGGTTGTGTGTCTGTGGCAGGTAAGTGTGGTACTAGTCTCACTTACCTGCCATTGCCATATGTCTGTTTATGTGTCACGGCCACAGTTATGGTCGTGACTCCTTGGGAGCCGCATACAGTTGCCCGCGGTTTTGGGTTGTGGTGTCAACCGCAGTTTGAGGCATAATGTTGTTGGCCTCAAGTGCGGTTGCCGTGGACAACAGCTATGTGTGCGGTTCCCTTGGAGTTGTGTGCGCGTTTGTAGCACTTTTATATGTCTGTGTGCAGTTTGTTTATGTTTGGTGTGCACTGACATTTTCCCATCACTGTGGCTGTCCGTGGCATAGTTTGGTTGTATTATGTACATGTGGTGGCAGTGTCCCGGCCTTCGGGCTGACTCCCAGGACGCGCTTGTCACCCATGTCGTTGCCTGCGGCAACAGCCACAGTGTGTTTGTTGTTTGGACACTTCCCCTTTAAGTTATGTTTTCCCTTCTGTGGTTTTGGAAGGGTTAACTCCCTTTCAGTGTGTGTGAGTCACGGGGTGCGTCTGATTGTTGGGTGTGGCCTCTTGGCCCTATAAAGCCTCAGTTGTAGACAGTAGCCAGAGAGGGTGTTTCAGCCATGCTGGCTGTAGACATCCTCCTGGTTACTTACCAACTGCCAGTGGGGGCCAACCTTCTGATCATAAGCTAAATATATGTCCTTTGGTGTCTGGAAGATGTGTTTGGTTTTATGTTTCTTTATTGCACCTGTGGTTCTGGGTTCCCGTGTGTTGTGTGTTTGTGTGCGGAGTCCTGCTGTCTGTGGGCAGTAAATCCACATGGGTTCCAGGCTTGGTTGTCTGTGGTAGGTCTCTGCTATGTTTGTGACAAGTACCTGCCATTGCCATAGGTTGCATTTGTTTCCCCTTTCTTGCAGCTTGGCCAGTGAGACTCCTGTTCCTCCGGATCCAGAAGGAACAGGATGTCTTACTCTGACTCCTAGCCTAGGGACCGGCGGAGGGCGAGTAGGGATCCGAGGTTCCTGCGCATGGGTCCTCCTACCTTCAAGGTCGGCCCATGCAGGTAGGAGTTAGGGTCAGGTTAGGGACGCTGTAGGAGGTGACTTGCTCCCTAATCCTGTTTGTCCTGGTCAAGCAGCGACCATCATCCTTCGGCACACGGCTGAGGGTTTCCCCCATCCTCAGCCGTGACATTATGTTCCCCTTTATAGCTTGGCCACCTTTAGACTCCTGTTACTCCGTGTCCAGGAGGAATGAGCTGTCTACCCAGCTCCTAGTACAGGGATCGTCGGAGGGTCAGAAGGGATCCAAGGTTCCTGAGCATGAGCCCTCCTACCTTCAAGGGCGGCTCATGCAGCTAGGAGTCAGGGTCAGATTAGGGAAGCTCTAGGAGGTGACCTGCTCCCTAATTCTGTGGTACTGGTCAAGTAGCGACCTTACATCTCCTGATACCGCACGGCTGAGGGTTTTCCCCATCCTCAGCCGTGACACCATGTTGGTGAAATGCTGCCTCCTGCTAGGACGTTCCATATCAGCTGGTGGTGCTGGTTGTTGTGGCATGCTGACAAAGCTTTTCCACATTTCGGCCATGCTAACCCTACCTTCTGAGGTGCTGGCGGTGCCCCAGCTGCGTTGGCGACCTCGTCCTCTGCCTTCGCCTTGTGCTTTGACTGTATCCCCGCTGTCAGGTGGGAATGCCACCAGCAGCGCGTCTACCAGCGTGCGCTTGTACTCGCGCATCTTACGATCACACTCCAGTTAGGGAATAAAGGATGGTATGTTGTCCTTATAACAGGGATCCAGCAGCGTGGCCACCCAGTAATCAGCACAAGTTAGAATGTGGCCAACACGGCGGTCGTTGCGGAGACACTGCAGCATGTAATCGCTCATGTGTGCCAGGCTGCCCAGAGGCAACGAAAAGCTGTCCTCTGTGGGAGGTGTATCGTCTGTGTCCTCTGTATCCCCCCAGCCACGCACCAGTGATGGCCATGAAATGGTCTGGGTGCCATCCTGCTGTGAAAATGGTTCCTCCTACCCCATCTCCTCCACCTCGTCATCCTCCAGAACTGTGACCTGGCTGGACAATTGTGTACCTGGCGTTTGTGGGTGCAAACCCACCCTCGGAGCCACTTGTGAATGACTGGCTGGAAACACTATGAAATGATCCCTCTTCCTCCTCCTCCTCCTGTGCCACATCCTCTTTCATCATCGCCAGCAGCGTTTTTTCAAGGAGGCATAGAAGTGGGATAGTAACGCTGAGAACGGCGTTATCGGCACTAGCCATGTTGTTGGAGTACTCGAAACAGCGCAACAAGGAATACAGATCTTAAATGAAGGCCCAGTCATTGGTGGTGAAGTGGTGCTGTTTCTTAGAGGTACTCACCCGTGCGTGCTGCAGCTTAAACTCCACTATCGCCTGCTGCTGCTTGCACAGTCTGGCCAGCATAAGCAAAGTGGAGTTCCACCTTGTGGGCACGTCGCATATGAGGCGGTGAGCGGGAAGCCGAAGTTACGCTGCAGCGCTGACAGGCGAGCAGCAGCAGGGTGAGAACGCCGAAAGCGCACACAGATGGCCCGCACTTTATGCAGCAGCTCTGACATATCGTGGTAAATTTTTAAGGAATCTCTGCACCACCAAATTCAGCACATGTGCCAGGCAAGGGATGTGCGTCAAATCGGCTAGTCCCAGAGCTGCTACGAGATTTCATCCATTATCGCACACCACCAGGCCGGGCGTGAGGCTCACTGGAACCAACCACCCATCGGTCTATTGTTCAAGGCCTGTCCACAGCTCCTGCGTGGTGTGGGGTTTGTCGCCCAAACAGATAAGTTTTAAAACTGCTTCTGTGGGACATTGTGGAGATGTTTAGTGACCCAGATGGTGGTGTTGCTGGCAGATCCCCTGTTTGTGGGGTGGCAGGTGGCACTGTCACTCCAGAGGTGGATGAAGAGGCCGAGACTGCAGCAGAAGAGGAAGCAGGAGGAGTCAGAGACTTTTCTTGTTTTTTGAGGTGTCTACTCCACTGCAGCTCGTGCTTTGCACTTAGAGGTCTGGTCATGCAGGTTGTGCTCAGGTTGAGAACGTTTATGCCTCGCTTCAGGCTCTGATTACACAGCGTGTACAGATGCAGACTAGGCCACAATTTAAGATTTTTGTCCAAAATTGGTGTTTTTCTAATAGCAGAATAGAACCACAGTATCTATAGGGTGTATCTCACACGTACAGATGTAGACTAGGCCGCAATTTAAGATTTTTGCCCAAAATGGGTGTTTTTTTAATAGCAGAATAGAACAACAGTATGTGAAGGGTGTATCTCACAATGACATATGCAGCAAAGGCTGCAAAATTAAGATTTTTGCCCAAAAAGGGTATTTTCTTTACTAACAGAATATTACAGCAGTATGTAACGCTGGAATTTCACACGTGCAGATGCAGCAAGGGCTGTAAAATAGTGTATTTTGCCCAAAAAGGGTGTTTTTAAAAACCCAGAAAATTATAGCTGTATTTCTAACTTAAATTGCACACTGACTAATTCTGCAAAGGCACCAGATGTAGGATATTGTTTTTTAAAAACAGATTATTATTGCAGTATTTCAAGCTTGGATTTGTCACAAATGCACAGATGCAGTGCTGGTCCACTGAGCTTGCATAAAATGGCCGCCGCAGCCCACCTAACTAACAGACGGATAAAAGTAATTTTTCTTTGTCACTGGGCTCAGGGCAGGGTAAAAAGATTGTGCACTGCCCCCACACAACTAAATCTATGTAGATCGCTGAGTTCAATTGGAGTTCTGATTAAAGATTCTGTCCTATTCTCTCCCTCACAGCAGCAGCAACTTCTCCCTACACTAAGCACAGCAGAGTGACGTGCAGCGCTACGTGACTCCAGCTTATATAGAGACTGGGTCACATGCCACACTGGCCAATCACAGCCATGCCATTAGTAGGCATGGCTGTGATTGCTTCTAAGTAGAGTTGAGCGGACACCTGGATGTTCGGGTTCGACGAGTTCGGCCGAACTTGAAAAAAAAGTTCGAGTTCGGAACCCGAACTTGACCCCAAACCCCATTGAAGTCAATGGGGACCCGAACTTTTGGGCACTAAAATGGCTCTAAAATAGTCCTGGAAAGGGCTAGAGGGCTGCAAAAGGCATCAAAATGTGCTTAAGAGCATGGCAACTGTTCTGCAAACAAATGTGGATAGGGAAATGACTTAAAATAACATAAAATACAAAAAAATTAAAAATGAAAATCTGGATCTAGGAGTAGGAGGTTGAGGAGGAGGTGGATGTGGCGGTGTAGGCTGACGTGGCGGTGAAGGAGGAATACTGTAGGTAGCCAACACTGATTTGTTATTTTTTATTTTTAAATTGGGGTATCCCACAAAATATTGGGGCATATAACGAAATAAAACAAAGAATAAGTGCACTTGACTACAAGAATGGATGGTTGAGGCTGGTATAAATGTCTATTCTGCATAAGGTACGGACAAGTCCTGTGGGATCCATGTCTTGTTCATTTTAATAAAAGTAAGCTTGTCCACATTGGCTGCAGCCTGTGATAATGCTCTCTGCCGTGCTAAACACACGTTCACACTATACACTGGCTGCAGGGCAGGTCAGCAGCACCTCCAAGGCTGACAAAGCTTTTCCACATTTTGGCCATGCTAACCCTGCCTTCTCAGGTGCTGGCGGTGCCCCAGCTGCATTGGCGACCTCTTCCTCCTCCTCTGCCTTCGCCTTGTGCTTCCACTGTGCCCTTGCTGTCAGGTGGGAATGCCATCAGCAGCGTGCGCTTGTAGTCGCGCATCTTCTGATCACTAACAGATGTTTTCACTAAATTTAGTTCCCTGTCAGCAATGCAGAGCAGGGGTTCATTCACGGCAAAAGGGGGTTCATGTCACCCAGCAATAGAACAGAGGATTTTGAGAGATTTAGGCCCCTGTCACCCAGGCACAGCAGGGGTTCATTCACAGCAAAAGGGGGTTCATGTCACCCAGCAATAGAACAGAGGATTTTGAGAGATTTAGGCCCCTGTCACCCAGCACAGCAGGGGTTCATTCACGGCAAAAGGGGGTTTCATGTCACCCAGCAATAGAAAAGAGGATTTTGAGAGAACGAGGCCCATGTCACCCAGGCACAGAAGGGGTTCATTCACGGCAAAAGGGGGTTCTTGTCACCCAGCAATAGAACAGAGGATTTTGAGAGATTTAGGCCCCTGTCACCCAGGCACAGCAGGGGTTCATTCACGGCAAAAGGGGGTTTCATGTCACCCAGCAATAGAAAAGAGGATTTTGAGAGATTTAGGCCTCTGTCACCCAGGCACAGCAGGGGTTCATTCACGGCAAAAGGGGGTTTCATGTCACCCAGCAATAGAACAGAGGATTTTGAGAGATTTAGGCCTATGTCGCCCAGGCACAGCAGGGGTTCATTCACAGCAAAAGGGGGTTCATGTCACCCAGCAATAGAACAGAGGATTTTGAGAGAACGAGGCCCATGTCACCCAGGCACAAAAGTGGTTCATTCACGGCAAAAGGGGGTTCTTGTCACCCAGCAATAGAACAGAGGATTTTGAGAGATTTAGGCCCCTGTCACCCAGGAACAGCAGGGGTTCATTCACGGCAAAAGGGTGTTCATGTCACCCAGCAATAGAACAGAGGATTTTGAGAGATTTAGGCCCCTGTCACCCAGGCACAGCAGGGGTTCATTCACGGCAAAAGGGGGTTTCATGTCACCCAGCAATAGAACAGAGGATTTTGAGAGATTTAGGCCCCTGTCACCCAGGCACAGCAGGGGTTCATTCACGGCAAAAGAGGGTTTTATGTCACCCAGCAATAGAACAGAGGATTTTGAGAGATTTAGGCCCCTGTCACCCAGGCACAACAGGGGTTCATTCACAGCAAAAGGGGGTTCATGTCACCCAGCAATAGAACAGAGGATTTTGAGAGATTTTAACCCCTGTCACCCAGGCACAGCAGGGGTTCATTCACGGCAAAAGGTGGTTCATGTCACCCTGCAATAGAACAGAGGATTTTGAGAGATTTAGGCCCCTGTCACCCAGGCACAGCAGGGGTTAATTCACGGCAAAAGGGGGTTTCATGTCTCCCAGCAATAGAACAGAGGATTTTGAGAGATTTAGGCCCATGTCACCCAGGCACAGCAGGGGTTAATTCACGGCAAAAGGGGGTTCATGTCATCCAGCAATAGAACAGAGGATTTTGAGAGATTTAGGCCCCTGTCACCCAGGCACAGCAGGGGTTCATTCACGGCAAAAGGGGGTTCTTGTCACCCAGCAATAGAACAGAGGATTTCGAGAGATTTAGGCCCCTGTCACCCAGGAACAGCAGGGGTTCATTCACGGCAAAAGGGTGTTCATGTCACCCAGCAATAGAACAGAGGATTTTGAGAGATTTAGGCCCCTGTCACCCAGGCACAGCAGGGGTTCATTCACGGCAAAAGGGGGTTCATGTCACCCAGCAATAGAACAGAGGATTTTGAGAGATTCAGGCCCCTGTCACCCAGGCACAGCAGGGGTTCATTCACGGCAAAAGGGGGTTCATGTCACCCAGCAATAGAACAGAGGATTTTGAGAGATTTAGGCCCCTGTCACCCAGGCACAGCAGGGGTTCATTCACGGCAAAAGGGGGTTCTTGTCACCCAGCAATAGAACAGAGGATTTTGAGAGATTTAGGCCCCTGTCACCCAGGCACAGCAGGGGTTCATTCACGGCAAAAGGGGGTTCATGTCACCCAGCAATAGAACAGAGGATTTTGAGAGATTTAGGCCCCTGTCACCCAGGCACAGCAGGGGTTCATTCACGGCAAAAGGGGGTTCATGTCACCCAACAATAGAACAGAGGATTTTAAGAAATTTAGGCCCATGTCACCCAGGCACAGCAGGGGTTCATTCACGGCAAAAGTGGGTACATGTCACCCAGCAATAGAACAGAGGATTTTGAGAGATTTAGGCCCATGTCACCCTTGCACAGCAGGGGTTCATTCACGGCAAAAGGGGGTTCATGTCCCCCAGCAATAGAACAGAGGATTTTGAGAGATTTAGGCCCATGTCACCCAGGCACAGCACGGGTTCATTCACGGCAAAAGGGGGTTCATGTCACCCAGCAATAGAACAAAGGATTTTGAGAGATTTAGGCCCATGTCACCCAGGCACAACAGGGGTTCATTCACGGCAAAAGGGGGTTCTTGTCACTCAGCAATAGAACAGAGGATTTTGAGAGAACGAGGCCCCTGTCACCCAGGCACAAAAGGGGTTCATTCACGGCAAAAGGGGGTTCTTGTCACCCAGCAATAGAACAGAGGATTTTGAGAGATTTTGGCCCCTGTCACCCAGGCATAGCAGGGGTTCATTTGCAGCACGCCAGACCTACAGGGTATTGCGGAGTGAGGTCACGGTTATGGACAATCGAGGGTTACTCACTGTTCATAGGAGAACCCTGGGCAGGCATGCGACAGTGAAGGAGAGGCTGACACAAAGTTCCTCTGGGGCACACTCTGTATGTAAGGACCAGGCCTGATGGTGGATGAGGTGCCCTGGATGTTGCAGGTGTTTTGAGTGCCTGGCGCAAGGTCCCTTTAAGGATCGTGACGCCAGTGCCTGTAACGGTGGCACACCGGTTTTCAATAGCAATAAGTGAGGTACACAGGTGGTATAGTGAACCAAACGTTGCTTTACTTATAACAGTCCAACTTTGTACAACAAGATGGTAATGCATATCAAGTGCTTCACAAGCAGGCTTATTTCAAATACTGGCAGGTATAATTCTGTGCAAGATACTCAGAGGGTAATCAACAACACACTCAGAATCAGGTTGTACCTTCTCCTCAGAAATAGTGTACACTGTTCTTTAGAACTCCTGTCTGGTTTCTATCCCAAGGCCCGGATGCCTAAATGCTGGCTTTTATCCTTGGTAATTAATCTTCCTCCCGTATTGACCCTTGCTCTCACTTTATAGTTCCTCTGCCCATCAGCTTACTTATCTTAATTGGATGCAATGGCTCTGCTTGGCTTGAGGGTAACTGCAGGTTTCTCCCAGGAGGCTCATTTCTTCTACTGGGGTTGATTCTTCTTGTGCTATCATAAGTTCAATAATACTCCAGGCGGGCTGTGGTCCTTCACTAGCCTCCTGGTGGCAACTAGAAGCCTGGACTATCTAGCTGCATGTCAGGAGGAGGCTGTCACGGGGTTCCGAAGGTGCACTTGGTCCCCCATTGCCCGCACACCTGTTGCTTAGCTTTGGGAATGAGGATCTGTGTTTGACCTCATTCCCAGGGCGGCTTTACTAGCTGGGTGGCTCCCTGCTCCTAGTCTGCCTTGAACGCCGAGCTGATCACTCTTTGCTCGACTGGTTGGTCTGTCGGTCATGTGACGCTGGCCACGTCACATGACCCTCACTCCCCACTATAAATACAGGCAGCCTGCTGGCTACAGGTTGCCTGTTAATTTCTAGGTTCCTGGCTATTTGTTGGACTGCTGAATACTTACCTGATCCTGTTCCCTGACTATCCTTTGCCTGCTCCTTCTGTACTGCACATCCGTCCTGGTATTGTGACTTCGGCTGCCACCTGACTACTCTCTTAGGACTCCTCTTGTACTTCTCTACTCTCCTGGTATTTGACCCGGCTTCTCCTTACCATTCTTTGCTTAATCCTTTGTACTCCGTAGCTCTCTTGGTTGTGACCCGGTCCGTTCATGTTCCGTATTTTGTCTTGTCTGTCTTCCCTGCACATTTCCTAAGTTAGGGACTGTCGTCCAGTTGTCCCCTGTCATCAGGACTCGTGAGGCAAGTAGGCAGGGCCAGGGGTGAGGGTGGAGCGCAGTGGTCACTATCCTTCCCCCTGTGTTTGTGGACGTGACCGTTACAGAGGTCCTCAGCATGTCTCTGGCTAAGATGCCCTCTCACTTCTGTCTTCACAGACTCCTGACTACAGACCTCCCTCCTCCCTGTCTGGGCCTGAACATTTATACTAGGGCTCTCTATCTCCCTCTAGTGTCTAGGATGCCTAACTACACCCTAATAGGCCTGCTATGCATGTCACAGAGGAACAATACATGTAAAAGCACATAGAAAATACGTTAAAGTACATGGTTAAATACAATACCACTGTCCCTTAGGAGTAGGAGTAACACGTTACCTAATTGACCCTTGTGTAGTGCCCACCTGTCACAACCAGACAGTTGAGAAGCTCTGACAGGAGCTTTCCAGATCCTCCTCCTTGAGTTTCTTTGTTTTGGTTAAGTTCCTTATCTCGTTAGTCTATCTCAGCTGTCATGCAGTTGGACTGATTGCTTCCCTTTAAGTTCCTCCCCATGATGCATTAGGTTGCGGCTTATACAACTTCCTGGAGTGTGTGTGCTTGCTGTTTCTATTTCCCAGTCCTCTGCAAGATAAGTGCTGTTTCTTTATTTGTGATTTTCTGTCTGCTGGATTTTCAGGTGACCCTGACTCCCTCACTAGTGTAGGGAGCCGGTGGTCGTGTCCCCTCACTATTGTAGGGTCTTCAGGTATTAGATAGCCGAGGTACGTGGATATGCGCCCATCCACCTTTGGGGTGTTCACATAGGCTGAGCAATTAGGGAGAGTGGCAGGTCTCATGTAGGGGTCTCCCTTTTGTTCCTTAGTTGTGGATCCAGTGAGTCATTATTGTATTGCATTGTCTTGTTTCCTGTACACCATCCGTGACATTATAAGCCGCCAAAACCGTCTCAAGCATGGATCCGGTTTCACTTTTGGCTGAGCGCTTCCAGGGTCTTTCATTGGAGGTAGCTGATCTCCGTAAGACTTTTTCTCAGTTTCAAGTGACCGGTTCAGCTTGCGTTCATGGAGTTTGTTCTGAGCCTAAGATCTCGCTCCCGGATACGTTCTCCGGGGGTAGTGAGTATTTTGTGCGTTTTAGAGAGGCTTGCAAACTCCATTTTCGCCTTCTTCCCCATTCCTCTGGTGATGAAGAACGGAGGGTGGGGATCATTATATCGCTGCTCAGGGGTAACGCTCAATCCTGGGCCTTTTCGCTGCCGGAGGGGGCACGGCCCCTCCGTTCAGTGGATGAATTCTTTTTAGCCCTGGGTCAGATATATGATGATCCGGATCGTATTGCTCTGGCTGAGTCTAGACTACGTCTGTTATGCCAGGGTAAACAATCCGCAGAGATATACTGCTCAGAATTTCGGAGATGGGCAGCTGATACTGGTTGGAATGATGCTGCACTCCGAAGTCAATTTTTCCATGGTCTTTCAGAGGGATTGAAAGATGCATTTGCCTTTCATGAGAGACCTACCTCCTTGGATTCTGCTATGTCTCAGGCCGTTCGTATTGACAGGCGTCTTAGAGAGAGAGGAGAGATCTCTCCTTCCTGTCATACTCAGTCCCGGGACAGTGCAGCGGTCTCTTTCTGTGCGCAGGGGGTCTCAGTCGCTGTCAGCCCCTTCTGAGCAGGAGCCCATGCAGCTGGGGTTGATTGCCTCTGACAATAGAAGATTCAGCCCGCATGGGAGGGTTTGTTTTTGTTGTGGAGGTATAAATCATTTGGCAAATGTTTGTCCCTCTAGGAGATTCAGGCAGTCTTCTGGGAGTAATAAAGAAACAAAAAGGAAAAAATCTTTTAAAAATGTTCCGTCTGTTACTATTGGCAGGGTGGAGGCGGAAATTGAAGGTTTTCCGTTTGATTGTAGTTCCCGTTTTGTCCTGCCTGCTAGGGTGGCGCTAGAGAGCAAGAGCATTTTTTGTGAGATTTTTGTGGATAGTGGAGCAGCTGTCAATCTCATTGATAATCAATTTGCAATAACTCATGGTTTCCAGGTATGCACTTTGGGAAAGGATATTCCTGTTTTTGCTATTGATTCTGCTCCACTTTCTCAGAAATCATTAAAGGGCATAGTTCACAATATCCGTTTAATTGTGAGTAATGCTCATGTTGAGGATGTGTCATGTTTCGTCCTTAGCGGTTTGCCTACTCCTCTAGTGTTGGGGCTACCCTGGCTCACTAAACATAACCCCACCATTGATTGGCAAGCGAGGCAAATAAATGATTGGAGTGACTTTTGCTGAGAGAATTGCCTCATGACATCTGTTTCTGAGGTTTCTACTAAGACTGTACCACCTTTCCTCTCTGAATTTTCGGATGTCTTCTCTGAGAGTGGAGTTCAGGATTTGTCCCCGCACAGGGAGTACGATTGCCCTATTAATCTCATCCCAGGCGCCAAGCTGCCTAAATCTCGTTTATACAATCTTTCCCAACCTGAGAGGGTCGCTATGCGTGCTTATATCTCTGAGAGTCTGAGAAAAGGACACATACGACCCTCGAAATCACCTGTTGCCGCTGGTTTTTTCTTTGTTAAGAAAAAAGATGGTTCTTTAAGACCTTGTCTGGATTTCAGGGAGCTGAACAGTATCACTATTCGTGACCCTTATCCGCTTCCTCTGATCCCGGACCTGTTTAACCAGGTTGTTGGGGCTAAAGTCTTTTCCAAATTAGACCTAAGAGGGGCATACAACCTGGTCAGGGTCAGAGAAGGAGACGAATGGAAGACTGCTTTCAATACCCCTAAGGGCCATTTTGAGAATTTGGTTATGCCTTTTGGTTTGATGAATGCCCCAGCCGTTTTTTCAGCATTTCGTGAACAGCATTTTTTATCATTTAATGGGAAAATTAGTATTAGTGTATTTGG
Organism: Bufo bufo; assembly: GCF_905171765.1. Classification (NCBI taxonomy): domain Eukaryota; kingdom Metazoa; phylum Chordata; class Amphibia; order Anura; family Bufonidae; genus Bufo; species Bufo bufo. Next base: position 521,032,448 of record NC_053390.1, on the reverse strand, counting down.
ATGACATTTTGATTTTTTCTCCTGATTTCAAGACTCATAAGGAACATTTACGTCAGGTCTTGCTCATCCTGCGGGAGAATAAATTATACGCGAAACTGGAAAAATGTGTGTTTGCGGTTCCAGAAATTCAATTTCTGGGGTTTCTTCTCTCCGCTTCTGGTTTTCGCATGGACCCCGAGAAGGTCCGCGCTGTGCTTGAGTGGGAGCTTCCTGAGAATCAGAAGGCGCTGATGCGTTTTTTGGGCTTTGCCAATTATTACAGGAAATTTATTTTGAATTATTCCTCTGTTGTTAAACCACTCACTGATATGACCAGAAAGGGGGTAGATTTTCCTTCCTGGTCGGTAGAGGCGCGTAAGGCCTTTTCTAATATCAAGGAGAGTTTTGCTTCCGCTCCCATCCTGGTACAACCTGATATTTCGTTACCCTTCATAGTTGAGGTTGATGCTTCTGAGGTAGGGGTGGGTGCGGTCTTGTCTCAGGGTTCCTCTCCTGCCAAATGGCAACCATGTGCCTTTTTCTCTAAGAAACTCTCCTCCGCAGAGAGAAATTATGATGTGGGAGATAGGGAAATTGTTGGCCCATCAAGTATGGCTTTTGAGGAATGGCGCCATTGGCTAGAGGGAGCCAGACACCCTATTACCGTGTTTACTGACCATAAAAATCTAGCCTACTTGGAGTCAGCCAAGCGTCTGAACCCGAGACAGGCCAGATGGTCTTTGTTCTTTTCAAGGTTTAATTTTGTTGTCACGTTCCGCCCTGGGGTTAAGAATGTGAAGGCAGATGCCCCTGTCACGCTTGTTTTTCTGGGAGGTGGGGAATTTTGAAGACCCGGGGTCCCATTTTGGCTGAAGGTGTGGTGGTCTCTGCTCTTTTTCCTGAATTGGAGGCAGAGGTGCAGGCAGCCCAGTCAGAGGCTCCTGATCTTTGTCCTCCTGGGAGGTTGTTTGTGCCTCTCGCTATGAGACACAAGATTTTTAAGGAACACCACGATACGGTCCTTGCTGGGCACCCGGGGGCAAGAGCCACACTCAATCTCATCGCTCGGAGATTCTGGTGGCCTGCGCTTCGTAAGTTGGTTGAGGGTTTTGTGGCAGCTTGCGAGACTTGCGCTCGTGCCAAAGTCCCTCATTCACGGCTCATCAGGTCCTCTCCTTCCCTTACCCATTCCTTCCGTCCTTGGACACATCTGTCCATGGACTTCATAACGGACTTGCCTCGTTCCTCGGGAAGACTGTGATTCTGGTGGTGGTGGACCGTTTTAGCAAAATGGTGCATTTCATCCCTTTTCATTATTGACCACCTTGTCAAATTGCATGGTATTCCTTCAGACATAGTCTCTGATAGGGGACGCAGTTTGTTTCCAGATTCTGGAAGGCTTTCTGTTCTCGCTTGGGGGTTCGGTTGTCATTCTCTTCTGCTTCAACCCGCAGTCGAATGGCCAGACAGAGCGCGTCATCAGAATCTGGAGACATATCTGCGCTGTTTTGTGGCGGAGAATCAGGAGGACTTGGTGTTCTTTTTTGTCCCTTGCTGAGTTTGCTTTAAATAACCGTCGTCAGGAGTCCTCTGATAAGTCACCATTTTTTGGTGCATATGGGTTTCATCCGCAGTTTGGGACTTTCTCGGGAGAGGGGTCTTCTGGTTTACCTGATGAGGACAGATTCTCACTCGTCTTTGTCATCTATTTGGCAAAAGATTCAGGATAATCTAAAGAGCATGAGTGAGAGATATAAGCGTGTGGCAGATAAGAGAAGTGTGCCTGGTCGGACCTGATGTTGGTGATCTGGTGTGGTTGTCTACCAAGAATATCAAATTGAAGGTTCCCTCCTGGAAGTTGGGTCTAGGTTTATTGGGCCTTACAAGATCCTGTCTGTCATCAATCCTGTTGCCTACCGTCTTGATCTTCCTCAGACTTGGAAGATCCATAATGTTTTCCATAAGTCCTTATTGAAACCTTATGTTCAACCTATTGTACCCTCGCCTTTTCCTCCTCCTCCGATTATGGTTGATGGAAATCTTGAATTTCAGGTCTCTAGGATTGTGGATTCTCGTCTTGTCCGCGGTTCCCTCCAGTACCTCAGTCATTGGGAGGGTTATGGTCCTGAGGAGAGGATGTGGGTCCCAGTGACGGACATTAAGGCCACTCGTCTCATCAGGGCTTTCCATAGGTCCCATCCTGAGAAGGTGGGCCCTGAGTGTCCGGAGTCCACTCGTAGAGGGAGGGGTACTGTCACAACCAGGACAGTTGAGAAGCTCTGACAGGAGCTTTCCAGATCCTCCTCCTTGAGTTTCTTTGTTTTGGTTAAGTTCTTATCTCGTTAGTCTATCTCAGCTGTCATGCAGTTGGACTGATTGCTTCCCTTTAAGTTCCTCCCCATGATGCATTAGGTTGCGGCTTATACAACTTCCTGGTGTGTGTGTGCTTGCTGTTTCTATTTCCCAGTCCTCTGCAAGATAAGTGCTGTTCCTTTATTTGTGATTTTCTGTCTGCTGGATTTTCAGGTGACCCTGACTCCTTCACTAGTGTAGGGAGCCGGTGGTCGTGTCCCCTCACTATTGTAGGGTCTTCAGGTATTAGATAGCCGAGGTACGTGGATATGCGCCCATCCACCTTTGGGGTGTTCCCATAGGCTGAACAATTAGGGAGAGTGGCAGGTCTCATGTAGGGGTCTCCCTTTTGTTCCTTAGTTGTGGATCCAGTGAGTCATTATTGTATTGCATTGTCTTGTTTCCTGTACACCATCCGTGACACCACCCCTACCTAGTGGGACACTACACATTCACGGCAAAAGGGGGTTCATGTCACCCAGCAATTGAACAGAGGATTTTGAGAGATTTAGGCCCCTGTCACCCAGGCACAGCAGGGGTTTGTGTACGCCAAAAACTGTAAAATATCACCCGACAATTAAAAATAAGATTTTTTTTTCAATTTTGGGCACTAAAATATGAACTTTTTTGCATTAAAAGCTCTAAAATAGTCCTTGAAAAGGCTAGAGGGATGTAAAAGGCAGTAAAATGTGCTTAAGAGCATGGCAACTGCTCTGCAAACAAATGTGGATAGGGAAATAACTTAAAATGAAATAAATTAACAAAAAATTACAAATTATTAACCTGCAACTCAGAGAAGGAGGTGGATATGGAGTCGGAGGTTGAGGAGGCGGTGAATGTGGTGTTGTAAGTGGAGGCAGCAATGGAGGAGGAGGAGGTAGCCAACAATGTATTTTTTTTTCTTTTTTATTGGGGTAGGTAGCCCCCAAAATATTGGGCAAATAAAAAAAAAGAAAACAAAGAATCATTGCACTTGACTTGAGTACAATCATGTATGTTTGATGGTGGTATAAATGTCTATTCTGCACAAGGTACAGACAAGTCTTGTGGGATCCAAGCCTGGTTCAATTTAATGAACGTGAGCTTGTCCACGTTGGCTGTGGACAGGCGGCTGCGTCTGTCTGTAATGACTCCTCCTGCCGTGCTAAATACACGTTCAGAGAGTACACTGGCTGCAGGGCAGGCCAGCACCTCAAGGCATACAGGGCAAGCTCTGGCCATGTGGACTATTTGGAGACCCAGAAGTTGAATGGGGCAGAACCAGTCAGTCTGTGTAGGCCTTTGCACAGGTACTGTTCCACCATGTTGTTCAAATGCTGCCTCCTGCTAACAAGCTCCATATCAGCAGTTGGGGCCGGTTGTTGCGGCGAGGTGACAAAGCTTTTCCACATGTCGGCCATGCTAACCCTGCCTTCTGAGGTGCTGGCGCTGACACAGCTGCGTTGGAGACCTCTTCCTCCTCCCCTGCCTTCGCCTTGTGCTTCCACTTGTCCCCCGGCGTCATTCGGGAATGCTCTCAGGAGCACGTCTACCAGCGTGCGCCTGTAGTCGCGCATCTTCCGATCACGCTCCAGTGAGAAAATTAAGGGCGGCACATTGTCTTTGTAACGGGGATCCAGCAGGATGGCCACCCAGTAGTCAGCACACGTTAAAATGTGGGCAACTCTGCAGTCGTTGCGCAGGCACTGCAGCATGTAGTCGCTCATGTGTGCCAGGCTGCCCAGAGGTAAGGACAAGCTGTCCTCTGTGGGAGGCGTATCATCTGCGTCCTCCGTATCCCCCCAGCTACGCACCAGTGATGGGCCCGATCTGCGTTGGATGCCACACCGCTGTGAACATGCTTCATCCCCATCCTCCTCCTCCTCCTCATCCTCCTCGTCCTCCAGTAGTGGGCCCTGGCTGGCCAAATTTGTACCTGGCCTCTGCTGTTACAAAAATCCTCTTTCAGAGCCACTTCTAAAAGACTGGCCTGAAAGTGTTAGAGATGACCCCTCTTCCTCCTCCTCGTCCTGGGCACATCCTCTTCCATCATCGCCCTAAGTGTTTTCTCAAGGAGACATAGAAGTGGTATTGTAACGCTGATAACGGCGTCATCGCCACTGGCCATGTTGGTGGAGTACTCAAAACAGCGCAACAGGGCACACAGGTCTCGCATGGAGGCCCAGTCATTAATGGTGAAGTGGTGCTGTTCCGCAGTGCGACTCACCCATGCGCGCTGCAGCTGAAACTCCACTATGGCCTGCTGCTGCTCGCACAGTCTCTCCAGCATGTGCAAGGTGGAGTTCCACCTGGTGGGCACGTTGCATATGAGGCGGTGAGCGGGAAGGCCGAAGTTACGCTGTAGAGCAGACAGCCGAGCGGCAGCAGGATGAGAACGCCGGAAGCGCGTACAGACGGCCCGCACTTTATGCAGCAGCTCAGACATGTCGGGGTAGTTGTGAATAAATTTCTGCACCACCAAATTCAGCACATGCGCCAGGCAAGGGATGTGCGTCAAACCGGCTAGTCCCAGAGCTGCAACGAGATTTCGCCCATTATCGCACACCACCAGGCCGGGCTTGAGGCTCACTGGCAGCAACCACTCGTCGGTCTGTTGTTCTATACCCCGCCACAACTCCTGCGCGGTGTGGGGCCTGTCTCCCAAACACATTCGTTTCAGAATGGCCTGCTGACGTTTACCCCTGGCTGTGCTGAAGTTGATGGTGAAGGTCTATCGCTGACCGGATAAGGAGGTGATAGAAGAGGAGGAAGCCGAGTAAGAAGAGGAGGCAACAGAAGGCAAATATTAATGCCCTGCGATCCTTGGCGGTGGAAGGACGTGCGCCAAACAGCTCTCCGCCTGGGGCCCAGCCGCCACTACATTTACCCAGTGTGCAGTTAGGGAGATATAGCGTCCCTGGCCGTGCTTACTGGTCCACGTATCTGTGCTTAGGTGGACCTTGCCACAGATGGCGTTGCGCAGTGCACACTTGATTTTATCCGATACTTGGTTGTGCAGGGAGGGCACAGCTCTCCTGGAGAAGTAGTGGTGGCTGGGAACGACGTACTGTGGGACAGCAAGCGACATGAGCTGTTTGAAGCAGTCTGTCTCCACCAGCCTGAATGACAGCATTTCAAAGGCCAGCAGTTTAGAAATGCTGGCATTCTGGGCCAGGGATCAAGGGTGGCTAGGTGGGAATTTACGCTTTCTCTCAAAGGTTTGTGAGATGGAGAGCTGAACGCTTCCGTGTGACATGGTGGAGATTCTTGGTGACGGAGGTGGTGTTGTTGGTGACACATCCTCTGTTTGCTGGGCGGAAGGTGCCAACGTTCCTCAAGAGGCGGAGGAGGAGGCCGAGGCAGCAGCAGAAGAGGGAGCAGGAGGGGCTGAGCCCTTTCTTGGTTTTGAAGGTGCTTACTCCACTGCAGCCCGTGTCTCGCATGTAGATGCCTGGTCATGCAGGTTGTGCTGAGGTTCAGAACGTTAATCCTCGCTTCAGGCTCTGATTGCACAGCGTGCAAACCACTCGCGTCTTGTCGTCAGCACATTGTGTGAAGAAGTGCCATGCCAGGGACCTCCTTGAAGCTGCCTTTGGTGTGCTCGGTACCTGGTGACAGTGGCCAGTAGCAGGCGAACTGTTTTGGCGACGGCTGCTCTGCTTTTGCACCCTGCTCCCGCTTTTGCTACTCTGTTGGCTCGGTCTCACCACTGCCTCTTCCTCCGAACTCTGAAAGTCAGTGGCACGACCTTAATTCCATGTGGGGTCTAGGACCTCATCGTCCCCTGCATCGTCTTCCACCCAGTCTTCCTCCCTGACCTCTTTTTCGGTCTGCAGAAAGACGCAGCAGTTGGCACCTGTGTTTCGTCATCATCAGAGACGTGCTGAGGTGGTATTCCCATGTCCTCATCAGGAAACATAAGTGGTTGTGCGTCAGTGCATTCTATGTCTTTCACCCCTGGGGAAGGGCTAGGTGGATGCCCTTGGGAAACCCTGCCAGCAGAGTCTTCAAACAGCATAAGAGACTGCTGCATGACTTGAGGCTCAGACAGGTTCCCCGATATGCACAGGGGTGATGTGACAGACTGATGGGCATGGGTTTAAGGCGCCACCTGTGCGCTTTCTGCAGAAGACTGGGTGGGAGATAATGTGAATGTGCTGGATCCACTGTCGGCCACCCAATTGACTAGCGCCTGTACTTGCTCAGGCCTTACCATCCTTATGTATTGATATTGACTAACTGAAGAACTGGCTCAGGGCAGGCTTAACTGGCTCAGGGCAGGCTTAAAAAAATTGTGCACTGCACCCACAAAACACATTTGCTGTAGATCGCTGAGTACAAAAAACTGTTCTTGATAAGATTTCTCCCTTATCTCTCCCTCACAGCAGCTGCAGCCTCTCCCTACACTAATCCGAGCAGAGTGACGGGCGGCGCTACGTGACTCCAGCTTAAATAGAGGCTGGGTCCCATGCTGCAGTTGGCCAATCACAGTCATGCCAATAGTAGGCATGGCTGTGATGGCCTTTTGGGGCAAGTAGTATGACGCTTGTTGATTGGCTGCTTTGCAGCCTTTCAAAAAGCGCCATAAAAATCGCCGAACACCGAACCCGAACTTTTATGTTCGGGTTTGGTTCTGGGTGCCGAAAACCCTAAAGTTCGGTACAAACCCGAATTTTACAGTTCGGGTTCGCTCAACTCTACTTCTAAGGGCACACAGTTAAACGATTGTTTATTGGCTGCTCTGCAGCCTTTCAAAAAGCGCTAAGAAATCGCAGAACACCGAACCCGAACCCTAACTTTTGCAGAAATGTTCGGGTTTGGGGTCCAAAAATCCTAAAGTTCGGTACGAACCCAAACTTTACAGTTCGGGTTCGCTCAACCCTAGTAATAACGAAGGTGGACACCCCTCTAACAGTAGAACAGGGTAGACAGGCTATTCACCCCATTTCAACCCTAATAGAATTGCTTATGTAAAAAACAAGGTGAACACCCTAGTAACAGTAGAAGTAGACAAGTTATACAACCTGAGTTCAGAATGAAGGCCTAAAGAGAATTGCTTATGTAATAAACAATGTGGACACCCCTCTTAAAGTAGAACAAGACAGTTTATTCACCCCAAATTCAGAATCAAGGCCTAAAAGAATTGCGTATGTCATAAACAAGGTGAACACCCCTCTAACAGTAGAACAAGGCATAATAGAATTGTTTATCTATTGAACAATGTGGACACCCCACAAACAGTAGAGGTAGACAGCTTTTTCACCCCAATTTCAGAAACAAGGCCTAATAGAATTGATCACCTATTAAGCAAAGTGAACACCCCAATAACAGTAAAATTAGCTTATTCATCGCAGTTTGAGAATCAATGCCTAATACAATTGCTTATCTATTTAACGAGGACACTTTTTAATTATATAGCTCTGTGCCCTACATAGGGATTAATGCAGCTTCAGATTACAGTCCCTGTACTGTCCCTGCAGTGCACTATGCTCTCCCTATGATCTCCCTACAGTGTGTAAAAACACTCCCTATGATCTCTCTACACTCTGCCTGCACTGTCCCTATCCAATATTCCACAATTAGAAGGTTTTATCAACACTGTTGCTATTGCTTATCATGTCTCTCCCTATGCTCAGCTCCCAGTGAAATGGCACAGACAGCGCGGGATGAAGCTTTTAAATGGCTGAAATGATTATGCTGGGATTCAAACTCACAGCCTTCAACAATAAAGTCAAGAACATTAACCACTGGGCTATAGGGCTTCATGTTAACCTGCTATACATACACTCACCTAAAGAATTATTAAGAACACCATACTAATACGGTGTTGGACCCCCTTTTGCCTTCAGAACTGCCTTAATTCTACGTGGCATTGATTCAACATAATGCTGATAGCATTCTTTAGAAATGTTGGCCCATATTGATAGGATAGCATCTTGCAGTTGATGGAAATTTGAGGGATGCACATCCAGGGCACCAAGCTCCCGTTCCACCACATCCCAAATATGCTCTATTGGGTTGAGATCTGGTGACTGTGGGGGCCATTTTAGTACAGTGAACTCATTGTCATGTTCAAGAAACCAATTTGAAATGATTCGAGCGTTGTGACATGGTGCATTATCCTGCTGGAAGTAGCCATCAGAGGATGGATACATGTTCTCATTCTGTTTACGCCAAATTTGGACTCTACCATTTGAATGTCTCAACAGAAATCGAGACTCATCAGACCAGGCAACATTTTTCCAGTCTTCAACAGTCCAATTTTGGTGAGCTCGTGCAAATTGTATCCTCTTTTTCCTATTTGTAGTGGAGATGAGTGGTACCCGGTGGGGTCTTCTGCTGTTGTAGCCCATCCGCCTCAAGGTTGTGCGTGTTGTGGCTTCACAAATGCTTTGCTGCATACCTTAGTTGTAATGAGTGGTTATTTCAGTCAACGTTGCTCTTCTATCAGCTTGAATCAGTCGGCCCATTCTCCTCTGACCTCTAGCATCCACAAGGCATTTTTGCCCACAGGACTGCCGCATACTGGATGTTTTTCCCTTTTCACACCATTCTTTGCAAACCCTAGTAATGGTTGTGCGTGAAAATCCCAGTAACGGAGCAGATTGTGAAATACTCAGACTGGCCCGTCTGGCACCAACAACCATGCCATGCTTAAAATTGCTTAAATCACCTTTCTTTCCCATTCTGACATTCAGTTTGGAGTTCAGGAGATTGTCTTGACCAGGACCACACCCCTAAATGCATTGAAGCAACTGCCATGTGATTGGTTGACTAGATAATTGCATTAATGAGAAATAGAATAGGTGTTCCTAATAATTCTTTAGGTGAGTGTATATTATGGCTAAAAACCTCAGTAGTAGTTTCCCACATATTATGCCTTCAAATATATCAGAAGTATAATTATATATATATATATATATATATATATATATATATATATATATATATATAGTTTTATTATTATTTTATTTTTAGTAATTGCACATTTATTTTACACATTTTGCAAAAAGTTTGAGGCGTTATCTAATCGTTACTCCCTTGATTTTATCTTACTCAACATTGAGTTCCTACAGCATGAACTCACAATTTTAAACTGTGACATACGTGAACTTGAGGACAATCTTCAATCCCTTTTGTCCATTGAGGACTTTACTAAATACATGGAGGATATATCTGTCCAAATGAAGCTCTTCCAGACCGATTCTGAGGAGAACAAAAGAGCAAAATGGTGTAGAGACACTGAAGACTACAAAAAGGGCAATATCTATAACTGGCAGTCAGAAAGACAGTTCAGTACACAACAGAGGGACGTCAGAAAGAGGAGGAAGACCGCACAGAATTTTCCCAATGGCGAACAGGCTTTTTTAGACAAAGCTCCACAGATGCCAGAAAGACGCGGCGACGCATCAGGAGAGGCGGACGTGGACACAGGGGGTCCAGGCAGGCTACGCAGCAACAAAACCCGACCCGCTACAACCAAGAGCAATGTGGGGAAGAGAAAATGACCGTTGTCAATCTGTCTTCAAAGGAACTGTCTTCCACACAAGTGAGTGTCCTATCGAAAGGATTTTCATTTTGTCCCAGTTCCCCTGTGAACTGGTTTGAACTGGAGTCCAATTTATTTTCTTTTTTCCGCCGCATTAAACTTAAAATATGGCATCACAATAGGATCAGTTGTAACAAATGAGGTAGGGGGCGGCACTAATCACAGCGGCTAAGCGCACTAAGATCCAGTGCTGTGCGTGGCTGGAGAGGACACACACAGCGGCGGTGCTCAGCTATGCAGGTGCGATGCAAGTAGAAGGTAATGTAGAACAGAAGGAAGTAGCGGCACTCACCAGTGTGTAGTCAGGATATTCAGCTTTATTTAATTCAGGGTTACATCAGGCAGGGGGCAGACGATTCAAGACACGCATTGATCAGCGGCGGCCGTTTCGCGCTAAATGCGCTTCATCTGGCTGTGCGTCAATGCGTGCTGGCGCACTACTCCTTTTAAATGCTGGCGTGGACCGTTGCCATGGAGACTGACAACCCGGGCCGCATCAGCACAGAGGAGGTGGCTAAGACAAAATACATATATAAAAACAGTATAAAAACAATACAAATGCGGTATCCAAGGAGTGAACATAGATTGTGCAGTAGAAAACTATACATATTAGGACATCACAGAAAAGGACTCAAATCGTTTCTATCGTTGAGTCCTAATTCCCCTAGGGCATGGGTACGTAATATCCATTTAGCCTCTCTCCGCAACAGGAGGCAGTGTCTGTCTCCCCCTTGGGGGGGGGGGGGGGGGTAGATACAATTTCCAAGCCAGAGAAAGAGATACAGCTCGTATCACCATTATGGACACTTCTAATGTGTTCTATCAATCTGGGGCAACCTTTACCTGTCTTGATAGAATTAAAGTGTTCTCTTACTCGTTCAAAGAGACATCTGATAGTTTTACCGATGTAGAAACGTCCACATGTGCACAATAATAAATAAACTAAATAAGTACTACGGCAGTTAATGAAGGTATTGACTGTATGCCGGATACCAGCGAATTCAATACTCTTTTTCTGCGAGTTATTAGTGCACAGTGAACAGTTTCCACATCTGTAATTGCCTTTGGGTAGACTACTCTTGAGCCAGTTCTTACTACTATCTTTTTGGAGCCTACTCCTGACGAGTTTGTCCTTAATAGTGTGACTCCTTCTGAATGAGACGAGGGGTCTCTGTCCTGTCAGCTCACTCAGAGTTGCGTCCCTCTTCAAAACATCCCAGTTCTTGAATATGACTGATCGGATACGGTCAGCCATAGGGCTGTATTTAAAGGAGAACGCAAATCTGTTGCCCTTAATCGGATCCGCATCATTACCTTTTTTCCGGTTATCACCCCTTAAAAGATAATCCTGTGAGAAATTTTCCTCCACTCTTGCCATATCCTTATTTAAGGCATCCTCAGGGTAGCCTCTTTTTACTAGACGTTGTTTAAGGTCATTGGCCTGTCTATGATAGCCGCTGTCTTTGCTATTTATACGCCTAAGTCTAATGAACTGTCCGTATGGTACGGCTTTTTTGACACTCCCTGGATGGAAGCTGTCGTGGTGGAGCAAGGAGTTGGTCGCCGTGGGCTTACGGAAGCCCTCAGTGACCAACTCGTCGCCTACCACCAGGACAGCCACATCCAGAAACTCCGGTGTAGAGGCGATCCTTGACATTGTGGCGAACCTAGGTAAAAGCCCTATTTATTGTGAGTTTGTAGGGGAGGCGCTCAGGTTCATTTTAACCAATAACGTATTTCAGTTTGGTGACGAGTGGTTCAGGCAGAAGTTGGGCACGGCTATGGGGCCCCCTGTCTTCTGCACTTTTGCTAATATGTACCTTTCCAGACTAGAGGACAGATATGTCTACTCTGTCAATAATCCTTTCCTCTCTAAATTGAAAACGTATCTACGTTTTGTAGACGATATATTTATAGTCTGGGAAAGTACAGAAGATGAGTGCAATGAATTTGTTGACTACATGAACAAAAATGACATGGGCATGACCTTCACCATGAATTTTGGAGGAAATAAGTTGGAGTTTCTGGATGTGGCTGTCCTGGTGGTAGGCGACTCTGAGTGAGCTGACATGACAGAGACCCCTCGTCTCATTCAGAAGGAGTCACACTATTAAGGACAAACTCGTCAGGAGTAGGCTCCAAAAAGATAGTAGTAAGAACTGGCTCAAGAGTAGTCTACCCAAAGGCAATTACAGATGTGGAAACTGTTCACTGTGCACTAATAACTCGCAGAAAAAGAGTATTGAATTCGCTGGTATCCGGCATACAGTCAATACCTTCATTAACTGCCGTAGTATTTATTTAGTTTATTTATTATTGTGCACATGTGGACGTTTCTACATCGGTAAAACTATCAGATGTCTCTTTGAACGAGTAAGAGAACACTTTAATTCTATCAAGACAGGTAAAGGTTGCCCCAGATTGATAGAACACATTAGAAGTGTCCATAATGGTGATACGAGCTGTATCTCTTTCTCTGGCTTGGAAATTGTATCTACCCCCCCCCCCCAAGGGGGAGACAGACACCGCCTCCTGTTGCGGAGAGAGGCTAAATGGATATTACGTACCCATGCCCTAGGGGAATTAGGACTCAACGATAGAAACGATTTGAGTCCTTTTCTGTGATGTCCTAATATGTATAGTTTTCTACTGCACAATCTATGTTCACTCCTTGGATACCGCATTTGTATTGTTTTTATACTGTTTTTATATATGTATTTTGTCTTAGCCACCTCCTCTGTGCTGATGCGGCCCGGGTTGTCAGTCTCCATGGCAACGGTCCACGCCAGCATTTAAAAGGAGTAGTGCGCCAGCACGCATTGACGCACAGCCAGATGAAGCGCATTTAGCGCGAAACGGCCGCCGCTGATCAATGCGTGTCTTGAATCGTCTGCCCCCTGCCTGATGTAACCCTGGATTAAATAAAGCTAAATATCCTGACTACACACTGGTGAGTGCCGCTACTTCCTTCTGTTCTACATTACCTTCTACAATAGGATCAGTGTTGAGAGACCCCAGACTAGTGAATTCACACTAGGATCTCTCAACTTATTTTTGAAGAGCAATTTTACACCTAATATTAATGAACCAGCTGTTGAAGCGTACATCGGTGCTGTCCGACGGGGGCTCTCTGAGCTCAGGTCTTCCGCTCAGGGGGATATGCATTTCAGGCGCCCCAATCTGACTAGCGCAGAGATTGAGGCTCTTGAAGCGCTCAGATCTGACTCCAACCTTACTCTGAAACCTGCGGATAAGGGTGGCGCAGTCGTAGTAATGGATACCAAGAAATATGTACATGAGATCATGCGACAACTAGGAGACCCATTAGTTTACAGAGTTCTTGACTCTGACCCCAGGTTTAAGATAGCTGGTATCATTCGCAACTGCTTGAGGGATGCTATGGCTGCTGATACTATCGATGGGGGTCTTTGTGAATTTCTTGAGGTGGCACATCCGGTCACTCCGGTAATTTATGTGCTGCACAAGATTCACAAGACCCTCATTGATCCCCAGGGACGTCCTATCGTCTCGGGGTCGGACTCCATCGTCAGCAACATAGCTATCTTTCTCGACAGAGTATTGCGAGAATTTTCTATTGGGGGGTCTTCCTATATACAGGACACATCAGATTTTCTTCTTAAATTACGGGATACTGATGTGTCACAAGTGGCTTCAGTGATGCTTGCATCATTCGATGTTACCTCACTGTATACGTCTATAGTACATGAGAGTGGTATCCAGGCAGTCAAGAAAATGCTAATGATGTCTTCTTATACTCCTCAGGCTTCAGAGTTCATAATTCATCTGCTCAACATTGTACTTCATCATAATTATTTTCTTTTTAAAGATGTGTATCACTTGCAGCAGCGTGGAGTGGCCATGGGGTCTCACGTGGCCCCCACGTATGCAAATATTTTTATGCGGTGTTATGAGGAAGATGTCGTCTATCTGTCCCACCACTTCAGACATGTGCTGAGGTGGTGGAGATATATCGACGACATCTTCCTCATATGGACAGGTAGCGAGGGGGAGTTGATTGATTTCCATGGCTTTTTAAACAGTCATGATTCCAGTCTACAATTCACTCTCGTTCACTCCAACACAGATATCCAGTTCTTGGACACCAGGGTTGTGTTAAGTGGAAGTGTGTTGCACACGGAGTTATATACCAAACCTACGGATACCAATACCTTCCTGTGTTACAACAGTTCTCACCCTAGGAGAATGGTCCGGTCACTCCCGTTCTCCCAGTTCCTCAGGGTAAAACGTGTCTTATCAGATGAATCTAAGTCCAATGCAACCCTGAAACTAGATTTCGTGATAGGGGTTACCCGAAACGATTACTAGATGAGCACATGGACAGGGTTCGCGGTCTCGATAGGGATGAACTACTGTCCCAACGGAAAACTATTCAGAGAACTGATAGGATTCCATTTGTGTCCGTATATAGTGAACTCAGTCCCTCCATTAACAAGGTCCTTAGGAAACATTGGAATCTCCTGGGCTCTTGTTTTAAGGAGATACCTGAGTTTCAGTGTCCACCATTGTTCTCCTATCGGCGCTCAAGGAATCTTCGGGACCAGTTGGTTAAAGCCGACATTGGCTCCAAGGGGTCCTCTAGACAAACTACATTGACGCAGCCAGGCTTGGGTTGTTTTCCCTGCTTGGGTTGCGTCAATTGTAGATACATCCGTAAAGGGAAAAAATTTGTGCATCCTTGCACAGGTGAAGCCTACAAGATTCTGTTTCATCTTACCTGCAACTCAAGTTACGTCATTTATGTGTTGTCTTGCCCGTGTAACCTGCTTTACGTGGGAGAAACGACGACCGACCTTAAGACCCGCCTGAACAATTATCGCTTAAGTATCCGGAAGAAACGCCTTGATCTACCGGTATCAAAGCATTTCTCTGAGGCTAGGCACAGGGAAGGAGATCTGAGGTTTTGGATCCTCGACCATGTGCCTCAGCCCAGACGCGGGGGCGATAGGTCGAGGTTACTTAAGCGCAAGGAACTAAGCTGGATCCATAGATTGAACAGCTTGAAACCTAATGGATTAAACATAGAATTTAGTTTTGGGGATGTTGCATGAGGTGTGGCTTGCCTCCTCTGTTTGGCAGGTTACGATACGGTGACTTGTGTACACACTACAGTAAGAGAGTATATATATTTTATGATTATTTTGTTTTAACAGTAAATTATTTATTTTTGTTTTTTATTCACAGATCACTTGTATTCAGCTACCGGAGGGATGGAGCTTATGGATGAAGTGGTCGCACTATTTTATCCGGGAGGGTGACGTTCCTAGAAGCCATGCGTCTTTTTTATTATGCAATTTTTTTTGTTTGTTTTATGTATTTGCACTTTTTCACTGCCGGACCCGGCGAACACCTTGGGACTGTTATTTATATTGTTACAACAGCCTTGAAGGTAGATCTGCCCCCCGTGGCATCTGTGTACCTGTAGGAGGAGAACCCTCTTGAGTATGATAGCGATATGACACCCTTGACAGATACCGCTCTCTATACCGCGGGTTAGTGGGTTGTTGTCTGGGCATAGTATGTGGGCATTCTGGTTTTCAGGCTGTCCGTACTGGTCTAGATCGCGATACTCTTACTTACAACAGGTCTGATGCTTTTACATGGGTTATGGTCATTTCTCCAGTTTCTAAGATGGCGCTTTGAGACCGGATGAGTACTGGGCATGCGCCGCAACGCACTGAGACTGCATTGAGTGGCGCTGTGATGACGTAAGAGCACTGGCCAGCTTTGATGATGCTCGGCGTCCTCCTGCTGCCACCAGCCCCTGATTGGTGTCACGCCGCGCCTGTGCAGTGGTATGTACACAACGCTGAATGACCGCATGGAATGTGCCCCTTGCCGCTTCGGTGTGTCCACAGGATCGTCCCCTTGCTCCGCCCCGGTATGTTTTATGTTCACTGGACGCATCCATCGATTGTTTCTTTGTACCCGATCGATGGGTCTGTCCCTTTATTCACATAATGTTTGCAAATATTAGACATGTATAATCATGTCATTTGCCTTATCACGCATTGTCAGAAATTAATTTTTATTGTTTTTGTTATGGTCACTTTTGTAACACACCCACTGGGTGTGGTGTGGTCACATGATCTGTATACTGATTGACTCACCTATATATTTGTCTTCACTTGCTTTGTATCTCTGCTTGAGAAAGGCTCATTTTTGGAGCCGAAAGTTGCACCGTATGGTTGAATAAAGGAACACTTATTTTCATCTAACCGGAGTGCCGTCCATTTTCGGGATCCATTGATTGGGGTAAGAAGTCGATTCCCCTGGA
The DNA here is from genome assembly GCF_905171765.1 of Bufo bufo. Taxonomy (NCBI): domain Eukaryota; kingdom Metazoa; phylum Chordata; class Amphibia; order Anura; family Bufonidae; genus Bufo; species Bufo bufo. Next base: position 521,016,273 of record NC_053390.1, on the reverse strand, counting down.
GCGTGCACCCAATTTTTTCTGACTGCAGTCAGTGCTGCCATTTTTCTTGAATATATATATACAGTTGCAAGAAAAAGTATGTGAACCCTTTGGAATGATATGGATTTCTGCACAAATTGGTCATAAAATGTGATCTGATCTTCATCTAAGTCACAACAATAGACAATCACAGTCTGCTTAAACTAATAACACACAAAGAATTCAATGTTACCATGTTTTTATTGAACACACCATGTAAACATTCATAGTGCAGGTGGAAAAAGTATGTGAACCCTTGGATTTAATAACTGGTTGAACCTCCTTTGGCAGCTATAACTATAACCAAACGTTTCCTGTAGTTGCAGATCAGACGTGCACAACGGTCAGGAGTAATCTTGACCATTCCTCTTTACAGAACTGTTTCAGTTCAGCAATATTCTTGGGATGTCTGGTGTGAATCGCTTTCTTGAGGTCATGCCACAGCATCTCAATTGGGTTGAGGTCAGGACTCTGACTGGGCCACTCCAGAAGGCGTATTTTCTTCTGTTTAAGCCATTCTGTTGTTGATTTACTTCTATGCTTTGGGTCGTTGTCCTGTTGCAACACCCATCTTCTGTTGAGCTTCAGCTGGTAGACAGATGGCCTTAAGTTCTCCTGCAAAATGTCTTGATAAACTTTGGAATTCATTTTTTCTTCGATGATAGCAATCCGTCCAGGCCCTGACGCAGCAAAGCAGTCCCCAAACCATGATGCCCCCACCACCATACTTCACAGTTGGGATGAGGTTTTGATGTTGGTGTGCTGTGCCTCTTTTTCTCCACACATAGTGTTGTGTGTTTCTTCCAAACAACTTAACTTTGGTTTAATCTGTCTACAGAATATTTTTCCAGTACTGCTGTGGAACATCCAGGTGCTCTTGTGCAAACTGTAAACGTGTAGCAATGTTTTTTTTTGGACAGCAGTGGCTTCCTCTGTGGTATCCTCCCATGAAATCCACTCTTGTTTAGTGTTTTACGTATCATAGATTCGCTAACAGGGATGTTAGCATATGCCAGAGACTTTTGTAAGTCTTTAGCTGACACTCTAGGATTCTTCTTTACCTAATTGAGCAGTTTGCCCTGTGCTCTTGCAGTCATCTTTACAGGACGGCCACTCCTAGGGAGAGTAGCAGCAGTGCTGAACTTTCTCCATTTATAGACAATTTGTCTTACCGTGGTCTGATGAACAGCAAGGCTTTTGTAGATACTTTTATAACCATTTGCAGCTTTATGCAAGTCAACAATTCTTAATCGTAGGTCTTCTGAGAGCTCTTTTGTGTGAGGCATCATTCACATCAGGCAATACTTCTTGTGAAAAGCAAACCCAGAACTGGTGTGTGTTTTTTATAGGGCAGGGCACCTGTAACAAAACCTCCAATCTCACCTCATTGATTGAACTCCAGTTGGCTGACACCTCACTCCAATTAGCTCTTGGAGATGTCATTAGTCTAGGGGTTCACATACTTTTTCCACCTGCACTGTGAATGTTTACATGGTGTGTTTAATAAAAACATGGTAACATTTAATTCTTTGTGTGTTATTAGTTTAAGCAGACTGTGATTGTCTATTGTTGTGATTTAGATGAAGATCAGATCACATTTTATAACCAATTTGTGCAGAAATCCATATCATTCCAAAGGGTTCACATACTTTTTCTTGCAACTGTGTATATATATATATATATATATATATATATATATATATATATATAGTTTTATTATTTTTAGTAATTACACATTTATTTTGTGCCATAAATTTTTTACAATTCTACAAAAAAATATTTAATTATACTTCTGCTGTATAGGAAAACCTAATACATGAGAAACTACTATGAGGTTTTTCTAGCACAGTTTAGCATTGAGTTTCATAGTTCAGTGGTCTAGGTTCTTGCCACTAATGTAGAATCCCAGCAAATCCTGGCAGAAACACTTCAGAAATAGAGGCTAAATTAGACTTAAATATACTGGGTGTCCCCAAGCATACTGATACCCCCTTCATGTTCATAGCACTGACTTTATATATGGATATAGCCATATATGGAGTCAGAGCAGGGACTCCTAAGCCAGGAACTGACTGTTCATTAACACTGGGGGATTCCCCATACAGCAGTCTTCAGCATAGCCCTGAGTGGGCCCCAGCATTTGCCGGGTGCTGACGCCGGCCCTGCCTTTGCTGATTCACTGCTCTGCCAAGGTGAACATGATGGAACACTTTTTTTAACTGCCAAACCTACTTGACATACATCAGCAAATGGATACACATCGCTTGAACAACCAGGTTCAGTCATATGTCAGTCAATGAATCCTACAAATACAGAGAACTGAAGTCTCATCCAGCTACCGGAGGCAGTATTCGCAGAGACGTAATGTTCATACGAAGGGGTTATAATCCACCTCCCGCTGGTCCGCAGGTCTCGTGATGAGTCACCAACCACTGAATCCAAAAAACCGGACCCGAATACCTTCAAGAAGGAATAGAACAGATGGTGCAATACCCTCGGTATCTTTAAAGGTAAGGGATTTATTGTACTTACAATTTTTAAGTTACAAGCATGCACATAGAATTGCCCGACCCGGGTTTCGCTGTTAGCTTCTTCAGGGGCTGCGGTAAAACGCAGCTGCAAACCACAAGTAAAAGATCACTTCTACCCCGGAACTAAAACGGACTTCCGTTGTCTAACAACATGTCAATAAAAAAATGTCGGATGTCAGACATATATAAAATGTGCAATATAGACAAACACATAAAATCACATAAAATATACAATACCATATAAATATAATATAAATACACATATGCAAAATGTATAAAAATATATATATATAAATATAAAATTATCAATATAAAATTTAAAAAACGGTAATAGTATCATACGAGTCAAGCCATACAGACTGCTTTTCTATCCCACTCAATATTTAATCCTTGTGGCTGTAAAGTGTCCATCTCAAATATCCATTGCGCTTCTTTCTTATTGATTTGTGTGGCGGGATTACCTCCTCGCCAATATCGTTTGACTAATTCTATACCGCAAAATTTCAAACCACTAGGATCTTTTTGATGAACTTTCTTAAAATGGGCTGAGACACTATGCGTCTCCAGCCCCTTTTTAATATTTCTAATATGCTCTGCCACCCGGACTTTCCGCTTCCTTAGAGTTCTACCTATATATTGGAGCCCACAAGGGCACTCCAACATATAGATGACACCCATAGTCTCGCATGAGATATTTCCCTTTATCTTTAATATAGTTGTTCTGGAGGTAGACACAATTTCTTTTATTTTAGATTTTTTCTTTTCTTCCCTGGAGCGATTTTTGCAGCAGGGGCAGAAGCCGCACCAGGTGAATACACTGCGGGATTTAGTTGTAGTAGGGTCATCTTTCACATAACTGTGTACAATACGATTCCTGACAGTAGGGGCTCTTTTAAAAATAAACGGGGTTTTTTTTGGGATGAGGTCTCCAATTGTTTGGCCATTTTTCAGGACATTCCAATTCTGGTGGATAATCTTCCTAATTTGGGGGCAGATAGTGGAATAAGAGGTAGAAAAGGCAAATTGATATTTAACCCTTATCTGTTCTGTATGTTCACTAGAATCCTTATTTTTATTTTTTGTTTTATAATTGTCTAGCTTCACTTCTTCCCTCTGTTTATACAATGTTTCCCTTTCATATCCCTTTTCGATGAACCGATCTACAATGATGTTACTTTGTTTCTCATAATCTTCTATGTTGGTGCAATTTCTTCTAATGCATTGTAGCTGTCCTTTCGGTACATTGCATAACCAGGGCTTATAGTGGCAGCTACTCCTTTCTATATACCCATTGCGGTCAGTTGGTTTGAAGTAAGTTTTGGTTGTAATTTTACCTTGTTCTAGCCTGATCTCAGGGTCCAAAAAATGGATGGTGGTTCTACTAATATCTTCGGTGAATTTCATATTCCATTCATTCGAGTTTATGCATGAAATGAAGTCTAGCAATCCTTTTTCGGTACCATGCCAGATACCGATGCAGTCATCGATATATCTCTTCCAAAATCGCAGACTGCCATCCTCGGTATCTCTCTTTAGGGCAGGGGAAATGGTAAAATGCTCCCAGTATGCCATAAAGAGGTTGGCGAAACTGGGTGCGAATTTCGCACCCATCGCCACGCCAGAAACTTGTAGGAAATAATAATCATCGTACCAAAAATAGTTGTGTCCCAAACAGTAGTGTATGCAGTCTAGGATAAATATTTTCTGATCTTCACTCATCTGTTCATCACCATCCAAATAAAATCTGACCGCTTCCATGCCAATATTATTAGGTATTATAGTATATAATGATGTAACATCAAGGGTCATCAGAAAAGTATTATCTGGGATATTCTCAACCTCTTTCAGGAGTTCCAATATATGCCCTGTATCTCTTAAATAAGAAGGAGTAGTAGTCACATGCCGCTGTAAAAAAATGTCTATGTACTCTGATACGCGGCTGGTGATTGAATCAATACCAGAGACTTAAGGGTACCGCTGCTGTGGTCCATTACTTTCACACCTGATAACATTATATATTTCTCAGGTTCAGTCATACCTAGACTGTACCACTTCTCCAGCAGATACCTTTTTACCTGACTCCATAGAATTTTTGGGAGGTAGATTAAACTAGAGGCCATAACTGACCCAGATTTTCATCAGTGTACTATGTTGCCCAGCCGCTAATTTACTCTTGGAGGGGGTATTCAGTAGTGTTGATCACGAATATTTGAATTTCAAATTTTTATTGCGAATATAGGTACTTAGAAAATTTGCGAATATTTCGAATATAGTGATATATATTCGTAATTTCGAATATTCCATTTTTTTTTTTAATCAGTATACCTGATCCCTCCCTGCTTCTAGCTTGTGGGCCAATGAGAATTTTTGTAATGCAAACTTTTATTGCGAATTTTTCAACTTACAACTATTAGACAAAGAAGATTATAGCACTATATTAGCTAAATTGCTCTATATTAGTTTTTTTTTTTTTTCGAATATTCGCTATATTGCTATAACTTAGTTTTTTCGAATATTCGGAATATTCTAAAATGAGAATATATAGCAATATAGCGAATATATTCGAAAAAAAAATACGAATATAGAGCAATTTAGCTAATATAGTGCTATAATCTTCTTTGTCTAATAGTTGTAATTTTTTTCTAATCTGAAGTTCAGATTGGAAAAAAATTACAACTATTAAAAAAAAAGATCATAGCACTATATTAGCTAAATTGCTCTATATTCATAATTTTTTTTCGAATATTCGCTATATTGCTATAATTTAATTTTTTCGAATATTCTTAATATTCTAAAACAAGAATATATAGCAATATAGCGAATATAAAAAAAAAACGAATATAGAGCAATTTAGCTAATATAGTGCTATAATCTTTTTTTTTATAGTTGTAATTTTTTTCCAATCTGAATTTCAGATGAGAAAAAAATTACAACTATTAGACAAAGAAAATTATAGCACTATATTAGCTAAATTGCTCTATATTCATTTTTTCTAATATTCGCTATATTGCTATATATTCTTGTTTTAGAATATTACGAATATTCGAAAAAACAAAGTTATAGCAATATAGCGAATATTCGGAAAAAAAAAGAATATAGAGCAATTTAGCCAATATAGTGCTATAATCTTCTTTGTCTAATAGTTGTAAGTTGAAAAATTCGCAATAAAACTTTGCATTACAAAAATTCTCATTGGCTCCCAAGCTAGAAGCAGGAAGGGGATTATGTGTACTGATTAATTAAAAATGTGAATATTCGAAATTACGAATATATATCACTATATTCGAAATATAAAATATTCGAGATGAAAATTAGAAATTCGAATATTCGTGATCAACACTACTAATATAGTGCTATAATCTTCTTTGTCTAATAGCTGTAAGTTGAAAAATTAGCAATAAAAATTCCCATTACGAAAATTTGCATATTACACGATCATTACCTTGCCGATTTTACGAGTAAAAAAATCTTAGAATATAATGAATATTTGAATTTGCTAATATTCGATTAATATTCTACAAAATATTTGCGAAGTATCGCGAATTCGAATATGACCCCTGCCGCTCATCACTAGTATTCAGACATCATACCATTGAGGACAAAATTGTCTTCCACAATTTTGGAAATCATTACATTTGTGAAAAAGCATGAGGCATGGATCCATGAGTATTTTCACACATTTCTGACTGATGCCTTAGATCTGACATTGCAGACAGTGGTTACTTATCACCAGTCAAATGATGACAATTAAACTTTCTACCTGCCCATGGTGTTCCATACTGCTGCTGCCACCACAGCTACTGCTGCCACTTTTTTTACCCCTGCACAGCTGCTTTGTCTATCAGGTACTGTACTGTACTGATGCTGCGGCTGCTCCCATAGATGGTAGAATATTTTCATGGCTTTTGTAAAAACAAAAGTAATTCCTTATTCACTTTCCTGGAACTCAGAGACACTGTCATCGGCACATGTATTTGTGGCAGAGGAGTTAGTGGAGATAGAATATATATGTATTTTAAAATAATACCAACCCTAAATGTACCCATACTCTTGATCTGCAAATCTAGCTAGTTAGGGAATAATATGTTGTTCACAAGTATATCACTCTTTAGCTAGTCAGATTAACAAGATTACTGACTACTACAGAAACATGGTGGTTATGAATGGTAGTAAAAAAAAACAAACAAAAAAATGTATATACCATATTTTATACTAAAAGAAACGCTAGTAACACTTGAACTATAAGACACACAGTGACTGCCTCTTAGGGTACTTTCACAATAGCGTTTTTGTTTTCCGGTATTGAGTTCCATCACAGGAGCTCAATACAGGAAAAAAACTGATCAGTTTTATCCTAATGCATTCTGAATGGAGAGCATTCCGTTCAGGATGCATCAGTTCAGCCCCTCTTACGTTTTTTGGATGGAGAAAATACAGCAGCATGCTGCAGTTTTCTCTTTGGCCAAAAATACTGAACACTTTTCGGAATCTCAGATTCGGCATTAATTTACATTGAAGTGTATTAATGCCGGATCCGGCACTAAGTATTCCGGCTAATCGGATCCGGTTTATGCGCAGACCTTTAAAAAAAAAAAAAAAAATCAATACCAGATCCGTTTTTCCGGATGACACCGGAGACGGATCCAGTATTTCAATGCATTTGTC